>NC_065445.1:143357208-144022064 GCF_917563875.1 Diabrotica virgifera virgifera | reverse complement strand
ATATTTTTCAGCTTTCCTCATGATTCTTTGATTTACTTTTTGTAACACTGCTTCATACTTATCTTTATTATATTCACTAATCCATTTTCTGTTTCCTATATGTCCAAACATTAAATATTCTGGTATTTCTTCTGTATTTAAATTATGGGTATTATTTAAAAAATATTCTACTTCATGTACATGCTGCTCCCAAGTTAGATGATTTTCATAACATACAATCCTTAAATATTTAATTACTTCTTTAATATATCTTTCTGCTGGGTTTGCCTGTGGATGCCTTATACTTGTAAAATGCATCTTGATACCCTTTTTCTCACAAAATGTTCGAAGATTTTGGTTGTTAAAATAGGTAGCGTTATCAATGATACAATTTCTAAATGGTCCTATTTCTTCAGAAAATTGATTAATATATATCTTTAATGTTTTAACATTTGTTCTTAAACATGGATATAGCTTAATAAATTTTGTAAATAAATCAACTATCACTAGTATATGCTTTTTTCCTGTTGGACTGGGAATTAAATTTGAAATAAAATCCATGGAAACTGTGTTTAGTTTTTCATATGAAACATTAGACTTATATGTGTTTTTATTTTTGAAATTCTTTTCTTTATTTAATTGACATATATGACACTGTGTCGTGATTTCTTTTGCTATGCTCAGATCATTCTTTGTAAAATAATTATCCCTAAAGAGCATCCAAAGCTTTCTTGATCCTATATGCATGTAATTGTTATGTAAATCTTTCATTATTTCCTTGGTCAAACTTCTACTGATTACATATACTTCTATTCCATTGATTATTTTATAATACACCCCATCTTTACTAAGTTGCTTTTCCTTTTCCTCAAGATTGATTTGATCTCTCATTATCTGTTCTTTAGAGTATAACCCTGTGCTTTCTACTAATTGATTTATTCCAACTTTTAGTGTTCTTTGTCCATTTTGTGGTATATTTTCTAACCTTGACAAAGCATCTGCCACTATGTTTGATTTTCCTGAAATGTATTTGATTTCAAAACTATATTCACTTAGTAGTAGGCTCCAACGGTGGACTCGACTGTTTCCATATTTGTTTTTTAATATAGATGTTAATGCTTGATGATCTGTTTCGATGGTAAAATCATTACCCAATAAATAAAATCTTAATTTTGTGACACAGTGTATGATACTTGCTAATTCTAATTCTGATACTGAGTACCCCTTTTCGTGTGGCTTTGTAATTCTTGAAATAAATTGTATCGGGTAATCTACTCCATTATATGTTTGTAATAATACCCCCGATAATCTCTCAATTGATGCATCTGTTCTTAACGTGAATGGTTTTGTATAGTCAGGATGGTATACTTGTAAATTTGTCAGAAAAATATTTTTTATTTCTTGGAATGCTAGTTCTCTCCTCTCGTTCCATTTCCATCGTACATCTTTTCTTAATAGTTCAAGTAATGGAATTTCTTTTTTACTTAGGTCTGGTATCATCCTTTTATAATAATTAACTATACCAATAAATCCTCTTAAAGTTCTTAAATTGTGTGGTGTTTTATATTCTTGAATAACCTGTATTCGTTCTGGATCCATCTCTATTCCTTTAGTGTTAAGTTTATATCCTAGATATATTACTTCTTTTTGAAAAAATTTACATTTTTCTTGATTTATTTTTAGTCCAACTTCATCTAATCTGTCAATTATAATTTTTAGGTGTTTTTCGTGATCCTCAGCCGTTTTAGAAAAAATTAATATATCATCAATGTAGTGAATTACAAAATGTTCATATTGATCCAAGATATCATGAAGACATCTCCATAAAGCACTGCAAGATGATTGAAGTCCAAATGGTACTACTTTGAACTGATAGACAACTCCATCTATCTGAAATCCTGTATACTGTCTACTTTTCCTTTCTAGGGGAATTAACCAGAAACTATGCCGCAAATCGATTTTTGTGAAAAAAGACATTCCTGTAATTCTTCCTAATATTCCATCTATACTCATTGGTGCTTCAAATTGCTTTTCGGTGATATTGTTAATATTCCTTGCATCTAGACATAATCTGATTTCACCTGATGTTTTACGTACCACTACTATTGGGTTTATAAAACATGTATCTGCCTTTTCAATGATGCCATCTTTTAGCATGTTCTTAATTTCTCTGTTTACTTCTTCTCTATATTTATATGGTATTGGGTATGATTTTATTTTAAAGTCTTTTTCTTCCTTAACCTTTATACTATGGGTATAATTTTGTGCAATTCTATTTTCTTTATTGATAAGCCCCTTGTGTTGCCGCAATATGGAAACGACTATTAATTTATATTGTTCAGGGCAACTTAAACTTTCTATAACTTCTTCTTCTTTACAAATAAAATTATTTTTCATTATAAAATCATTAGTCCTTCCTTCCAATTTTACGCACTCCGCTCCGTAGGCATCCTTCTGCTCAAATTTACCATTCCTTAAATATTCATTATAATTATTATTCTTTTTAATATTATTGGACATTTCCCTATCATAATACATTTTCTCTTCATCAACATAATTATTTTCTTGTAATATTATACCATCAACTCTTATTCCTTGTTCCACCTCTTCTCTCTCCATAAACCCTATTTTTTTCCCTTCCAAAGTTACCATTTTTTCTTCAAAATCTATCTTTACTTTATTCTTTTCCAGTTCGTCATTTCCCATTAAAATGTCAACACATAAGTCCTTGACAATAAATCCTTGCATACTAATTTGTTTATTAAGAATATCAATTTTAAAATTAACCAGTTTATTAATTTCTCCCAGCTTCTTATTATTTGCACCTATTATTTTAATTTTTGGAATCTTGATTATATCTGTTAATTTTAATGTATTAAAAATAAAATTTTCCGAGACTAGAGTACTTTCTGAACCAGTATCAATCATAACCTTAATCATGTTATTTTGGGCCATAGCATTTATATAAATTAAATTAATAGATTCAAAATTTTTATATTCATCTAAAGAAATAAATTCCGAAGGTTTTTCATAATGACAATGGCCCAACTTGAAATTCAGAAAGTCCTCTACATAAAATTTGGATTATTAGGATTGTCAGATTGTGTCTGATCATTTGGATCTAATTCTCGATGTCTTTCACTACTTTCACTTCTACTATTCATATTTTCTTGCCATGTACTATTCCGTTGACTGTCTTCGCAGCTCTGACCCCTTACATAATTTACCTGTCTGTTGTAATTATATCTTTGTGCATTTCTCCTGGTGTTAAAATCTTGCCTATTATAATTATTATTATTATTAAAATTCTCTCTATTACCTTGTCTCTCATAACTAGTATTATTGTTGTTATTAAAATTTTGAGAATTACTACCATACCTATTATTGTTATATGATTGTCTATTTTTACTATTATTACTTGTAATATAACCTCTTTGTACTCTTTGAATAAAGTTAATAAAACTGTCTACTGTTTGAATGTTTTGTACTGTGACTGTTTGCACAACGTCCGCATCAAAGTGTCTAGAAACATTCAAAACTGTTTCGTCTTCTCTAAGTGGTGGTTCTAAATATTTTGCAACAGTTATTAATTTTAAAGCATAATCTACCATATTTAAACTTAAATTGCGATTATACTTTCCAAAATATAAAACTTCCCTAAATCTAGCTTGTTCTAATTCACCCCAATAATAATTTAAGAATTTATTTTCAAATGTTTGCAGATTATCTAAATCGTTTTCAATGCTGGCAAACCAGGTTGCTGCATTGTCACTTAATGTCATTCTAATATAATCTTTTATATCATTAATATTATTCACTGATCTTAATTTATGTTTTAAACTATTTATGTATACTCTAGGATGTAAATTTTTTATGTTACCAGAGAATTTTATACCTGTCTCATTTGTTAAATTCAAGTAAGGTCTCCCTATGTCTCTTATTTGTGAAATGTCTTCTATTCTCTGTTCTACATTCCTTATGTGATGGTTGTTTGTTTGGATATTTTGTAGCATATCATCAAATTTTTCTTCAGTCTTTCTCCTTTCTTCGTAAATTTTTGCTTCTAAGTTATATTTTTGGATTTCTATGTTCCGTTCCATATCTATATTATTATCTTTAATAATCATATTTATTTCTTTCCTTTCATTTTCTATTATTTTCTTGTAGTCATTACGTATATCTTTTATTTCACTTGCTAATTTTTTCTCTAAAGCATCAAATTTTTCATCCATCTGTTTTTCTAATCGTTTCACAATTTTAGCATTATTTTCTTCCATTTTTCTGGAATTCTCTTCCAATTTTTGTTCCATTTTTTTCATATCTTCTTTGATTTCTTTAGAATTTTCTTCCAGTTTTTTGTTGATCTGCATCATTAAAGACATCAATGCTGTCATATTGACATTTTCCTCTCGTTCTTGTGTTATTCCTGTTGTCTCTTGTAGAACTTGAGTTAAACTCTGCTCTTGTTCCGCCTGCTGAGTTTCTCCGTCCACTTCCACATTTTCTTCCACTTCCACATCTTCTTCGTTCTTTTTGTTTCTTAAACCTTTCCTTCCTTGAGACATTTTTGAGATCTTACTTGTTAAAATCCAATTTAAAATAAAATATAAAATTGATTCTAATCAAAATTATTTCAATTATATGAGAGCATTTATTTTAACAAACTAATTCTTTTAATTAGGAGGTCCTACGTTGTGACGCCAAATTTGTAATGATATAATATTTTTGATATTTATAATGGATATTATTGTGAAATAGGGTTTTTGTCGCGGTTCTGAAAGAATTAGTTTGTTAAATAGTTTTTTAAATGTTTTTATTATAATCTAAATTGAACATAAAATTGAATGTTTAAATGTGATAACAAAAAAAAATATAGAAATCTAAATTTGAAAAACAATAACTTTAACTTGAAAAACTTCCTACAATTAAATAAAACAAATTCCAGTACCTTATAATTACTGTCACTGAATGCCTTCTTATTAATATTTTATAAAATTTGAATTGTTGGATGGCTGAAAAATTAATGGATGTAAGACCAGGTCAATTGTCAGTGTCAAAACTGTCAAATAAAATATTTCTTTTCTTCTCAATTTTATTTCAACTTTCAACTCCAGGATCAGGAAACAGGATACTATTATTAATATATTGTTTCAAAAATTATTAATATTTACAATTATGGATACTTCACAAATTCTTCTTTATATTTCTAATAAATTATCCACACTATGCTGGTTCAAATTCAGGATACATAGTATTTTTATATACAGGGTGGGGCATTAGTGTGACAAAGTCCAATTACTCGTTTGCCGCAAGAGATACGAAAAAAAGTTATTTAGGTAAAAGTTGGGGCACACATAGTACCATATTTTAAAAATATTTTTAAATATACAGGGGCGTCCGTATTGACAGGGTGACACAAACTTATGTTTTTTTAAATGGAACACCCTGTATATTTTTGCATTTTTAAATTGTCCTCGATGTTTCCTTTCTTAAAATATATGGTTTTGTAATATTATACGAGGTAGTTTAAAAGTTAATAAAGTTTTTTTGTTAATTTCGTAGCAAAATCTACACCCTGTAGAATTGTAGTTACTTGACATCAAATTTTCTATTTACATTCAAACGATTTTTAGTATAGTCTACTACTGTTAATCATTAATAGTATAGCGAAATGTTTAATTTTAGTATACAGGGTGGGTCGAAACTCGGAATGAGTATTTTCTGAGTTTTCTTAAATGGAACACCCTGTATTTTAGTATTGTAATGAAATTATATTTTATGGTACTTTTTTATTTCTTAAGCATTCCCTATACCTAAGTGCTTTAATTTGTAAGTTATTCGTCATTCTTTAAGCAAACATTAATTACAACAAAAATTACGTAAAATTTCATTAGGTAGCCGTGAAAACATCCAATCAAAAGTAATTTTTCGAAAAAAAAAATACATAATAATCTAGCCTGATCCTTAATTTATTAATATTGAATGAGATATCTAAATACATTCGTAGTTAAGGTTGTTGGTGCTTAAAATATGAATCAAACATACAAAATTCTGCCTAGTTGGCTATGACACAAAATTTGCTTAAACATTTGACATTATGCTATTTATATAGTTCCAGTTGATTTGATACTATTACTAATATTAATTTTTCTAATGAGGAACGGATTAAAATGGCTTTGTGCTAGGAGAGTATAACAAAAATGAGCTACTTGCAATAAAAATTTATCATCAGCAATTCCCTGATAGACCACAACCAAAAAGAGAAACTTTTGAAAGTATACTAAAACGGTTTCAACAGACTAGATACTTAGATTGTAAGAACGATTGTACTAATATGCAGATCCTCAGTGACACTAAGGATTACATTTAATTGCTGTTTTCTTCACTTACAATAGTTTTTATTCGAGCAGATTTATCATAATCTAAGTGATCAGTCCGTTGAAACCGTTTTAGTATATTTTTAAACGTTTCTCTTCTTAGTTGTCGTCTATCAGGGAATTTCTGATGAAAAATTCTTATTGCTAGTAGCACATTTTTGTTATATTCTACTAGCACCAAAATCTTATTAATCAGTTTCTCATAAGAAAAATACATATTAGTAATGGTAACAAAGCAACTGGATCTATAAAAATAGTGTAATGTCAAATTTTTAAGGAAATTTAGTGTCATAGCCGACTAGGTAGAATATTCTATGTTTTTATTAATATTTTGCGCGCCAACAACCTTAACTACGAATTTATTTGGATATTTCATCCAATAGTACTAAATTAAGGATCAGACTAGATTATGATGTATTTTCTTTTCCAAAAATTATTTTTGATTAAATATTTTCACGGCCACCCAATAAAATTTCACGTAATTTTTCTTACAATTAATGTTTGGCTTAAAGAATCACGAATAACTTACAAATTAAAGCACTTAGGTATAGGGAATGCTTAAGAAATAAAAAAGTATCATAAAATATCATTTCATTACAATACTTAAATACAGGGTGTTCTATTTAAGAAAACTCATTCCGAGTTTCGACCCACCCTGTATACTAAAATTAAACATTTCGCTATACTGTTAATGTTTAACAGTAGTAGACTATATTAAAAATCGTTTGAACATAAAATAATAATTTGATGTCAAATCACTAAAATTCTAGAGGGTGTAGATTTTGCTAAGAAATTAACAAAAAAACGTAATTAACTTTTAAACTACCTCGTATAATATTACAAAACCATATATTTTAAGAAAGGAAACATCGAGGAGAATCCAAAAATGTAAAAATATACAGGGTGTTCCATTAAAAAAAACATAAGTTTGTGTCACCCTGTCAATACAGACGACCCTGTATATTTAAAAATATTTTTAGATTATGCTACTATGTGTGCCCCAACTTTTACCTAAATAACTTTTTTTCGTATCTCTTACGACAAATGAGTAATTGGACTTTGTCACACTAATGCCCCACCCTGTATTAAAGGATACTTTACCAAATTATAAGTAAGTTTTCTTCAAATATTTATCTAATTTCTTTTCGATTATACCAAATTTATCATGTTTATGCTAAATTATTATATTTTCTGTTAATTTTCAAATCTTTTTCTCTATCAAATTTATAGCTTCATTTCTAATTTCTTGACTCCCTGCTTTTGTCATTGTGACACCCCATTTTTATCAAATTTTTCCTCCAGAACATTCCAAACGAAAAACAAAAAACATTATGACAAATAGAAAACTTCAATTCCTTCTTTTTTTAACATACTATGTCAAATTAGTATGTCATCCACCATCCTATAGAGTTATTTTTGTTTTATTATTTATTTTAATTGATTTTAAGGCATTTCAGATCAGAATTATTACTTCTGTATAAAATTAACATCTTAAATGTTAAATATTATTATTTTAACCTATAATTATTGTTTGAAATGTCCATTTATCTATTTACATTATCTCAATTATTAAAAAAAAACAAATATAAGTCCCTACATAAGGTTTTAATAAATTTCTTATGCTAATTTTGAATGTCCTCATATAAATGATATGATCTTTAATAATTTTTATACTATTCTATGGTATATTTTCTATAAATTACATCTATAATCGCCATTTCAGTCCATTTTGGTTTCTAAACACTTTAATCGGATACTACGTTCTCTGATCTTCGACATACTCTGTTTTAGGACATAGTCATATCCTTACAATATATATATATATATATATATATATATATATATATATATATATACATATATAAAACAGATGAAATAGAGAATGTGGAAAAATCCCCTTACGAACAATTCACACATCCACCGTTTCGGGTTGGGAAAAATTTTTTGAATAGAATCAAAGATCCAAACACCAGTTCTTAGAAATGTGTTTCGCCCTCTTCAACCTCTCTGGGCTTATCAATAAAGATGAGAGGTTGAATATCTTTAGACACATTCCAATCAAAAAACAACATTCGAGACCTAGACATAGAAGGTGCGTAAATCTACGGCAAGTCCGACAATGACAGTCTCAAGTTTTAATTCCCTAATTACTTAAAGTAAGTAAAATATATGTTTAAAAACATGAGATGTAGATCCTTGAAACACACTCAGTGATCAAAAGATCCAAGGTTAATGGTTTGACGACCACTCGTACGAAATCAAACAGATGAAATAGAGAATGTGGAAAAATCCCCTTACGAACAATTCACACATCCACCATTTCGGGTTGGGAAAAATTTTTTGAATAGAATCAAAGATCCAAACACCAGTTCTTAGAAATGTGTTTCGCCCTCTTCAACCTCTCTGGGCTTATCAATAAAGATGAGAGGTTGAATATCTTTAGACACATTCCAATCAAAAAACAACATTCGAGACCTAGACATAGAAGGTGCGTAAATCTACGGCATATATATTTATATATTGTTATATTACTATTTGATATGAGAATTAGAATTTTATAATTATAAGCAAAATTCAAATTAATACAAAAGATCTTCAATTTTCTCAACCACGGGCATGTAAATTTAGAACAACCTGTATACAACAAATTATTATATTTAGTTTTTAAGAAAGTGATTCGAAGAAGCGGACGAAACTCGGTAACAATGCGCCTAAGACAAACAAGTTTGAGTGACGCGGGCCATTATAGTGTTCGCGGAAGATTAGATCATTAGCCTACGCTAAATAAGACTCAGTGAAATAGATAATAGGTCATTAAGTTTTGTAAAAAGTAGAAAGTAAGTTTAAATTGGGAAATGATTATTTTTTCTTGAAATCCATTAAACATATTTAGAAAGATTAAAAGTTGGTATTGAGGAATACGGCGAATTAAAATTTGTGGTGGAATGTTGATTTTTGAATTTGGAAGGGATATTTAGAAAGTAGGGAAATGAATGAGGATGAGAGATCAGAATGTTTTGAGCGGTCGAAAGGTGAAGTCCAGTGGTAGACGGTAGTGTACGAAGAGTGAAAAAGCCGGTATAGTTCCGTGAGTGTTGAGTACCCATCGGAATGAGAGGTAGGCCGAGTCGAGAGAAAAGAATCTCCTTGAGCAAAGAGTGTCCCGGTAGCTGATTGAAGTGGTTCGAAAAAGGTAGAACACAGCATCACGAGAAAAGCAGGAACGAGAGCGATACGAGGTAGTTTTCAAAGGAGAACATTACTGGAGGCCAGGACGAGTTTTTCATCGCAACCAAGGGTAGGAGGAAACGGGTCTTGTGTGAGGACATTCGCAGCTCACCAGATAAAGGTCAGTCTCATTTGTCAGGACATGAATGTATGGTTTTTTTGTATTAAATACCACATTAAAAATTGAAGAACATAATCGCTAATATCAGAAGATTTTCATCAAACTTAAATAAATTTGTTGCTAATAAATCCTAATAGTTCATTATTAATAAAAATTTTAAATTGGAAACCAAAAGGAAATAAGATTCCCATTTTTAAATGTTTGTGTTAAATAAATATAAGATCTAACAAATATTAAGCAATGATTGCCATTTATACAAAATAAACAAAAATTTGATTTATAATTGTAATCCATATGTGTGTATTATTTTATTTTTTTCCTATCCCGATTAGGAACCACTGAGAAATACTTAGAAGCCAAAAAAGTAAGTAAGTAATTTTATAATTTGCCCAGAGATTGAAAATATATTGATGTGTGATCTGGTTGATTAATTAGATTATTATTAATGCATTAATTAAATTAAATTACATATGAGAATATCATCATATATAAATAAATAAGATCACAACAAATGGCGCCCAACGTGCGGCATTTGAAAAGTATTTCTAGTGGCAAATTTGAAGGATAGAAAGAGAAAAGCCGGTAGTTGGAAATTTATATGCCTGTGGTAAAAAGTGAGAGACTTACAGTTGATAACATAAAAATTTAGATCCCTTTAGGTACAAATTTTACATAACTGATTTAATAATTTATTTTTACGATATTTACATTTGATATATTTATTGACAATTTATAATATTTGGGGGAGAAAAAGTCGTTTTGGGTAACATACTATTAAAATTTCACATTTGGCGGGGATAGTACTTCTTGAAAACAAATGTCTGTGACAAGAAGCCAAAGCAAAGACAACAAAAAACAAAAAGAACATTCAGATCAAGAGGAAAATTCAGACCAAGAAGATATTTTAGACACAACAATCATGGAAACAGGAAAAAAAGAATTGTCAGAATTAGAAAAGATATTACAACTTATGCAACTCCAGTCACAAAAAATGGATGAAGCAAAACGAACAATGGATAAAAATCAGGAAGAAACATCAAAGAAAATGGATGAATCACAACAAAAAATGGATCAAAAAATGGATGAAACACAACAAAAATTGAATCAAAAAATGGATGAAACACAGCAAAAAATGGATGACAATCAACAGGAAACAAAACAAGCAATAGTAGAGAACAATAAGAAAATAGAGGAACGCATAGAAAAGTATGAAAAGGAAATAAAAGGATGTTTGACAACAATGAAAAACGAGATAGAACAGCAAGAAATGAAAATTAAAGATCACATGCAAGAACAAGAAATTAGAATGAAGGACCACATGAAAGAACAAGAAATGAAAATTCAAAACAAAATCGAGGAGATAACGAATTGCCAGAAAAAGGAAATAGAAAATTTGGAAAACAAGTTTGAAAACGCTATTCAAGCAGACAGAGAAGAAATGGAAAGAAAGTATGCGGAAATCAATATTCAACAAAATGTAGGAGAAAGAAGAGAAATGGTTATACATAGCACAGATGACGTGAAGATAAGGTTTGGCGGGGATGTAAGAAGATTACACCCAGTGCCGTTCATAAATAGCCTGAAAAAGAAAATACAACACATCGGAAATTTCGAAACAGCAAAAGAAACTATCAGAAACCATCTCAAATATGAAGCAAGCCTATGGTTCGATAGTAAAGAAGAAGAATTCGGCAATTGGCAACAATTTGAACAAAAATTTTTGAATTATTTCTGGGGAAAAGTCCAACAATTGGAAATTAACAAGGAATTGCAAAATGGGAAATACAACGATAGGATGGGGGTATCAGAAAGGACATATGCTTTACAAATTTACAATAATGCAAAACATTTACAATATAATTACTCATCGGAACAATTAGTCGAACTGATTGCAAGACATTTCGAAGAAACGCTGGAAGACCATATCACATTGCAAAACTACAAAGACATAGATAGTCTATGCCAATTCTTACAAATAAGAGAATCACGTTTAAGAGAAACAAAATCAAGAAGGTCGCGAGAAGATTACAGGCCCCGAGAGACACAGGATTACAGAGAGAGAAATCAAAATAGGAGAGACTATACAAGACGAGATTTTAATCGCAGAAGGGAAAACGAAAATAGAGACAACGGAAGAGGAAATTATGAACAAAGAAATAGGCAATGGAATGAGGACAGAAATCGAGAATACCAGAATAGAAACACCACACGCTCAAATCAAGAAAACAGAAATAATGGTAGACAAAATGAACAGGGATATCGAGAAAACCGAAACAGATCCGACAGACCAAGAGAAAATAGAAGAGAGATAAATAATACCCAGACAGAAGAATATGACGGAGAGAGACATTATGACGAAAATATAAACAACGATGAGCCCGCCGGCGTCTTTTCACGACGGCGCTCACTAAAAACAAAAAATCAAACAGGAATCTTTTGTCACCCCAAGGAGTTTATTAAATTGGCAGGAAACAACGAAAAGAAAAATGGAGTTAATTTAAAATTTGTGGATGGATTTATCAACGAGAAACCAATTAAAATTATGATAGATACTGGAACTGAAATAACATTGGTCAACAGAAAACTAATAGAAGAAGTTAATTTAACAAATTTAATTTACAAAATACCTAGGGTAAATTTAGTGGGCGCAAACAAACGGACATTGGCAACTATAAATGAAGGCATACGAGTAATGGTACGACTGGGTAAAAAGATGTATGCACTACAATGTGTAATAATGCCAAACATGTCACATGACATGATAGTAGGAGTTGACGAATTGGCAGAAAAACATGTAGTGATAGATTTTAAAAATAATACGATGAAACTAACAGAAGAAAAAGAAGAAGAACAGGACAAGGAACATGAGAAACAAAATACGGACGAATCAGGCAAAGAACAAACAATGGAAATGAATTTGGCAACGAAGCAAGGACAAAGAAGAAAAAGGAGAAAAAGTCAGAAAAAGATAAAAGAAAATGAAACCTGTGGCTCCTCAAAAGAAGAGTTGAGCCCAGAAGAAGAAAAATTGAGAGTATCAAAAGCAAAAGAAACCTGGGATTCCTCAAAAGAAGAGACGAGCTCAGGAGAAGAAGAAATAAAGCTAACAAATGAAAGTGAAAAGAATATGATTGAAACAGTGGTATTTGAAGGGGAGGTATATGAAAACGAGGATGCAGAATGCACGGTAAACATATGTGAAGAGTCTGAGGAAAAAGACAGAAAATTGATATGTGGAGAAGGAAAAGAAAAAGAATTGCGGTTGATGTTAAGAAACTACGACAATTTGATCAATGAGGAAAACAGAGTGGCGAAAAAGTACGAACATTCATTTGAGGTGAAAAACTTGGGAAATTTTCGATCAAAGACTTACCCGATTCCATACAAGTATCGACAAGAGGTGAAAGAAGAAATCAATAAAATGTTGGAAGATCAAATCATCGAAAGATGTGATTCACCGTATGTTAACCCGATTGTGATAGTAAAGAAAAGCAATGGAGAATTGAGATTATGTTTAGATGCCAGGAATATCAACCAGCACACTGTATCACAATATGAATCACCTCTAAACATCGAGGCCATTTTTGGAAGAATTACGGGATCACACATATTTTCTAAAATTGACTTAAAACACAGTTTCTGGTTGATACCTTTAGCTGAAAAGTGTAGAAACTACACCGCTTTCTCAATTGATGGTATTGTCTACCGGTTTAAGGTAGTGCCATTTGGATTGCAGAGTGCTTGTGCTGCACTCGTCTGAGCTCTACATACCATTTTAAATCGCCATGAAGATTTCATAGTTCATTATATCGATGATTTATTAATTTTTTCACAAGATACTCAGAGTCATCTAGAACACATAAAAATAATTCTGGAAGAATTGGACACAGCGGGATTGAAATTAAACATTGAAAAATATCAATTTTTTTTAAAGAAGTAATTTATTTGGGTTTTCAATTGGACACCAAAACAGTCAGATTAGCCGAAGACAGACATAGATGAATACCCAACACCAACGAATTTGAAAACATTGAGAGGTTTTCTTGGCACGATTAATTATTTTAAAAAGCTGATTCCCGATTTGAGCCAAAAGGAAATTCCTCTGATAAAATTGCTTAAAAAAGGAATAAAATGGAATTGGAAAGAGGAACAGGAGGAAGCTTTCGAAACATTAAAACGAGAATTCGCAAAAGGAACGAAAATATACCACCCCATTTACAATTTACCTTTTATACTCCGAACTGATGCGTCCATACAAAAATTTGCAGGAGTTCTGTCTCAAATACAAAACGACCAAGAAGTGCCGATATGCTTTATACCTCGAGTGACTAAAACACATGAGAGAAAATATAGTGTTACAGAATTGGAGTTTGCCAGTGTACTATATTGCGTAAACAAATTGAGATTTTACTTATTGGGAGCAAAATTCACAATCGAAACAGACCATGCAGCTTTAGTACATATCATGAAGAATCGATTAGTAAATAATAGAATACATAGAGGCATTCTATTATTACAGGAGTATGATTTTGAGTTCCGATATATAAAAGGAAAAGACAACATAATAGCCGACGCTCTAACACGGGATGAGGACACCGGAAAAAAGGAAACAATTACTCTACAGGTGGGACTAAATAGATTAATACAAGAAGAAGGAATATATTCGTTAAATGAGATAAGGACAAACCAGGAAGACCTAGAGGAAAGAGAGAAAAGAAGAGCGGAGGTAGAAAATAACATATATTTTAAGAGAATAGACGGAAAGGAACTATATTTAGTGACACAGACATTGGCAGAAAAGATAATAAAGAAATTACATGAGGACAATGGGCATATTGGTAGCAGAAAGGTTTGGCTCGTTTTTAGGGAAAATTACATCAGCCGACAGGATTACCGCATTGCAAAGGAAATTACCCAGTATAAGAGTAGGAATTTCAAAAACGAAAATATTGCCAAAAATATTGAAGCCCGAAAAAAACTAGACATTGTAGCAATAGATATGTTAAGCGATCTAATTATGACCACTAAAAGGAACAAACATATTCTAGTGATGGTGGATGTGTTTTCAAAATACGTAAAATTATATAGTTGCCGCACCACAAAGGGGGAAGAAATATTAAGAAAAATCGACAATTTTATAGCCACAGTAGGAACACCAAAAAAGATTCTACTGGACAATGCAACGTATTTCCGAAATGATCGTTTCAAGGGACAACTTCGAGAACGCGGAATAGAGACAAATTTTGTCAGCATGAGGCATCCACAGAGTAATCCTTCGGAACGATTCATACAGGAAGTGACGAAATTTCTTCGCATTGCAACAGATGGTCAACATCGCCACTGGGACAGGAAAATGGCGGAAATAGAAATGTATCTAAATACAATTCCGAGCACAGTAACAAAAGAGATCCCAGAATACATCATGAAGGGTGTACTGCCGATAAGGCCATGGGAAGACCCAGAGCCAAAGGAATATCAACAGGTGATTGAAACAGTACAGAGAAGATTACGGCGAAGCAACGAAAAGTATATCCAGAGACAGGAAAACAATAGAAAAAGAAGACCAGTGACTTTCCAAAAGGGCGAAAAAGTACTCGTGAGGGCATTACGAGTATCAAATCTTCCTGGGGGCATTTGCGCAAAGTTGATGCCTGTTTTCGAAGGCCCGTACATCGTGAATAATGAAAATGGGATAAATAGTTATGAGTTGAGGCATAGGAACTCGGAAAAGATCCGAGGAATTTATAATATTCACGATGTATACAAATATCACCAATAAAAGACAGAATTACATAAAGTAGATAGTAAGTTAGGGTATAAGACGTAGATTAAAGTAAGAAAATATACAGGGAGTTGGTTTTGCCTCGAGAAAATTTATTTAAAAATGCAGATAAATTTTATCGAATACAAAGGCGGGGATTTGTTATATTACTATTTGATATGAGAATTAGAATTTTATAATTATAAGCAAAATTCAAATTAATACAAAAGATCTTCAATTTTCTCAACCACGGGCATGTAAATTTAGAACAACCTGTATACAACAAATTATTATATTTAGTTTTTAAGAAAGTGATTCGAAGAAGCGGACGAAACTCGGTAACAATGCGCCTAAGACAAACAAGTTTGAGTGACGCGGGCCATTATAGTGTTCGCGGAAGATTAGATCATTAGCCTACGCTAAATAAGACTCAGTGAAATAGATAATAGGTCATTAAGTTTTGTAAAAAGTAGAAAGTAAGTTTAAATTGGGAAATGATTATTTTTTCTTGAAATCCATTAAACATATTTAGAAAGATTAAAAGTTGGTATTGAGGAATACGGCGAATTAAAATTTGTGGTGGAATGTTAATTTTTGAATTTGGAAGGGATATTTAGAAAGTAGGGAAATGAATGAGGATGAGAGATGAGCAGAATGTTTTGAGCGGTCGAAAGGTGAAGTCCAGTGGTAGACGGTAGTGTACGAAGAGTGAAAAAGCCGGTATAGTTCCGTGAGTGTTGAGTACCCATCGGAACGAGAGGTAGGCCGAGTCGAGAGAAAAGAATCTCCTTGAGCAAAGAGTGTCCCGGTAGCTGATTGAAGTGGTTCGAAAAAGGTAGAACACAGCATCACGAGAAAAGCAGGAACGAGAGCGATACGAGGTAGTTTTCAAAGGAGAACATTACTGGAGGCCAGGACGAGTTTTTCATCGCAACCAAGGGTAGGAGGAAACGGGTCTTGTGTGAGGACATTCGCAGCTCACCAGATAAAGGTCAGTCTCATTTGTCAGGACATGAATGTATGGTTTTTTTGTATTAAATACCACATTAAAAATTGAAGAACATAATCGCTAATATCAGAAGATTTTCATCAAACTTAAATAAATTTGTTGCTAATAAATCCTAATAGTTCATTATTAATACAAATTTTAAATTGGAAACCAAAAGGAAATAAGATTCCCATTTTTAAATGTTTGTGTTAAATAAATATAAGATCTAACAAATATTAAGCAATGATTGCCATTTATACAAAATAAACAAAAATTTGATTTATAATTGTAATCCATATGTGTGTATTATTTTATTTTTTTTCTATCCCGATTAGGAACCACTGAGAAATACTTAGAAGCCAAAAAAGTAAGTAAGTAATTTTATAATTTGCCCTGAGATTGAAAATATATTGATATGTGATCTGGTTGATTAATTAGATTATTATTAATGCATTAATTAAATTAAATTACATATGAGAATATCATCATATATAAATAAATAAGATCACAACAATATATATATATATATATATATATATATATATATATATATATATATATATATATATATATATATATATATATATATATAGTTTATATTTGAGTCTTTGCTATAGTGTTTCTTGCGCTTCTTTTTTCTTGCGATTTCTAACTGAATAGTAGGTATAAATTAGAAAGAACCAAAGTACCTATTAAAAACAGTTATCGAAAACTCACAAAAATATTAGTAACATAAACTTTATTCGGGACAAATATTTAACATAAAATGGTAAATTAATCTTAAGAAAGGTTATTACAAAAGTAACTTACTAAAGGGTGATTCATTTAGAAATACTTTAAAAAAAAAAGGAAAAACAATGAAGAAATGAATTTTAGAAACGACGAAACCTAAAATACTCCATTTTCAAACAAATAAATATTTAAAAATAAAATCTTTGGATTTCTTAATTCGGAAACAGATTCTCTCTTATACCTATTACCCATCCTTCTAAAATTTGCAAGGAATGGGGAGTCATGGGGAGTCTATATAGTTGCACTCCACAACACATCAATTCAACGAGGCAAAGATCAACAAATATGTTTCCTAGTACTCAATACGTGAGTAAAAACGCAGGTAGATAAAGGCATTTTATATTTAATTTCGATTCAGAGATCATTACCATCTCTCTATGGACCATTTCGAACTTTTGTTCTCCTCAGGAGAGCTTGTAATGATGCTCTGAATCTAAAGTAGACATATTTGCCAAGTATGCCAATTACAAAGAAATAATCAACATTTAGACGCACTCGCGACCTCTATTAAAGAAACGACGAAAACCATGATCTCTGAATCGAAATTGAATATAAAATGTCTTTATCTACCTGCGTTTTTACTCACGTATTGAGTACTAGAAAACAGATTTGTTGATATTTACCTCGTTGAATTGATGTGTTGTGGAGTGCAACTATATGATCTTCCCATGTCTCTGCATTCATCACCCTTTATTCCTTGCAAATTTTAGAAGGATGGGTAATAGGTATAAGAGAGAATCTGTTTCCGAATTAAGAAATCCAAAGATTTTATTTTTAAATATTTATTCGCTTGAAAATGGAGTCTTTTGGGTTTCGTCGTTTCTTTAATAGATGTCGCGAGTGCGTCTAAATGTTGATTATTTCTTTGTAATTGTCGTACTTGGCAAATATATCAAGTTTCGATTCCGAGCATCATTACAAGCTCTCCTGAGGAGAACAGAAGTTCGAAATAGTCCATAGAGAGATGGTAATGATGTCTGAATCGAAATTGAATATAAAATGCCTTTATTCAAAAATGAATTTTATTTGAAAATATTTATTGTCGTAAAAAGAACCATTCTTTACAATTACTTCTTAAAGATAATTTCTTTCAAATGTTGACCATGACTGAGGTTAAGACGGTCCATTCTGAAGGTCTAATTTTCGATGACGCGTTCGAGTTTTTCGATTGGTGTTTGACCAGTGACTCGAGTAATACTGGCCTCCAATGCCTCAATCGTAGCCGGTTTATTCATGTAGACTTTGAACTTGAGGTAGCCCCAGAGGAAAACGATTAGACGTGTGATGTCACAGGATATAGGTGGCCAAGTCACTGGTACGACGCGTGAAATAAATTGCTCACCTAACCGTTTTCTCAGTAAAGCCATGCTTTCAGGGGATGTATGGCAGTTTGCGCCATATTTTTGGAACCAAATGTCACAAACTACGAACTTCAATTTCTGGTACCAAATAGTCCGTTATCATGGCGCGATAATGGTCTTCATCCACAGTAACATTCTGGCTGGTCCAAGACATGGACCGACGATGACAGCGGCCCATACATAAATTACACCAAACAGTGGTTTTTTCTGAATATATTGGCAACTCTTGGACCCCTTTGGGTTGCTCATCAACCCAAATACGGGCATTTTGTTTATGCACGTCCTCATTAAGCCAAAAACGGGCCTCATCAGAAAACATTTTTTTTGCTCTAAGCGCACGAAACACATTCCTCATTGAACGCCTATTTTCGTAATACAGCTAAATAATTTCTAGACGTTGTGCCGAGTTACGTCTTTCTAGGATAAAATGTCAAACAAAATACTGAATCAGAAAGCAACTTTAGGTGATACCATTTATGCACGATCTCCCAACAAATCCTCACCAAAAAAAGTACCTCTAAATGAATCACCCTTTATAATAAAAAAAAAATAATAATTTAATTCGATGCAAAACGAAATTAAGACACATCTTATATTTCAGTTTCTTCAGAACATAAACGCCCTTACGAACGTTTCACTCTATAGAGTGACAAAACGTCCCGTAAAAACAAGAGTATCCCGTTTTTAAGCTGCAAAATCGTTGTTTTTATTGATTATAGGCCCCACACTTTACTCAATTACATATTCATAAGTAAATTGAAAAAGGTCTATATCTCAAAATTAGCTAAATAGAGCAGGTTTTAATGACTACGTCTCGATGGAGGTCCCTGAAAAATATTGCCCCCAAACCCTCTTTGGATGTGTCCCGTTTTTTCAAGTTTATGATTTGGTCACCCTACTCTAATTAGGTCACAAGACTGCAAGGCCTCCCCGGTAACATGCGAAAACATTGCCAAGTAGCGAATTGAAATGTTAGAAGTCTACATACATCAAGCTAGAAAAGTACATAATGCTGTTAAAGAAATGGAAAGGCTAAATACATATATATTTTAGGAATCAGCGATGTTCAATGGCCCGACTCGGGAAAGATGAAAAGCAACAATAAAACAATATACTATTTAGGAAGTCAAGACGGTTCACACAGATATGTTGTCGAGATAATCCTAAACAAAAACATTGATAAAGCTGTAGTAAATTTCATTCCATACTCCAACAGAATTATCCTTTTACACTTAAATCAGAATAAACCCAAAATAAACATAATACAAGTTTATGCTCCAACTGCGGACAAACCAGAGAGCGATATTGAGACATTCTACGGAAACCTAGACAATATTTTAAAATCCATTAAGAAGCAGGATGTTACTGATAATGGGAAATTTTAAAGGAAAGACTGGGGACGAAAAAGTTGGAAGAATGTACAGGAGGATATGGTCGGGGCAACATAAACGAAAGGGGTGACAGGCTTATCGAATTTTGCCAAAACTGTAATCTTGTCATAATTGATTTATTCGACCGTTACTTGATGGAAGTTCATTATATCTAACAATAAAACACTGAAAACGTTTGTTTTCTATACTTTCACAAAATTTATTATAATTATGTGACTACAGCGGTTTCGGCAGAGTTTCTTTTTAAAGTGATTTAGTTTACTATGGGTTTGCCTTTTTAAAGTCTTTAACTGAAGAGGTTGAGGAGTAAGGAGCAATAAGAGCCAAAAGAGAAAACAACTACAGAGTGGTGTCTACAAACTAACTTGTGGTGACTGTCCGAAAACTTACATCTGTCAAACTGGCAGAACCTTTGACAAACGAATATAAGAACACAAAGGGGCTTTCAACAACAGAACAACGGAGACTTCTACATACGTACTTCACCTTCTAGATCGTAATCATTCTTTTAATGAAGAGTTTCAAATTCTGCATATTCAAAATAAAAGCCTTAAGCTATCATAATTAGAATCTATGGAAATTAATAAATTAAAAAATAAAGATATAATTCTGAATGACCAACTCGAGACAAACAGCTCCCCACTCCTCAACCTCTTCAGTTAAAGACTTTAAAAAAGCAAATCCATAGTAAACTAAAGCGCTTGAGAAAGGCACTCTGCCGAAACAGCTGTAGTCACATAGTTATAATAAATTTTGTGGAAATATAGAAAACAAACGTTTTCAGTGTTTTTTTTTTGTTAGTAATCTTGTCATAACTAATACATTATTTAAAATGCCAAAGGGAAGAATATATACCTGGAAATCACCAGCAGATCAAGAAGTGAGAATTGTAAAAAATCAAATAGATTATGTATTAATTACACAAAGATACAAGAACGCAATTATATTTGCAAAAACCTATTGCCGACATAGGATAAGATCACAACCCAGTAGTGACCAAAATTAGGCTCAAACTGAAAATAATAAAACGAAGAACAACAGGTGTAAAAATCGATACAAGTAAATTATGAAACCCTTAAAACCCACTCATAAAACAACGCCTGACAGATGAAATTATTAACCTATTAATGAATGTTAAAGAACAAACTCTTTTGAAACGGAGACAAAATGGTTATTAATAGAGACAGAAATAGATAAAAGTCAAAAAGAAATTCTGACACCAACCAGATACAAAAAGAAAAAATGGATGACAAAGAAAATCTTAGATTTAATGGAAGAAAGACGTTAGCATAAAAACAAAGATATTCAGATGTACAAAAATGTGGATAAACAAATAAAATCCAAAATTAAGTAGGCAAAAGAACAATGGTTAAAAGAACAATGCGCAGAAATAGAAGAACACCAGAAAAGACATGATAGTTTTAACACAGATAAAAAATTAAGGAATTAACTCGGAACAACGAAAAAAAAACCGGGAATACTAAAAGATGCAAATGGTAAACTTGTGTTGAGTGCTAACGAAAAATTAAAGAGATGGACAGAACAAATAAATGAATTGTTCAAAAACAATAGAGCAGAGCATATGAAAGTCGAAGTAGAAGATGATATAGTTTTAAAGATATTAAAAGAAGAAATTAAATCGGCATTACAAAACACCAACAATGGTAAAGCAGTAGGTCCAGACCAAATCCCAGTAGAAAACTTAAAATGCATAAATAATGAAACCTTAGACATTATCCTAGTATAGTATAATTAGGACACTCTGTATAGAATATGTTTTAAGTAAATTTGAAATAACCTTAAAAGATGTGTACTATCGGATTGACATTGACCGTAGGTGAACTCATAGACGTGTTGTTGTGAGTTAACAATAAAATATAAAATAGACGACAAAACACATGAGAATCAATTATATTATTGTATGTAGAATTGCGACATGGCTTGGCTGATTTAATATTATTGTTTATAATAAACTTCGAAGACTGAATACTGAATAACATCATTGATAAGTTACATTCTCAAATTATTCTTGAAAATAATACATGTATAAATAAAAAACTTGAAGAAGAAATAGATGATAGTCCGTTTGGGTTCAGAAACGGACTAGTAACCAGAGAGGCGTCATTTGCTTTTAATGTGTTAGCTCAAAGATGCATGGACATGAATGTGGATGTGCATGTTTCTTACGTTGAGTTTGAGAAAGCATTTGACAAAGTAGGACATGAAGAATTAGTCCAAATTCTAAAGACAAAAAATAAAGCCAAAAGGGACTTACGAATAAGAAGAATATGGATTAAAAATGAATATAAAAAGACAAAATACATGATAATAACTAAGAAAACATAACATAAAAACAAGCATACATTTGGGAAATGTACCGATTGAAATGGTTGATAAATACAAATACCTAGGAACCTGGATTTCAGAGAAAAATGATCTAACAACAGAAATAAGGACCAGGATAGAAATAGCAAGAAATGCGTTTTTATAAATAAAAACAATTATCTGCAACAAGTAGCTTAGCTTAGAACTGAGAGTAAGAGCTTAGAGATGTTACGTGTTCTCGATACTGCAATATGGACTTGAAAGCTGGACATTGAAGCAAGAACACATAAATAAGCTACAGTCATTGGAAATGTGGTGTTAAAGAAGGATGCTTAAAATAAGATGGACACAAAAGAAAACGAACACGGAAGTATTACGAGAAATGGGTAAAGTATGCGAAATAATAAACACAATAAAAATAAGAAAGTTACAATATCTGGAACACGTAATCCTGGGGACAGCGATATGAAATACTAAGACTGATAATACAGGAAAAGATAAGAGGCGGAAGGAGTATAGGAAAAAGGAAAGTGTCATGGTTGAAGAATTTAAGGGACTGGTTTAAATGCAATTCTGTAGAACTCTTCAGAGCAGCGGTAGATAGAGTAAAGATAGTGATGATGATATCCAACCTCCGATTAGGAGACGGCACTTAAAGAAGAAGACTCTAATTAAAAGTCGGAGACACAGAATTATCGTCGGAGGCGTTTATATGGGCACCTTCGGCTACCTCAGATGACCTCTAATAAGAGTGAAACGTACGTAAGGGTGTTTATGGTCCTCTCTGAACGAACTGAAATGTAAGATGTCTCTCAATTTCGTTTTGCAGCGAATTATTTCATATTAGTGTTAATCTTGTCTGTAGACTTCACCGTTTTCTTCTTTCATTCATCCATCGTTTGGTTTGCAAGTAATAGAAACCACGAATAGGCGTAACCACAAACTTGATCCCAATAGAGAATCTAAAAAAAATGTTTGTAATGAAAAAAACTGTAATGTTTTACAGAAGCAAATGCGGAAAATGTGTAAGGGTGTTAGCTTTTACTAGATACATTTTACGAATTTTTCTTGATTTTTTCAAGCATCTTCCTCATTCTGAAGCAACTGCTTTTAGAAATGTTGGTGTTCTGGGGACTGTATGTACATATGGAGTCATGCTTCGAAGAGACGTCTTCTTATTTTCTGATGCTCTAATCTCTGTTGTTAGTTTGACAATATCAGCTTGTCTAACTTCAGATAAAATTTTCCCTTTCTTTAAGACATTAAGCTGTACTAAAACGAAGTTTTTATCTTAACAATTACAGTACCTATGCGCTGCTTCGATCGTTGTAGATATAGCTTTGCTGATATTTAGCTTTGTAATGTTAATATTTTGGGATCCCACCTAAGTTAGTTAAGTTGACCAACTAACAATGCAAAACGTAGGCTCGTGCGTTAGAATTCAAGGAGAAAACTCTACGTTCTTTGACGTTAATAATGGTCTAAGACAGGGAGACGCGCTGGCTTGTCTCCTCTTTAATATTGCCTTGGAAAAGGCAGTCAGAGGATTAAATATTAGAATGAATGGAACTATTTTTAAGAGATCGACGCAAATTCTCACATTCGCTGACGATATAGTTATAGTGGGCAGAAGTATGAGAGACATGGTGCAGGGTTTTACAAGGCTTGCGGCAAGTGAATTAGGACTTGTGGTAAACTAGGAAAAAACCAAATATATGTTGGTCTCTAAAACCTCCCAAAATATCCAACAGAGAATTCAAGTTGACGAATTGCATCTATGTTTCCATGACGCATTAATTTTAAAGGGTTTTTACCCGTACCTATATTTTTGTATTTTGGTGGTTAGCATGTTAACGCGTGAATATAACCTATAACCTTTCTTAAAACCGTAGTCAAAATTTTAAAAACTTTGCATTATCTTATCAGGCTACACGCATTTTAAGTCAGCACTGATGATGATCTGTTAACCGATCGAAAACTAGTTCTGTGATTTAGCCCTTTTTAGTGAATTTTAACAAATATACCTTTTATAGTCGTTTGTTTTAATAAGCTTTAGTTACCACCTCCTTGTCCCCCTTATTACTGCCCTAAATTCTAGCATTTCGATACTGTCAATGAGGCAATGATCAGATGATCACATTTGCTTCTCTTTTTGAGTTGATATAGTATTCGATTGGTGTATTGTGTCTATAATTAAATATGTTTATATGGGATTAAGTTACAATTTATTGTAACAAATTATTTTAACATATTCACCTAATGTTTACTTTTTTTTTAAACTGACGGTTGACGTACTTGGCCCAGATCTTGTAGGCTGTAGTAGATAACATAACCCGCTTAATACTTGTGGATAATACTTTTCGTACAAGTTTTAAGCTAATCTTTTGTTGCGCGATTGACTCTACTATTTTATTTATTTATATCTTTAGGCACTAAGTTTAATTTAAATAAAGGAAGACTTACTTATATTATTTTATTTAGAATTACTTATTTATTTTAATGATTACAAATAACCGATTGATATATATATATATATATATATATATATATATATATATATATATATATATATATATATATAACAAGGTTGTATTCTTGGGGAATTCAGCAAATTTTATGTGAAAGAAAACACTTTTTATTAAAGTGTTTAATAAAAATTAAAGGTGTTTAATAAAAACGATTCATTAAAGTTTACGAAAGCTTGGATCAAGTAAAAAGTGTTTTCTTTCACATAAAATTTGCTGAATTCCCCAAGAATACAACCTTGTTATATAACATTGTCAGCAAAGACTTCCCTTCTGGTCTCATTTATATATATATATATATATATATATATATATATATACATAAGTAAATGAATCAAAAAGGAAAATGTTAAGAAAGCCTAAGTCTACAATCGAGTATTAATTTTAATATTTTACATATGCTGGAATATTCCACAGGGTGTTCCAAACTTTAAGAAAAAAACACAGTATGCTTGGTACACCCGGTATAACATGATATTTACAAGTGTAGTAACAATATTATTACAATGATATTCTTAAATAATAAATAAGGCTATAACATACTAAAAGAATCACTCAAATCGGACCAGTGGTTTAGGAAATTCAAGACATCAAACATGTCCCATTTTTAAGGTGTTCGGCTAATTTTGCCGGTGTGTGTAGTAAGTATTTTTGAAAAATTTTAACGCACAATTAGAGTTGCACAAGTTTGACTTGAATATTTGAACTTGACTTGAGTTTGACTTAATTTCAAGTCAAACTCAAGTCAATCCCTTTAACAAATAATTCAAGTCAAGTCAAACTGGTCAATCGTACAGGTTTGAAAATTCAAACTGTTTGTCAAACTAGTTTGAAAGAGTTTGAAATAGCTATTTGTATAACAAGGGAGGAAAGTGCTACTTTTCCTCCCGAGAATAAAGTTTACTGCCCGACGCGTAGCGGAGGGCAGTAATCATTCAAGGGAGGAAAAGGCACTTTACTCCCATGTTATACATATGGTTTTTCCACCTTCCTCAAATAACAAGTCATTTTTCATTTTTACTTAATTTATTTATGTAAATAACCAACAAAATTTATTAGAACTAAAACTAACAAGTAGGTACATATAACTGTCAACTGTCAAATATAAGTCAAATTATTAATGTAAACATTACTAAATCCAAATAACAATTTACTGTTTTTTACCATTCTGCAAAATACAGGGTGTTCTACAAATAAACGTTAAAATGTATAAATATTACGTAATAGAAAATAGATATTGTACAGGGCGTCAATAAGCTATATTTCATAAATGAAATACCATGACGTCACTTTTACTTTTCATCCCTAGTACAACTTTGTTCCCTACAATCAGGTACGGAAAAGAATACTTTCGGTAGAGGTAGGTGGAAAAATAATTTATTTCGTAGATATATTTTTTTGTTGAGATAGACATGTCAGTTGCCAATTAAGATAAGAAATTTAATAATACATTTAGTGCCATATAAATCATCCTTTAGTTCCAATAATTTCCCTCTACTCATTTTTAAAAATTATGTACAATAGAACACTGACACTTTCACAGTAAACTATTTTTCCACCTACCTCTACCGACAGTATACTTTTCCGGACCTGATTATGAAAAGCAAAGTTGTACTTTTCCTCCCTTGGGAGAAAAATATTTTTCCTCCCTAGTAAGTTAAAATTAAAAATGACTTGTTATTTGAGGAAGGTGGAAAAACCATATGTATAACATGGGAGTAAAGTGCATTTTCTTCCCTTGTTATACAAATAGCTATTTCCACTTACCTTCACCGAAAGTATACTTTTCCGGACCTGATTGCAGGGAGCAAAGTTGTACTTTTCCTCCCTAGGGAGGAAAAGTAAAAGTGACATCATGGTACTATTTCATTCATGAAAGACAACTTATTGACGCCCTGTACAATATCTATTTTCTATTACGTAAGTATCTATACATTTTAACGTTTATTTATAAAACACTCTGTATTTTGCAGAATAGTAAAAAACAGTAAATTGTTATTTTGATTTAACAATAAGTGCGTTCGCGGGTACAGCTGACAAATTGTCGCCGACAATTTCTACCTTGTATATTTATCTATTAACGGTATTATTTATATTAAGTGAGGTATCATTTTAAAGTGCGCATGCGTTTTGCTGCTAATTTGTCGCCGACGTCGACAGGCACCCGCGAACGCACTTAATGTTTACATTAATAATTTGACTTATAAGTATTTGACAGTTGACAGTTATATTGTACCTACTTTTTAGTTTTAGTTTTAATAAATTTTGTTGATTAGTTACATAAATAAATTAAGAAAAAATGAAAAATGACTTGTTATTAATTTGAGGAAGGAGGAAAAACCATATGTATAACATGGGAGTAAAGTGCCTTTTCCTCCCTTGAATAATTACTGCTCTCCGCTACGCGTCGGGCAGTAAACTTCATTCTCGGGAGGAAAAGTAGCACTTTCCTCCCTTGTTATACAAACAGCTATTAAGCACGCACAACAAAATTAAATAAAAAAATACTAAATGAACAGTTTTTGGTTTAAATGGGATCTAGCTATTTTTATAATTTTCTGCTTTTATAACCGATAAGGGGGTATTAGTACGCTATGGTCAAAATAGGTGGCCAATTTTTAAACTAACGTTTAACAGTTCTTTGAATAGATGGCAGCACGTACATATATTTTATTATTAAATTTAGTTCTCTGAACGACACCGCATTGATGCCATGTATTGCAACTTAGGCTCGGCACATCTCGATCTTAATCGTACTTTGTATTTACAGACGACAGTTGTTAATCCTTTCTTTACCTGCCTAGGGAAATTCTCATTAATAGATACTAAACGTTCATTCATTTGGATATAGTTTATTATTTAATATTGTATTATACGGCAATTCGTAATTCTTTACCTGCTCAAAAGGATTTATTTCAAACTAAAGAAATTTGCAATTATTGGAAATACAAGTAAGTGCCTATCTAAATGACCAAAAAAGAATTATGCTAATTCTCAGAATGAAGATCGAGTATAAAATTAGTATTTTTAATAAATGTAAATACGTAAGTCAATTGAAAAACAGAGTCACTACAATAACTTTTTTCATATTGAATGTTTTTTCAACAGGGAAAGTTTTTTCCTCGGAAAATTTCACATTTTCATTTCATTTCTCATTTCAACATGCGAGGCAGAATAATAATTAGCCTAATGAACCACTTACTTAAAACATTTTTAAAAGTAATATACTGCAGAATACCTATATAAAAAATGCGAAGAACAAGTATCACGGACAAAGATTTGATTCCGCAATGCCTTGCCCTTAGGCACCCGAGAGGCTCTATTGACTGTCTAAGTGCTATATATTTGTTTTGTCGACTACAAAAAGGCATTTGATAGAGTACAACATGATAAGCTGCACATATTCATAAATTATCTTGGAGGAAACTGGATTAGATGATAGATCTAAACAACATTAGATATGCCGACGACGCAGTAGTTTTTGCAGATAGCCTAGATGATTTGCAAAGAATAATGTCGCGCATATAAGACATAAGTAGTGAACATGGAATTTCAATACGAAAAAAAAAGAAAGTAATGGTAGTCATTAAGAGCGAAATATATTACATATACGGCTTTTGGTTAACCAACAACCAATTGATAGAGTGGACAGCTACACATACCTTGGTACCTACATAAACAGTCAATGAGACCACTCTAGTGAAATAAAAGAACGCATAGGAAAAGCGAGATCAGCGTTCATAATGATGAAGTCTCGTTTCAGAAGTCACATTTACCACTTGTTAACAAAATTTCTATTATCAGATCCTATGTATTTTCTAGATTATTATACTGAGTAGAAGCCTGGACTCTTTCCGAAACTTCTTTAAGAAAACTCAAGGCATTCAAGATGTGGTATTACAGTCGCATTTTAAGAATTTCGTGGATGGGTCGTGTGACTAATGTTGAGGTCTTACGTAGAATGGGCAAGGAATGCGAGATTATTAACACACATTATTATCAAAGAGCGCAAAGTAGAATATCTTGGCCATGTTATGAGGAATGAATAGATATTGCCGCTACTCATTCTTCAGGGCAAGGTATTGGGAAGAGAGGACCAGGGAGAAGAAGAATATATCTGAGAAACTGGTTCAATACCTACATCGACAAACAGACTATTCCGAATAGCTGCATGCAAAGTTAGGATAGCCATGCTGATCGCCAACATTCGGAACGAATAAGCACCGTGAGAAGAAGAATATCTCATTTTAAATTCTTCTTCTTCTTCTTCATGTGCCTCGTCCGTTGCGGACATTGGCACGTTAGTCCAAACCATTGGCGTAAGTTTTGAAGCCATGAGTGTCTTTACTCTGTATTGTCAGTGGCAGTATACGATATTTATCATGTCTCATAATATGATCGAGGTATTCAGGTTTCCGTTTCTATTGTGAAACAGATTTCTCATTTTTGTTTTCTCCTCAGCGCAATACCTCTACGTTGGTAGTGTGAGTCGTCCAGGACATTTTGAGGATAAGTCGGTACACCCACATTTCGAATACCTCTAGCCTTTTCGATAATGTTTCCGTTATTGTCCAGGTCTCTGCTCCATACAACAAGACTGGAAATACATAGCATTTTAGCAGCCGTATTTTTAGTGGGACAGATATGTCGCAATGATTGAATATATTTCTCATGTTAAATGTAGCTCTGGCCTTTTCAATTCTACATCGTATTTCGGTTGTTTGATCCCATTTCTAGTTGACGACTGTTCCAAGGTATACATATACTTCTACGTGTTGAATTGATTTTTTATTTTCAATTGTCTGGCAGGTTTTTGAGTTTTGCTCACCAGTGTCCATTTTTGTTTTATTTATGTTGATGGTTAAAATCTCTTTTTTCACTCGCTCTTTGTAGGTACCCGGGTATGACAGGCCTGTCGATACTGCTAGCAACCACAACTGTATCGTCTGCATATCGGTTTATCTAATTATTACTCCAGTAAATTTCAATATTTTTTTTCACTTACGGAAATATTTGACATAAATTAATCAATGATTATACAATATTGTTTTGTCTACAATTTTTTTATTAGGATAATGCCTCAACAAATACTAATGGCCACTGGCATGTGTAATGTGTGTAAAAATGTCGACGTCATCGTCTTTACAAAGAGACGCTAATTGTATCCGAACAATGCATTATTTGCGGCCCTATAAAAATTAAATTTGCCAGAAAGTGAATAAAACTGAAATTGTTTTTAGATCCGCCCCACATAACATACTAGAGCTTACTTATGTTATTTATGTATTATGTCAAAACTAGTATAATCCCCCAGTAAACACTTTGAGTCATTTTGAACCTCGTTTAGACACTGTGACGTTATACAATCATAATTGAAAGTGAAAGTCAAACAAGGTCCAAAATGCGTACTGGGAGGGGGTGGGGCCACTTTTCTAAACAAAACCGCGTGATTCATCGTATTTCCGTGGTTACAAAACTCGTTTTCAATTGTTTGTAGATTTTCTTAAAATCCGGCAAACGCGCATCTGTCTCCATTTAATACATCACTGCTGCCATCTACTAAATGACACGTGAACTCATCTTCTCATCTATTAAGTGACAGCGGAACTAATTTATCACTAGAAAAATGCCAACTTATTGCTGTAATTTCAACAAAATCCCCAGATTGCAGCTTTTAACTAAAATTTTTACTTTTAGGTACAGTTAATTTAAAAATTATGGCAGTATGGACAATGAAATTTTGTTTAAAATAAAGCTTTTTGCATAGTTAATCGTTTCTGGTAGTTATTTTCCACCCAAGTTCAAAAATTATTATGCAAAACGAATTTTTATAGCAAGTTACTAAGTAAGTTATGACATGGACTCCTTTAGGGGAAGGGAGGGCAAGATGGAAGGCTTAACTTTATGATGTGTAAAAAAATAAAACAACGTAATACAAAACTTTCATTTTAATCATTCTTGAAAGAGATCTTATACAGTTACAAAAGTCAGCCATTAAATGTTATTAATAATAAGTAGAATTTTTTTTATGAGTAATTAAAAAATAATGTCAAAAATTCCATCTTGCCCTTACCCTGAGGGCAGGATGGAAAGCTTGTTCGGGCAAGATGGAATGTAGAGGAAAGCACTACATTTTACAGTTTACACACATAAAACTGCCATCTTCTGTGTCGGTACACAATTCATGTGCCCAACCATTACATACAGGACATTGTACCCAGTCCTCTGTGGGTGGTGCCACATAACGTTCACCACGTACACAGAACACATAATTTTGTGAAGACTGTTCTAAATGTTGTACAATATTTTTAACTTTTTCTGTTTTTGTCCCTTTTCCTTTACCTTTTCTTTTATTCTCGCAGGTTCCTATTTCCTTGCTGTTATTTTTGCCTAACTATTATCTTCCAACTTGCCCTAAGTTGCAATTTTCCATCTTGCTCATTTGCCCCTTTCCAATAAAAATATCAATATTTTAAAAATGCTTTATTATTTCTCTTATTTAAATATAAATTCAGATAACCTGTACCTAGTAGATACTTTGTATAAATGCATAATAATAATATTATACACCTTGTTTAAATAATCGGATCACAAAAATTCAATAATTGCGTAATATTTAACTGCAAAAATAAGAAGGAAGCGTGTACACTCATTAGCTGACCTGAACTGATTGAGCCATCGTTTGTAAATGGAAGAGGTTCGCCTGCATCTGTGTGAGTGTGGATCCGGGCGCTTTATTGCGCAGTTCGGGTTTTATAGGTAATTTCCATCTTGCCCTATCCTTCCATCTTACCCTCCTTTCCCCTATGTACAGTTATAAAAAATATACTGCTTTCTTTGGAAATTTTAACTAGATACTATTAAAATAGAAAGTCTACAGTTCACGTACATACCCCTAAGTTGAAGATTGGTTTTGAAATAGTGACGGTAACTGTACCTAAAAACTATATAAATTTTAACATTGGGTGCGTTCGGACGACCACAGCGGCTGGACAGCTGAGCCAGCAGTAGCTGTCAGACGTCACCGCTGGAAGCCAGCCACTGAGAGATTTACTAAGCTTTCCCTATCACGGCTGGATACAACCACTCAGCCGATTTCTGCTGACAGCCAGCCGCTATGGTCGTCCGAACGCACCCATAGTGTCATACCACCATAACAATAAACACGGGCACCATCCTCAACGACAGAACGAAAGTCATAAAAAAAGGTTTAGGAAAGTTCAAAAGGAAGAAAACAAAGAACCTCAAAAATCTGTTTTCGTACCAACCCCTTTTTAAGCACGTTAATTCCTAGAAATTTTATGGTCAAATTTGGATTATCTACATTTTTTCAATACAAACGACCCAGAATCTCAGCACAAACATGTGGTGTGAAGAAGTATAGTCAAAGTCAAGCTGCGTAAGTGAAAGCGAAAGGTACTAACAGTATACGTTGACTTGTACAGACTTTTGAAATGTTGTACCGTTGGAATAAAATCAATATTTATACATGAAAAACAGTCTACTGACTTATACTCTTAGTACAGAAATAATTAATAAACATTCAAAATTCAAAATATAGAAGAATCCTGAAAGGTCCATTTTCTGACTTATACTATACTCTTAGTACATAGCACGTTAGATATAATATAGAGATTTTATATAGATTATTTGTATTTTCCAATTTAATTATATATACTAATTACTTTTAATGGGAAATAAGCCACAATTTTACCAAAAAAATGATTTCATTAACGTAGTATTTTGTATTTTGACAACGAAACCCGATCTGGGCTTCGAAACGTTAATAAAATCATTTTTTTGGTAAAATTGTGGCTTATTTCCCATTAAAAGTAATTTATTATAAAAATGCCACAAGAAAATAGCTTCCGAACAACATTAATTATATATAAACACAACATTTTCACTTTAAAAAAAAATCCATAATTTTTTGACCGAAACTTCAAAATTATTGTGTTCAACTTCAAAGACGGTTAGTCGGCGCTTAGTCTACAAAATTGCGAAACTGTTATGAATGGCAGTTATGAATATATATTATGGCAGTTATGAATATAGTCTTGTTATGCAAAACTAAAAACCCTTAATAGACAAAATGTCGCTTGGTTTATTTTTGTGTTTCTTATTAACCGTTAACGTGACAATAACAGGGTGTTTTTTTTATTTTTAGATAATTGAAGTATAGTCCGTCCGCTATAAGTTTTCCCATGCGGTACGATTCATTTTCAATCAAATTAAGTCAAAACATAAATTGAAACGAACGTCGATGTGTATATACATTTTGTATACTGTATACTATATACTACACACATCGGCGTACGTTTCACTTTCTGTTTTGACTTCATTTGATTGAAAATGAATCGTACCGCATGGGAAAAGTTATAGCGGACGGACTATATGTATGCACTTTGCAATTTTCATTGTTTTGAAATCACCTGCCGCAACATCAAATAAATCAGTATATTTATTTTTCTTAATTAATACTACTTCGACTACAGATTTTTTCTCTTAATTTTTGCAGTGGGAATACCTTTAATATCAGACTCAATTTGTTGTGGTACTTATTCTAAACCGAAAAATATCCAAATTCAGATCTTATCTCTCAAAGCCACACACTTAACGTAATGAAATAGCCAAACATGGACGTCTAAATATGAACTACAAACTAATTTGCGGAGTAGCAGAGTACAGATTCAGACCTATCCAAATAAGTCACAACAAAATCCGTACGCTCTTAATTACATAGAATTGGAAATAAACACGTTGCCAATATGGTATTCAAACTTCAAACATGTTTGAAGAAGTTTGATTTCAAGTCAAACCTAAAGATATCGAAATCAAGTCAAGTCAAACTTTTTTACAAAAAAAGTTTGATTTTCAAGTCAAGTCAAGTTTGTTGAATAAAATCAAACTAGTTTGATTTTATGCATCTCTACGCACAATAAAAGATTACATTATTACTAAGTAGTATAGTTGATCCAAAAGATGGCATAACCCAGACATCCAAAGTGAAAGTTATTGTGGCGTAATTGTCTTTTTACGCGGTTGACTCTACTATTTTATTTATTTATATCTTTAGGCACTAAGTTTAATTTAAATAAAGGAAGTCTTACTTATATTATTTTATTTACATCACTTATTTATTTAATAAATACAAATAACACCAACTAACACATCTAATTTATTTACAAACTCAAATTTATGATTTAATTAACTAAACATAATAATTCCGATAACTAATAAATACATTTCATATCTTCGAATCGAATACATTAAATTACGCGACGCGCTTCGATGAATGAATGACTGGCCTGTGCTCGAATCTCGGTTCTATATATACTTCGGCAGCGGTCGTCTCGAACGCCGTGGATAGGAATGGTATTGTCTCGTAACGCCGAGAAGCTTCGGGAAGAAATAGGCCAATTCGTGAGCGGACTAAATAGTGTCACATTGCCTCCTCCTTAAAAGATGGTTCCTCCTGGAACCTTGTCGGGACTGGAACTGGATGCTGGTATATGCAACTGGACCCTCTTTTACAACTCCCAGTTGTATAAAAGTGGCAGGGGACGGTCTTCGCTCCGCACCAGTAACTATGCGGACTGCAACAGACTAACACCCGGACCTCGGTGTCTTTAAAAATTTCTTCTACCATATTTCGGATAACTCTCCAGTCTAATTGGCGGCATTCTAACTTTGGCATGGCTAACTTTTGCACGTCGGACTCCAACACGTGCTCTCTCAATTGAATTAATGCATCCCATACATCTTGGTAGGTAGGTTGGTCATGGATAGTGTCTTTTGTTACCAGATAGAATAGGTAACGTGATGCATCTTGGAGTTTCAATGCTTTGCCAGGAGCTGGCAGTTGGCATTGAAGTTCTGCAACTCGACCAAACTTCCTTCGAAAGGCGGATGCCAACCCTCGTGCGTCTTTGATACTGGCCGGGATGGTATGGGCCAGTGAATAGTCATCGGGAAGTGCGAGTAGATCTCGCTTTTCTTCATTGGTAACACCATGTCTCGCTTTACCGGTACCTCCATTAGCCCCCATGAACTCCTCGAACGTGAGGTCAGGTATTTCTCGAACTTGGTTTACTTCCACTTCTTCATCTACGTCGTGGTCTCCCTCGTACGGCGCCAACCGGTTATGGTGGACTATCATCGGCTTTCCCCTAGGAATCTTGCTTATTCGGTAGATAACGTCATTAATTTTCTTGACAATGAGATACGGACCTTCCCAGAACTGCTGCAACTTGGGAGAACAACCTGTTCGCTTCTTTGGATTATAAAGCCAGACTTTGTCGTTCTCCCTGAAACATCCCTTCTCGGCTTGGGCATCGTATCGTTTCTTCATTCGGTCGCTAGCGATCTGAAGATTAGAACGGACCAACTCATGTATATCGTCCATTCTTCTTCTTAATTCATTCACGTAATCCTCACCAGCAACATCTTCTCCAGATCGACATCCAAACTCTAGATCACAGGGTAGACGCATCTCACGTCCAAATAGGACTTTTGCTGGTGTTTGGCCAGTTGATTAATTAACAGCAGATCTATAGGCCATTGCGAAGAACGGAAGGTACTGGTCCCAGTCTCGTTGATGGACATCATCTTTGTCAAATACTTGCCGACTGTCCTATTCATACGCTCCACCATTCCATCCGATTGCGGGTGATAGGCCGTGGTTCTTGTCTTCTTCATGCCTAGTTTATCACAGATTCCTTGAAATAGATCGCTCTCAAAGTTCCTTCCTTGGTCACTATGGATCTCCAGAGGCACTCCGAATCGGCTGATGCAGTCTTTGATTAACACATCTGCAATAGTGGCGGCCTTCTGGTCTGGAATTGCGTAGATCTCAACCCATTTCGTGAAGTAATCCATTACCACCAACATGTATTTGCATCCATTGTCACTTTCTGGAAATGGCCCGGCAATATCCAAAGCTATTCTTTCAAACGGACTTCCAACATTGTACTGTCTCATAGGAGCCTTCATTTTCCGGTAGGGTCCGTTACTTGTAGCACAGGTAGTACATTTCTTACACCAGTCCTTCACATCGTGGGAACAATTCATCCAATAAAATCGTTCCCGAATTCTCTGAAGGGTCTTCTTTACACCAAAATGCCCTCCTGATGGACTGTCGTGTAACTGACGAAGTACTTCGGCTACTCTGCTTTTTGGAATCACCAACTGTTTTCTCCTCACTGAACCATCATCATTTTCTATTACTCGTTTAAGCAAGCTGTCTTCCAAGATAAATGAGTCCCACTGGGCCCAATACGTCTTAACTACTGAGCTTAGGCTTGATATTTCTTGCCAAGATGGTCGACGATTTTCTTCTTTCCATTTTCGAATCTTCTGTAAAACTGGATCTTTTTCTTGTTCTTCCTTGATCTTGGTAGGCGTCCACTCGTCGTTGACCACAGTTGTTCTTAGTACTGCCGCTTCCTTCGACTCTGTTTTGTTGCAATGGGAACATTCTGCTGGACACGGTCTTCTAGATAGAGAATCAGCGTTTCTGTGGCTAACTCCGGCCCGATGCTCGATCTTGAAATTATATTCTTGAAGTCGTTCAATCCATCTGGCTATCTGACCCTCTGGATTCTTAAACTGCATTAACCATTTAAGGGCGGCATGGTCGGTTCGGATTAGAAACTTCCTTCCGTAGAGGTATTGATAGAAGTGTTCCACTGATTTTACTACTGCTAGAAGTTCTCTTCTCGTGACGCAATAATTTCGTTCAGGTTTTGAAAGCACTTTACTAAAATATCCAAGGACTCGTTCCTGTCCTCCTTGGATCTGCGATAGCACTCCTCCAATTCCCACATTACTTGCATCCGTATCTAAGATGAACTCTCCTTCTGGCAGTGGATACCCTAATATTGGCGCTGTAATTAAATGCCTCTTCAAAGTTTCAAAGGCCGTTTGGCAGTCTCCATCCCAGCAATAATCCCTTGCTTCCTCTGTAAGTCGCGTTAATGGCTTAGCAATATCTGCAAACTTCTTAATGAATCTCCGGTAGTATGTACATAGTCCCAGAAAACTTCTCACTTGATGTTTATCAGTTGGTTCAGGCCATTCCTTAATGGAATCGATTTTTCCTTTATCCACGGCCACTCCTTCTTTGCTGACTATATGACCTAAATAATTGACTTTACTTTGAAGTAATTGGCATTTCTTGGGATTTAACATTAACTGGGCAGCTTTAAGTCGAGTAAAAACGTCTTCTAAATTTTTCAGGTTGTCTTCAAACGTCTCTCCCAAAACGATTATGTCGTCTAAATACACCAGGCGCGTTTTCCAAGATAACCCTCTCAACACATTTTCCATAAGCCTCTCAAATGTCGCAGGAGCGTTACAGAGTCCAAACGGCATAACGTTGAATTCCCATAATCCAGATCCTGTCGTAAAGGCCGTCTTCTCTTTGTCCACTGGATCCATTTCTACCTGCCAATATCCAGACTTCAAGTCCAAAGTAGAAAACAATTTACTTCCAGCCAATGTGTCCAACGTGTCGTCGATCCGAGGCAAAGGATAACTATCTTTCTTGGTAACATTGTTCAACAAACGGTAGTCCACACAGAACCTCGTAGTTCCATCTTTCTTCTTGACCAGGACCACCAGAGAGACCCATGGGCTCGTAGAACTTTCTATCTTTCTTCATTTCTTGAACAATCCTTTCAGCTTCCTCTCTCTTCGCCTGTGGTAATCGTCGAGCTGATTGACGAATAGGCCTAGCGGTACCAGTGTCAATTTTATGTTTGACAACTGTCGTTCTTCCTGTCTTTCCTCCTTTCGGTACGAATATGTCACGATATTGCCTAAGAAATTCCCGTAATTTCCTTTTTTCCATTTGATTTAGAAATTGGCCTGCAACTGCAACCGTTTGGTCGAACTTGTCGTTGGAATTATCTGATGTTGTCGTCTGACGGATTATGGACGTCACGGGTACACAAGTTCCTACTTTTGTCTCCTTCTTGATGGTCACCGGGTAGTCATTGACATTAATCAATCTCACGGGAATTTCTTTAGCAGAAGTAACCAATTCCTTTCCAATTATGATCCCTCGGCCAACCTCCTCGTCGTGGTTCCATGGCTCCATCATAACAGGTGTTCCTTCTTCTACAATTCCCTATGATCGTTTCACTCCTCGCAGGCACAACTGTATCTTCTCTAATAGCTGCTAGCATAGTGCTGTCATCATGTGGATGAAGAAATACCTCCTCGTTGCCAACTTTGATTACCCTGTTCTTAAAATCCAATTGAAATCCATGCAAATTCATTACGTCCATTCCTAATATAACATCTTCTTCGATGTCTGCAACTATGACAGTATGGACGAACTTTTCTGCTCCAATCCCTAATTGTATCTGGATTTCTCCATGGGTGTTGGCGTTTTCACCTGTGGCAGGCCGCAGTCGCAACCTGGTTGGTAAGAGTTTCTTACGGCTGTTTATAACTGACGGTCGTATAATGGTCCTGGTCGCTCCGGTATCCACCAACAATGTATACTTTTTACCATTTATTTCTCCATCTACATATACACTATCTTCACGACATTTCAAAGAAGCTATTAGTATGAGAGGGTCTTTGGAAAAGTTGCGGGTCGAAGCTGCCCCCCTAAGGCCGACCCGTTCTAGTTTTCCTGCTGGTGAGTCTCTTGACTGTTATTGTACCTAGGGTACTTACATGAACTCCGTACGTGTCCCATTTTACCAAAATTCAGGCACCTTATGGTCTTTGTTTTCTTGTATGAAATGCCCTTTATCATATTAACAATCTGGTCCAGTTTGTCTTCATCCTCTTCCTCTTTCACAGTCCTAACTTTACTGTACCCGCCCGAAGCCTGGGTAGCTAATTCGTATTCGAGGGCGGCAGACAAGACATCAACCAGCGTCTTGTGACGAGCTAATCGCAGTGTTCTTTGTATTTCATGATCACGAAGGCCATCAATAAATGTTTGAACAGCCAACTTTTCCATCATGTCTTCGGGAGCTGTTGGATATGCATACCGTACTAACCTGGCAATATCGACCTCGTATTCTTGAAGAGCTTCATCTTTCTTTTGTCTTCGATTTTTAAACTGCGACTGATAGACATGCTCTAAATGTTCGTGCCCGTATCGCATATTCAGTCTCTTTTTAAGCTGCTCGAAGTCATCTGTCTCCTCTACGGCTATGGTCTGGAGGACATCCAAAGCGTCGCATCGAAGAGCAATTGTGAGGTTTACAGCTTTTTCTTTTTCGGACCATCCGTTCGCTCTGGCCGCCGATACGAACTGTTTCATGTAGTTGTTCTATGATGACTTTCCGTCGAAATTTGGCACCTTAACACGGGCATGACCTACACTCCTTTCAACTATAGACCGTGGCTCCAGTTTGTATTTGGTTTCATCATCTTTAATGTCTGTTAAGATGGGTTCCATCCTTTTGTCTACTTTTTCCGTTTCCTCCAGTTTCTTTTCTATTTCCTTGATCTTTTCTTCAAAAGTAGATTTTATGGACGATATCTTGTCGTCAAAATCCGAAGTGACTTTAGAGATCTCGTTAGTCATTTTGCTGTCAAGGGATGAAATATCACCCGAAACTTTCTTCTCTAACGATGCAATGTCTGTCGAAACTTTCAAAACATCCGAGGAAACTTGGGAAATTTCGCTAGAAACCTTTTTCTCTAACGATGTGATCTCTGTTGAAACTTTGTTCTCTAGCGATGTAATGTCTGTCGAAACTTTCAAAACATCCGAGGAAACTTGGGAGATTTCACCAGAAACCTTTTTCTCTAATGATGTAATGTCTGTCGAAACTTGGGAGATTTCACTAGAAACTTTGCTCTCTAACGATGTAATGTCTGTAGAAACTTTCAAAACATCCGAGGAAACTTGGGAGATTTCACTAGAAACTTTGCTCTCTAACGATGTTATTGACGAAATTAAAGCAGCATGCTTGTCTTCAAACACGTAAGTTTCTGGATCATGACCCTCTTCTTTTAGTGCGTTCTTCAGACGTTCAACTAGATCAGCCTTTTTGCCAGTAGAACTCAGGTCCCTTTCTTCCAATTCAAGTCTCAGGTCTGCAATTGTTAGCTTACACAAGGAAGGCATGATCACACACTTTATTTATTACTATTTATATTTAGTTATTATTAAAGATTCCACACTGTATTAAACCGAGCTTATATTACTTATTTATTTTTGATCCACTTCTGACACCAGTTGTTGCGCGATTGACTCTACTATTTTATTTATTTATATCCTTAGGCCACTAAAATTGTAATTTATTTATGTAAGTACAAATTAGTACAATTAAAAAAACAGTTGTTATAAATATTAATTTGACGGTTGAAAGTCATCACTTTTATAATTTTTAAAACACTAATTGTCATTAATGTCACTGAATATATTTTTTCGTAGCAACGAAGGGCATCTGACGTAATATACTTGACGACGGGCAATTATCAAAAATTATCGATTTAATTTAGATTTCTTTAGCTTTCTATTGGTCAGAATCTCCTATGAATGAAATAATAAAAAATTATCGGGTATAATATCACAAGAGAGTGAGAATAAATTAACAATAATGCGACAGTTTTTCGAAAATTTGTTGTCTGGCAATAGACACGAGAGCCCGCAGGGCTCGTGTGGCGATTGCCCAATGACAACAAATTTGAGTAAAAATAAAGTATTAATTTCTTAGACGAAGTAGTTTTCAATCCTAATAGTAAATTATTAATATTGAAAATATTAAAAATATTACTAAAAGATTTTTATATTGAAAACTTATTGGTACACTTTCCTGGTGACACCTTCAAGACTTCTACAATTTGCAAGTCAAATGGATGCTGCAGTGAAGACGAGCGGGAAGGAATTCTACACTATGCAATTCACATCCCCCGTCTGCAGCTGGTAAAGTTCCAACGGAAAAATGCACCTAGTTACTCTACGGAGTAATACGACTATAAAATAAAAATGTATACCGTTTTTATTCAGTTGCAATGCGAAGGCAAAACAATCTTACTTTTCAATTAAAATACGGAGTGCAGTCCAGTCCCTTGAATCGCGATTTTCGGCTCTTATTGGAGCCTTCATCGGAAGGAACGTAGGCACTGTTCTCCATATTTTAACTGATTCGTATCAAGAGGTTTTCCCACCCATTGCAACTGAAGTGATGATAGTAGGTGGCTAGCGCCATCTGGCATTGGAAGACGAAGTAGTTTTCAATCCTAATAGTAAATTATTAATATTGAAAATATTAAAAATATTACTAAAAGATTTTTAAATTGAAAACTTATTGGTACACTTTCCTGGTGACACCTTCAAGACTTCTACAATTTGCAAGTCAAATGGATGCTGCAGTGATAATATAATAAAAACGGTATACATTTTTATTTTATTAATTTCTTATTTATTCTTACTGTCGTGTGATATTCGTAAGATTATTTTTTAATAAGTATATTACGGATATTTTCTTAAATGTGACAGTTGTCAAAACTAGGAAACTGGTTGCCATTAAACAGAAACAATCTACTTAAAAAAATTATATCGGTAATTTTCTACAGTAGATAATTCTCAGTATAATTTTAATCCGACTGGAAAGAATTAAACACGTGATCAAATATCTTACTATACGATTGGAATTTAAAATTATTAAAAAATAATAAGTTTAATTTTTATTTCTGTAGCTTTCTATTGGTCAGAATCTCCTATGAATGAAATAATCAGTAGTAATTGCAGAAGAGCTCTAAAATCCTATATTAATTTTAGAGATCGAGTGCAATTTGTTGCGACTATTTCATGAATAAAACTGTTCAAAACCAAAATTTTATTGTAGTTTATTTATGTAAGTACAAATTAGTACAAATAAACACACAGTTGTTATAAATATTTGACGGTTGAAAGTCATCACTTTTATAATTTTTAAAACATTAATTGTCATTAATGTCACTGAATGTATTTTTTCGTAGCAACGAAGGGCATCTGACGTAATATACTTGACGACGGGCAATTATCAAAAATTATCGATTTAATTTAGATTTCTTTAGCTTTCTATTGGTTAGAATCTCCTATGAATGAAATAATAAAAAATTATCGGGTATAATATCACAAGAGAGTGAGAATAAATTAACAATAATGCGACAGTTTTTCGAAAATTTGTTGTCTGGCAATAGACACGAGAGCCCGCAGGGCTCGAGTGGCTATTGCCTAATGACAACAAATTTGAGTAAAAATAAAGCATTCATTTCTTATTTATTCTTACTGTCGTGTGATATTCGTAAGATTATTTTTTAATAAGTATATTACGGATATTTTCTTAAATGTGACAGTTGTCAAAACTAGGAAACTGGTTGCCATTAAACAGAAACAATCTACTTAAAAAAATTATATCGGTAATTTTCTACAGTAGATAATTCTCAGTATAATTTTAATCCGACTGGAAAGAATTAAACACGTGATCAAATATCTTACTATACGATTGGAATTTAAAATTATTAAAAAATAATCAGTTTAATTTTTATTTCTGTAGCTTTCTATTGGTCAGAATCTCCTATGAATGAAATAATCAGTAGTAATTGCACAAGAGCTCTAAAATCCTATATTAATTTTAGAGATCGAGTGCAATTTGTTGCGACTATTTCATGAATAAAACTGTTCAAAACCAAAATTTTATTGTAGTTTATTTATGTAAGTACAAATTAGTACAAATAAACACACAGTTGTTATAAATATTTGACGGTTGAAAGTCATCACTTTTATAATTTTTAAAACATTAATTGTCATTAATGTCACTGAATGTATTTTTTCGTAGCAACGAAGGGCATCTGACGTAATATACTTGACGACGGGCAATTATCAAAAATTATCGATTTAATTTAGATTTCTTTAGCTTTATATTGGTCAGAATCTCCTATGAATGAAATAATAAAAAATTATCGGGTATAATATCACAAGAGAGTGAGAATAAATTAACAATAATGCGACAGTTTTTCGAAAATTTGTTGTCTGGCAATAGACACGAGAGCCCGCAGGGCTCGAGTGGCTATTGCCTAATGACAACAAATTTGAGTAAAAATAAAGCATTCATTTCTTATTTATTCTTACTGTCGTGTGATATTCGTAAGATTATTTTTTAATAAGTATATTACGGATATTTTCTTAAATGTGACAGTTGTCAAAACTAGGAAACTGGTTGCCATTAAACAGAAACAATCTACTTAAAAAAAATATATCGGTAATTTTCTACAGTAGATAATTCTCAGTATAATTTTAATCCGACTGGAAAGAATTAAACACGTGATCAAATATCTTACTATACGATTGGAATTTAAAATTATTAAAAAATAATCAGTTTAATTTTTATTTCTGTAGCTTTCTATTGGTCAGAATCTCCTATGAATGAAATAATCAGTAGTAATTGCACAAGAGCTCTAAAATCCTATATTAATTTTAGAGATCGAGTGCAATTTGTTGCGACTATTTCATGAATAAAACTATTCAAAACCAAAATTTTATTGTAATTTATTTATGTAAGTACAAATTAGTACAATTAAACACACAGTTGTTATAAATATTTGACGGTTGAAAGTCATCACTTTTATAATTTTTAAAACATTAATTGTCATTAATGTCACTGAATGTATTTTTTCATAGCGACGAAGGGCATCTGACTAGGGATGGGAAAAACCTACCGGTAAGTAGTCCTGGTTATAACCGGTTTTTTATTTTAAAAGTAAAAACCGGTTATTAGGTTTTTACGGTGATTAGGATTAGGTTAGGTATTATTTTGGATCCCAATCATAATTATTATCCTCAAATAATTATTGCAAACAAAACCATAATTTAAATTTTATTTTATAAATACATAAGCAAACTGAAGGTGCAAACGCACATCAGCTAGAAACAATTAAATTTTATTACAATATTTCGTTGAAAAGGTATTTGTAATCATAATATTTACATAAGAAGTGATCTGGTCAAAGTAGACGCAAACATCATCTATTTTTCACACTTGACTCTTGACATTGAAAGTGGGTGAATGACTTTTTCTGATTACCAAAAATAATGTTCTGACTTAGAATATCGAATTACCGATTAGGAATACGAATCTCCAAGGATTTCCCTACGTTTTCAAAACGATACACCCATACAGGAAGATTTAAACGAGTTAAAATGTACCTATTATACAAAAATATTCAAACGTGTTAAAAGAAATACATGATAATTTTTTTTGATGGTAGTAAAAATAAAAGATAAATTGCATTATAATTTATTTTTAAGTAAAATATTTATGTTGATATTATTTTTTTTTAGATCCCATTTGAAACAGTCTGGGAAATTTTTTATAAGTGGAAATGGTTTAGTTAAATTGTATATTATTGCAATATGTATATAATAATTTGACGCTATATTATATTTAATAACATATAATAAATATATTATAATAATAAAATAATAAATAAATATAATAATTAATAGAATAAAATGGTTTTATTAAAAATTGTGTTTTATTTATATTGATATTGATGTTCTTTCGATAGTACTAATTTTGATCATATTGATATCGAGTATCGAGTCGAGTGGAGTATCACAAACTAAAGTGTATTGTAAATGTAACGTTGTAACCTATTGGATTAAAAAATACCAAAAACGGGATTTTGGAAAAACCGTTTTTTTTTGGCCGGTTATAACCGCAAGGTTAAACCGCAAGCAAAAAAAACGGTATAACCGAAAACCGGTGTTTTGTCAAAAACCGTTATCCCTACATCTGACGTAATATACTTGACGACGGGAAATTATCAAAAATTATCGGGTATAATATCACAAAAGAGTGAGAATAAATTGATTATTTTATTCATAGGAGATTCTGACCAATAGAAAGCTACAGAAATCTAAATTAAACTGATAATTTTTGATAATTTGCCGTCGTCAAGTATATTACATCAGATGCCCTTCGTTGCTACGAAAAAATATATTCAGTGAAGGTAATGACAATTAATCTTTTGAAAATTATAAAAGTGATGACTTTCAACCGTCAAATTTTTATAACAACTGTGTGTTTAATTGTACTAATTTGTACTTACATAAATAAATTTCAATAAAATTTTGGTTTTGAACAGTTTTATTCATGAAATAATCGCAACAAATTCCACTCGATCTCTAAAATTAATATAGAATTTTAGAGCTCTTGTGCAATTACTACTGAAAATATTGTGACAGTTTTTCGAAAATTTGTTGTCTGGCAATAGACACGAGAGCCCGCCGGGCTCGAGTGGCTATTGCCCAATGACAACAAATTTGAGTAAAATTGAAGCATTATTTTCTTATTTATTTTTACTGTCGTGTGATATCCGAAGATTATTTTTTAATACGTATATTATGGATATTTTCTTAAATGTGACAGTTGTCAAAACTAGGAAACTGGTTGCCATTAAACAGAAACAATCTACTTAAAAAAATTCTATCGGTAATTTTCTACAGTAGATAATTCTCAGTATAATTTTAATCTGATTGGACAGAATTAAACACGTGATCAAATATCTTACTATACGATTGGAAGTTAAAATCATCAAAAAATAATCAGTTTAATTTTTATTTCTGTAGCTTTCTATTGGTCAGAATCTCCTATGAATGAAATAATCGCATAAATTTATTACCTAAGTCTAAAAGTTTTGATTAGTATCATCTAATTTTTTTGGAAATGCTAGGAAATGAAACGTAGGAATATTTAACAGTGGTGTATTCCAGTAAAATTAAAAATCAAAGACTAGCAGGCCAAAAAAATGAAAATAACAATTATTATTCAACAAAAATTAAAAATACAAATCTATAAAATATTAAATTTCAAGGACAAAATGAATATTTTAGTAGCTGGTATTAGCACCTCTGGCCCTAATTACGTTCCTCATTCTCTGTGGAAGGCTTCTTATCAGAGACCGTGTGTACTCCAAATCAAAATTTTCCCTTTCAAAATTTTCGTTGCATCTTTACCGCGCTGAGCAGATGGGACGTGAATTATAAATTGTAAAATTCCCTCATCTTCCTTAGTCTTAGCATCCGTTATGGCTGGCAAATTGTAGAAGCCTCGAAAGTGTTACCAGATAAGGTTTCCATTGTTTTCAGTCTGGTAGGAAGTAGAATTACATTTTTGGATGTTGTTTTATGTGCTATTAGATTGAAAACTTACTTTTTTGCTAGCAGTTGCCGCTAGGGCATCTCTGCCATTTCGTTCGTTGCAATCCGTGACTGCGCGCCGGGGTTTGTCCTAGTTGGGTCAGAGAGAGCAGCATATGTGCCTCCTGATGAGAGACTAATAAGTTTCGAAACCGGTATAGGTGCTTGCTTCACTCTTTGATTCTTCTTCTTCTTCTTCTTCGCGCGACTAGGATTACTCCTGTTTGTCTGCCTCTTATTCTGTTTTAGTTGTTGTTGATTGTACATTGTCTTTCCACCTTTTCGGCGGCCTTCCAACGGGTCTTCTGCTATACGGCTTGTTGTTTTTACAGATGTTCGCTAATCTATCTGGTTCCATTCGATTTACATGTTCGTTCCAGTTTTTCTTTCTTGTTTTTATCCACCTGTTAATATTTTGAATTTTGCAACGTTCTCGTATACTTCTGTTGCTTTGTCTGTCTCTTAATGATATGCCCGCTATTGATCTTAATACTTTCATTTCGATATTGTTGATTTGTTGTTTCGTCTTTCCTGTATCGGTCCTTGTCTCCGCTGCATATGTTAGGATAGGTCTTACTGTTTTCTTGTATACTTTTATTTTGCTTTCCGTGGTCAGATATTTGTTTCTCCATATGGTTTCTCGGAGGCAACCACTTACTCTTGCCGTTTTTGTCGCTTGTGTTGTGGTCTCTGTTCTTATATTCCTGTCACTAGTGATCTCTACTCCTAGGTAATTGAATTTAATTACTTGTTCTACAATTTTGTCGTCTATTTCTAACTTGCATCTACGCGGCTCTTTACTTATCACTATACATTTAGTTTTTTCTACCGATATTCTCATATTAAATTTATTTGCTGTGATATTGAAAGTGTGGAGCTGCCTTTGTAGGTCATCCTCGTTATCAGCAATTAGTACTGCATCATCGGCATAGCATAGTATCGTGATTTTATGCGCTCCCATGTGGTATCCATGTCGTTTTCTGACTTCGTGAATTATTTGATTCATCATCATATTGAATAACAATGGGCTGAGCGAGTCTCCTTGGCGGATTCCTCCTTTTAGTTATATGCGTTCTGTTTCTCCTGTTGACATTATAACTCTCTGATTGGACTGGAATAATGATGCGGCTGTAGTTTCGTGTTGCAACGAAATTGAAAATGTTTATTCATTTTTGACAAAATTTTCCCATTCTTTCCTTGAAACATTTCCCAGTTCTTCAAGGTTACCTGAAGCAACAATACGGACCCTTATGCATCTTTCTACGTAATCCCAAACATGCTCAATTAGTTTTAGGTCTGGGCTGATTGCTGGCCTATCAAGAACTTGAATACCAACCTCTTGAAGATATTAAATTGTTATTCTAGCAACGTGCGGGCGAACGTTGCCTTGCATAGAAGCGAAATTATCTCCAATAATTGTAACAAAAGACACATTTTCTTCATTGTCATTCTACTGCAGATCGAGAGGTCTCAGGTTCAAATCCGGACGATTTCTATTCTTTTTTTTTTTTCATTTTTGGTATTGTTTTAATAAAAATTTTTGGAGAGTGGTAAGTATTAAAATTAATTTAATATTCAAATAAAATAAACTGTTTAAATTATATTTACTTCGTTGAAATCATATAATGGAAGTATAACTTCTTACGTGCGTACCAAGTACACACCCATTCTTTTTTTTTTACTGTAAGTACAGTGCCTTTGTGTATTATTTGTACCTATATCTTTTCGACCAAGGTATGTGCTGACAATAGCCATGTTCATGTTAAGTGATCTTGATAGGTTTATGAACCTATTGCTCTTGTTATTTGATTGCTTATAGAAACTGTGCTTACCTATTGTGTGTTGGATTTGCTGTTCTCTTCCAACTTGACGTTTAGATCTCCATAGATTATTTTTATATAATTTTTTAGGTATGACTCGTATGCGGACCCTAATTCATTTAAAACTCTTCTTGAACTGATCATAATTTATCTTATATTAATTTCATCTTCTTTTCTTCTGTTGGGGTATGTGCATTAATTAATTAGACTATTAATAGTTGAGGAAATAAGTTTGAAGTCTTAAAATACACATTGTGGAGCTAATTGCTCTAAAGTATATTAATATAATATATTTTACTCCTTTGCTTACTCCTCCAGTGTTCAGGATGTGCTCTTAAATTCACGTTTAAATAATAGAGCTAATCTCTTTAACTTTAATTTTATTTGACAATTATTATTTATCTCTACGCGTGTTTGATTATGTAGCAAATTTTAATTGATGTATTTCCTTAAGAGTAAACAGGAGCGATCAACAGGTAGCAACAAAATATAACTTCGGGAGATAGTATCATAAACTTTGGCAACAGTGATAATCTTTGACATTATCCAAGATTAATATTTTGACAATATCATAGTCGCGCTAAATGAAAGTAATAGAAAACGATTTTATGATTTATAAATAGATATTTATAAAAATAAACCAAAATGGGTGAAAATTTTATGTTAAGATATATATTTAGAAAGGTATTTGCATGAAATATCTAATAATAAAACAATAATAAATAATCATTATCGCAATCAGCCGGGGCCTGTTTCAAGGAGATTCGTTGAGTCCACTGTGGTTCTGTCTAGCTATGAACCCATTATCTCAGCTATTGAACTCCACAGACGCAGGTTTTAGCATCAAAAATAACAACAATGTGGTGGCGAAGCTTAATCATTTATTGTATATGGATGATTTGAAATTAATGGCTTCCACTCGAAACCAACTCGATGAGATGCTAAAAACTGTAGAAACTTTTTCTAATGATATTAGCATGCACTTCGGACTAGACAAGTGCCGTATTTTAAATATAGTCAGAGGAAAAGTACAGCCCGGAGGATTCGACATGCAAAATGGCCAGAACATCGAGGCCATGGGTGAAAATGATATGTATAAATATCTTGGAGTAAAGCAAGCGCGGAGAATTGACCATAAACAAATGAAAACAGAGATAACTACTGAGTTTATACGAAGGGTAAAACAGCTGCTTCGCTCACACCTTAATAGTAGAAATTTGTTTAAGGCACTAAACACCTACGCATGTTCCGCGCTTAGCTATTCATTTGGCATTGTTAAGTGGACAAAAACGGACATAGAAAATCTTCAGCGAAAAGTAAGAACGCACCTCACAAAGGCACAAAAACACCATCCAAAAAGTGCAGTAGAAAGAACGACATTACCACGGAATTTAGGAGGAAGAGGACTTATGGATATAAGTGAGCAATTAGACAAACAAATTGCTAATTTAAGATCTTATTTTCAGATGCAGGCTGAAACATCTACTCTACATCGCGCTATCTGCGCAGTAGATGACACAACACCGATAAAACTGAGGGAAGCAGAACTTCGCATAAACCACCTTACTAAGGACGAAAAAGTGCGCGCCTGGATGGGTAAACCTCTGCACCAATGAGGTCAGCCAAGATTATGTCGACAATATAGCGTCGAACTACTGGTTGACATCAGGAAAGATGTTCCCTGAAACGGAGGGTTCATTACTGGCCATTCAGGATCAGGTTATACCAACCAGAAATTACCTGAAATATATCATCAAAGACCCTCATGTTCAAAACGACAGATGCCGATATGGATGTCAAGCACAAGAAACCATCCAACATCTTACAGGGGGCTGCCAGGCATTTACTGCAACTGAGTACAAGGTACGGCATGACGCAGTGGGAAAAATCCTTCATCAGGAGATAGCTATCAAGCTGGGACTTCTCCAAACCGACCATCTCCCATATTATCAATACGTCCCTGAGAGTATGCTTGAGGATGGCAACTACAAGCTATACTGGGACCGCACTCTGCTCACAGACCAAACAGTGGCGCATAATAGACCAGATCTCGTATTAGTCAATAAATTAACGAGACAAACAACCCTCATTGATGTGGCGATTCCTAACAACAATAATCTACGTACTAAATTTACTGAAAAGATCGCCAAGTACAGATATCTGGAAATTCAAATATGGAGACAATGGAGAATGCAAAGTACCCAGACGATACCGATTATTATGTCTACTACTGGAGTCATTCCGAAGACCCTCCTCGAAAGCACAAAAAAGCTGGGTCTTAATGAACATCTTTATAAGACCATGCAGAAAGCAGTACTACTCGCAACGGCCAGATGTGTACGAAAATTTTTGGGAGATACACCTGCATACCAAGTCACCTAGGGCTCGATAACACGGAAAGAGGCCCACCAGAGCTCAATCCTTTTGATACCGTAGGTATCTGGGATGAGTCAATTTTCCCCTTAGAGGGAGTGTGAGCCGTATGGCTAAATCTGAATAATATTTTTTGTTGTGAAGCGAAACAAATTTCGATTTTTGCATAATTTTGGCACGGTTTTTAATGGAATTTTTCTTGGAAGGTTTCACTTTATTTTTCGTTTAATTTAATTTTTCCGTTTTGTTAAATTATTGATAATATTTTTAGAATAAAAAATCCTCCTAAAACTTTATATACTCTCATTAGAATTCGAAATATTTTTACGTAAAATATACTTACCTACCTACATATAACTAAAACTCACAATTAACAACAATCTATTTTTTCAAAGAGGCCAACAACTTATACAACAACAACAAATATATAATAAATTAACTATCAATAAACACTACTTTCCTATGAAACAACAAAAACGAATTCTTAATTAACACACTACTGCACTGAATATAAATATATGGATAAAGATGACAGAACAGATTAGAGAAAATTTGACGCAGGTTTGTCAAAATGACAGTGATAATTTCTCTATGTTGCCTAATTAGTTATTTAGTTATATGTTCGATTTCTTGTTAGAAATAAAAAATTTTAGAAGTTCGAAGGTTACACAAAATCTAGGCATGGGATAAAAAAGTTTATTTGAAGAAAGTTTTTTTTTCTTCTTGATGGCGGTACATGCTCCTTTTTTCAATATTTTATTTAGTTACCGAGTAATTTCCCCGTACTAACATATTTCTGAAATTGGGCACTGTACTGCAATTCTTTATTATATTACGAATATGTGTGCCAAATATCTCGACCAAATATTCAAAATTAGAGCCGCAATCTTGGAACGCGTTTGTTGCTACCTGTTTATCGCTACTGTAGCCTCTTAATAATATACTTGTTTATAGTAAAGTTGTGAAAGTTCAGGATGTATTTTTTTCTATTTGGTACTCACAAGCCTGGTGATAAGTTTTAAACAGTTTATCGATAAATCTAAAAACAAAGTTCTCATACATAATAAAAATTAAGAATTATAATATAAGTGGTATATCTGATAATAAGAAAGTTAATATATGATGATACCTTTGCATACTGTATGTTAGAAGCCAATTTGGACCTTCGTCGTTAGATATTATCATCGCTACCGTTACCATATCTACCATTTCTCTAAAGAGTTTTATAAAACTACATTTAAACCAATCAACTGGTTAAACCATAGTGTAGGAAACAGAGGTTGAACCTTGCAAAATGGACACAAGTCCGGTTTTATTTTTTTTTTTCTGTTATATCAAGGGGTGCTTATTATAAGACTAACTTTTTCTGAAAAACTTTCGCCCCGGAACCCCCCTTTTCACCCCTTTAAAGGGGGTAATTTGTGGTTTTTGCGGAACGTAGCTCTTCCTGTACCTTTTACAAAAAAATTTTTTATAGAAATATGAAGAGGACTATAATTTTCTACGATTTGTTTCCCTACAGCATATGTCTATCATCCACCGTTTAGCGATGTTTTAAAAAAATATATGTTTTTCCCTAACTGTAACGGAAATTAAGAAGAAATCCTGCAACGATTATTCACAAATAAGTGACCGATTTTTTGGCATAGGTTTAACTTAAGGGTAATAGCCCTATTTTTAATTACAGGGTGTTACATTTTAAAAAAACCCCTTTTTATACCATCTGAACCGTTTACGCTAGAGTAAAAAGACTTTCAGCGATTACCCATGTACTGGTGCTATTTACAAATTTGTATAATGCACCCCCATTTTTTCCCCGGAACCACCAAAAAAAAAAGAAGTAATAAATAAAGTGATTTTCTTGGAATCCTTCAAACACAATGCCCTTTATTAATATACTTTATATCTCATTTTATGCACGTTATTATTACCCATGCACGGACACCAAAAGCGATTTCCTAGTGCAACCCCTGTAGCCAAAAAAAAAATAAATAAAATGGGGGGTTGAATTTTTTTTTATTTTTTGCTTTTTGATTCATATGGGCATATGCTTCATCAATAGTGCTTTTCAAAAATATATATGGTTATTGCAACATCCCTGCGGAAACCACCCCTATCCTTGAAAATATACTGCAGAAACTACCCATATCCCTAGGCGAGCATATTTTTAAGATTTTCTCATTACCTATGCATTATTTTTAAACAAAACTTATACAGGGTTAAAGACCACTATTTACTCTAAAATTAGGTCACATTCATTTTTTTCGTATAAGCAACCGTTACGGCACAGTGGCGCCGTAAACTTAAGATATGCTTTGGCGGGCTTCAGTTTTTTTTTTTCATCACCTATTCGTTTTATTAATAAAGGACTTATGTAAAATAAAACAACACTGTGTAACCTACAAATCGCGCATATCAATTATCATCACATATATCACATATACAATCGCGCCAAAATCAATTTTTGCATATTTTCGCCACCTACACGCATTTTATTGCATTAATGCTACCTTAATAGCACAATATTCACTCTTAAGTGGTCGCTAAGCAGTGGCAGATCCAGGGAGGGGTAACCAGGGCGATCACCACCCCCCCTCTCAAACCAAGTGATATTCTATTTTAAGATTATAAAAATATTCATTTATTTTTATAGAAATACCTACCTATATTATATTATTATTTTTATAAGAATGGCGTACTTTTTATGCTTTAGCGACAGTGGCGGATCCAGCATCGTTAAGAGGGGGGTGCCAATTGGATAAATTTTTATAAAAATAAATGAATATTTTTATAATCTTTAAATATAATATCACTTGGTTTAAGAGAGGGGGGTGATGGCCCCCATCACCCCTCCCTGGATCCGCCACTGCTTAGTGACCACTTAAGGGTGAATATTGTGCTATTAAAGTAGCATTAATGCAATAAAATGCGTGTAGGTGGCGAAAATATGCAAAAATTGATTTTGGGCCACCACTGTGGCTTTGGGGCGCAAAGAATGTAAAATGTGCATAAGTCATAATTTGTAGGTTACACTGTGTTGTTTTATTTTACATAAGTACTTTATCAATAAGACGAACAGATGACGAAATAAAAAACAAAAACTGGAGCCCGTCAAAGCATATATGAGGTTTACGGCGCCACTGTGCCGTAACGGTTGCTTATACGAAATAAATGAATAGAACCTAATTTTTAGAGTAAATAATGTTCTTTAACCTTGTATAAGTTTTGTTTAAAAAGAATGCATAGGTAATGAGAAAATCGTAAAAACATGCTCGCCAAAGGCTAGGGGTAGTTTCTGCAGTATATTTTCAAGGATAGGGGTGGTTTCCGCAGGGATGTTGCAATAGCGATATATATTTTTGAAAAGCACTATTGATGAAGCATATGCCCATATGGATCAAAAAGCAAAGAACAAAAAAAAATTTCAACCCCCCCATTTTATTTATTTATTTTTTTTTGGCTACAAGGGTTGCACTAGGAAATCGCTTTTGGTGTCCATGCATAGGTAATAATAACGTGCACAAAATGATATATGAAGAATATTAATAAAGGGCATTGTGTGTGAAGAATTCCAGGAAAACCACTTTATTTATTAATTCTTCTTTTTGTTGGGGTGGTTAAGGGAAAAAAATGGAGGTGCATTATACAAATTTGTAAATAGCACCAGTACATGGGTAATCGCTGAAAGTTTTTTTACTCTAGCATAAACGGTTCAGAAGGTATAAAAAGGGGTTTTTTAAAATGTAACACCCTGTAATTAAAAAAAGAGCTATTACCCTTAAGTGAAACCTATACCAAAAAATCAATCAATTGTATGTGAATAATTGCCGCAGGATTTCTTCTTAATTTCCGTTACAGTTAGGGAAAAATATATATTTTTTAAAAACATCTTTTTTAAAAACTTGTCAAATTTGGGGCGCCACCCCCGCTAAACGGTGGATGATAGACAGATGCTGTTGGGAAATAAATCTTAGAAAAATAGTCCTCTTAATATTTCTATAAAAATAAATTTTCCGCAAATCGCCAGGAAATTTTGACATTCCTGTCAAAATTTCTTGAAGAAAAAGTCAGGACTTCCTTACTGTAAGGAAATGATATTTCCGTACAGTTGTTAGTGTTAAATTTATAAGCGTCAAGTTTGACAATTCAACCTCAATACGTTTCCATAGTAACCCAAGTAATTTTATTAGGAATTTCAAAGCACCATTTATTTGGGAATAAAATTATCGCGTTTTTTTTAAATCAATCAATATCTGTCGAATTTTAAACGATTTGCGGAAAAATAGTATGTTTACCTCGTAGGAAAAGCCACATTCCTGGACTCTGTGTTGCTAAGTCTCGGCTTGCGCCTCGACTTAGCAATCTTCACAGTCGTCCAGGAATGTTAAGCTTTTCCTACCCGGTAAACAATGTACTATTTTTGTAAAAGGTACAGGAAGGGCTACGTTCCGCAAAAACCACTTTAAAGAGGTGAAAATGGGGGTTCCGGGGCGAAATTTTTTCAGAAAAAATTAGTCTTGTAATAAGCACCCCCTTGATCTACCATAAAAAAAAATAAAACCGGACTTGTGTCTATTTTGCAAGGTTCAACCTTTGTTTCCTACACTACCAGTCAAACCTTAAATTCGTCAACTATGACACTCTCCTTCTTGCTTTGCTGCTTTTTCCTCTTATCTTTCCCTGCATTATCAGATAATACCACATTTCTAATGACTGTAGCTTATTTATTTGTTCTTTTTTCTATGTCCAGCTTTCAAGTCCATCAAATCCACCAAATTGGATAGGATTTGTAATATATCTTTATAACTCCCATCAAGTAACTACAAAACTACTCTTCTAAGTCTACGAACTTCATACGAACAGCTTTAATAAACTAATATACCTTCACGTAGATGCTAAATGGCAAATGTAAAGAATCGAACATGGGATAAACAATAAAATATGCGCTAAAATCTGACACAATCTGGATAGCTGGTTTTGTTATAGCCAGGGAGGTAGTGTCAAATTTGACCGGAGCATTTTAGCATGGCTGCTTTCTTTTTATTTAGTTAGGTACTCCAAAGCTTATTAACAAATGATATGTCAGCTGGCCCAAAACCGGGGATTTTAGACAAGAAAAGGTAAAATATGAAACTTGATGGAAAAATGCTACAACTTATGTCAAATATTTATCTACGTGACTTACAACTCTTAATAGCCTTGCTGACTCCTCTCCTAGCTTTCACTCAGGCAATCCGGGTTCAAACCTTGGCGTTGAAATTTTTTTGTTTTTAAAATTGACATTTTATTTTGAAAAATAATTATTTTTATAATACCACGTTTGTATTATTTATACGAGACAATTTTAAAAAATTTGTATGTCTTTTATAGAATTATGCATAGAACTTATGAAATAGAACTATGCATTTGATCATAAATATTATGATTGACCTTAACAAGCAAAGTTGTTGTAAATGAACCCCTGCAGCTTCCTGAGTTAGTACGACCAATCTAAGTGAAAAAGAAACTGTTTTTCTTAATGTAATATGATGTAGAACCAAAAGATACATACAACCCTAATTTTTCACTTTTCTATCACCAACCCCCATTTTTTAATAGCAATCTAAATATTTCCCTGTTCTCTATAATAGGTATATAACAATGGATGTTTGTCTGTATGAGACGCGATCAATCAAAACGCAATAAATCCTGTTTTTTAGAATTTGAGTTAAATTAATACTAAATAGCTTTGTCATGAAATATATCCAGTGGTTACAGCCAATTCCTTCCAAACGCAATATATCCAATAGAAAATAGCTATCGAAAGTGTGCAAATCAATCAAAACACAATAAATCCAGTATTCCGCTGAATAACGCCCTTATTATAAAAATAATTATTTTTCAAAATAAAATGTCAATTTTAAAAATAAAAAAACATTCAACGCCAGGATTTGAACCCGGATTGCCTGAGTGAAAGCTAGGAGAGAAGTCAGCAAGGCTATTAAGAGTTGTAAGTCACGTAGATAAATATTTGACATAAGTTGTAGCGTTTTTCCATCAAGTTTCATATTTTACCTTTTCTTGTCTAAAATCCCCGGTTTTGGGCCAGCTGACACATCATTTGTTAATAAGCTTTGGAATACCTAACTAAATAAAAACAAAGCAGCCATGCTAAAATGCTGCGGTCAAATTTGACACTACCTCCCTGGCTATTAGTAATTCATAATAAACTGCAACACCTTAAAATAACATAATATATATTAGGACTAGCGGATTCTACTAATGAGGGTATTTGATTACTAAACGTGGACAATCAATAGTAAACGAGAATTCAGCATGAGCTAGATATTCAAATGTTGGGAATTCGTCTTAAACCAAGAGAATATAACAACTGGATACGGATAGGAATGGTTATAACGATCTATAGGGATTTAAAGAGATATGAACTGTAAAATTGTAAAAAATAGAGGTAAATATATCATACGGATAGCATTCTGTAAGTTACTAAATTGGATGATAGAACATTAATTGAAAGGCATTTAATTTTGTTCAGACAGTAAGATATGGTTAAATGATCCAAAATGTTCAAACAATTTAACTGCCGTCTTCAAATGACATAGACTAAGAGCCGTTATAAGTGAAATTTGCTAATCATTTTAGGCACGATAAGAGTCTATGACTTAAATAGTAGAACATAAAATAAAACGTATGAGTACTGTGCCGTCACTTTTTAGTGGCACATGCGTCGACAGTGACGCATCAAACTTTACACTTATGGACGGGGTAAATAAATTAAAAGCTACCCTCCCTCACTCCCATAATTCAATTTTTAAATTTTTATAAGTTGTATGTGATTAAAAAATAAGACTCAGTGTAATTTTAACCCACCACACCCTTCCCCCTTCCACCACTATCAAAAACTTTATTTTTCGTTTTTATTTTTTTTTAGGTGGGATGCAATTAATTTTAAAATTTCAAAAAATTCATAGGCATAGTTGAGGCTTTTACAAAACATGTCTGTTTTTTATAAAGCCGTAAGAGGAGCGTACATAACCTCAAAAAAATTGTAAATTTTTTTCTTTTTGGTGAAAACGTAGAACTTTTTTTTAAGTGGAGGTCTAATTTTTTTTCTATGTGATGTATTTTATCAAACACTATATTTTTAATTTTTTTTTCAGATTTTTCCGTAAGGTTCGCCACCTTAAAAATTCCAAAAAAGTGTTTTTTAGGGGGTTTGGACGTGTTTGCACCATGACAGCATCGTCTTGCCCCTTACTCACTTGCCGCTTTGTTGGCGGCAAGTGAGAGAGACATTAGTTGAATGTGAATACTTACTCGCGCTCGCGCTGCCAGTCCTTTGACTTCCATCTCGAAAACCGACTTTTGAGTCGTTTATTCTTCGTTCAGCGCACAGAGAATGCCCTAATGTAGGCGTACTCGACACCTACATTATCAAATTATATTATCGTCACAAGAGGAAAGTTGTATATTCTTTTGCTATGGCGTTGATTTGGTAGTGGGAGTTAGCTCATGAGAAAGAGTAAGACTGTGCGATAACAAGTTGTCACATGAAGTATTGGGGCAATTAGAAACAGCATTATCCTCACTGTTTGAAGACGAGATATTCCATCTTGTCCGTTAACAGAAAAATTCTATTATCATTGCCTTCAAAGGTATTAACAAGAAGGTGTGAAGCTCGAAATTATCAGAGGGTGAAAAGACATCCACATGACAGGGTAAATTGAGGATGTGGAAACATTTATCAGTGGGAATGACTTATTTAAAGAAGGACACAGGGGACTATTTGAAGATCAACGCTCTTAATTTAATTTTCTTCTAGTTCATGCGGGATTTAAGAAGAGATATTTGAGATTAATATTCTTTTTATCGGGGAGACAAGTTTTCGAATACCCACTCACAATAAGGGATCCAATATGGATAGTTGGGTGGGATTTCAGAAGTTGATCAACGAGATTTGGGTTGGCAATATATATGCAAGTTGTATTGTTAGATATTCTGGATGTAAAGGAAATATTTTTTGGTCCGATGCCATCACCAGTGGCTTTAACGTAGTCTAGAAGTTTAAGGTTTTCTTCTGCGTGGAGAACAATCGCTTGTCCTTTTTTCGAAGATAGTTCCAGTATAGATTTTGCAGCGGTTACGTATGAGAAGAATCTAGTTGCTGGAATGATTTTAGCACTTAAAAGGTCCATGGTTGAGGTAGAAAGTGTAGGGGTCTTGTGTATATTGTTTCTTCTCCTGTAGACACAGACAATAATCTCGTGTTATATCTATTCTTTATATGCTTTTGCTATCAGAATTGCATTTAAAGCCATTGAGTTGGAACTATTAGAAGGCCAGCAAGAACCAGCAGACTGGTGAAACCAGTCTCTGGTGTGCACTTTGTATAAGTTAAATATAATTTATAATGGTTTTGGTTGAATAATATTATGAAAATAATAAGTAAAAAATTTGACCCCAGGTGAAATATATTATATAGGAATGCATGAAATGTTTATGATTTAGTCTTGTACTATGGTCTATTCTAAGTCAGCGAGTTAAAAAATTTTGTTCTTTCGTGTCATGGAAGGACACTCAAGCTTTTAACGGTGGGATAGATCTCATAAGGCTTGGAAAGAATATTGTTTAAGTGATTTTTCAAATATGCAAAATAAAACTACAATCTAATGCTTAAAATTGGCGATAGTTTAAAGTATCGATAAATAGAATTGACTTTAATCAATAATTTAAGATTATTCTGCCTTCCAGATTACTTTGCAAACTAGATTATCAAAACTATATAAGCTGATACCGGTGAGTTGACTTAATAGTTGTGGGTAGTGTTTGGACTACATGGTAAGTATTTTACTTAATTTAAATAAAAATTAAAGGCTGATTAATGCCCGGTTGCACCAACAGATCTTAAGCTCCAGCTTAGCTAAGCTCTACTTATAGATAGTCTCCTTGAGTATCACTTACGTTGCACCCTAATTTTAGATTCTTACCTTATTATCAATTATATCTATTATTATATTATGGTATTCTTATTGTAATATATTATAATTATATTATATTAATTCTTATGATATTCTCGACTTAAGCTTAAGATCTGTTGGTGCAACCGGGCATTATATACCTACACAAATTTAGATATTTTATAATGTTAAATATAATATAATTATTATAAAAATTTTAAAAATAGTTTTATACTAAAATAATATCTAACATAATCTTAACATTATTAATATCATTTAGCACTAATATACTATCAAAAAATTTTCCGTATTGCTTTTTAATGTTAAAATTTATGCTGTGTTTGTTCTTTAAAAAAAATAGAAAAATTAAAAAAATTTCAAGAAAGTAGTACAAGTTCTCACAATCAATTTAAACCATTTTGTAAAGTTTTTGTAGTTTTAAGTTAGGACTTTCTTTAAATCTTAGACGCTTTACTAAGTAATGGATTTATTTTGTAGTTCACCATGAAGGCAACTATATTCCTAGTCTGTGTACTGTACCTACATTACACTATTGCTAATACATATACCGATAGATTTAACACTCAGTATAACAAAATACATGACTCCAAAAATGGATATTTTTCCAAAGACGGAGTTCCATACCATTCCGTTGAAACTTTAATCGTTGAAGCTCCTGACCATGGTCATCAAACGACGTCTGAAGCTTACAGTTACTGGATCTGGTAAGTTATTATAATGTTACACTGGTTTAAAATTAAGGTATTACTCATCATCATTCTCTTTGCCTTATCTCTATGCGGGGTCGGCTTCTCTAAACTGCATTTCTCCATAAGTTTCTATCTTGGGTCATATCAATATTAATCCCGTTTACTGACATGTCCTGCTTGAGCGTCTCTCCAGGTCTTCTTTGGTCGTCCTCTCCTACTCCTTCCAGGAATCTCAACATGGCCAAACCATCTTAACCAATGCTTTCTCATTTTGGTATCAATTGGTGCCACACCTAGACTTCCCCTAATATACTTACTTTTAATTGAATCCTTTTTTGTCACCCCACTCATCCATATCCGCCATATGCATTCGTTGTTCCTCTTTCTTTTTAACTACCCAACATTCAGTTCCATAAATCATAGTCAGTCTTATGGCTGTTTTATAGAATTTCCCTTCAGCTTCATTGAAATATTTCTGTCACACCACACACCATTTGCTTCCTTCCACTTCATCCATCCAGCCCTAATTCTACTGCATGCATCTCCATCTATTTCCCCATCACTCTGTAATACCAATCCTAGGTACATAAAACTATCGCTTTTCACAATCATTTTACCATCCAAAAAGATCATTTTAGTTGTAATGACTCTGCTTTCATCCTCGTCCTACTAAGTTTTCAACATTTTTCCCCAAGAGCTTGTCTCCACAAGACTAATTTAAGGTCCTGATATATTTCCAGTATTAGCTTGCCTAACTCTGCAGATCTTAACTACAATGAAACCGCTTGTATAAAGGTGGTTCAAGAAGTTTCAGCTAAAGTTTCTATTAAGCCTGGTGTCAGAGAGGAAGTTTTTACGTCACCGATATTGTTTAATGCCTACATCGAACCAATTTTTGAGAAAGCGTTAAGTAATCGTCGCGAAGGTGTTAAGATCGGTGGTGAAATTATTAATCACATAAGATAGGCAGATGACACCGTCATATTGGCAGAGAGTCTAGAAGACCTTCAAACCCTGTTGAACGATGTAAACAATAAATGTACTGCAAAGGACTTAACAAACAAGGCAAAGAAAACAAAATGGGTGTTTGTCGGAAAAATTAATACGGAAGACTCAGTACTAAAATTAAATACGTAACAAAATCCTGGAAAGAATGGAACACTGTAGATATCTGGGTAGCTGGATTGACTGCAGGGTCGAACATGAGGAGGAAATTTCCACCAGAATAGAACTTGTACGAAAAAGTTTTATTAGTTGGCGTTCTGTATTGTGCAGTAGAAGTCGGTCATTAACCACACGTCTAAAAGTATTGAAGTACTACGTCTGGTCCATTTTGTTCCATGGATGTGAAACCTGGACAGCAAAAAAATCTCAACAAATTAGAAGCGTTTGATTTGTGGTGTTGACCATGCATAAAGAGCGAGAATTGATCAACATCATAAAAATGAGAAAGGTTCAATACTTGTCATATAATGACAGGACCTAAATATCGCTTACTCCGGTTGATCATCCAGGGCAAAATCAAAGGAAAACGCTGGATCGGAAAAAAACAACTAATCTAGCTTCTTAACAATAGACAATGAACATATCAAACGATCGAGGAATTGTTTCATATAGCTGCCGACCGAAAAACATTTCATCAGCTTGTTAATACGACGATAGCCAACCCTTAAAAACAAGCACGGCACACAAAAAAGAGAATGCAGTCCGAGCCACTTTAATTCACATGGAAGAATTGCCTGTAACTGGCTGTACACCATTAATGTTACAAAAGTTGACAAAATGTCTTAATTATAATGATTAAATATATTTTGGAATCCAAAGGATGGATATAATCCATATGAGTAACGCTCTAGTGCAACATATGACCCCCACGTGTGGGTTGCTAGGTAATAATTAGGTCATCACATTGAGACAGGTGAAAGTCAACTGAGTTTGGATTATATCCTAACTTTTAAAAGGTTTTTACCTTTGTATTTTTAAGTGGCTCAGAATGTTAGACTTGTAACACTGATGATACTCTTTTTAGAGAGCGAAAACGTTTTGTTGTGATATTTGTGGCCCTTTTAAGGGTTTTTAAATAAATATACTTTTACAAAAAAAAATTGTTTTGAAAAATTTACTTGTAATTTCATTCACTTTTTTATTATAAATATAAAGTTAACACAAAAATTTTTAAATAAACTATTTGTTTTCTTCTTTTAGGCTCGAGGCTTTATATGGACGTATCAACGGCGACTTTTCCAAATTCAACGCAGCGTGGGAGAGTATGGAAAAATATATGATCCCAAGCCATTATGATCAATCAACGAACAACTTTTACAATCCAGGTGCTCCAGCAACACTTTTGGATGAATTAGATGATCCAAGTCAGTATCCATCACCAATGAAATTTGGTGCTCCAGTAGGTCAGGACCCTCTTTATCAGGAACTTGTGAGTGCGTACGGTAATAGCGACATGTATGCTATGCATTGGTTGTTGGATGTTGACAATACATATGGATTTGGTAATATTCCTGGTAAGTTTATAATACCAATCTTTTTTTTAGTTATTCGGATAGCTATTTCTACAACAGAAATCAACTTATATATTGACCTAGGTATACGAAACACAAAGAATAATATGGCATTTAAAAAAATGTCCTGAACCAATAATACTTATTATTTCTTCTTCTTCTTCATTCTCATATTACATTATATTATTTATACTTATTTATTATTCTTCATAACGGAGGTTGGCGTTCAACAACTGGACCTTATTTCTTTAGTTTGAAATTTTTCTTCAATTTCCTTTAGCTTATCTTCTTTGGATATTCTCTTCTTTCTCCTTACTTACAGTCACTTACAAAGGGAAATATTTAATACATTTTTTTTCAATAAGTACTGGTGTAAATATTTAATATATCATATTTTTAATATTTTAAATACTCAAATATTACCATCAAAATATTAATTATAATCTAAATGTTTTTGTATGTTGTTTATAAGTAAATAAGATAAAAATAATAATATCAAATATATTTAAAATGTAATTTTTTCCCAAGGTGGCGGTTGTGAACTTGGACCACTAGTGAAAGAACCTTCTTTTATTAACACCTACCAAAGAGGACCTAATGAATCAGTATGGAAGACTATTCCCCAATCAACCTGTGACTCATTTAAATATGGAGGAACTCACGGTTTCTTGGATCTCTTTGTTGGAGACAACAGTTACTCGCAACAATGGAAATATTCTAACGCTCCCGATGCTGATGCTAGAGCTATCCAAGCTGCTTTCTGGGCTCAACAGTGGGCCAGCGAAACTGGACATTTAAATGATGTACGTAAATACCTTGTTTCTAATTTTAACATGTATATTTACAATTAATGTTTATTACAGATTTCCGATACTTTGTCTAAGGCTGCAAAACTTGGTGACTACTTAAGATATGCTTTATTCGACAAATATTTCAAGAAGATCGGTAATTGCATTGGGCCATGGAACTGTCCAGGAGGACAGGGCAAGGAAAGTGCTCATTACTTACTTAGCTGGTACTTTGCATGGGGAGGTGCTATTTACTCTAACTGGGCATGGCGTATTGGAGATGGTTCTGCTCATTTTGGCTATCAGAATCCTCTGACCGCTTATATCTTATCCAATGTTGACGCTTTCAAACCAAAAGGTGCAACTGCTGTGTCTGATTGGGCTACTTCATTGAGCAGGCAACTGGAATTCTACGGTTGGTTACAATCAGCAGAAGGTGCATTCGGTGGAGGAGCAACTAACACCTGGAATGGTAGATATGACACTCCACCTCAAGAACTTACTACTAATACTTTCCACGGTATGTTTTACGATTGGGAACCTGTATACCATGACCCACCGTCCAACAGATGGTATGGTATGCAATCTTGGTCTACTGACCGTCTTGCTCAATACTACTATGTCACTGGAGATGCTACTGCCAAGACTCTTTTGGATAAATGGGTCAAATGGGTAATTTCTGAAATTAAATTCGAAGGGACTGGCTACACTCACCCTGATCATTTAGAATGGTCTGGACAACCACCCAATGTTCACGTTCAAGTTACCTCATATAGCGATGATGTTGGAACTGCTTCATCTACAGCCCGAGCTCTTTCTTACTACGCTGCTAAATCTGGTGACCAAGACGCCAAGCGCGTAGCAAAGGAACTTTTGGACAGGATGTGGAATCTTTACCAAACCGACAAAGGAGTTTCAGCTCCAGAAGTGATGGATACGTACAACCAGTTTAATCAAGAGGTCTACGTTCCTGAAGGATGGATGGGTTCATACCCCAATGGAGATGTTATTCGACATGGAGTAACGTTTATTGGTCTGAGATCTTGGTACAAAAATGACCCAGACTGGTCCAAGGTAGAAGCCCATCTAAATGGTGGACCAGCTCCTACATTTACTTACCATCGTTTTTGGCAACAAACTGATATTGCTATTTCTCAAGGAACTTATGGTCTGCTTTTTAATGAATAATTTTATTTAATAAATATACTGTTTTTCATCCTACAACTTAGTTAAGTTTAGAGTTAATTTTTGTTATATTCCTTTAATATTTCTTATTGTAAGTTATGGGAAGAAGTAAGTTGGCATTTTATTTTGTTATTAATGCATATTATGCATTCATAGACACCAAACAGTTCATAAACTGATCTGATTGTGTTTTTGTAGAAAATTTGCGCCCGATAACTGAAATTTGGCAAACCTAACAAAACAATACCAACAAACAATACCAATAGTACGATAATGTTTTGGATACGTGTTTCTTGTTTTTTTTTTGTTTTTGACGTTTCTGGCCTAGTTTCTGCATTCAATACAAGGAAATAATTTACAATATGAAATGTAGGTTTACAATATCTTTGTAGACTGTAAGTAAGCCTATGATTCAATAAAAAATAAAACCACATACAGTGAAAAAAATACTCGAACAGTAAAATTATTACAGAAATAGAACAATTAAATATATGGTCGAAATATGTAAAAAATTATTCAGAGATAATAGGTAGATGAACAAACGAAAGAAAAAAGTCCAAAAATTCTAAAACATGCAGTAGAATATGCACCAAAACAGATAAAAGAGAAAAAGTGACGGGCCCCACTGCCGGATTAACCATTAGGCAAAGTGGGCAGTTGCCTATGGGTCTCGGCTCCAAAGGGGGCCTCGCAAGGGCCAAAATTAAAGAATAATAATTAGTAGGCCTGTGTCTTTATAAATTTGTAAAAAGCTCAGGAAACAGATAGTTACCAAGGATTCTGTACTCCGACTTATAGAGTATTTTCTCTGTGTCCAGATAGATGTCGCTAACGCGTCTGTAGTCTGTACGCATTTAATATTTTATTTATATGCATATATTTCGACAGCTTGGATTCAGTTCGCTTCAGGACACACCACAAGTAGTTCTGAAGACGCTGAAAAGCAGAAACCATGGTAGCCGATAGTGGTGGCCCCGAACCGAATTTAATATAAAGCTGTCTTTCTTTAATAATAATTAGATTTAAATAAAAATTATAAATCATATGTTGAAAAATTCAAATATTGCGCAATACCATAAAAGTGATAGTGGACTGCCTGCCAGCTGTCAGTTTGCACGGTTTCTTTGAAAGTAGTAAAATCAAGAGCAACAAATGAGTCAGCGCTCCCCTCTCCTTCATTACCCATGCCTTTCGTTACATATCCGGCACATACAATGGTCTCCAGGAATCAAAGGCTGATGCAACACGAGCTTTGTCTAAAGGTTACAACGCAATGCCTTTAAATCTGCTCTTCATACTTTTGCAGAAGAAAACCCTAATTAGAAAGCTGAAGTTCAGGAGGCTAAGTGTTTGTTGACATCAATGTCAAAACAGAAGCATTCGTAATAATTGAGTTTTGGACAACAATTTTAGAACTCATCAGCGCTAACAGTAAATCATTATAAAGAGAAGAGATTGAAATTTAAACTGCAGTTCAGCTTCTAAATTCACTTTTGGGGTTCTTAAAATCGTAACTAATCTTACTACGAGCAGAAGGCCTGCGATCTATAATACTCTGAATATTCCGAATATACGACGACAAGAGTAAACAAAAGCGAGCAAGAAATCTACATTTTGATGATGCACTAATTCCAATGAAGTTTTTCTACAGGGTGGAGATAAGTTAGAGGTTGAAACGAATCTACTAATTTTTGGATAAGCTAATTATTAAGCTGAGTTGTCATTTGATAGCGTACGAGTCAGTGAACTTAGTAATTGGTGTTTTGTGTGTTTTCCCAAAACTGAGTGATACTTACTCAAATAAAGGAGTGTGCTCCAAAACTACATGAAAACTATACTGATGATATTGAACCTGAAATTTAAGACGAACTACTGCAGTTCAAATATTTTAGCGTAAGATTTATCTTACGCTAGTGATTACAAATGCCACAGACGAATGGTCATTTCCAAAATGAAAATTATTAAAAACTGTCGCCATTCAACAATGACACAAAACAGAATAGCAATTCCCTCAACTATGGCTACTGAGAATGATGTGCTCGAAAATTTGGAATTTGAAGATATTTTTTAAGTAGTTTTGTTTCTATGAAACTCAGAAAAGTTGCTTGATAATAATTATAAGGCTTTGAACACTCAAACTAAATTTAATACATAATTATTTATTATTACATAATTATGTAATAAGTAATAGTAGATATATTATTCAACGAACATGTTATGATGGGTATTACCCACAATGATGAAGTTTGCGTGAAGGCACTCCACGGAGTGATATGGAAAAACACTTTAATCAAAGAAAACAAAAACAGGACTTTTGAGAGAATAGTGATAAATATTACCCTATATGGAGCGGAAGTATAGCCAATGACAAAAGCAATACGAAATAAAATAAGAACAGTTGAATTGGACTTTATGGGAAGACGTCTACAAATCACCAGAAAGGATAGACTAAGAACAGAGGAAATATGGAACAGAATGGAACTAAAATGCTCAATTACAAAAAAGTCGGAAAACAAAGTCCTGCAATGGTGCGGGCATGTACAAATAATTCTAGAGCATAGGTGGCCCAAAATAATACTGGACTGGGACAAGCTCAGAAGAAGAAGGTGAGGAAGATAGAAGACATAGAAAATAATATGATAGATAGAGACCACATAGAAGGTGACTGGGAGAATAGAGTACTGTAGAGGATGAGAACGTCGAACCGAAGAAGAAGAAATACTAATATATAAAGAAAAATAAAGTTTCAAAAATAAACTTCTATTTTAATTGATGCAGTTTTATTCTGTTAATAAAGAGCATTTGATTATTTTCGTTGTTTAAATAATAGTCTAGGAAACATAGGACGACCCAAGTCCGGTTTTATTTTTTTTTTCTGGTATATCATGAGGTGCATATTATGAAACTTACTTTTTGTTAAAAGATTACGCCCCGGAACAGCCATTTTCATCCCTTTAAAGATAATAATTTTTGGGTTTTTTCGAAACGTAACCCTTACTGTACGTTTTTGCAAAAAATCCTTAATAGAAATACGAAGAGGACTATATTTCCTACAATTTATTCCGCGACACCGTTTAGCAGGTGTGGCGCCCAAAAGTTGACAAGATTTTAAAAAAGATGTTTTTAAAAAAAAATATTTTTTTACCTACCTCTACCGACACTATACGTTTCCTGACCTGATTGTAGGGAGAAAAGTGCTTTTACTCCCTAGGGAGTAAAAGTAAAAGTGACGTCATATCATTGATGAAATAGCTTATTGACGCCATATACAATATCCTATTTTTATTACGTAACTATCTATACATTTTAACCTTTATTTATAGAACACCCTGTATTTTGCAGAATGGCAAAAAACAGTAAATTCTTATTTTGATTTAACAATGTTTATATTAATAATTTGACTTATATTTGACAGCTGACAGTTGTTATACTGTACCTACTTCTTAGTTTTAGTTCTCTAATAAATTTTGTTAGTTATACAGCGTGTCCAATTAAGTCGGCATCATATGGGAAACTTTTTTATTCTTAGTTTTATGAAAAAAAGTTATTCTTTATTAAAAGTTGTGCATGGTCTAAAACTTAAAATACAACCATTAGTTATCAATTTTTTAAGCCGTATACGAGGTTTCTCAAAAAATATGAATTTTACTCAAGAGTAAAGTAGCTTTATTTTTCACAATATTGAAAATTGTTATAATGAAAAGTTGTTTGGAATTAAGAACTATATTTTAATATGCAAGTTCATCCGTCTAATTGAAAAAAAAAATTGAATTTGTTTTTTAATTATGGATAACCAACATTATTTTCAGTTATTTCAATTATGATAACTCTTTTATTATTAATTTTATGAAAAACAGTTATTCTGTATAAAATGTTCTGCATGGTCTAAAACCGAAAATACAACCATGTTATATCAAATCTTGTCAATTTTATACGAGGTATATAAAAAAATATGAATTCGCATAAGAGTACTTAAACCAAATACCGTTTTTTTCACGATATTGAACATTGTGATTATGTAAAGTTGTATAGAACTAAAAATCATGTTCCAATATGTAATTACATCCTTCTTATTGAAATATTCTGAACTATAAAGGTACTTTATTCTTGATCGAAATTCATCTTATTTGACATACCTCGTATAAAATTAATCAAATTTTATATTATATAGTTGTATTAAAGGCTTTTGACCATGTAGAACTTTTTATAAAATATACATTTTTTTCGCAAAATTAATAATAAAAGAGTTATCGTAATTTAAATAACTAAAAATAATTAATTATTTATATGGGAAATAAGCCACAATTAAAATGAAAAAAATAATTTTATTAACGTTTCGACGCCCAAATCGGGTGCCGTTGTCAAAATACAAAATATTACTAAAATAAACTAAAGTGTTGTTGCTAAGCAAAAAAAAATTCTTCTAATAATTTATTTAATCTCACTCATTTATATTGGCAATTCAGACATATATTATACATTTTAAAGTAGAAGACTTTAAAATGATATTGCCAATATTTATGAGTTGCGTTCCTGGGACGACTTACTGAAAGATAGTTCATTCGATTACATGAAATTAACCCCAACTCAAGAATATCCGTCATAAAAAATTATAGCATGTGATATGTCTTTAAAAAGACAACCAAATGCAACGACAGTAAAATTCTCGCGTTAGAGACTTCATAGTAAATCACAAGGGAAAAGCAGGAAAAACCCTGTGATACTATCCCGACATCGTAAGTATTTGGTCTTACATTAATTTACTCTCAAAAAATAATACCAAATTCTGACTTGTAACATGTTTAAATTATAAATAATATTAATAATACTAGATATATAAGTAATACTAAAATATAAAATATGTACTAGCTCGATATTATTGACTTACTAATCTTGGTATTTTCTTTCTATTGACTTCCTCTTTCAGTATGGGTAACCACATCCTACTGCATTCTACCGAGGAATTTGCGACACAATTGGTTTCATTTAGCATATTTGCGACACAAATACAAATTCCTCGGTAGAATGCAGTAGGATGTGGTTACCCATACTGAAAGAGGAAGTCAATAGAAAGAAAATACCAAGATTAGTAAGTCAATAATATCGAGCTAGTACATATTTTATATTTTAGTATTACTTATATATCTAGTATTATTAATATTATTTATAATTTAAACATGTTACAAGTCAGAATTTGGTATTATTTTTTGAGAGTAAATTAATGTAAGACCAAATACTTACGATGTCGGGATAGTATCACAGGGTTTTTCCTGGTTTTCCCTTGTGATTTACTATGAAGTCTCTAACGCGAGAATTTTACTGTCGTTGCATTTGGTTGTCTTTTTAAAGACATATCACATGCTATAATTTTTTATGACGGATATTCTTGAGTTGGGGTTAATTTCATGTAATCGAATGAACTATCTTTCAGTAAGTCGTCCCAGGAACGCAACTCATAAATATTGGCAATATCATTTTAAAGTCTTCTACTTTAAAATGTATAATATATGTCTGAATTGCCAATATAAATGAGTGAGATTAAATAAATTATTAGAAGAATTTTTTTTGCTTAGCAACAACACTTTAGTTTATTTTAGTAATATTTTGTATTTTGACAACGGCACCCGATTTGGGCGTCGAAACGTTAATAAAATTATTTTTTTCATTTTAATTGTGGCTTATTTCCCATATAAATAATTAATCATAAAAATGCCACAAGGAAATAGCTTCAGAACAACACTAAAAATAATGTTTGCTATCCATAAATTCAATTGTTTTTAAATTAAAGGGATGAAATTGCATATTAAAATATATTTCTTAATTCCAAACAACTTTTCATTATAACAATTTTCAATATTGTGAAAAATAAAGCTACTTTACTCTTGAGTAAAATTCATATTTTTGTTGATGGTTGTATTTTCAGTTTTAGAACATGCAAAACTTTTTATATAGAATAACTTTTTTTCATAAAACTAAGAATAAAAAAGTTTCCCATATGATGCCGACTTAATTGGACACGCTGTATAAATAAATTATTTAAAAATGAAAAAATGACTTGTTGTTTGAGGAAGGTGGAAAAATCATATGAATAACATGGGAGTAAAGTGCCTTTTCCTCCCTTGAATGATTACTGGCCTCCTCTACGAGTCGGGCAGTAAACTTCATTCTCGGGAGGAAAAGTAACACTTTACTCCCTTGTTATACAAATAGTTATTTCCCTAACTGTAATGGGAATCAAGAACAAACCCTGGGCCAATTAGTCACAAATAAGTGGCTGATTTTTTGGTATAGGTTTCATTTAAGGGCAGTTGCCCATGTTTAACAATTTTTGTGTTAAATTAAAAAAAAACCTTTTTATACCATCTGAACCGCTTATGCTAGCGTAAAAAAAACTTTCAGCCATTACCCATCTTGAAACACGCTGAAAGTGCACCGTTTAAATATTTGAAATTTCGACCCAGTAATACTTTCGCTACGCCCTGTATATCGATCTTCCGCATAGGCAGAGTATGGCGTTTTTCAATTCTCACGGGATTTGGATGTTTATTTCGGTTCTTGCGATTCTTTGAAATTTGGTGTACAAAGGTGCCCCAAATTGTTTATATCCTACGTATTTAAGAAACGGAATATTTTTCAATAAACCCTTGAATTGTTGTAGGTTACAAGGTAAAAAGGTTTTTATGATATTTACAGTTTTGGTTTGTCGGTTATGTGTTCGTCGGTATATCCAAATAGCTAGAGGAAGAACCCCTGCTATGCTCTAGACTGTTGCAGTCTAGAAGATGAAAGATTTTTATGACTTTCTCAGACACAAATTTATTGAGAGTTGTATTAGAGCAGGAAGGATTAGTCGATTGCTTTTTCAGCTCTTAAATATTGGTTCTAAAAACTAACTGTAAAATTATGAGTCATCGCATTTCGTGTAAACTCGAGGGATTTTGTTATTGCGAAGTTTAAGTAATTGTAATTGGTTGAGGGTAAAACCATCATGGCGTTCGAGGGATGTCTTGAGAGTTTTTCTGACCATTTGATTGGTAGAGAAATATCTGGTATGATTCCTATTGGTCTAAGTAGGAAGTCACTTTTTTTTTGAGAGGAACCCAAGTTTTAGAAGGATCGAGTTAGCGGTCCTAGTGATCAGTTCCGTATAAGCTATCATCATGTTCAGTTGAGTTCTCCCAGGGCCATCATCGAGTTAAGTTGAGTTTTGGTTCCCTTAGGGCCATCGTCATGGAGTAGTTTTCCAGTTTCCCAGCCGGCTAGGTTAATTCCAGCCCGGCGAATGTGATGGTGTATCGTGAACCCCGGCGATTTTCCCGCTGTTTCTAAGCAAATCGTCGTTATCATTTTATACCAATGTTGGTATCCACTAATTTCGTTTAAGCAGTCAGAATAAGAAGTAGGAGAGAAGAGTTTCAATTTTCTCATTGCTATGTTTAACAGTGCAGTTAAAACATGTAGTATGCTCACATATTTTATTTTGGTCAAAGTTAATGAACTTTCAATAATCATGTTCGAGTCTAACTAAATAATTTTATTCGAGTAAAAGTAAATTTGATCCAGTTTAACGAACTTTTAAACTATTTATCTTCAAGTGAAAGCTGAATTTTTCTATAATAATGTTTGTTTATAAACAATGTACTGTTTGCTGTTTGCTGTTTGCTGTAATTAACGACAGTGAAGTAAGTGTTTCGCGAGTGCAATAGCGCCTTGGACTTTCCAATCAAGCTACGAGGAAGAAGCCAGGACACTAATTGTTAAGGTATAATTTTTATATTTGTAAAACTGTTCGTTTCATCTTTGATTAATTGGTAATCTGGTCTCTAATTATAACAGAGAGATCAGAGATTAATTTTTTTGTTTTTAATAAATAATGTTTGATTTTCAACATATAATTTATTTTCTTTCCTTCTCTCTTGAATCGTAAGAACGATAAAACATTGACTGAGTATATAATTTTGAATATAAAGTAAAGGAGGTAAGTTACATTATAACATTTTGTATATTATGTATATCATTTTATTTGACTATGTTTCTTTGTTTTATTTTAATTTATCTTTCTTTGTTTTATTTCTATTTTTTTTGTATAAAGTTTGGTTTCCCTTAGGTAACCAATGGCGCCCAATATTTTATTTTTTGTATTTTTCTTTATTTTTTATTTCACATCCTTATTTCGATTTTTCTATCTTTCTAATTTTTCTAAGCTAATAAGAATATATCATAACATCTATTAAAGAATCCACTCCCTAAAATCTCTGAGACAGTAGCAACCGAGGTACTTAATAACTTATGTAGCACGAATTTTGTCCAATTCTTAATTAGTCATGTTTCATAAAACAACAGGGGCTATCTTTTGTCTTACATTAAAATGGCCCCATATGACTTCCATTCTTTGTCGTGTTTCATCAAATGGCTTCCATGCGTGGGGCTGTTTCATAAAATTAATTCCGCTATATAAAAATGGCGCGCAACGTGCGAGCTATATCTCTTGTCTAATTCTTATTAGCTTGTCATACATAAAAATGACGCAGCCAACCTGGGACATCTTACTCTTCAATTACCATTCTATAGTATTTTCTATCTATTTTTTAGCATATTTGATTCTAGTTACATTTTATTTGCCTTCGTTCGATCGTAGTCCAAACGATCAGCTGTAACCCATATTTTTCCGGCGCGAGAGAATTTTGAACTCTCCGCATTTAGCGATCCCGTCAGCCGATGGATGCTCTGGCCGACCGGTGAAAACCTTTTTTCGATTACGATGGTATGACAAACAGTTGTTGAATTTTTACCCCGTTGCATTTGGTATTTTGTGTTTGATTTATGAAAATAAATACAATTATTTTCAAATTTTATTATTTTTTTGTTTGTAACTTACCTACTCAGCAATGTCTTACGATCAAGAGAAAGGATAATTTATTGTTTGTGTTTATGTTTTACAATGTTTTGTAAAAAATGTTTTTCCGTTAAAATAACGAAGAAAACTAAAACTTTTTTTTGTAATTGATTAAATAGAAACATTCAGCAATTTAAATTTTAGACAATAACCTTTTTTGTCTAAAACAACGTAATTCAAATTAATTTTCATTTTTTTGTCGTTAATATTTTCATTTTCGACTTTAACTTATTTTTAAATAACAATTTTTAAATATTTTCTTATCATTTAACAGATTACTATTAGGTAAAGCCTATATATTTTGTTTTGCCATTTTGTTTTCGTATTTTTGGAATCTGTTGAGATGTTCGACGGATTAATAATCTGTTAGGATTGAAAATTATTTTTTTTGAGTTATTGTGTGTTACGGTCCAAAATTTTTGTTTATTTTTTCTTATTTTTTGTAGGAGATTAGCTTGATAAACGCGGTGTTTGTCTTTGATTGCGAACTTTCCTATAAGTTAAATTTTTTAGTATGGTCGATTGTAGTACTTATTTTATTTTTTCTTACATCAGTATTTGTGGTCTAAATTTTTGTTTTCTTAAGAGATTTTCTGAAAATTTTCAGGGCTTACAGTCTTTTAAGTATTATCTTCCGATGGTATGGTAAATACACTCTACACGCTCGGTATATTAGTTTCGATGGTGGACTTTCGAAAGAAGTCTACACGTTCGATATTTTGGTTCGATGCAAGTTCGTCTGACGTTCTTGGCAATCGATTTTGTTTGAGTTGTTATTAGAACAAATTTTTGGGTATAGCCCACAGCCTATGTTCTGTTTGTTTGTTAGTTAGTCAACTCACCTTATTGTTAGACCACATTGTTATTTTTTATACTACATTAGATTGACTCAGAAAGAACTAATACTGTTCTTTATTTTATTTTACTTTTTTTTTGAAGTTTTGCCGACGGATGGTAAACATTTTTTTTTGCTTTTGGTTTGCTTTGCTTTGCTATTGCCTATGGGGCCTATGAGTTCCGATTTTTTTGTTGTTAGGAGTTGTTGTTTGGCAGTGTGAATGACCAGACACTGGGGAAGCTTAGGGTTTTGATTTGTGATAAACTCGGCAGTTGACCCGTCGGAATGAGAAGTCATTCATGGTTGCAATTCAGCAATAGATCCGGTGCTTTTAGGAATTCTTGCGCTCTGTTGGTAAACTTATCACAAGCATGTCTTTGAATCCAACCAGGTTGTGAAAATGTTTTGCTGTTCATTTATTTTTTTTGTATGTGTAAAAGCACAATCCTTATTTTTGGACAGGACCGTAATCGACTATTTTAAATCTGTTTTGTTGTGAAGAATAGTTCTTAAAGTATTCTTTATTTCCCTTTTAGTTTTTGATTTTATCGATTCCTTTGACTGCTTGCTTATTTCTTTCGTTTATTTTCTTTTTTATTCTGTTTACGCCTTTGCGTACTTCATCTTCAATAGTTTTATTTGTCCGTGTTACAGGAAAAGTTACGCTTATGTGAACTTTGTCCTATTTTGTGTAAATATTTGTATAATATAGTTTAGTCAGATTTTAGTTCTTGCTACCCGACCAAACTTTTTGTTGATTTTAAGGGTATTAGTAAAACTTAGTCTCATTTTAATTTTCTATATCTTTGGTGGAATATGGTTATTTTTTTTGGTTGTGTATCCCGGAATATTAGACACTACTGATCATGTAACTACCCGATTAAGTCTTACCGAAAATGTACCTATTATTAGGCGTCTGATAACGCGTTAGATATCATTTATTCTGGTTATCACAACTAATCTAAACATCCACCACCCTTTTTGTAAATATCTTTGTCTAGTTGCCAACGATAGTTTAGCTTTGAAGAACTAAAATGGTTCGTAAACTATCGGTAACTCCTTTTTTTTTTGTGTGTATGTGTGTTTGTTTTTTTTTTGATAACAGCTTATAGCGTTATCAAACTATGTTGTCCTTGGTGTTAGTCGTAAATGAAAGACTTTACGCATCCAAACAACATGGTATTTTTTTTATGGTGTTAATCAGGGATGAGATACTCCTATGCATCCATTATATGTTGTTCTTGGTGTTAGTCGTAAATGAAAGACTTTACGCATCCAAAACAACATGGTTTTTTTTATGGTATCAGTCAGGGATGAGATACTCCTATGCATCCATAATATGTTGTCCTTGGTGTTAGTCGTAAATGAAAGACTTTACGCATCCAAAACAAGGACAACATGTTATTTTTTATGGCGTTAATGATGTATATATATCATCATTATTCGTATGTTATTCGTGGTGTTAGTCAAGGTTGAAAGAAACCTCTGCTTCCGAAAAAACGATAACATACCTTGGCTAGATTTTTGTTGATGATGACGCAGAGCGTCGTCGTCGTTTTTTTTGTGTGCGTTATTTTGTTAACGATGACGCGCAGTGCGGTCGTATTGTTCGACAGCGTTTGAGTTTTATTTGCTTTTAGGATGACGCGTTGCGTTATCGCATTTTTTTAGTTTATTTGACCTTAAGATGACGTGTAGCGTTATTGTATTTTATGTTTTCGTTTTTGTCGATGAGTTGTGTAGTGTATTTGTTAGCGTGAGCCTAAGGTCTCTGAGCAATTACACGACGAATTAGTATTTGTGTTTTGGGACAACACTGTCGTGTTGTCATTACTGAAATATTTTAGAGGTCTTGAGCCAACGAACCGTTCCTGGAGTCGACTCGTCAAGTCGAATGTCCAGTTTTTTTTTGTTTTGAGATTGCGTTAGGTTAATCTTCTTTTTTTTTTGTTTTGACCGTTTCATTTGCTTTGGTGTTTGGTTCCGATTTCAAACTGGTTTGCACGACGTTGAAATCGTGGGGGAGGCAGTGAAACACGCTGAAAGTCCACCGTTTAAATATTTGAAATTTCGACCCAGTAATACTTTCGCTACGCCCTGTATATCGATCTTCCGCATAGGCAGAGTATGGCGTTTTTCAATTCTCACGGGATTTGGATGTTTATTTCGGTTCTTGCGATTCTTTGAAATTTGGTGTACAAAGGTGCCCCAAATTGTTTATATCCTACGCATTTAAGAAACGGAATATTTTTCAATAAACCCTTGAATTGTTGTAGGTTACAAGGTAAAAAGGTTTTTATGATATTTACAGTTTTGGTTTGTCGGTTATGTGTTCGTCGGTATATCCAAATAGCTAGAGGAAGAACCCCTGCTATGCTCTAGACTGTTGCAGTCTAGAAGATGAAAGATTTTTATGACTTTCTCAGACACAAATTTATTGAGGGTTGTATTAGAGCAGGAAGGATTAGTCGATTGCTTTTTCAGCTCTTAAATATTGGTTCTAAAAACTAACTGTAAAATTATGAGTCATCGCATTTCGTGTAAACTCGAGGGATTTTGTTATTGCGAAGTTTAAGTAATTGTAATTGGTTGAGGGTAAAACCATCATGGCGTTCGAGGGATGTCTTGAGAGTTTTTCTGACCATTTGATTGGTAGAGAAATATCTGGTATGATTCCTATTGGTCTAAGTAGGAAGTCACTTTTTTTGAGAGGAACCCAAGCTTTAGAAGGATCGAGTTAGCGGTCCTAGTGATCAGTTCCGTATAAGCTATCATCATGTTCAGTTGAGTTCTCCCAGGGCCATCATCGAGTTAAGTTGAGTTTTGGTTCCCCTAGGGCCATCGTCATGGAGTAGTTTTCCAGTTTCCCAGCCGGCTAGGTTAATTCCAGCCCGGCGAATGTGATGGTGTATCGTGAACCCCGGCGATTTTCCCGCTGTTTCTAAGCAAATCGTCGTTATCATTTTATACCAATGTTGGTATCCACTAATTTCGTTTAAGCAGTCAGAATAAGAAGTAGGAGAGAAGAGTTTCAATTTTCTCATTGCTATGTTTAACAGTCCAGTTAAAACATGTAGTATGCTCACATATTTTATTTTGGTCAAAGTTAATGAACTTTCAATAATCATGTTCGAGTCTAACTAAATAATTTTATTCGAGTAAAAGTAGATTTGATCCAGTTTAACGAACTTTTAAACTATTTATCTTCAAGTGAAAGCTGAATTTTTCTATAATAATGTTTGTTTATAAACAATGTACTGTTTGCTGTTTGCTGTTTGCTGTAATTAACGACAGTGAAGTAAGTGTTTCGCGAGTGCAAAAGCGCCTTGGACTTTCCAATCAAGCTACGAGGAAGAAGCCAGGACACTAATTGTTAAGGTATAATTTTTATATTTGTAAAACTGTTCGTTTCATCTTTGATTAATTGGTAATCTGGTCTCTAATTATATCAGAGAGATCAGAGATTAATTTTTTTGTTTTTAATAAATAATGTTTGATTTTCAACATATAATTTATTTTCTTTCCTTCTCTCTTGAATCGTAAGAACGATAAAACATTGACTGAGTATATAATTTTGAATATAAAGTAAAGGAGGTAAGTTACATTATAACATTTTGTATATTATGTATATCATTTTATTTGACTATGTTTCTTTGTTTTATTTTAATTTATCTTTCTTTGTTTTATTTCTATTTTTTTTGTATAAAGTTTGGTTTCCCTTAGGTAACCAATGGCGCCCAATATTTTATTTTTTGTATTTTTCTTTATTTTTTATTTCACATCCTTATTTCGAATTTTCTATCTTTCTAATTTTTCTAAGCTAATAAGAATATATCATAACATCTATTAAAGAATCCACTCCCTAAAATCTCTGAGACAGTAGCAACCGAGGTACTTAATAACTTATGTAGCACGAATTTTGTCCAATTCTTAATTAGTCATGTTTCATAAAACAACAGGGGCTATCTTTTGTCTTACATTAAAATGGCCCCATATGACTTCCATTCTTTGTCGTGTTTCATCAAATGGCTTCCATGCGTGGGGCTGTTTCATAAAATTAATTCCGCTATAATGTACAGTTGAGTCCGCGAGTCTTTACCCGTGCGTCATCATTTAAAGCATACGAAATAAGTTGGAAATTTACTAAACGCAACGGCAAGTGGATATTATTCCGATCACGGGTTATAGTATAAAATTTGACGTTATCAAATAAATAGAATGTCAAATTTAAGTTTTGCTTTAACATGTTGGTGCATAATTACAGCTACATTTGAAGTAGCTTAATAATTTACTTTATTATCATTGATTAATAAATAAATAAACAATTTATAAAAAAATTCGATAACATATTTTCTTTTTGTTATTTTATTCACCTTGGCGGAACCTTAAACACAAGCATTCAACTGTGTCAACAATGAGGTTAGCTTTGTACGTTGTCAAATTTTATCGTAAAATAACATAAACTTATTACAAAATTTCTAACTCCAATATAAAATTAGTTGTGAAAACAACTGTTTGTATACTATAAAAAACTTCAAAATGCAAAAATTCGACAAAATAACAGCAAAAAATTCAACAAACTGGCAGCCACAAAAGTAAACAAACCAAAACGTCAGAAATTGTACTTAAAATATGTGAAGACATCCCCAATCGTCTTTCTTTGTACCTATCTCTTTTCAATGCACTGTGTCTAAATCGTTCATAAAAATAACATGTGTCTTTACTTAATAACAGGCGGCAGCTGGTTTGTCATTAATTTCATGCGTGGAAGAGAATGATAAAAAGTATAAATAAAAAGTATGTTTTTTATCTCGCCAGGTATTAATGACGCACGGGTAAAGACTCGCGGACTCAACTGTACAAGTGTTATTTACAAATTTGTATAATGCACCCCTCCCCCTATTTTCCCCGTAACCACCCCAAAAAAAGGAGAAATAATAAAGAAAATATGCAAAATATTTTTGGGCTATCACTGTAGCTTTAGGGTGCAAAGAAAGTAAAATATGCATAGGCTATAATGTGTAGCACACAGTGTGTTTTTTTATTTGCCATAAGTACGTTATCAATAAAATGAATATGTGACGAAAAAAAAACAAAAACTGGAGCCCACCAAACCATTTCTGAGGTTTACGGTGTCACTGTGCCGTAACGGTTGCTTATACGAAAAAATGCATAGGAGCTTTTTTGCAGAGAAAATAGTGGTCTTTCATTTTGTATAAGCTTTGTTTCAAAAAAAGTCATGGGTAATGAAAATATCGTAAAAACATGCTCGCCAAACTTAGTTTCAGGGATAGGGATAGTTTCCGCAGTGATGTTGCAATAACCACATATATTTATGAAAAACCCTATTGATTGAGTATAGGCCCATAATGGTTCAAAAAGCGAAAAAAAAATTTCATTTCCAACCCTCCGTTTTATTTATTTTTTTTTTTTGCTACAGCGGTTGCCTTAGGAAATCGCTTTTGGTGTCCATGCATGGGTAATAAGAACGTGCACAAAATAATATGATATGCAGCATTTTAATAAAGAAAACCACTTTTTTTAATTCTTCTTTTTTTTTGGTGGTTCCGGGAAAAAAGGGGGTGCAGTATACAAATTTGCAAATAACATCAGTACGTGGATAATACTTAAAAGTTTTTTTACGCTAGGATAAGCTGTTCATATGGTATAAAAAGGGGTTTTTTAACATATAACACCCTGTAATTAAAAAATGGGCAATTGCCCTTGAATTACACCATACCAAAAAATCAGCAACTTATTTGTGATTAATTGCCGCAGGGTTTCTTCTTGATCCTCATTACAATTAGGGAAAAATATATTTTTTAAACAGCTTCTTTAAAAACTTGTCAACTTAAGCTTTCAGATGGTAGTTTCAAAGTTGCAGAAATTTGTACCTAAGTCCCTTATTTCACATTTTCTCTGATAGGAGTCTCCCTTGTTTTCAATGCAAAAAGTACCTAAGTCACCAACTTGACAAAAATATGCAGTGCAAATTGTGCCTTAGTCCACGTTATTACAAGGTTATAATCTAACAAAATAGCCTTGTGAATGAAGATATTCATCAGGTGTAAGAAGCTGACGCAGTTTATGAATAGCCTTCTTGTCTATCAGTTCTAATCTTTGCTGCAAGCATTCTTTGTAATAATTCATACAATGCGTATGGTTTTTGTGATCAGTTTTGTTTAAACATTTTGTATGTTCTTACGGCGTTACATAATAAATGTTATTTCAGTATAAACGCTAATTTTTTCTTTGACATATATTTAATTTTCGATGAAATAACAAATTTCAACACAAAAAGTGCATAAGTCACAAAGTATTTAACATGAAATCGAAGAATTTTTACCAAAAGAATAAATCGCAACACACATTTTGATCATAACATTTTCAGTAATATTTCATAGTCAAGAATAAACTTTCAAAAATTGACTCTTTCAATTGTAAGAAATATAGTCTTTCTATTAAAGAATTTTTTGCAAAAACTTACAGGAAGGGCTACGTTTCGCAAAAACCAAAAATTACTCCCTTTATAGGGATGAAAATGGATGTACCGGGGCGAAATCTTTTAAGAAAAAGTTAGTCTCATAATAGGCACCCCTTGATACACCAGAAAAAAAAATAAAACCGGACTTGTGTCGAGTTTGCGAAGTTCAACCTCTGTTTCCTACACTATAATGGTCAAGTATGATTTAATGTATTGTAATTTCCAGATAATGTATTGTCAGTCGCTAAAAATTTGACCAATGTAGCAAAAGATAATTACAGTGGAACCCCGATAAGTCGGCCTCCGATAACCCGGAAGTCCGGCTAAGCCGGATCGATTTTCATCAGACAAAACAAACATTTTTTTCACTTTGACTGAGTTTTTACCAAGAAATAAACAATACTGTATCTGTATACAACTGTACGTAATTTAGATGTATTGTGCATAATGTATTTCATGTTTTTGCAATTATAGTGTGTCTTTGTTTATTATTCATATGTATTTTATTAATTTTTACCATATTCTACGGCTAACCCGGATTTTCGATAACCCGGATTGGCCGCGGTCCCGATTAATTCGACTTATCGAGGTTCCACTGTACTAAATTTTCCACCAAATAGTTGGGACTGTAATTATTTATTATAGGTACCTTAAAACAAATTATCTGCTTTTACCGGTTTATAACTGTTCTAATTATCTTAATGTTCTTAAAGAGACATTTCCAAAGTTTCCAAAGATCCTCAACAGTTCTATAATCCAAAACTATCCTCGCACACCTCTTTATCCCTCAGTTTCCAGAACTCGTTAGCACAAGTCATTGTTTACGACATTCATCGCAAGAAGTGGAATAGAATGCGGATGACGAGTGCGGGGTGTGGGAGGGGGTTAAGAGCGCTGAGAATGGAGAAAACCCGGACGAATCTAGCAAGCTATGAGCTGTCACATCTTCTGTCAGATGTAAGTTCGCGGCAGAATGGGGCTCATTAATTCAGACGTTTCCTTCGTCTTACAGTTATTAACGACAGCCAATGAGGAAATACTGTCTATTTACAGTGCTCCTTTGTTTCGCTTGCAGGATGTTCTGGTGTCTTTGTAGGGGTGGTTACGTTATTAAACGATGTTATAGTGCTGCATTAAGGACAATTTCTCTCAAAAATCTCAGTTTAGTGAATGTAAAGAAAATAATAATATTTATATAATTCTTCTCAAATCCTGTAGTTAGGAGAGCTATGTTTAACAGGAAACATTTTTATGTAGGTATTTGAGGCAATCTGAATTTTTCAAGAAACTCTTCCATAATATCCTAATACAACTATGCAGACCTGACTGGAGGCAGAGTTAGCAGGTAAAGAAACGAAAGACAACAAAGAACAAACAAACTGGACCTGGAAAAACTGAAGATCCAGAACTGTAAAGAGAAGTTCGGACAAGAAGTCGTAAATGAGTTAAGGAAACTAGAACTGCACTCCATAGAGGGCAAATGGAGTAATATTAAAACTACTGCTACTGACAGCCGCAGCGTCCACCCTGGGAAACAAGAAAAAGGAGAGAAGAGGAGCATGATTTAATGACGAGTGCAGACAAGCAATAGAGGAAAGAAATGAAGCACACAAAATGTACATAACAAGAAGAACACGGGAATGACGAACATTATTTGAAGTCGCAAGACGGAAAGCAGACAAGATATGTAGAAAGAAAAAGAGAGGCTATGAAAATAGACAAATAGAAAAAATGGAAGAAAATTTCAAAAACAACGAAATTAGAGGGGCATACGAATACCTAAAAAATATGAGAAATGGGTATAAACCTCAAACAAGTCTATGTAAAGATGAAAGTGGTCAAATAATCAGTGACCAACAGAAAGTCACAGAAACCTGGAAGCATTATTTTCAGACCCTACTTGGAACACAAGTAGACATGAAAGATGAAATGGGTATGAACTAGGTAGAAGAGAATGAAGTAGATAATGGAGTAGAAGCTTCAACTATAGAGGAAGTTCTCAAAGCTATTACGGCCCAGAAAAACAATAAAGCTCCGGGAGTTGACGAATTGAAGGCTCAATTTGGGCTGTAGTGCCGTAGAAGAAGAAGACCTGGCTGGAAGGCAGCGGTTATTTACCCCTAAAATTAACCCCCTAAAATAAAAAACGTGTAAAAATTTGTATTACAAAAAATATCTTTGAGGCAACTTGTAATTTTGTTTAAAGTAAATTTAAATATTCAAAAATAAAGAAAATAAACAAGCCGGGCGATTTGCGAGGGATTTTAACTCTGCAAGATCTTGCATGTGTTTCCTAGGATTATTTGCAGGGGGTGCATCTGAACTTCAGGGGGTTGCATCTGAATCTATACATACTATTAAAGAATATAAAATATACAACTATACATGTAATAGATATATACTTTCTTTCCGGAACGGGGGGGGGTGCAATTGCTATTTTCACAGGGTATTTTTTATTATTAAAAATAGATATTTTAAAAAGACAGTACACCTTAAACCTGCCTGATATATGCTCCGTGTGTGACCATGGTGGGGATAAACGAAACTATGCCAGCGTCCATAGCGGCAAAATATGGGCCCTGTCGGTGACTTTTAATCCTCAACAACGCATGCGCAACTAAATTTCATATTACATTTATTTAATGTAATATCGTTTATTGATAAATATACCAGTATATTAATAATTAATTAATAATATTAATTAATAGTAAATATACATCATATATTTATCTATCCACGATATTATTTATATTATTTTAAAGGGGGTATGCTCCGCTTGTCGTGGACTAGTCCCTGACTGTCTCCGCGAACACAATTATTGTTTGTATAACAAATTTTATTAAAAATGGTAAATAAATAGGTATTACATATTAACATCAAATATGTCATATCTGTATCATATGCTTAACGTCAAATTGTGTTCGCCAAAAATGTCAGGCGACTACGCTAGGTGTCGCGTCAGTCATTTACAGAGCGAATACTCCTAGCTTTGGTATAAGTATTCAATTTCTCATGCAAAATGACAATATCTTCTATGTTGCATTTAGGAGAGTTATTCCGCGGTAATAATTGCATTCTAATCTCCATTCCTCAGGTAATAGGGATGTTCACTGATTTTTAAATATAGTTAAATTCAATAGATTATAAGGTATATAAAAACGTAACAATCATAAAACTGTTTAAAAATGTACATTTTTTAAGATAAATGAGTTCATAATGTTGATTTTCTTAGAGGATAGAAAAACGGTACCCAGCAGCGAGGCTACGGTCTGTGACGTCAGCAGTCGTATCGTCTTTGATCGAAGACTAGTTTTGTATACTTATTTACGAAGTGTATTTGAATGTGTGCAGTTCTTTACGTATTTAATCAGTAAAAATGGAACCAAATAAGTGGTGTTTTGTTACTTGGTGTGTAAATACCTCTAAAGACAATTCTGACAAGATTTTTATTACAGTTCCAGCTAATTTAAATCGTTAAAAGAAACGTAAAAAAGAAGTATACCTATGTATCAATAAAAATTAAGCTTTTCTCTTGCGAAGCTCACTTCTTTATTGTAAGCTATGGATCTTTTCCTAAATAAATGGGTTTTTAAATTAATGTTTTAGATTTAAGTTAGCTTGGTTACAAAAAAATAAATTATAGCAATTCTTAATACCTACAGTCGAAATCTTCGTTTTTTTTACTTCTAAATATCAGTTTCTAAATATCCATGCAACGAAATGGGTTAGCAAGAAAATTTTTACAAAAATAAAAAGTACCTATATAGCCTATGATCTTTCAGTTTGTCTGGAGGTTTAAAAGACTTGGTGTCCATAACATAGTAATAAAGTAGGTACCTGTTTATTACCGACAGACCCTCTAAACTAGACATCATTTAAATTAGTAGGGCTAAATCTATGCAAATGCTATTTAAATGCATTAATTTTTTCGAATCTTGAGAAAATTAATAAATATTTTTGAACAATTTGAACGCAGAAAGACTACATTATTAGGTACTGAGGGCCGAAAGGCCATTAGAATAAACAAAAAGTTTCCTTTGAATGAAATATTTGAAATTAAAAATCACACTAAATTTTTTTTCCACCCTGTACCTTAGTAAAATAAACATTCCGCGAATCAGCTATTTTAAAACCTTTAATTTTATTTATTTATTTGTACCACCCAAAATATGTCCTTAGAAACAGTATATCCATTTTAAACTAAATAAATTCACCATAAAACTCCACGTTAGCCCTGATAAAACAATAAAAGAACAAGATACAAAATAAAATGACCTGAACCTAACGTCAAGCAGGCACCCAAAGAGAAAGAATACTGTGGACATGGCGCGCGCTGGAGTATACAAATACGACTAGTGACGTCAGAAGCGTTTTCTTGAAATTTAAAATAATGCTAGATTTCTAATGAAGTTTTTTCATAGAACGGCTTTTTAATTTTCTTAATATTTTAGATAATTATTCCTACGGTGTGTCTTAATCGTTTTACATGTTTAAAATGACTATTAAATTTTTTGTAAACATCCCTATTGCTTCTATAGGCTATTGATTATGTACTATAGAAAGGAACTACAACGTTAACGGGGTTTTATCACTTCATATGGTCAATGAATCTCTATATATGAAAAAACCGCGGAGTGCTACCATTTAAAGGGGTGCGTTTTTGAGAAATGGGTGAATTAGTCCCTGGGCACAGGTTACATTAGGGTGAGTTCTATGCACTTTTGGTACAAACACGTCTACATAAAAATTGTACCTGGTTAAATTTCCTATCTAAATATAACTTTTTAAAGTCAAAGATACTTTTTTTTACAAAAATATATTCAAAAGAAAAAGCCCGAAGAAACCCAAAAGAAAGAAATTTTGTTTTTTGTCCCATAACTTTTGTCCACGGGGATATAGGTATAGACATTGCTTCACAGAAAAAAAACTTACATATTTTCTCTTTAAAATGATGCTTAGTAGAGGTCGTTAGGATTTACAGTTTTCGCAATATGATTTTTCAAAGTTCGCCACTCACAGCAATTTTGGGCAACTTTCCTTTTTATTTCGCAAATATTTTTCTGTAACTTTTTTCTACGCAACTTTAGGCATATGCAATGGTACATGTAAGAGGAATAGAAATCAATTACCTTTAAAATGTTCTACTGTATAATGTTGTACGACTTCTTTTAAAGAGGTTATCTTTTTCAAGAGTTTATACTTTTAACAAGTTTTTATATTTTTTACGATTATTTTTTAAATTTCCCATTATAACTTTTTTTCTTCTACATTTAGGTATATATTATTATAATAAAAAAGAAAGCTTATTCTGTTTACTTTAAAATGGTGTATTATAAAAAATTCTAGGATTATTTTTGAATAAGATATGCTTTTTCAAAATGTAATAAGTACTTGCAACGATTTTTGATTTTAGGATTATTTTTTAAATTTCTCCTTATAACTTTTTTATGTGATTGTGTGTTATGATTGAAACTTATTTTTTATAGGTAATACATACTTTGGATCCACTTGACTCGGCCGGGCAAACTTCAAAATATGGGTTAATTCCAATATTTACTGTCAAAGCTCCTGCACCACAAGCTTTGCTTGAAAAAATAGCATGTAAATGTAGCAAAGGATGTACAAAAAACTGCGGTTGTAGGAAGATAGGAATTAGTTTTTCAATATTCTGCAAAGGGTGCATGTGCATGGGTACTAATTGTGGGACTCTAAGATAACTGAGGTGTCAGAGGAAGATATTGAAGCTAATGCTAACGAAGAGATGGACTTTGATTTTGAAATTTTTTAAATGTCAACGTTTAAATAATTTTAACTAAAGTGATGTTTTCTAAGACTAATGTTTATGTAATTTTTGTAAAAGAAATAATTTTAAATAATACAGGTAAAAAAATATCAAAGAATCACTCGGTTTCCATTATTTAAATATAGATGATACACCATTTTAAAGAACAGAAAGTAAGCCCTCTTTATTCAGCAATATATAGTATATTCATGTACAAGAAAAAAAAGTTATAATGAGAAATTTAAAAAATAATCCTAAAATCAAAAATCGTTGCAAGTATTTATTACATTTTGAAAAATCTTATTCAAAAATAATCCTCGAATTTTTTGTAATACAAAATTTTAAAGTAAACAAAATAAGCTTTTTTTATTATATAATATAATATATACCTAAATGTAGAAGAAAAAAAGTTATAATGAGAAATTTCAAAAATAATCGTAAAAAATGTAAAAAATAATATTTTTTTATATTAGGTATTATATATTATATAATATAATATAATATTATATTATATATACTATATATAATAAAATATTATATAATATACAATATATCATATAATAATATAATTTTATTTTTATATTATATTATAAAAAATCGTTAAAAAAGTATAAAACTTTGAAAAACCATAATCTCTTTAAAAAAAAGTCGTACAACGTTAGACAGTAGACCCTTTTAAAGCTAATTGATTTCTATTTCTATTACGTGTACCATTTCATATACCTAAAGTTACGTGGAAAAAAGTTACAGAACAATATTTGCGAAATTACAAGGAAAATTGCCCAAAATTGCTGTGAGTGGCGAACTTTGAAAAATCATATTTCGAAAACTATAAATATTAATTACCTCTACTACACAAAATTTTAAAGAAGAAATATGTAGATTTTTTTTCTGTAAAGCAATGTCTATACCTATATCCTCGTGGACAAAAGTTATGGGACAAAAATAAAATTTCTTTCTTTTGGGTTTCTTTGTGCTTTTTCTTTTGAATATATTTTTGTAAAAAAAAGTATCATTGACTTTAAAAAGCGATATTTAGATAGGAAATTTAACCAGGAACAATTTTTATGTAGGTATGTTTATACCAAAAGTACATAGAACTCACCCTAATGTAACCTGTGCCCAGGGACTAATTCACCCATTTCTCAAAAACGCACCCCTTTAAATGGTAGCACTCCGCGGTTTTTTCATATATAGATGTCCATTGACCATATGAAATAATAAAACCCCGTTAACGTTGTAGTTCCTTTTAGCTATCTTATTTTGAATATAATCAATAGCCTACTAAGAGCAAATTTTACAAACTATTTTCGTATCATTTTGGTGATCTGCTCTCCACCGTGTTTAAAGATCTGCTGGGATGCCGTCGCAAAGATTTGTGGTTTTTTAGTTTTCTGATCGATATTTTCACTTTTTGTATCGAGAAGAGTTCCACAAATTGCTCATTTAGGTACATACTTTAATTCTATGTTGTTACCAGCAACTCTCGAAAGTGTCTTACCCATCGTACAGGATATTCTCTTTGTTGGTAAGCAAGTTGCCATCCTTGTTATTACAGAGGTTGATTAAATTCTTTTATGATAGTGTCTATTTGGTGGTAGAACTTTCTTGTCTCTCCTTGACTCATATCGCTTTCGAGTAATTCTAATATTTATTTTCTGATTCTCTTTTAGTTTTTCGGTGTATGGTTTCGGTGTTCGGTGTTCGTTGTTCTTCTTCTTATTGTGCCAGTCCTATCGAAGATTGAAAATCATCAAGGCTATCCTGACCTTGTTTACAGCTGACTTAAAAGTTCATTAGTGGTGTCAACCACTCTCTCAAATTCCGCAACCATGACATTCTTTTACGACCTGGCCTAGATTCCGTATCTTCGTTGTTACATGGTTCTAAATACCTCATTCTTCTCGTCTGTTATTTTTTTATAATCGTGGTCTAAGCAAACGTTTTTTTCTGGGTTTGTAATATTCCCAGTGTAGTTTCGGCTGCTAATTTTAATTTTTCGTTTCAAATTTGTTGATGTTTTACGTTTCAATGTTTAACTGGTCGATTGTCCAGGTTTGTTCTAGGTTTTCTTTTATACGTGACTGGAACTGTTTCTCTATATTTTCATTATTTAGCATATATAAATTGCATATGTAAACTGTATATATTTCTCAAATAATCCTGCCAAACTCAGCTGTGGATGTATAAATTTTATGACTTCTTATGATGTGTGGATCTATGGAGATGTATGACTCCATAGTGGATTGTTTGATAAAAATCCCTAAAATATACTGGTGATATTGTCCGATAAATTTTTACGCACGGACGCACCATAGTTTAGAAACCTCTATATTTAGGAAAATTTTTTGAAATAGAAAATTGTAAGACGTAAGATATAAGCTGTAAGAAGAGCGTAAGTCGTCAGATCAAGTCACACAAATATAAACATTAATCCGAACTACAACCAACTAGAAAGTAGGGGTGGGAAAACCTACCAATTATATATCCTAAAACCGGTTCGCTACGCAATATTCGTTTTTTTCCTAGTTGTTTTTTGTTCCGGTTATAACCGGTTTTTTCATTTTAAAGCAATAAACGGTGAAAAACCGGATAAGTTGGAAAAATATTGCATTCAGAGAAAGTGGGAAATTTGCACGCGCAAATGAGAAATTTTAAGATGACCGAAACCGAAACCCATTTGATGACATGATTTGACTGATTTCTATTTTCGATCCTAATTGGCTGGTTTCAATTTCCAGTATCCTCTTCTCCAATTCCACTGCGCAGTACGCAATACATGCCGACGCAGTTTATATATCGATTGATTATACATCTATATTTTTATATATTATATATATTTTTTAGACGGTATTGATATCGATAATATTGATATCAATTCGAATGGAGTATGGCAAATTAAAGTGCAAGTAACATTAAAACCTATTGGGTATTAGCTATTGATTAAAACAACCAAACACTAGTTTTTGGAATAACCGGTTTTATTGACCGGTTATAATCTCCAGGTTATACCGTAAGTAAAAAAAAACAGTATAAGAGAAAAGCGGTGTTTTGTCAACAAATACCATCCCTAGGTACTACAAAGATCTCCAGGGAGACCCTATAAGAGTGGAAGAAGAAAGAGGAAGTAATCTGAAAGTTTTACACGATACACGAGCATGGTAAGAACCAAGGTGACAACGTAAAGAGCAGTATGTTATTTTTTAATAGAGTAAACAAAGGGACGCATGCAGTTTTTGTGATAAATAAATTGAAAGATATTAAATCATACAGAAATAAAAACTTCGTTTGTACAATGGTATAAAAAAGTTTATTAAAAACTATTAAAAGTTATCCAAAAGGATTTGCAAAACGTTTTCGATCTAGATCAGATTATCTTCAGTGCCTAGAACGAAGTATTTCCACGTTAGAATGAATGCAAAAGGTTAAAATTGTGACTAGTTAAAGAAAAAATGTGGTAATACTAACGTTCTGCTTAGTACATGGAACTAGCAACCTTATGAAATTGGTAACATCGAGAAATATGGTTTACATGATAACTATATAATATTTATAGCGACTCCCAAGTCGATGTTAAAAGATTAAATGTGTTAGGAGTGCTCAAAGGGCAACATGTTTCCCTGCTCGATAAAAACTCGTGGTTCTTGCCAGTTCAATGCACACAGACCAACAAAGGTGAAAGGGATGACAATCTAATTATTAGACAGAAGCGACATGACAAGACAGGTAGTCAGTTTTTGGTTATGAATTTAAAATAGTGTTGTTTAGAATTTAGATTATTAGTTAAACTGAATGTAGATTAATATCTGTATTAAAGTGAAATTTAAATTATAATAAATTAGATTTTAATGAAAAAATCCAAAAGGCTACTCTCTGTTACATAAAGAACTGTTGTTAATGTTAAATTGATAAAAATATTACTCATAGTAGAGTCAGTGACGTCACTGATGACAGTTTTGAAAGAAGACGAAGTTTAATTTAGTTTGAAATAAAAAGTGAAAGAAAATTAATTCAATGTGAACAACTTATGCCTGGTTGCACCAACAGATCTTAAGTTCCAGATTAGCTAAGCTCTACTTATAAATAGGGCCTCTTTGAGTATCACTGACGTAGCACCATAATTTTAGATTCTTACCTTATTATCAATTATATCTATTATTATATTATGGTATTCTTATTGTAATATATTATAATTATATTATATTAATTCTTATGATATTCTCGACTTAAGCTTAAGATCTGTTGGTGCAACCGGGCATTAAAGACCAATAAAGGTAAGGTACATAGTAATGTTGTAAAAATAAAAGAGTAATGATGTAAAAATAGAAAGAGTATTGTTGGTTGCCTATTATTGTGGTTGTAATGGTTGTTAACAAATTGAAAAAAAATTTTAATTTAATCTATTGTCTGAATTAGTGAACTGATAATTTGAAATCTATAGAAGGTAATGGAGTAAACTAGGATTTAACGAGAGCAGAGTGATTGGCAAGAGCAGATTGAAAACAAGAAAAGTTGGTAGCCTGATATGATAGTTTGAAAATAGTTATTTTCCTATCAAGTGTAGAAAGTCATTCTTTTCCGCACGCGACTGCAGTTTGAAGAACGACGCGAAGCGGGAGTTCGGCAAGCAGTCGAGTGCGGAAAAGAGACTTTCTGCAAGAGTTAGGAACAATATTTTTTCTACGAGTCTTTAAAAAATGACCAAATCTTAATCAATTAATTTAATTAATATGAAAATACATACACAAATTAATTCTTTGACAAGGTTGTCAAAACCAAACTTTCAATATAATTAGTTAGCATGACGACAATCTTGGTTTCCATGACGATGATTCAAAACGACTGTTATTGTCTACCGATTTGACTTTCGAATATTATGTCAAAATAATGTTATTTCATCGAATTGTCGCGTTAATTTTATTAAAACAGGAACACAATAAGATATATTTGAAATAAATTAGTAAATAATATCTAAATATTAGTTTATTGCATGTATTATAATTACTTTAAGGCCATATTAACATATCTAAATTAACACGTGTGCGGAAAAGTAAAAACCGCGTGCGGAAAAGTAACACGCTTGCGGAAAAATGAAACTTTCTAAACTAAAATGCGTGCGCGAAAGTAGACATTTTTGCACGCTCGTATAAAAATATAATTTTAATTAAATTACTGAAAGAAAAGTATGTACCTAGTTAATGACAATGACCTAAAAGATGTTAGAAAGTCAGATAAACTAAAATTATGATTAACAATAATCTAGATAAAGAGGGAATAACATGATTGTTAATATCAGAAATATAAAGTAAATTATGTGTCAAATAATTGTAATTTTGAAACGAAATAGATGAAGTTAATGAGTTATAACATAGGAGGCAACCAAACAAAATCGTTAGCGTATGAGTGTACATTGGAATGATAGTTATATAATCCAGGTTAAAAGTTGGGATTATTGTCGATATTAAGCAAAAATCTAGATGAACTGATTCACCGAATTGGTAAACTGAAAATTTGAAATTGTATAGTTAGTAACGGAGTAACAGATTGAAATATTGTCGAGGGAAATTAATGAATAGTGTTGAAAAATAAAAGAATAACTAGAGCAAGGAGTGCAAGGGGAACCGAAAAAGCCAGAGACACGAGGCATGGCAATATAACTCTGTGGTTGGTAAAAATTTTTATGAAGCATGTTGGAGAAGAAAGAAGGTAAACTGTGTTAGGGATGGCAATATAACTTTGTGTTTGGGAAAATGTATGAAGGAATCATTTTTTAAGTATGGTATACAGCCAGCTACTGGGTATTTTCCCATTGATTTTGAAAAATAATACTTTTCTTTCAATATCTTACAAAAAAAGATATTGACTGTTACATTTACAGACTTTTCAATCCCATCTCTATAGCATAAGATGGCAACGTACTTCTTAAGCCACCTACAACGGTGGTTGCCACCCTCTCATCTTCTATGCGAAGCGTGCATCTCACGGGAAAACTGTAAAATGTCGGGAACCGTGACGGCAGATGGGAAATGCGTGTTCGGAGCACGGGATTTCTAATGAGGGAGAGTTTTTCAAAAGAAAATTAGTTTGGGAGCTCTTAGCTAATATGTAAAAACTATTAATGTATAATCTTCAATTACAATGATTGAGAAAAATGAAAACTTAAAATAATACAAAAATGTTAATCTATATTACTAAAAATAATTATAAGGTACTAGTACACTTTAGAAGACCAAAAATAAGCATTTTTTCAAGTTTTTTTTTCTCAGAACCTTTATTAAAAATGTACATAAAGCTTCTAACATATTAATACCTAACTATTATAGAATACAAAAACTATATCTTTTTACATTTACGTACTTACACTAATATTGCAGAGGGCGCCAAAGTCGAGGCTTCGAAAAAAAGTAATTCCGATGGCGGACAGTTAATCTCACGATTGGGATCTCCGTCACAAAAAAGTCGTACGGCATTTGAAAAAGGAAGGTTTTTTACGTGACAATTTACCACCGTTGGTGAAAAATTCCACAAAAAAAAGATTTTACGGAAATTTGAAAAAATTTTGTGAAAAAATCGCCCGTTTTTCTTCAGTTTTTACGGTTAAAAAATATTTATTTTTTATTTTTTGGTCAAATTGTGGTAATTTGTCACGTAATAAACCTTCCTTTTTCAAATGCAGTACGATTTTTTTGTTTCAGATATCCCAATCCTGCGATTAACTATCCGCCATCATTTGTCGAGGCCTCGACTTTTGCGCCCTCTACAATATTAGTGTACGTGCATAGATGAAAATAGACATATTTTCTGTACTCTCTAAGGCTCTGTACTCTCACATCAAAGAAACATGAAACGTAAATTACGTTTCATGGAAATAAACCACTGCTAAACAAATATATGTCCGACCATTTATGAAACTCTCCGAAAATAAAAATGTGTCATGAGCATGAGTCACACTCGTTTCATTGGTAGGCGGACTTTCAGATTTGTTTAGCAGTGTTTTCTTTTCATGAAACATGTTTTTCGTTTCATGTTTCATGTTTTTCGTTTCATGTTTCTTTGGTGTGCGGCTTGGCTTAGAGTTAGATATTAATATGTAAAAAGTTTTATGTTCATTTTTAATAAAGGTTCTGAGAAAAAAATTCTTGAAAAAAACTATTATTTTTGACCTTCTAAAGTGTACTAGTTAGTACCTTAATCAGACAATAATTCTTGTTCTTCTTCTTATAGACGAAGCAACAAAGCATTAAACCTAGGAATTTTGTGCAGTAAGATGAATCGTCATGCAACTTTTTGCATTCGATTAGAGAGGGTGTCAGGCAACTTTGTGATTTAAATTCATATATGGCAAAAAATTTTGTACATAAGAAAATGCATTTTAAAAGTGCATCTCGAAGAGGTGAAAATGAAAAATTTAGAACTCAGGAAATATTGATGGAAATGAGTTGAATTTTTATAATCGGGGGTTTTGGGGATCGCTGAGAATGAATTTGATATAGCGGAGATGGTCTGCAAGGTACCTGGTGCCCACGGTGGAATTCGTCGCTTAGTGTTTTATGTTATAACCCTTTCAGCACGGCAACAAAAAATGTTCAACAAATATTTCGAAACTTTGTACTTTATGTTCTTATGTGTAAATTAATACAAGAAAAATAATAAAATAATTCTTTATACAGGGTGTCTAGAAGTAACATACCCACACAATTGTGTAGGCTGGGTTTTATTTTAAGCAAATGGTATAAAATCTAATACATTACAACACATTATTATTTTGTATGGAATTTCAAAAAACAGTTCTGGTCTTTGGTGAGACATAGATAAACATTGCACTTAAGACATCGAACACGGGTTCTGCTTTTACAACCCGATCTTCTGAAAAATCTGGCTGTAGTTAAGACTGACTAAGGTCTTCAGTAGTTTGTGGTTGATCTAATACGGGAGCTGCACTTATACCGGAAGGACCAGGAAACTCAGTGTCATTTTGAAAAGGCGGGTTTTTGTTTTGAATTAGGGTATTCTCACGAGTATCTTCTTCTTGGTCAGAATCCGAGGAATCACTGTCTTCGAGGCTTTTGGGAAGGCTATTTAGCTCCTTACACCACGTCAGATCAGAATCTAAGTCATCACTAAAGCCTTCTAGTTCTGAATCATCATTTATAATGTTCATTAACGCCTCGACATCTTCTGGTTTGTTAAAGTCAAAATCTGCAAAAAAGAGAAATTCAATAACGATCACCCAACCCACACAATCGTGTTAGTAGTAATGTAATTGGATATTCTAAGGTTATTAATATTCATTTTTTAAAATATGTATGTATAGGTGTTTTCTACAGACATGTGTTAGTAGTCTACATGCATTTACATTTTATTATTGACATATTTTTTAACAAAAATCCACTTACATTTCTTACGGAAATGACGACCCGCCATTTTTGCAAGACAAGCTGTGACTGTCGAAACAAAATACATAAACTTAACAAAATCGCGTCGGGTAGCGCAAAGCACAATACTGAACCTACACGACCATCGTCGTTTGTAATGAACGCTAGATTTTACGATTAAGCAGTTTTATATCGTTTCAAAACAAACCCACACAATCGTGTGGCTACGTGCTGAAAGGGCTATTCATTAAAAATCAGTCAATATCCATTACTCGGGGGGTTTTTGGGGTCGCCGGCCACGAATTTAATGTTGGCGATGGTATCCAAGATACCTGGTGCCCAGGGTGGAACTCGTCGCCTGGAGTTTTATGTTATAATCATTTAAAGTCAGTCAATAACCATTACCCTGAGGGTTTTGGGGGTCGCTGAACAAGAATTTCATGTGGTCGATGGTCTCCAAGGTACCTGGTGCTCAGGGTGGAGCTCGTTGTCTGGAGTTTTATGTTATAATTATTACAAATCATTTAAAACCATTACTCGGGGAGTTTTGGGGGTCGCTGAGAATGAATTTTATGACTTACTTTGCTTTAAATACGGTATCACTTTTTAGATGTTTTTTTATAATTAATTAAAAATTTTTAAAAGAACAGAACTACATAAAAGTGTTGCTTGGAGGTATTCACATATATACTATGCTTTGTTTTTAAACCGGGAGCAGTAAAATAAAAAGACAGGTTCACGCACAAAAAAGTCAGTAGAAAAGTCACCATATACATCTTCTTTTTTGGTTGATCATATCGGCCTTCGAAGGTAATCCATAAACATTATATTATACTAATACGTTGCTAAAGAGTTCTAAAAACCACTGTTTTTTATATAAAAACAGACTAGAAATCTAAAAATTAAAGGAATACCGCAGAAAACACAAAAAATCGCTGATATAACTTAATTACCCTTGAAATGCCAATAATGTCAAAATTTCATAAATGTCATTAGTGTCAAAATTTAGCGACAACTGCTTTAAAAGCGACAAAATTTTAATAGTTATTTATGATATAAGTGTTAAAAGTACACGTTTAAGGCACGCATATGAAAGTTTGCAAAATGAGTGAAGCGAGTTCCGCAATTCACATGAGTGCCTTAAAAATGTACTTTTTAACACGCATATCATACAATATTTTTTGTACAAACGTAATTACAGGACAATATCTAAAAAAACTTTTACTTGAACTTGACTGACATTCCATTTTTATATTTTTTTGGCATTACATCAAAATTGCCTATACGGTCAATACGAACTGCAGTGCCTTAAAATTTTTAAAGCACTAGTGCCTTAAAGTAGCGTTTTTAACACGGTTGTAGAAAAAATAATTTATAAATAGGTAATTTTTTAGGATGTAATATAAAAGTGTTTTAAGAAAAATGATTAATGAAAAATATATTTAGCGACCCCTAAAACACCAAAGTAATGAATATTGACTGATTTTGAATGAATATAACATAAAACTGCATGCGACGAGTTCCACCCTAGGCACCAGGTACCTTAAAGACCATCGCCGACATGAAATTCGTACTCAGAGACCCCAAAAACCCCCGAGTAATGGTTATTGACTGGTTTTGAATGGTTATAAAACTCCAGGCGATGAGTTTCACCCTGGGAACCAGGTAACTTAGAGACCATCCCCGACATGAAATTCGTACTAAGCAACCCTTAAAACCCCCAGATTAGTGGTTTTCAACTGATTTTGAATAATTATAACATAAAACTCCAGGCGACGAGTTGCACCCTGGGAACCAGGTACCAGCGAACCAACTCTAGCACAACACACTAAACTGCAGAGATTACGGTGGGCAGGGCACGTGGTCCGCATGCATGAGAGTAGAATCCCCAGAAAATTGCTGAATGCAAGAATGCAGGGAAGAATACCTGTTGGAAGACCTAAAAAGAGATGGGAAGACGAAGTCGATGAGGATGCCAGGAACTTTCTGGGAACGCGTTCATGGAAAAGAACAGCGGTAAATCGAAATGATTGGAGAAGCTTATTGAAGAAGGCCAAGGCTCGATTTGGGCTGTAGTGCCATTGGATGGATGGAACCAGCTACCTTGGAGACCACCGCCAATATTAAATTGTGCTTAGCGACTCCAAAACCCCCCGAGTAATGGTTATTGACTGATTTTGAATGGTTATAACATAAAACGCTAGGCAACGAGTTCCAACCCTTGGCACCAGGTACCTTGGGCACCATCGCCGACATGAAATTCGTACTCAGGGACCACCAAAACTTCCAGGGTAATAGTTTTTGACTAATTTAAATAATTATAACTAAAAACTCCTGACGAAGAGTTCCACTTTGAGTACCAGGTATCTTGGAGACCATCGCCGACAATCATTTCGTGGTCAGCGACCCCAAAATCCGCCGTGTTATGGATATTGACTGATTTTTAATTATTATAACAAAAAACTCCTGGCGACGAATTCCACACGGCACCAGGTACTTTGGAGACCATCGCCGACATGAAATTCGTACTCAGCGACCCCCAAACCCCCAGGGAAATAGTTTTTGGCCAATTTTGGATAATTATAACTAAAAACTCTAGGAGACGAGTTCCACCCTGGTCATCAGGTGTCTTGGAGACCATCGCCAACATTAAATTCGTGGCCGGCGTCCCCAAAAACCCCCCGAGTACTGGATATTGACTGATTTTTAATGGTTATAACATAAAACTCTAGGCGACGAGTTCCACCGTGGGCACCAGGCATCTTGAAGACCATCGCCGATATGAAATTCGTGCTCAGCGATCCCCAAAACCCCCGATTATAAAAATTCAACTCATTTCCATCAATAATTCCCGAGTTCTAAATTTTTCATTGTCACCTCTTCGAGATGCACTTTTAAAATGCATTTTCTTATGCACAAAAATTTTTGCCATAGATGAATTTAGTTCACAAAGTTGCCTGACACTCTCTCCAATCGAATGCAAAAATTTCCATAACGATTCATCTTACTGCACAAAATTCCTAGGTTTTGGGCTTTTTAGTGCTTCGTTGCTTCGTCTATTAGTTCAGGCGGAACCTGTTAATCTCTCGCACTTGGTCGTAAAACTTTTGTACCATATCTTGTATTTTTCCGTTAAACTCTCTAATAAGTCAGTCTTGTGGTCTCAGCGAAGGCCAACAGTTTTCTTATTGGTAGTTATAGAATCCCTTTTGGTTCAATCCTAAATTGAGCAGTGAATTCCTGCCTCAGGCCACTTGGCACATTGCAATGGCATAAGATGTGTATAGCAGTCTCTTCTTCCATTTCTCATTTTTTACGCCATGGTTGATTCACCTTACCTAGTTTATATGGGTGTTTTCTTAAATAATGACAATGTTCAGTCATCATTTCAGTTACCGTTAATCTATCGTTTATTGAGGTTCATCCAATTAGCCGGGTTTTTTTATCAATATTCTTGGTTATTTTATTAGTCTGGATTTATTCTTAAATGGCTCTCCATTTCTTTTGGTGATTTCTTATCAGGCACTTCTGAACCTCGTTTTTTGTAGCACCTTTAGTAATGCCACAGAATGGTTCTGGGGCTACAAAGGTTTCTCTCGAGCCTTGTTTTGCCATCTAAACTGCTCCTTCATTCCCATGCACGTCCTCATGAACTGGCAGCTATATTTTGCCACCAGGTTGAGGAGATCTTTAAGATACTCACCATTTTTAATTTGTTGAGTGGGTTCTTTACTACATAATAGCCGCTTGGCTATTCTGATCATCAACGCAGGCCACTCAAACAAAAATTTCAGCCTGGACCATAGTCGTATAATTACGGCTGTAATCTTTATTATAATTACATTTCTACCGAAAGACTTATTCTGATCAGTGGAGTACTGAGCATGGCCGGACCCGCAGGGGTCCGCTCTAACGCGCTTCTTGCTTCTTTTGTTTCTAATTGGATGGGAACTACACAAGTTTTGAACTACACAAGTACACACTAGAAAATGTAACTGCTTAATAAATTTTAATTTTTGTGTAGGTACTTATAAATAATAAAAATAGGGCCGGCGTAGCTCAGGCGGTAGTATGCTTGGCTCGAGTGCTGGTAGGTCGGTGTTCAAATCCCAGCGCCGGCAAGAACAACTAGATATTTTTAAAAATGTCTATTGGGACCGTGCAAGTTCATAAAGCGACACCTGGTTTCATAGCGCGGCAACTTTTTCGCACTTTTAATTATATTGTCCAATTATATTGGTCCTGGTTGGTGGATAATTGTCAAGGCCATAGCCCAAAAAAAAAATTATAAGAAGAAAAATGAAGACTGAGGTTATGTTATTAAAAGGTAAACAATTGTATGTATCAAATAAAATTAATTATTAAAATGCAGTACTACAAGCAAAATACAATTAATATATTTACTTTCATATACTAATTGCATATCATATCAATATTCTGGAGTACATATAATTTTTCTTCTTCAATGACAGTAGGTATGAAATATACGTCAAATTGACAATTTTAATTGACAATATGAATTATTTAAGAAAGTTGCAAGATTTCTCCGCAATCTGCGTACGATCGTTTCTCGTATCCCCTCCAAGTACTTGCACACCGCGAATAGGCCCCAGGTCGACTCAGCCTGAATAAAATGAGTCTCATCATCTCATCATCAACCCGTACGCGTCCACTGCTGGACATAGATCTCCCTCAGCTCTTTCCATGTTTCTCTGTTTTGTGCGGCTTGCATCCAGTTGCCGACAATACGCTTCCGATCGTCAGCCCATCTGGTTGGTGGTCGTCTTCTGCTCCGTAGTGCTTCTTCTCGTGGCCTCCACTCGACAGTACGTTTTGTCCATCGGTTGTCTGACAATCTGGCGACGTGTCCTGCCCAATTCCACTTAGCGACGCGATTCTTTCGACGGCGTCCGCTGTTTTTGTTCTACGACATATTTCTTCGTTTGGGATTCGGTCCCTCAGGGAGACACCCAACATCTGGCGCTCCATAGCCCTCTGAGTTATGCGAATCTTGTTCACTACCTTTTTTGTGAGTGTTAATGTCTCCGCTCCATAAGTGAGTACAGGCAATACACATTTGGTCAAAGATTTTCCTTTTCAGGCATATGGGTAAGTCCGATTTAAATACATAGCTCAGTTTACCAAACGCTACCCAGGCTAAACCTATGCTTTTCAATCGAATTTCATGTCCCAACTACTTATAAGATGCAGTCTGCTCAATATCCATTCCATAAAATGAGTACCTTGGGTAAAACCAGGGGTAATAATAGGCGGTTGAAGCGTAGCACTGGCCCTGTTACCTTCCTTGGATACCGTAGGCCCTAGATATAGTAGACTACCCTGCTATAATCCCAAAGCCGCGTCAGCGGTATAAAACGGGATACTATTATATAGGTATTAATAAATAATAAAAACGAAGAATACCTATCCATCAAAGAATTTGAAAACAAAATTTATTAAGAAACACAGGGAACGCTTTTGTAAGGTTCCTTAACTTGTTTAAAGACTAACCGCCGGTGCCTGCCTACACGTGCTAACTGCAACACCTGTATTTTTTTTATATTAGCACGATCCACGAATAAGTTGTAGGTCAAATACAAAGTTGCAGAAATTCGGAAACTGAGATATTCAATGCAAGTTTTATACGGTGGGTCATAAAAATAATCCCAATACAATAGACTCGATGCTCGATACTCATGTTTATAGCACCCTTATCCTTCAGCTTGTAATTTTAGGTAATTTTTAATAACTGAAATTAAATTCTAAATGAAGACAATGGTGGTAAGGATAATAAGGATAAATATAGACACTACTTACTTTTCAAAAAAATCTCGTCTTTTGATAAAAGATACCCCACCGTTATCCAAGGTTTTTTTTGATATTTTTTTATTTAAGCGTTTGATCTCCCTAGAGGTTTGTATGTAATTTATAAACTTATTTATAAATGTATGCAATGTGAGAATCTATTTTGTTGATATAAATTTCATTCCAATGTTCATTTTTTAAAAGCTGTTTTAGTTTTCCGATATTAAGGTTTTTAATTATGACTGGATATTTGGATGTAGAACATTTTTAGTTTCATTATTTATAAAAATGGCTGGCGTAAAGTGATCAGTCATGTCAGTATGAAAAACGATATGATTAATATTAACTTACTGTTTTAGTAGTCCACAGTTTTTTAAAAAAGTTTCTAACATCACAAGTAGGTAAGTAAGTTACTATCAAAATAATATTGGTATATATTTTTTGGTTGGTAAATAGATCGTGAAAATCGCCCCCTAATTAGCAGCCGAAATGAAATTAATCGTTACCGCTTCACAAATTACTTTACTTAAGTATTGTTTGTAAGATCTGTAAGATTCGTTAGTTCAAAGTGCTTATTTTTGAAAAGGCTGTATTTAAATGGGCTTAAACGAATCACTAATCAGGAGTGTATGCAAATTTTGAACAGCCATATCTTAACCAATGTTTGTCTTCAGGAAAACAAAAAGTTCAAAATATTCACAATAGCAAAACCTATACTTTTTTAATAGTTGAGATTTTTGGTAGCACCAATGATTTAAAAAAAAAATTTTATTTATTTTTTTTTTTATTTAAAACCGTTTTTTTTTTTCAATAATGATCACTTTGAACCGATAAAACTTACAGATCATAATACATAAGTCAAGCAACTTGTGAAGCGGTAACGATTAATTTCATTTGGGATGCTAATTAGGGGGTAATTTTTACGATTTATTTACCAAAAAAATGGGACCAACTTTGTTTTGAGCGTTACATAACTAATATTGGTGCAAGAAACTTTAAACACTAAAAAAGAACACTTTAAAAGTTGTGATGAGTTTTTCCCGAAAAGTGCTTTATTTTTTGGTTATTTCACGCTGAAATATTCGATTTGAAATTTTAACGAATAAGAACCAATTTTTCATTGCCTACAACTCTGCTCCTACTAGGTCTACAGACTTCGTATATACCTGCACCATTTTTTCACTTTTTTATAAGCTATATTTTTACTCACAATATTTTTTCAATAAAAACTTTTTGAGTTATTTGCGAAAAACCGTCTAAAAACGTGTTTTTTTTTGTTGAAAATTGAACATATTCACTCGCAAATAACTCGAAAAGTATTGACTTAGTGAAAAAACTCTATAGAATTAAAGTTGCTTAGAACTAGTTAGTTTATCTAATTCCGGACTTATCGTGAACGCATATTTTTCATCCCCGAGAAGCGGTAAAACTCACCCCAGCGCAAAAGCTCTATCGGTACAATATCACTTTTTTCTTTGACATGTTAGCTATCTATGCGTATGCCAAATTTCATATTAATCCAAGCGGTCCTTTAAAATTTACAGCAAAAACCGTGAGTAAATGGACTATAAATTAGCTTGAGTTTTTATAAATATAAATAATTACACTTTTATAAAAAAGAACTTTTTATAATAAAACCTTTTTATTATTTATAGGAAAGAATATAAAATAATTTAACGATTTAACGATAAAATGCTTAAAATTCCAAAAATTACACTCTAATAAAAATAGTTATTTATGAAACAGTTCGTGAAGTATGCTTTTTGCGAACGCACGCGATTTTTAGAGCACGAGCGACATCGCGTAAGTTCGCAAAAAGTACTTTACGCACAGTTTCATACAATATTTTATCTACGATAAACAAATAAAACAACTGTAACTCTTCGTCACTGGAATTCATTTCTATTCTACAATTTTTAGAACTTTGACATTTAAAAATCCTAACTATCATACTTTCAAACCACAAAACTGTCAAAAATTTTGTTGTAAGTCATTGCTCATATTGTCATCACCATGACAACGCGAAAGTTAAGGATATTTGATTATATGAAAGTGTGCCAAAAACCCATTGAAAGTGTGCGAAAAAGTAAATCCCATTTAAAATACATTGTTACTTCACGCACACTTTAAACTCTTCACGCACTGCTATCTATAATGACAGTTTTCACAAACTAAAAACTTATACATAATATGACATAGAGTAGATAAAGTACTTTTTATAATATCACGGTTTTGTTATTGTACATGTACATATTTAGGACACAACATGTTTGGAAAGAATAATTAACTTATAAAATATGAATTTTTAGTAGGTGTATTAACTGTTATTTATAATTATGATTCCAAAAATTACACTAGTATAAAATAGTATTTTTTATAATACCACGGTTGTTTTTATAATACAGGGTTCCAACTGGGGACCTCTCGATCTGCAGTCTAATGCCACTGAGGCACCATCAATTTGTAGATATCGATTTATATTTGTACTTTAAAATATCATTGCGTTAGTCACATTTTTAAAATAGTTTGAATTTAAAAAAAATCGATTTATCCATAGAGTGTGATTGGTCAGTGGGGTAAAGCTTTGTAGATCCGTTATAAGTAATAGATAGTAATAAAAGTTAATAACAAAAATTGTAGCCAACTTTGATTACAGATTGATAATCAGTAATCGTAAATTGTAAGTTTTAGATAATTATTCAGCCAGGGCTTACTTAAAATTTGGAAATATTTCGATTCGTAATTATTAATAATTTTGCCCTGAAAAATGAAAATATCTCGAAAACTAATAAATTTACACATAGGGAAAGTTATACAAAAATTATAGTATGGTAATGGTACTTTTTGATAATGATATAAAATACAGGGTGTTCTATTTAAAATTACTGAGAAAATAATGTACTTGCGTTTTGACTCACCCTGTATTCAATATAAAGAAAATTAGCAAAACAAACATTTACGAAAATATTGACAATAAATAAAAAAATATGACGTCAATAAACCATTGGCCTTGTGCTTGCTTTTATTTATACAGGTAGTTAAACTTGTTACGATTTTCATATAAAATTGGTTATAACTTTGCAAATACCCCGTATAGCATACCAAACTTTTATATTTTTGTAATCGAAAAGTTACGAAGATTTCGAATATAAAATAGAATACAGGGTATTCTATTTAAAAAAACATAAGTTTGGTCTGCCACTATGTTATCGAACACCCTGTAACATTCTAACCATTTTGTAATATGAAGCTCAAAGTTCACTACAATTTTTGTTATTAAGTTTTATCGCTATACATTACTATAACGGATCTACGGAGCTTCACCCCACTATATAATTAATCACCCTGTATAATAGCAGTTAAATATTGCATTGTTAGCTAGTACTAAGCTATCCTGAAAATTTCAGGTGTCTAGGTAGCCTAGAACTATTTTTAAAATGGATTACAAAATTTGCGGGGTCCGTGACACCAACCAAGCCAAGTACATAAAAAGGTTTTAATATATGATATAATATGATGATTTATAATTAATGTTTATTAAAAACTTTTGATGGATAAAATAATAAAGACACAAAGAGCTATGGAGAGAGCAATGTTAGGAGTAAAATTGACAGACAAAAAGCAAAACAACTGGGTCAGAAATAGAACAAAAGTCAAAGACGCAGGTCAACATATAACCAGGCTAAAATGGAGCTTCGCAGGTCATAACGCTAGACAAACGGACAATAGGTGGAATAGCACGATACAACAATGGAGACCATGGACAGGAAAGAGAGCAAGAGGACGACCCCAGATGAGATGGGGAGACGACATTAAAAAGATAGGAGGAACGCACTGGAAACAGAAAGCACTAAACAGAAGCGAATGGAGGAAACTGGGGGAAGCCTATGTTCAGAATTGGACGAATTAAAGGGCAAAAGAAGAAGAAGAGAAAAACTTTTGATATAAAATGTGTGATTTTATTGGGCGGGCGGGTCCGCATCCCAGCTGGAACCAGGGCCCGATGATCTATCGATACGCTACTGATTCTGATCCAGTACCGTGGGCAGTTAAAGATCCATCGGTGAACCATATTTTAAGTCCCCATTAATATTCGGCACATTTTATTATTTATATGGTACCTATACCTCTGTTAATCTTCTTAGTAAAGATTAGTTATGGTGTCCTATTATAAATTTAGAAGCGCTTGTCTTTGTAGAATTGTAGGTACTCTTGTAGGATGGTGAGAGAGGTCGCACAAGACTGGAAAGCCGTCTTTTTCAACCAAAGTGCTAAACCATGAGTAACTGTCAATACCTTTGGTTTTAACCTCCATTGTTTGAGCGCTTAGCCCATGAATCATGTCATCGACAACTATGTTCAATAAGGACAGTGACAATACACCCCCTTGAGGGCACCACTTAGTTTCCCTCAGCTTTATGACATATCTGTGGATACTATTCTGCTCTGAAGCATCGGAATAATCCTCTTGCATTATGTAGGTTGACCTCATTCGACTTCCTTGTCTGATACGACGACCGCTGCTGGTGCAGTCATGGTTTTCAACATGAAGAAAGTCAGACATATAGACCTGTATGATTTTGCTCAATCATATTTTGTCGATCAGATTAGCCAAGCGGACTGAGGCGCACGATTGACAAATCTATAGTGGATAAGCGGTCGAGGCGATCGAGGTTCGTGCCCCAGCCCGGTGAATAGAAAAATAAAAAGGCTGACGTCGTAGTCTAAAATTCTAAAAAGAATCTACGACTTGGTCTTGGAATAAGCTGGTGTCTGATCGGCCTATGGAGGAGCAGTACGGCAAGGAATAAGGGCTTGCGGCTCGGTGACACTCCTCCATAGATCCCTACCGGAAGGGCGTTGACGCCTAAAAGACCGGTGTATATATATATATGATTTTGCTAAGGTGTAATCTGTTTTTGTTTTTCGTCTGGGAATAAACGCCGACAACACTCTTCTCCAAGCTTTAAGAATATATTCAAGAGCATGGCTAGCTTTAAAAATTGTGATCAGGGGACCAATAATTATTGTGATAATCAAATCATCTAAGCTATTAATAACCAAAAATCACTCGTCCGCCAGTCACTTCTGGTTGAAATAAAATTTGCTTGATGATTAGAGCACTAGTCAATTAAGTCGGTCGTGGGAAGTGAACACTTAGAAGATGCTCTGCTGCCTTTTTGTCTGTGTCCATATACATGCCATTTGAGCAATTTAACTCACTTGGGTTTATCAATGTTATCTCCTTTGAGAATTATGTTCACTCTGATAGTTTCAGGGTTACACTTTCAATGTTTTCACAAAGTTCCTCCAGAATTTTTCCTTAGCGGATAGAATTATCCAATTATTATAGGTTTTCAGTGTAGCCTTGGGCGCTTCCTAATCACGATTTGTTCACCCTATTGAAGAGCCGCCTTGTTTCTCTCAGCTCCTTATTCCATCGAGCTGCTTGCTTGGGCGGGCGTCTTTTTTTATGGGTAGTTTCAGGGCCGGAGATAACGGGCTTGCAAGGGATGCACTGCAGGTGAGCGCCCCTGTTTGGGGGTCGCCAAATTGAGCTTTTTTCTGCCGCTGCTAAACAAAATATTAATTAAAAAAAACCGAAGGTCGCCTATGCTAGTTTTGTAGGCGGGCGCCTTATACCCTAGCGCCGGTACTGGGAAGTTTTCCTCATGCAAAATGACGCTTTCATGTTGTAACCAGTCTAAAGCCAACTAAACCTCAATGTTGTCTTTTGGTCTTTTAGGATAACTTCACTGGTAATATGTACGAATAATCTGATAAGGAGAACGCGTCCGACACATACCAGTTAGATATGTCCTCAATTCCTACAGAACATAGAATTAGATCAAAATCAGTGATTCTTCTCTTCATGTCCTGATGGTATGATGATCCCTGTTTATTATGTCTCCGATGCCCCAAGATGTATGGGGTTTTAGTCGACTCCTATAATAAGCTGTGTACGCTAATTTTTAGTAGGTTTATTCTAGAAGGTTTTCCAAGTTATTCCCTAGAAGGTTTTCTTTCGAATCAATAGAGAGAAAGGTTCGAAGCATATAATGGCATTTGAAATTTGGATCTACCGTAGAATGTTACGCATACCATGAGTCGCTCATCGCACAAATAATTAACACCACAACTATCAACCAAAATATGATGTACATATAAATGGAAAAAGAGAAGGCATAGAACGAATGATAGTTGAAGCCAATTTAGGGGGCAAAAAATCCAGTACAATTGTCGGGCCAAATAGAAGACATGACTGGTTACTCATACTGCTAAGCAAAACAAAAACGCGTACGCACAGGAGAGAGATAATGGGAAGAAATAATCAAACAAATTACATGACGTCACAAATTACACTACGTCCTTACGGAGGAGAAAAGATATAGGACAGAGGCCCAATCTGATAACGCAGACTAGATACCTACATATATGTATACATATGTGTAGTATATATGTATACACTGACTTTTTCAATGGGGTGGTTATCTATGATGAAGATGTGTGCCAGTATTTTTTTATAATTCATCTGAAGCCTCATATTTTAAGATGTTTTCTGGTGGACAATTGATAAATTCTGTCTATATTATGTATAACTTGGAATATTTAAAAATCGCATATCGCATTGTCAAATAAGAGTTTAATTATTACAAACTATTCATATTTTCAACAAGTAATAAAAACGATGATGCTACAAAAATATATCATTTAAAAATTAAATATTAGACAGAAGTAAATATTATAGAACAAAATATAGTATCTTATTTTCTCTAATAAATTAATTACAAACAGAAACACAACAATTACATAAAATTCACCGAAATATTATAAAGTAACTTTAATGTGGTTCTATTCGTCTGCTTATGTTAGTATGTATTTGCTTTACCTTTCGACGTCGGTATAAGTTTCCTAAAAGATAGTCCGTATCTCCCAACACATACCTACACAGAAAATCCATTTGAGGGACATTAACTTCTTATCTCGAACCTCCAAAGACGGCGACCAATCTCATAAGTACCCAAGGAATAAGCAAACAATATTGCTGCTTCCAAGTTAGTCCATATACATAACTAAAGTAAACCCGCAGAAGATAAACCAATATTAGCCCTATTACACCGTACATAGAATCTACTTCGCCATAACTCAATATAAATGCAAATATCTTATATTAAGTTTGCCGTGCATTTTCGTTTAAGACAACACGCCATCTTAGAGTCTTGGAACATATTTCGAGAAGATCGCATGGGATTTTGGTCTTTCCAGAAGCGTTGCAATGGGTGGAGAATGGAGAAATAATGTTGGAGAACAGAATTTACACAGTCTTCCGCTAACATGTTTTGCTTTATTATTAGAGAAATTCGAGCATAAAAGGCAGTGTGCTTAATCGATAAGGAATACATTGCATCGTCTTCGTGTTGTTTTGGTCTTTGAGAACTGTTTGTAAAAGGATCTTATGATGAAGTGGAGTACAAAATCCAGGGACGGTTGCACATAATTTCGTGTAATTAATGTAACGCATAAATATTTATTAATAAATAACTCTTTGAATATCTACACCAAATTATGCGTACGAAAAGATTGTAGAAAGGACTAAATCTTCTTTTTTTTTTGGTGTGCCTCACCCTAAAGAGACTAGTGATCAGCATGGCCCATTATACTCTATCTGTAGCAGTTCTGTAGATGTCAATTGTTTTTTTAAAAACTACATAAAGATTCAAATCGAATACTGATTGTGTCAAACTTTTTCTTCGTCACATGCCATATCAGAATTATCTGACGTTGACGATCATCACTACGAAGGCTTCTCGATCTTCTGCAATACGGAATAGTTGTCCTTCATTTGTTGCTTGAAACCATTCACGAATGTGCTTTAACCAAGAATCTTGTTTTCTTCCTGCAGTTTTATGGCCCTCTATATGTCGCAAATAAGCTATTTTTCGGTGTTTATCAGTCTTTAACAGTTCTCTATTTTTTTTAGCCTCCTTAGTACTTCCTTATTAGTTTTTCTTGCTGTCAACATTATCTTCAGCATCCGCCTATGTATCCACATTTCTATTCCTTCAATTTTGTTCATGGTAGATACTTTTAGTGTCCACACTTCTGCACCATACAAAACTACAGACCAGACACATCACTTAATAATTCTTTGCCTTAGTTCCAAACTGAGATGATTATTGAAAAGAAATTACTTCATTTTTATAAGAGTAGTTTTAGTCTTTGTTATTATGCATTTATTTCGACATCTGGATCTAGCTGGTCCGTTATGACAGTTCCCAAATACTATGTCATTTTGTGAGCTTTTTCAACATGGACTCCATTTACTTAAAACGCTGCATCTGGATGTGGGTTACGACTAAAAACTAAAAATTTGGTTTTGTTTGAGTTTATTTTAATGCCCATTTTTTCTCCAACTTCATGAATGTAGTCATATCAAGCAGAATTTGGAGACCTTCAATATCTGACAGAATTACTGTATTGTCCGCGTATATAATTGCATAAGGTAGTTCCCCGTCGATATTTACTCTGGTAGAGGAGCCCAAGAGGGGATTTTTGGAGTTACTCGAGCGCGTCAGATTATCATGTGGGGAGAAACTTTGTACCCTGTAAATGTACCTCTACCATATATTGGCTCTTAACACAGAAGAGTTCGTTAAGAGGGGCCCGAAAAAATCTTTCCTTAGAAAAACTCGAAATCGTCAGATTACGATATAGTCGAGGAAATGAAGCGTTTTGGCTCGCAATTTTTTCGTCCAGCTTGGATTTACTTGAAATTTTCACAGAAGGTAGGGAATAGTCCAAGGATCATTTTCTATATCATGCCGCTGTACGCTAAAACTTTGGGGGTGGTTGCCACCCTATCTCGGGGGTGGGAATTTTTTATTACATTTTAACCATGTAAATCGATGTAAAAAGTGATTCTAGGAAAAAAATGTATTTTATATTTTCTTTGTAAAACTAATATTTTTCGAGTTATTCGCGCTTAAAGGTAACAGTTTTTTGTCGAAAAAATCGACTTTCTTAGAGGGTTTTTTGAGAGTACCTCGAAAACTACGCATTTAGTCAAAAAAACTGCAAATATCAAAATTGTATCTTTTAGTAGCATAAACTAAATTCTTTTTCTATAATATCTTTAAGACTAATAAAAACCGAGATACGGCATGTTAAAGGTTAGCTTTTCTCGTCAAATCCATAATTTGAAATATTCAAAGCCCAATAACGGGAAAACTTTGCATTTTTCAAGGAAAACTTAAATAATATTTTTTAAGTATACAATTAATCCTTTCAAATAATACTAATAAAAAAATTCTAGCATGCAAATAGAGCGACTTATAATCAAAAAAAGGTCGGTACCTGCTTTTCTCTACGAAAAAATCAGTGAAAATAAAAATAACCCCCTAACTACCCTTCTAATTAAAAATTGGTCTTCACCTTTCTGCAATTCCTTGTATATTTGTATTGTCAATACACCCAAAAAGTTTAACCTATTTAAAAGGCCTAATTTTAGAAAAATTGGAGTTTAAAGAAAAATTTATTTTTTGCAATTTCGTATTTTTCACCTTTTACTTCAAAATATCTCCGAAAATACTGGAGATATGAAAAAAATGATTCACAACTGAATTGTATCTTTTTTAATAGTTAAAATTATGTTTTGCATAGATTTTCATTAAAGTGAATAGTTAGCGAGATATAGCTGTTTAAAACCTCTATTTACGAGCAAACACCCCTTTATTTGAGCAATTTAAACCCACTCCAATTAAAAACTAAGGGATCTAAGGGAATTTAATTTACACAGTCTTATAGCTCTTCAAAAATCCTACAAAATCGTTTTTTAAAAAACTTTTTATCGCCAAAAAATGAAGGAGCTATGTTTATAAAACGAATTTTTTTTTTCGAAATATTTGAATAGTCCGCTTATGGAACATTTTCAATGCATGTATAATATCACAGAACTGTTTCGTATACTGGAAGATGACTTAAAAACTATTTGTATTTGTACTTCTAAATATTTGTAAATTTGTATTTTTGTGTAAATAAATGTGGTGGTTTTAAGGGTTGAAATATTATGATGTTATATTCTAAAGCATAAAACAATAATTAGTTTTAGCCAATCATAACCAAATTTTACCCATATTAAAGTTTACAATATTTTGTAATAATTTTTGACAATAACGGGTAATTACACCCCTAAAAATAATCGACGCCCTTGAGCATGTTATAGAATATGAAGTACAGGGTGAGATGATCTCAATCTCAAATTTTTATGTAAATCATTGCAAGCCGAAATTATTCTTTTAGGATAAGTAATTTTTTATATATATCTCCAACAAGGGTGGTTTTAAGCGTTGAAATATTATGATAGTATATCTTAAAGCATAAAACAATCATTATGTAACTAATAAGAACCAAATGTTGACAATATTAAACTTTAAAATGTTATTTTATAGTTTTGTACAAGTAGTTTCTTTAGGGGTAGTTTTCACCCCTAAAAAACCAAAAGCGTACAACGGCTCTATATAGAAAACGAACTAGAGGGTGAAATGAGCCTAATCCCAAATTTTTGTACAAATCGATGCTGGACGAAAAAATTGCGAGGTTTTGCCACTTTTTCAGCTTCATTTCCTCGACTAATAACGTATGTAAGTGAAGTACATGCATAAGAGTGTATATTTCAAAAATCTGACGATTTGAGCGGGACGTAAGGAAATGGGCGAGTCACAAAGTTTCACAAATAAAAGCGAATATTTCGCGAAATGAACGTAAGATCGAAAACTGAAAAATATGTGTTCAATATTTTTCAAAAATCTACCGAATGGTACCAAACACGACCTCTACGGAGAGGGGTGGGGGGTAAATTTTAAATTTTAAACATGAACCCCGCGATATTTTGCGAAATGAACATCAGATCGAAAAACTGCAAAAAAAACGTATTCAATGTTTTTGAAAAATCTATAGAATGGCACCAAACGCGACCCCCCACGGAGTTGGAGTGGGGGGTTACTTTAAAATCTTAAGGTTCTAGTAAACTTTAGAAGACCAAAAATAATCATCTTTTTCAAGAACTTTTTTCTCAGAACCTTTATTAGAAATGATCATAAAACTTCTTACATATTAATATCTAACTCTTAGAGAGTACAAAAAATATATCTTTTTTCATTTATCCACGTACACTAATATTGTAGAGGGCGCAGAAGTCGAGGCCTCGAAAAATGATGGCAGACAGTTAATCTTAGGATTGGGATATCTGAAACAAAAAAGTCGTACTGCATTTGAAAAAGGAAGGTTTCTTACGTGACAATTTACCACAATTTGACCAAAAAATACAAAATTAATATTTTTTAACCATGAAAAACTGAAGAAAAATGGGCGGTTTTTTCACAATTTTTTTTCAAATTTCCGTAAAATCTTTTTTTTGCGAAATTTTTCTCTAACGGTGGTAAATTGTCACATACGAAACCTTCCTTTTTCAAACGCCGTACGATTTTTTTTTCAGAGATCCCAATCCTGAGATTAATTGTCCGCCATCGAAACTACTTTTTTTCGAGGCCTCGATTTTGGCGCCCTCTACAATATTAGAGTACGTACATAAATGAAAAAACATATATTTTTTGTATTCTCTAAGAGTTAGATATTAATATATAAAAAGTTTTATGTTCATTTCTAATAAAGGTTCTGAGAAAAAAATCTTGAAAAAATGCTTATTTTTGGTCTTCTAAAGTGTACTAGTACCTTAAATAGGATCCCCCAATGTTTACTGCAGATCTGGATTCTTTACGTAAAAATAAGCAACGTATTTCGAGACATTTTTTCGAATTATGGATAGATGGTGCTATAATGGGAAAAAACGATTGTTGGAAATGGAAAATTAAATTAAAAAATGAAAACTCCCCACTAAAATGGGAAACTTTACTTAAATTTTTTTGCTTTTAGGACCTACTCTTCCCAAGCCAATAGGCCCCCAAATCGCCTACTGTTCCATAAGGCTGTCTCTCGAGTGCCTTTTTATATAACTGATCCGAATAATCATTGAACGATGTTGGCGACAAAATGCAACTTTGTCTGACTACTCGTTGTAAAGAGATTTCGTCGGTGTAGTTATCTCCAATTTTTATGATAGCAGTTTGATGTCAGTGCAAATTTTTAATGACACGAATACTTTTGGCATCTATAACTATATTTTTCACTTTTGACTTTTGTAGACGTCAAATACAGTCATCCAAAAAACAGCTCCTGAAAATTGCTATTTAAATAGTAAAATAATATATATAATATATATATATATACATATATATATATATATATATATATATATATATATATATATATATATATATATATATATATATATACATATATATATATATATATATATATATATATATATATATATATATATATATATATATATATATATATATATATATATATATATATCGATAAAAGGTACGTTGTCGCCTCGCGGTGAAAACTATGACGACCTCGCCTCACCCTTGTGTAGTTCTTTTTTTCAAAAAATATATGCATATATACAATGAGGGGAACTTTCTAATTAAGAATCTCTAAAGAGGGGAAACGATTTTAAATGTTTTTTTTATATATAAATTTACGATTAAATCTAATGCGCTGTCGCCTCACAACTATATATGACTAAGAATGAAAGCCGGTACGTTGTTGCCTCAGACGGCGTTGCCAAATATTCGAAAATGAATAAAGGATTGAATGGGTCGAACTTTGTTGCACAGCGAGAAGTAGTGTAGGTATTTGTTACGGATATAGGTAAAGAAATAGTGGGAATTTGTTCACATGTTCCATTGTTGTTTACATTAAAAATAAAGGATGGTTATTTTTGATATTTTAACCTTCGGATGACCAAGCGGGGAAATTGTGACCCCAGCGTATGTTTTTCTTTAATAAATTCAAAAGTATTTTCAATTTTTAACTCATTATTTTTTTATTTGACTTTAATATCATTCTAGATATCCTCATATTTTGAAATAAAAAAATCCCTATATTTTACGAATAAAAAATATATTCTAAAGTTGATGTTTAGTAAAATGGCGTCTATTATGTGTAATTACAAGTAGTTTTACGCTAATGACGTCGACTTTGCAAAGTAACAAGACACTTACTCAACATACACACTACACATGACACTAATACTTATGTCGTGACTGGCTGAATGACATAAAGTCCATGCCAAAAAAACTCAAGAAAAAAAACTTTATTTTTTTGTTAATTGTCATTTGTGACATTTTTGACCTGGGGTCATTTCCCCCCTCCCCCCCTTGGTATTCCATGTAACAGAAAAAGGTTGGTCATCGGAAGGTTAAATAAGCTTAAGATATGAACATGGTTTGTTTGAATTATATGTTTAAAATTTTTTTATTAGCAGATATTCCAAAGCTAGTATTTTGCAATAAATTAAGCTAAGCCAAATTATTTTGTGTGAATTATTGCTCTTATACAGTAAAATTATAAAAGCTCTTAACGATATAATTTATTATTTGCAGTAAACATATTATTACCTATCTCACAGAAAAAAGTGTCAACGGTTTATTTAAAAATTTTAATTAAAAACCAGTGAACCAGTATACATAGCTATAAAAATGTTCCAACAAACCTATTCTTACAGCAAAGTGTACGAAAATAATCTATAAGGTGGTGAAGGTGGGGTGGTTTTAAGGGCGAAAATGGTTTTCTGAAATTTCTGGCTAAACATTGCATCGTTTAAAAAATTCAACGCAAAAGCTGTGGGCGATAAAAAAATCTACAATTTGTGTAGTGGTCTTTTTATCCTAATCTCAAAAAATTTTGAGAAAAACTCAAAGGTAGGTTTTAGGTACCTATTTAATTTTTTTCTTCTACAAAAATGATTTCATTATGTTTTGTTTAAATGTCAAACTCATTAATTGAGGCGTTGGTTAGATGTTTATTATATCTAAGAATAAAAAAAAAATTATAAAAATAGCAACAAAAAGTAAAATAAAAGATTTCTATATTTTCACTTATAGTCTAAGAGCTGGGAGCGGATTTTGTGCGTGATAAGTAATATGGAAAAACTATACGGGGATATGTTGAATTAGTTGTGTACATGACTTTCACCAACGGCCGGAAACCAGAGTTGGGACCGAGGGTAGTTATAAGGGGTCAAAGTCGCGGATTTTATTATGTTTTTATGACGCTCATGATCGAGATAGTGCACCAGAATTTGGGAATAAGTAGGTCATGATGTACCTAAGTAAAATCTCTAGGGCTCAACGCTGCGTGGCCGACAAAGGGGCGGGAGTAGGGGTGAATATAAAAAATACAAGGGGTTTTTTGCGACGTTCGTGATTGAGTTAGTGCACCAAAATTTGGGTATAAGTAGACCATGACATAAATAATTAAAATCCCCAGAGCCGGAAACCAGAGTCGGGAATGAAGGTAGTTATAAGGGGTCAAAGTTCCGTTCTTCATTATTTTTTTTGTGACGCTCATGATCGAGATAGCGCGCCAAAATTTGGGAATAAGTAGGTCATGACGTAACTAAGTAAAATCTCCAGGAGTGGAACGCTGCATGGCCGACAAAGGGGTGGGGCAGGGGTGAATATAAAAAAATGTAAGGGGTTTTTTGCGACGTTCGTGATTGAGATAGTGCACCAAAATTTAGGAATTAGTAGACCATGACATAACTAAGTAATATCCCCAGAGGTGGAAACCAGAGTGGCGGACGAGGGTAGTTATAAGGGGTAAAAGTATCGGTTTTTATTATTTTTTTTGTGGCGCTCATGATGGTGCTAGTGCACCAAAATTTGGGAGTAAGGAGGTTATGACGTAACTAAGTTAAATCTTCAGGGGCGGTACGTTGCTTGGGGTACAAAGGGGTGGTAGGCAGGGGTGAGTATAAAAATATATGGGGTTTTTTTTGCCGTTCGTGATCGAGATAGTGCACCAAAATTTGGGAATAAGTAGATCATGACATTACTAAGTAAAATCTCCAGGGGCGGAACACTGCGTGGGGGACAAATATTGTGCCGGATCACAAAAAATTAATACACACTGCGACTTTGACCCCTTAAAACTACCCTCACCCCCAACTCTGGTTTCCGGCTCTGGGGCTTTTACTTAGCTATGTCATGGTCTACTTATTCCCAAATTTTGGTGCACTATCTCAATCTAGCACGTCGCAAAAAACCCCTTATATTTTTTATATTCACACCTACCCCACCCCTTTATCGGCCACGCAGCGTTCCACCCCTAGAGATTGTACTTAGTTACCTCATGACCTACTTATTCCCAAATTTTGGTGCACTATGTCGATCATGAGCGTCACAAAAAAAAATAATAAAAACGGCGATTTTGACCCCTTATAACTACCCTCATGCCCAACTCTGGTTTCTGGCTCTGAGCATTTTACTTAGTTATGTCATGTTCTACTTATTCCGAAATTTTGGTGTACTCCCTCAATCACGAACGTCGCAAAAAAACTCCTTATATTTTTTCTATTCACCCCTGCCCCACTCCTTGGTCGGTCACGCAGCATGCCACCCCTGGAGATTTTACTTAGTTACGTCATGCCCTACTTATTCCCAAATTTTGGTGCACTCTCTCGATCATGAGCGTCACAAAAAAAATAATAAAAACGGCAACTTTGACCCCTTATAACTACCCTCATCCCCAACTCTGGTTTCCGGCTATGGGGATTTTACGTAGTAATGTCATGATCTGCTTATTTCCAAATTTTGGTCCACTATCTCAATCACGAACGTCGCAAAAAACCCTTTATATTTTTTATATTCACCCCTACGCCCACCCCTTTGTCGGCCACGCAGCGTTCTGCTCCGAGAGGTTTTACTTAGTTACGTCATGACCTACTTATTCCCAAATTTTGGTGCACTATCTCAATCATGAGCGTCATAAAAAAAAATAAAATCCGCGACTTTGACCCCTTATAACTACCCTCGGCCCCAACTCTGGTTTCCGGCCGTTGGTGAAAGTCATGTACACAACTAATTCAACATATCCCCGTATCGTTTTTCCATATTACCTATCACGCACAAAATCCGCTTCTATCTCTCCGACTATTAAGCATCATATAAAAAACTTACATCATCATTCTCTTTGCCTTATCCCTATGCGGGGTCGGCTTCCCTAATTGCATTTCTCCACACAATTCTGTCTTGGGTCATATCAATGTTAATCCCCTTTACCAACATGTCCTGCCTTATCGCCTCCCCCCAGGTCTTCTTTGGTCTTCCTCTCCTACTCCTTCCAGGAATCTGCACTTCAGCTATTCTTCGTATTGGGTGATTAACGTCTCGACGTTGAACATGACCGAACCATCTTAACCTATGCTCTCTCATTTTGGCATCAATTGGTGCCACACCTAGACTTCCCCTAATATACTCATTTCTAATTTTATCCTTCTTTGTCACTCCACTCATCCATCTAAGCATTCTCATTTCCGCCACATGCATTCGTTGTTCCTCTTTCTTTTTCACTGCCCAACATTCAGTTCCGTACATCATAGCCGGTCTTATGGCTGTTTTATAGAATTTTCCCTTCAGCTTCATTGGAATTTTTCTGTCACACAACACACCACTCGCTTCTTTCCACTTCATCCATCCAGCCCTAATTCTACTGCATGCATCTCCATCTATTTCTCCATTACTCTGTAATACCGATCCTAGGTACTTAAAACTATTGCTTTTCACAATCATTTCACCATCCAAAGATACCATTTTATTTGTAGTAGCTCCATCTTTAAATGAACATTCCAAATACTCTGTTTTTGTCCTACTAAGTTTTAAACCTTTTTCCTCCAGAGCTTGTCTCCACTGTTCCAGTTTTTGTTCTAAGTCTCTTTCACTATTTCCTACTAACACGACATCATCAGCATACATTAAGCACCATGGAATGTTACCCTGTAGTTTCGCTGTTATCTGGTCCAAAACTAATGAGAATAAATACGGACTAAGCACAGAGCCTTGGTGCAATCCTACTTTCACATGAAATTTATCAGTCTCTCCCACACCTGTCCTAACACTAGTCGTTACTCCCTCATACATATCCCTCACAATCTTTACATATTCACCAGGGACTCCTTTCTTATTGAGTGCCCACCACAGAATCTCTCGAGGAACTCTATCATATGCTTTCTCAAGATCAATGAATACCATATGAGCGTTTGTTTCTTTACTCCTGTATTTTTCCATCAACTGCCTTATAATGAAAATTGCATCTGTTGTTGATCTACCCTGCATAAAGCCAAATTGATTCTCGGATATTTCGGTCTCTTCACGTATCCGTCTGTCAATTACTCTTTCCCATATTTTCATGGTGTGGCTAAGCAGTTTTATAGCCCTGTAGTTTGTACATTGTTGTATATCTCCCTTGTTTTTGTAAACAGGTACCAGTATACTGCTTCTCCATTCGTCTGGCATTTGTCCGACTTCCATAATTCTATTAAATAGACCTGCTAGCCACCTTGTTCCTGTCTCTCCCAATGCTCTCCATACTTCCCCAGGAATATCATCTGGTCCTACCGCTTTTCCTTTCTTTATTTTTTGAAGCGCTTGAGCCACTTCCTCGTTGGTTATTTTGGTGACCATTGCTGCTACTGTCTCCGTTGACTCTACAGGCTGTCTGTCAAATTCTTCATTTAATAAGCTGTCAAAGTACTTTCTCCATCTCTTTTTGACTTCCCTTTCGTGAACTAGTATTTTATTATTTTCATCTCGGATACATCTAATCTGATTAAAATCTTTTGCTTTCCTTGCTCTCTGTTTGGCTATTTTATATATCTTCGTTTCGCCTTCCCTGGTATCAAGTTGATCATATAGGTTTGAATACGCTTCTGCTTTGGCTTTTGCTACTGCTACTTTCGCTTCCTTTTTCGCCACCATATAGTTTTGAAGATCTGTGTCGGATCTGGTTTCTTGCCACTTTTTATATAATTTTCTCTTCTCTTTTATTTTTCCTTGTACTTCGTTTGACCACCACCAAGTCTCTTTATCCTCAAACTTTTTTCCTGACGTTTTCCCAAGTATTTCAATAGCAGTCTCTCTAATACTACTGGCCATTTTTCTCCAAATTTTATTAGGGCTTCCTTTCATGTTCCAACATATTTTTTCTACTATTCTTCTCCTGAATAGACCTTCTTTCTCATCTTTCAGCAGCCACCATTTGATTTTTTGTGGTCCTCTCCGATATTTTTGTTTAGTTTCGCTTTTTACTTCGATGTCCAGAACAAGCAGCTTATGTTGTTGGCTTACTGTCTCACTCACTATTACCTTGCAGTCCTTGCATTCACGTATGTCTTCTTTCCTTATCATGAAGTAGTCTATTTGGGATTGATGTTGTCCACTTTTGTAGGTAATAAGTTGAGTTTCTCTCTTTTTAAAGAATGTGTTAACAATCGCCATATCCAATGCTGTTGCTAATTCAAGCATGTCATCTCCAGCTTCATTTCTAGTTCCAAAGCCTAATCCCCCATGTATTGTTTCATATCCTGTCTTGGTTTGGCCCACATGTGCATTGAAATCACCTCCTATTATAACTTTCTCCTCTGCTGGAATATCACTCAGTACGTCTCCTAATTGATCATAGAAAGCTCTTCTTTCATTCTCACCCAGACCTGTTTGGGGAGCATACACACAAACAACATTCAATACCTCTTTATCAATTACAAATTTCACTGACATCATTCTATCACTCGTTCTTACAACTTCTACTACGTTACCTTTCATTTCACTATCAGCAATTATACCAACTCCATTTCTAGTGTTACTACTCCCTACATACCACAATTTGTATCCTTCACCTATTTCTTTCGCCCTTTGTCCTTTCCACCTAGTTTCTTGAATACAAGCAATTTGAACTCTTCTTCGTTTGAGCGCATCCACTAACTCCAGACTCTTACCTGTAAGACTACCAAGATTCCAAGACCCTATCCTGATTTTTCTAACCTGCAATGGTGTTCCCCCTGAGATAGTCCTCACCCGGAGATCCGAACGGAGGCTCATTTTACTTCCGGAACATTTTACCTCAGGAGATGCCATCATTTCAGTATAAGTTTTTACTGCGTTTGGAGAAGGTCTTTTCATTAGTATGGCCTGAAAAGATTTTTGGATATTTGATGCCTGAATGCCTTTTCTATCAGCACCATACCATATAAAAAACTTACATATGCCATAAATATTTTATTTTTATAAGATGTTGAATTTTTGATTTTATAATATTGGAATTCACCTTTTTATCTAGATGGATATACGCCATATTGAATATAATTTGAAAAGTGTTGGAACACATGAATAAGGCACATATTATGAATCTCATATGAATCTCCTTCGGAATCTCCTTGCTTGGTTTTTTGATGCTTTGAGTAGTTTTTTATTTGCATAGTACTTTTCGTCACTGTCCGTTTTAAATTATTTACTTGTTTGAGCCAGAACGTTATCTTTTGCAACCAACGCTTTACTTTTTTTAACTTCTTGCATACCTGCAATATTTGGAAAATTAATATTCGTATTTTGAAGATTACCTTTTTTTATTTTCTTCCGCATTTCTAAATCGTGGTGAAAATCTAGTTCTTCAGGCGATTTTCCTTTATATTCTAAATGAAGAGAATCCCTTTCCATTACTATTAAAAATTTTGACAATTTTACGGTTTGATAAATGTCAGCATGTAATTCATATCATTCATCATGCATTTTTTCGTCATGCCCCATAAACTTTACAAATTCTTTAGTTTAATTTTTGGACATACTTAAAATGTGTGCTACTGTTGCAATATTTTTGCGTAATTTGTTGCTTGATATAGCTTCAGGTTTTGTTAAATTCATTTTGCTTGTCAATTTACGGATCGAAACATCCCCTTTGTCCCATTTTAGCTTACTGCCTGGAACTGCAAACATATAGTTATTAACGTCGGACGACGTCAGTCATGTATTTATGTCTATGTTTTATTAAAGTTTCTATGAAACCTTGCAACATTTTTGGAAGTAAAATAACAACAGCTCAAGAACCTTTACCAAAACACAGTGGAATTTTTTCTCCTCTCGTAAGTGCCTTTTCTTCTTCTGTTTATCTTTCGTTACTAGTGCTGAATTTTTAAATACTGAACATTACCTATTCGTCTTCTGTTAAAAATAATGGCTAATGCTAGAGCATAGTTAACTAAATTTTTATGTTTCAAAATTATCAATATTACTCTCAAACGTCTTCTGACACTTCACACCAATTTTAATACTTTCTTCTCAGAATATTTTAATATCACTTACAAGTGGTACTAGCTTTGGCAATTTTTGTTCTTGAATATCTTTGTTAGCGAGAGAAGCAATTTCCAAACTCCAACGATTTGTCAGCAACGTTTTCAAATTATGTATTTATAGCCCTTGGCCAATTCCTGTATTTGTCTTTCTGTTGAACACGCAAAATCAGCTGATTCTTTTAGTATTAAATGAAGGTGTTCATAGCAACATAGTTTTAGATACGTACCCAAGTGCAACGCGATAATACGAGTAGGAGAACTGAAGGTCTTTTTAAAACTATTATATACATATAAAACTAAATAGGTCTGGATCCCGCGTATGAAAAAAAAGTTGATTAATAGCAAGCTGAAAATTTGTTAATAGCTTAAGGGTGTCTAGTCGGATAAACTTTGATATATGGGAACACTGGAACAGGGGCAGTTTTAATTGTGGAACACAAAAACGGCACATTTATTTTGTCCGACAGAATGACTTAAACTCTCCGAACAGAGATTAAACTCTCATGCAAATATCAGACTGCTATTTATCACCTGTCATAATTCCTGTCATTTGACATATTCTACATGTTCCACTCATTAAAACGCCCATTTGGTGATAAGTAGCAGTCTGATTTTTGCATGAGAGTTTAATCTCTGTTCGGAGAGTTTAAGTCTGGTCTGTCGGACAAAATACATGTGCCGTTTTCGTGGTCTGACCGTTCCAAATTTTTAACCTGTTCCACAATTAAAACTTCTCCCGTTCCAGTATTCCCGTATATCAAAGTTTGTCCGACTAGACACCCTTAAGCTATTAACAAATTTTCAGCTTGCTATTAATCAACTTTTTTTTCATACGCGGGATCCAGACCTAAAAGACTAAGTAGTTTCGTGTTGCAACGAAATTGAAAATGGTTATTCATTTTTGATTTACATGTTTACTCTGATTGGAGTACGAAGGAAACCATTCTCGTTGGAACTTTACCGCGCTGGGCAGATGAGACTGAATTATAAATTGTAAAATTCCCTCATCTTCCTTAGTCTCAGCATCCGTTATGGCTTGGAAATTTTAGAAGCCTCAAAGGTGTAATCAGAGAAGGTTCCCATTGTTTTCAATCTGGTAGGATGTGGAGCAACATTTTTGGTATTGTTTTATGTGCTATTAGGTTGAAAATTTAGTCTTTTGCTAGCAGTTGCCGCTAGGGCATCCCTGCCATTTCGTTCGTTGCAATTCGTGACTGCACGCCGGGGTTTGTCCTAGTTGGGTCAGAGAGAGCAGCATATGCGCCTCCTGATGAGAGACTAATAAGTTTCGAAACCTGTAGAGGCGCTTGCAGCGCTCTCTGATTGGACTAGAATATGATGCGCCTGTAGTTTCGCGTTGCAAGGAAATTGAAAATGGTTATTCATTTTTGACATATAAAACTCTGGGAACACTTGAGATCGTCAAAATTTTTGGGTCTTAAAATATGCTTTAATGCAATCGTATTATTATTTACCATCGTTCTATACTTTTTTTTTTGAAAAATGGCTTTGGCAGAGCCAATTAGCCAGACTTGTTTGTGATTGATTGCAGATTCATAGTCATAAATTTCTTATAAACATAAGTACATTCTACAATATTATTTTTATAGATACTTTGGTACATTTTGTAGCTTTTTTTTTATTTTGTTTTATACTTTTATTTCTATACTTAATAAGAAATATAGAGAGGGTTCGCATTCTTCCACTACATGCATAGTTTATGCCCTTCCCTCTCTCTTATGTTTTTTTAAGTAAGAATTACCAAAATTAACGTAAATGTAAATGCTATACATCTTTCGTTTTGTCGAAGATTCTTGTTCCTTAACATTTAATTTGGGGACAACGTTTTTTGGATGTCTTGTCAATTTATTTTTGTTAGTTTCTCATTTTATCGTCCTATATTTTTTTTGCTTGAAATATTACTGTTGTCATTTCTATTCAAACATTTTATTGTCAGAATACGGGTTTTTCTTTCAGAGCAGAAGTAGTAAACTTCTGATGTTGGATAGTGTTTTGTTGCTTCATTTTTAAGATTTTTGAAACTGTTGCTATACTGTTCAATGATAAATTCCTATACGAAATTTACTTAGATTGACTCCCGTTTGCATGTCACTCACATAAAGATATTTATTTTGGTTTTAGTTTTTTTTATTTGAGTTAAGCCATTCAGGTTCATTTTTGTGTTTTTCAACTTTCTGTAATTTCGATAGTATATCAGTGTTTATCCTCTGTCATAACTGTTATTTTTCTTCCTACTGCGGTTACAGAAACAATAATTTATGTTCTTACTTTTGTAAAAAAGTCACATAATATAATGATTTTTTTATTTTTAGGATTAAATTAATGACTGGTTAGAATTTACCTATCTTTTCGTCTTCATGATCCTTTGGGGCATAGACTTGTTCAGTTCCATATTATAATAACTACTTAAGTATTACATACGCTCCATGATTACTAATATTCTGTTTGTAATTTTTATTAATTCCTATGCGACCAGCTAACATATTTTTATTCCGGCATGCTCTCTCTCTTATAGAATTTGTTTATACAGGGTGTCCAGAAACTCTACCTACAAACGAAGACAGGCGATTTCTCAGATATTTTCCTAAGACAATTTAACCCAATTCACCTAGTCCGAAAATGCTTCCTAAGGGAGCTAGAGCTCTTGGAAGATGGCATCTAGTAATTAGTTTTTCTTAAATACCTCCAGAACGCTTCTATTTAGAAAAACGAAATTTGGTATGCCTATTCATCTTCCAGGGATAAATCGATTCCATCCATTGTGAATTTTAAGTACCAAGTCATAGGCGTCCATTTTGGGTAGGGCAACGGTTATTTTATAGCATAACATTTCTGTCTTTAGCGTTTAAGTATTTTTGACTCTGGATTTTTAAATTGTGAGGTATTCTAGAATTAAAAGGTACTCTTGCTTTAAGTCGGTACTACCTACACATCGATTTCTAGAAAAATTTATTTGAAAACTTTTTGTTTTTTGAATTTGAAAAGAATTTAAAAAAACGGTGTATTTTACCAACTTGAAGCAAGAGTAACTTTTAGTAACAGAATACCTCATAATTTAATAATCTAGTGTCAAAATGCTTAAAAATTAAAGACAAAAAGTTATGCCTATGCGATAAAATAACCGTTGACCTACCCAAAACGGACGCATATGACCGGTACTAAAAATTTGCAATTAATGAAACCGATTCATCTCTGGAATATAAACAAACGTACCAGTTTTTGTTTTCTAAATAGTTTTTTTAATTTTTTTTTAATTCAAGAAACGAATAATTTTCAAATCGATTTTTCTAGAAAATGGTATATTTTATGCACTTAAACCAAGAGTACCTTAGTACTAGAGTAATTCACAATTTAATAATCCATAGTCAAAAATGCTTAAAAAGTAAATACAAAAAAGGTATGGGATAAAATAACCGTTGCCGTACCCAAAACGGGCGGCTATGACCGGTACTGGGAATTCACAATGAATGGAATCGATTTATATCTGGATGATAAATATGCGTAATAATTTTCGTTTTTCTAAATATAAGCGTTCTGGCGGTATTTAAGAAAAACTAATTACAAGACGCCATCTTCAAAGAGCTCTAGCTCCCTTAGGAAGCATTTTCGGACTATGTGAATTGGGTTAAATTATCTTAAAATTATCTGAGGAATCTCCTTTTTTCGTTTGTCGGTAGAGTTTCTGGACACCCTGTATAAGGCAACAATTTTAAATCGTAAGCTGCAACTTATATCATAAACTTTTTAGCTGCCTTGTTACGGTACCGACGGCGCATTTTTTATATTTCACGACCTAATACCCAATGCAAACTGAAAGCGACGTTGCCAAAATCTGAGGCGACAAGGTACCGGTTGTTAACCAAAAAGTAGAATTTATATGCTGAGGCGATAACATACAGCCAGTCACTGCTGCAATGCCGATACTAGCGCCAGTGATATACTGCCGAACTAACGAACCAAAAAATAGTCAAAAGGGGTACGTTGTCACCTCAAAACTATTTTTTGCACATCGACTCATAAGGTGGTTGGAAAGCTGTCCTGAAATTTTCAGCCCAAAACGTTGTCGCCTCACCAAAGTGAGGCGACAGCGTCATATATAAGGCGACAACGTCTACCGATTCACCGTTTCTGAGGCGACAAGGTACCCCTCATCAATATATATATATATAGATATATATATATATATATATATATATATATATATATATATATATATATATATATATATATATATATATATTGATGCACGTTAAGTTGTGACTTCCGGTATACAGAAGAGGCTGTCCGACTTCCACCTTTTCTACTAGGAATTATTTTTTAAAAATTGTGTATTTGGTAAAAGGGGGGCTTATAAAATGGGTCTACCTATTGAGGGGAAAGGATTTACCAAAATAAATTTTGTATATATATACGTATATACCGAAGCGTACAGCATACGTTATGGCTTCCATATATAGGGTAGTTCAAGGTGCGTTGTCACTTCCAGCGGTGTTGTCATATTTTGGAAGTCACAACGAATCGTCTGCTGATTTACCTCTTACTTTAAGCGTAATGTGTGATCTTTTGAAACTTTTACTGTGAATACAGTTGTGAATGCAGTTCTATGTTTTAAAGTTGTCTATTTAAATTAAAAGATTGATATTCTTTTGATTAAACAGGTTTACAAAAAAAATACATTTCGGAATATTTGACGAAACCATATGACTAGGGGGTTTTTGGGGTCGCTGGTCACGAATCCGGGGTCCGCTGACCTCTATCACGTCAGGTAATGGTAATCTCAAGGTCAAATCAAGATAAACCGACAGTCGCTCTGAAAAAGTATATTAGGGGGTTTTTGTGGTCGCTGATGACGAATTTGTGTCCGCTGACCTCTATCACGTCTAGCTCAAGGTCATTTCGAGGTCAAATCAAGATAAATGGACACGATCGTTTTGAAAAAGTATATTAGGGGGTTTTTGGGGTCGCTGATCACAAAACTGGGGTCCGTTGAGCTCAACCGCGACAGGTAAAGGTCATTTCAAGGTCAAATCAGTTTTGTGGACTTGTCCTGATTTGGCCTTGAAATGACCATTACCTTACGTGGTAGAGCTCAACGGACCGCAGTTTTCATGATCAGTAACTCCATAACCCCTATATTTTCAGAGCGATTGTGTCGATTTATGTTGATTTGACCTTGAACTAGACGTGATAGAGGTCAGCGGACTAATGATTCGTCATCAGCGACACCAAAAACGCCCTAATATACTTTCTCAGAGCGACTGTCGATTTATCTTGATTTGACCTTGAAATGACCTTTACCTGGCGTGAAAGAGGTGAGCGGACCCCGGATTCGTGATCAGCCACCCCAAAAAACCCCTTGTAACATGGTTTCGTCAAATAGTCCGAAATTTAGTTTTTTTTTGTAAACCTGTATTATTTATGATATGATTGATATTTATTTTACAAATACTAATATTTTATTATTGCTGCAAAATGGATTTTTTGGAATTAATTAAAAAAGTGTTATTAGTAAGTAATTTATTTATGAAAATTATATCAAAAATTTTAATAAATAAATTTGAACTTATAGGAAATTTTAATATTTATTATTTTTCTTGATTAAATTTTGAATTTTAGATTTTTTTACAGGCACCGTCCTTTTAATTTTTGATGTACCAATAATAATGTGTAATAAGAAAATTAAATGGCTAAATACACCAGGTGGGGTTGAGCTGCTAAAAAGCTATCTAGATCCATCTTTTTAGAGCAGATTAGTCCCAGTCTGCTACTCGATACTATTGACTGTGCTTCTCCAGTTCTTTCTATCCTCTGTCTTTTTCTGCTAGACTCTAATTCCTGCCCTATATAAATTTTCCTTTACTTCCTGTAACCATTTATTCTAGTTCCTCCGCGTCTCCTTCTAACTCCGGGTTTCCATTGTAAAATTGAGTTTATAGTTGTTACGCTACCTGCTCTCCATATATGCCCCAACCATCTAACACTGTGCTGAAATCTGAAAATCTGGAATAATATCTACCCGGGTCGAAACATTTTTTTTAATATATGAAAATAGTTATTTATGAAACAGTTCGTGAAGTATGCTTTTTACGAATGCACGTGATGTTTAGAGCACAAACGACAACGGAGCGAGTGCTATACATCGCTTAAGTTCGCAAAAAGTACTTCACGCACAGTTTCATACAATATTTTATCTACGATAAACAAATAAAAAAACTGTAACTCTTCATCACTGGAATTCATTCCTATTCTACAATTTTTAGAACTTATTTAAACATTCTAATTTCTTTCAAACCACAAAACTGTCAAATTTTTTTTTGTAATTTATTGCTCATTATGTCATCACCATGACAACGCGAAAGTTAAGGATATTTGATTATATGAAAGTGTTTCAAAAACAGTGCGAAAAAGTAAATCCCGTTTAAAATACATTGTTACTTCACGCACACGTTATCCATTAAATAGATCGATGCAGATCGGCCTTATATCGGATCCTCTACTATTAGTCCGTTCGCTGACGGTAAAATATTGCAAAACCCATAAATTTTAAAAAACCGCTTAGATCAGGGGTGGGCAATTACTTTTAAGCGCGGGCCAAAATGAAAGTTTCAAAATGTCTCTCGGGCCGGAGGACTATATCGGATATGTACGCTGTGCCCACGCGAATTTTTTTGGTGTAGTTTATTCCCTGCCCAAGAAATAAATACTATAAGTATTATTTTAAAGCATTTGGACAAAGAAATTTGACTGTTAATAATTAGAAAATGGTAATAATAAATTGTCCTACTTGGGAATACATGCGAAAAACTTGTGCCCAGTAAAATATGTCACGTAATTGAAAAAAAAAATGGTCATTATATTAAATCATAAGAAGATCCAGAAAAAGAACCAGATAAAAAATGAAGATATTGAGCAAGTGGACAAAATGAAATACTTACTTAGGAGTCTGGATTACGGAAGATTTAAATTCGAAATCATAAATTCGATCAAGAATAGAGCAATTGAGGGTAGACTTTTTGAAGATGAGGACATTTCTGAGTCACCAAAGACTCAATCTGCAAATCTGATATTAGTTGATAAAATGTTGTATATCCACTCTATTCTTTTTTATGGTGCCGAAGCTTGGATTGTTAATGCTGACTTAATGAGAAAGCCGGAAGCTTTTGAGATGTGGCTTTTTGGGAGAATTTAGAAAATACCATGGACCGATCATATACGAACAAAATGATGTTGCACGAAATGGAAAGAGACAGAGAACTTTTGACCTCCATTAAAAGGAGACAGACAGCATATTTACGGCACATGCTCAGAAATGATATGTACGAGTTGTTCGAAGGAAAAAGGGGTCCTGGTAAACGACAAATATTCTGACTGAAAACATTTGAGACTGGACCGGGTTAAACACACAGACGCTTTTAAGAAAAGCAGAAAATAGAGACGAATTTGCAATGGTGTTTTAGCCAACCTTCATTAGTGGAGTCGGCGTTAGAAGAATAATAATAAATTAATGGTAATTAAATAAATCAGTTATTGAAAGATTTTATTTTCTTATTTATTTATATTTTAACGATACAAATTAATTTATATTGATACATATTTTGTAAATATACCTAATATTAAATAAAATTATAAAAAAAAAGACAAACATTAAACGTTAAAATTAATAGAATACTCATTATAAGTATAACTTCTATAATAGTTAATGCGAAACGTGAAATCGCGAATGTTCATGTGATATTATTTCTTCAAAATTGGGATCCAAATCACTTGTAGCAATCCTTAATACCGAGTGTAGATTTTCGTCAGTAATTTGTGATCAATATTTATTTTTCGTGGAAACCATCAACGAAAAAGTTCTTTCACAAATATATGTCGAACCAAATAAAATTAGGTATTTTTGAACATAGTTTAAAAAATGTTTAAAATGTTCTGTATTCAAAGCACCGTAGAAAGCACTCAATTCGTTTGATTGAACATTTTCTTTTAATAAATTATTTGCCTGTAAGTCACTTAATTCTAGCTGAATTTCAACAGGAGCTTCTTGCACATCGAAATTGAAAGGTTGACTAATTAATGACAAAGGTTTTTCAATAGCTTTGAAATCTTGAAATCTTCTTTGGAATTCAGTATGCAGGTCTTGTGTTACTGAACTATATTTAAGAAAATCAGAATTTTTCAATAATTCTCGTCGTGTTTGTAATGATGGGAAGTGGTTTAATATTTTTTTATTAAAGTTCTCAGCAAATAAGTTTAGTTTTATCATAAATGCTTTGACATTTGAGTGCATATTGAAAGCGAACTGGTTTTTCCCTTGTAAATTTACATTAAGTTCATTTAAATATTTTACAATATCTACAGAAAACGACAAATCGTTTAGCCATGCCTCATTTTGCAATTCAGGAAAATCATGTAGTTTTTCTTTTATCGACAAGAAGGATACTATTTCATCAAGCAAATATTGAAATCTGTCCAAAACTTTACCGATGCTAAGCCATCTCACCTCAGTGTAGTAAGGAATTTCGTAAAAGTCACTTTCAATTTCTTTCAAAAATTCAACAAACTGTCGATGATTTAAGGCACGTTCCCGGATAAAATTTACAACTTTTGTCACAACAGTAACGACGTGATTCAATTTTAAAACTTTTCTACATAACACTTCTTGATGAATAATGCAGTGTAAAAATAATATGTCTTGTTCTGGCTGCAACTGTTTTACTTTGTCGCTGATTCGTTTTAGTAAGCCCACATTTTTCCCTGTTAAACTAGGACAGCCATCCGTAGTGATGCTTACTATTTTGTTCCAAGGTAAATTTACTTTAACTAAACACTCTTCAACAGCGTTAAAGAAGTCTTCACCGGTAGTTGTATCTTTCATTGGATGCACACTAAGAAGTTCCTCGCGAATTTCACATTTTTTGTTAATGCCCCGAATAAATATTAATAATTGACTTGTGTCAGTAATATCGCAGGACTCATCCAACGCCAGAGAACAATATGTAAAATCAGCAATTATTGTTTTTAGCTGGTCGAGTAAATTTCCTGAAATATTTTCGATCCGTCGTACTATTGTTCTCCTTGACAGGCTTAAATTTTCAAAAATATGTTTTTTTTTTTCAGGACAACATATCTCCAACACTTCTACCATGCACTGTTTAACAAATTCTGCTTCAGAAAAAGGTTTACATAACTTAGCAATTTTGTGTGCAATAACATAACTTGCTTGTGTGGTAGATTTCTCGATGTTACTTTATTTGCTAAAAATATTTTGTTGTTTATTTAAGTTTTTTGCTAAGTTGTCTGCAGCATTTTTAAGTTCTTCTAAAGAAAACGATGCATATTTTGGATGTTTTGATGTAAAATGCCTCTTTAAATTATATTCCTTGAAAACAGCAATGGTTTAATGGCAAACTAAACAAATTGCTTTCTTACCAATGTTCGTAAAAAGGTATTTTTCTGTCCATGCTTCATTAAAATTTCTGCATTCCAAATCAACTTTTCTTTTTTTAGATTGTATCATTTTGCAAATGCTTACAAATAAATATTTTAATACAATAAAATAAGAACAATGTTTTCAAATTTTACTTACAAAATGTCCTCCACTTTTTCAATTTATTATATATTTGCAAAATAACACACACTGTATCAAAAGAAATATGAGGAGTAATAGGAAATACGACCAGTGCTAAATCAAAATAAACTTATACGCGTCTTTCGAAGTAGTTGTAAAACTTCGGCAAAAATCGGTAACAATGAATTTTATGCTGAAGTAGGTATTCCAAACAACCATACTTAATTCAGATTTAATAAATAAAGAATCATATTATTGGGACCAAAGTGCTGAGGTATTTAGATCATAAACTGTCAGTGATATGGTTGAAATAGATACCCAAACACCGAGTGCTTGTCTTGAGACCTTGAGAGTTAAATACGATTATTAATACCGAATAAACAATTATGAATCTCCGGGGATTTCCCTATATTTTAAAAGAAATTTAAAGTAAATAGTTACAATTAAACAGTTTTTAAAAATATAGTTAGCTAAGGCTGTTCGTAATTATAATACTCTCTATTATTTATATATTTAATAATTTATGTGAACACTATGCAAACTATTACTGTTGATTTCAACAAAATCACATAAAAGGGATTAAAAAGATTAGGTACTTGCGGGGTTTTTCAACGGGCCGGACAAAGTAAGCGAAAGGGCCGGACCCGCCCCGCGGGCCGGCTTTTGCCCACCCCTGTGCTATAGCCTTATTCTTTAACTATATCGCTGTAATAACATTGTTTCTAGACAGGTAAATTATCATTGTATACTGGGCGTACCAATCAAACTGGTTTTTTTTTTTCAATTTTCACAACACCCTGTGGAATATTCTAGCCTTTATACAATATTGAAATTAAAACCCAACTATAGCCCCAGGTTTTTTTAACGTTCTGTTTGTTATTCATTCGCTTATGTTGGATAATAAAAAAGTTAGGGACTTTAACAACTAAACATGTTCTTTATCAATACATGGTGTTTCTAAATAAGTGCGACAAACTTTAAGGGGTAATTCTGCATGAAAAAATAATGATCGTTTACTTGATAAAGCTATGTCCGCAAATGCTTGCAAATATAAAATTCTTTTGCCAAACGATCATTATTTTTTCATGCAGAAATTACCCCTTAAAGTTTGTCGCACTTATATTTAGAAACACCTGTATCGATAAAGAACATGGCTAGTTGTTAAAGTCCTTAACTTTTTATTATCCAACGTAAGCGAATGAATAAAGAAACAGAATGTTAATAAAACCTGGAGCCATAGTTAGGCTTTGATTTAAATATTTTATAAAGGCTAGAATATTCCACAGGGTGTTGTGAAAATTGAGAAAAAAAACCCAGTTTGATTGGTACACCCGGTATACAATGAAAATTTACCTGTCTATCAACAATATTATCATAGCTATTTTGTTAAAGAATAAGGCTATAACATATTAAACAAATTACTTAAATCGGACAACAGGTTTGGGAGATACGAGACATCAAAAATTACCCATTTTTTTGGGGTGTCCGTTTTTCGTGCCGGTGAGTGTAGATTAAATTAGAAGTTCATTGTAAAAAAGGAAGTAAACAAAAAAACGAGAAAAATGAATTTATATAAGTAAATAGGTAAGTAAATATTATAGATTAAAATAAGTACAGAAAATATATAATTATAGAGATATATAATCACTTATTGTACCTTCATTTAAGGCTAACTTTAAAAGTAAAGCAGATCTGCTATTATTCATGTTTAAAAACAAAAGGCACACAAAACACTAAGTACGATTAGGACCGCGAATCTACAACAGATAAATGTCTGGAAACCGTTACACAGGGTTGCCAAAAAACGGAAGTCACACCGAGCGGTGTGGTATACGGAAGACGCTACGCGTTGTGTACATAGCCTGTATAGTAGCACGGGAGCGACACTAGCGCTGGTGATATACCGTCGAACTAAAATCTGATCTTATGAGTATGTTAGATACGATATGACTTCCAGCGAAATTTTTAATATAAGCCTTCTGATACCATCTAGTAGCCAAATTCGTAAAAATATAGGCAAAACGTTGTGACTTCCGAAATCGGAAGTCATAACGGTATATATGAAGTAACAACGTATTACGAGAATCTACTTTGGAAGTCACATGGATACATGTATCAATATATATATATATATATATATATATACATATATATATATATATATATATATATATATATATATATATATATATATATATATATATATATATATATATATTTGAAGAACAAAAAAACAAAAGATGTAAATCTTTGAAACACACTCAGTGATCAAAAGATCTAAGTTATTGGTTTACCGACCAAACGTAACTAAATCAAACAAATGAAATAGAGAATGTGGAAAAATCCCCTTACGAACAATTCACACATCCACCATTTCAGGTTGGGAAAAATTTCTTGAATAGAATCAAAGATCCATATATATATATATATATATATATATATATATATATATATATATATATATATATATATATATATATATATATATATATATATATATATATATATATATATATTGTTATATTTCTATTTGATATGAAAATTAAATTTTGATAATTATAAACAAAATTCAATTTAATATAAAATAATTTCAATTTTCTCAACCACGGGCATATAAATTTAAAACAACCTGTATACAACAAATTGTTATATGTAATTTTAAGAAGTGATTAGAATAAGCGTACGAAACTCGGAACAATGTGCTTAGATAAACAAAGTGAATGACGCGTACCATTATCGTTCTTCTCGGAAGGTCGATCATTAGCCTATGCTAAATAAAACTCAGTGAAATAGATGATAGTTCATTATCGTTTTTCGCGGAAGGTTTCGATCATTAGCCTATGCTAAATAAGACTCATTTGAAAGAGAGAATAGGTCATTAAAATTTGTAAATAGTTAGAAAGTATTTTAGAATGGGAATTAAATATTTTCTTTTGAAATCCATTAAGCATATTTAGAAAGATTAAAAATTGGTTTTGAGGAATATTACGAATGAGAGTTGGTGGTGGAAAATTGATTTGTGAATCTGGAAGGGATATTTAGAAAGTAGGGGAATGGATGACAAAGTGAGAGCAGAATGTTTTGAGCTGTGGAGAAGTGAAGTCGAGTAGTAGACGGTAGTGTACGGAGAGTGAGAAAGCCGGTAGTTCCGTGAGTGTGGAGTATCTATCGTGGAACGAGAAGTAGGCCAGGTCGAGAGTAAAAGAACCTCCTTGAGCCAAGAGTGTCCCGGTAGCTGATAGCAGTTTCGAAAAAGGTAGAACACAGCATCACGACCGAAGCAGGAACGAGAGCTATTCGAGCTAGTTTTTCAAAGGAGTACATTACTGGAAGCCAGGACGAGGTTTGATCGCAGCCAAGGATAGCAGGAACGGGTTTTGTGTGAGGACATTTTCAGTTCACCAGGAAAAGGTCAGTCTCATTTGTTTGGACATGAATGTATGGAATTTTCGTATTAAATTCCACATAAAAAATTGAATAACATAATCAATTATATCAGAAAAGCTTCATCAAACTTGAATAGAGTTGTTCCTAATAACTCCTAATAGTTAAATGTTAATAAAAACTTTCAATTGAAAACCAAAAGGAAATAAGATTCCCATTTGTAAATGTTATGTTTAAGAATAATAAGAAATAGCAAATATTAAGCATTGATTGCCTTTTAAATAAAATAAAAAATATTTTGATTATAATTGTAACCCATATGTGTATTTTTTTTACTCTTTTCTTTTCTATCCCGATTAGGAACCATTAAGAAATATTTAGAAGCCACGAAAGTAAGTAATTAATTTATAATTCGCCCTGAGATTGAAAACATATTGATATGTGATCTGGTTAATTAATTAGATTAGTATTAATACATTGATTAAATTAAGTGACATATAAGAATATTATCTCATATCAAAAATCAAGATCACATCAACTGTCGTCCAACGTGGAAAGCATTGTAAAGTATTTCTAGTGGCAAATTTGAAGGATAGAAAGAGTAAAGCCGGTATTTGAAAATTTATATGCCTGTGGTAAAAAGTGAGATACTTACATTTGATAACATAAAATTTTAGATCTCTTTAGGTACAAATTTTACATAACTGATTTAATATTTTATTTTTACGATATTTACATTTGATATATTTATTGACAATTTATAATATTTGGATAAAAAAAAAGTCGTCTTGGTAACATACTAGTAAAATTTCATATTTGGCGGGGATAATACTTCTTGAAAACAAATGTATGTGACAAGAAGCCAAAGCAAGGACAACAAAAAACAAAAAGAACATTCAGACCAAGAAGATATTTTAGACACGACAATCATGGCATCAGAACAGCAAGAATTATCAGGAATAGATAAACTATTACAACTGATGCAACTCCAGTCACAAAAACTGGATGACAATCAACGAAAAGTGGATCGAAAAATGGATGAAACACAACAAAAATTGGATCAGAAAATGGATAAAGTGGAGAAAAAAATGGATGACAATCAACAGGAAACAAAACAAGCGATAGAAGAGAACAATAAGAAAATAGAGGAACGCATAGAAAAGTATGAGATGAAAATTAAAGATCACATGCAAAAGCAAGAAATGAGAATGAAGGACCACACGAAAGAACAAGAAATGAAAATTCAAAATAAAATGAAGGAGTTAACGAATTGCCAGAAAAAAGAAATGGAAAGTTTGGAAAACAAGTTGGAAAACGCTATTCAAGCAATCAGAGAAGAAATGGAAAGAAAGATTGCGGAAATCAAGATTCAACAAAATGTAGGAGAAAGAAGAGAAATGGTTATAAATAGCACAGATGACGTGAAGATAAGGTTTGGCGGGGATGTAAGAAGATTACACACAGTGCCGTTCATAAATAGCTTGAAAAAGAAAACACAGCACATCGGAAGTTTCGAAACAGCAAAAGAAACTATCAGAAACCATCTCAAAAATGAAGCAAGCCTATGGTTCGATTGCAAAGAAGAAGAATTTGACAGTTGGCAAGAATTTGAACAAAAATTTTTGAATTATTTCTGGGGAAAAGTCCAACAATTGGAAATTAACAAGGAATTGCAAAATGGGAAATACAATGATAGGATGGGTATATCAGAAAGGACATATGCATTACAAATTTACTATAACGCAAAACATTTACAATATAATTACTCATCGGAACAATTAGTCGAACTGATTGCAAGACATTTCGAAGAAACGCTGGAAGACCATATCACATTGCAAAACTACAAAGACATAGATAGTTTATGCCAATTCCTACAAATAAGAGAATTGCGTTTAAGAGAAAGAAAATCAAGAAGGTCGCGAGAAGATTACAGGCCCCGAGAAACACAGGAGTACAGAGATAGAAATGAAAATAGGAGGGACTATACAAGACGAGATTTTAATCCCAGAAGGGAAAACGAAAATAGAGACAACGGAAGAGGAAATTATGAACAAAGAAATAGGCAATGGAATGAGGACAGAAATCGAGAATACCAGAATAGAAACACCACACGCTCAAATCAAGAAAACAGAAATAATGGTAGACAAAATGAACAGGAATATCGAGAAAACCGAAACAGATCCGACAGACCAAGAGAAAATAGAAGAGAAGTAAATAATACCCAGACAGATGGATATGACGGAGAGAGACATTATGACGAAAATATAAACAACGATGAGCAACCGGCGTTTTTTCACGACGGCGCTCACTAAAAACCAAAAATCAAACAGGAATCTTTTGTAACCCCAAGGATTTTATTAAATTGGCAAGAAACAACGAAAAGAAAAATGGAGTAAATTTAAAATTTGTGGATGGATTTATCAACGAGAAACCAATTAAAATTATGATAGACACTGGATCTGAAATAACATTGGTCAACAGAAAACTAATAGAAGAAGTTAACTTAACAAATTTAATTTACAAAATACCTAGGGTAAATTTAGTGGGCGCAAACAAACGGACATTGGCAACTATAAATGAAGGCATACGAGTAATGGTACGACTGGGTAAGAAGATGTATGCACTACAATGTGTAATAATGCCAAACATGTCACATGACATGATAGTAGGAGTTGACGAATTGGCAGAAAAACATGTAGTGATAAATTTTAAAAATAATACGATGAATCTAACAGAAGAAAAAGAAGAAGAACAGGACAAGGAACAGGAGAAACAAAATACGGACGAATCAGGTAAAGAACAAACAGTGGAAATGAATTTGGCAACGAAGCAAGGACAAAGAAGAAAAGGGAGAAAAAGTCAGAAAAAGACAAAAGAAAATGAAACCTGTGGCTCCTCAAAAGAAGAGTTGAGCCCAGAAGAAGAAAATTTGAGAGTATCAGAAACAAAGGAAACCTGGGATTCCTCAAAAGAAGAGACGAGCGCAGGAGAAGAAGAAATAAAGCAAAAAAATGAAAGCGAAAAAGATATGATCGAAACAGTGGCATTTGAAGAGGAGGCATATGAAAACGAGGATGCAGAATACACGATAAAAGTATGTGAAAAATCGGAGGAAAAAGACAGAAGATTAATATGGGAAAAAGGGAAAGACAACATAATAGCCGACACTCTAACACAGGATGAGGACACTGAAAATAAGGAAACAATTACTCTACAGGTGGGACTAATTAGAGTAATACAAGAAGAAGGGGTATAAGACGTAGATTAAAGTAAGGAAATATACAGGGAGTTGGTTTTGCCTCGAGAAAATTTATTTAAAAATGCAGATAAATTTTATCGAATACAAGGCGGGGATTTGTTATATTTCTATTTGATATGAAAATTAAATTTTGGTGTTGGATGAAAACTTTTACTTTGGATGTTTGGGTTAGGCCTTTTTTTGGACCAGTTATACTATACTACCTCCGTAACTTTGGAACCATTCATTTTAGAAAGATTATGCATAGGGACTTTTTATTTCAAATTTAATGTAGAATAATTTTGTATAGAGGGTTGTTCATGCTAAACCGCATAGTTCTAGAAATATTGGCGCAAAACTAAAAAAACTACGAATTTACCGATTTCTCCCCCTTCTCCCCCCCAAACCCGACGCTCAAAATGGTGTGACTTTTTTCTGGACATTTTTTGGACCATATAGAACAATTTGGTGTTGAAGGATAACTTTCACATTGGATGTCTGGGTTATGCCATCTTTTGGATCAACTATACTATACTACTTGCCAACCAATTCTAATCAGAATGAGCAATCTTATCAAGTAATTCCAAATCAATCAGCTTCATCCGCAAAGAAATTCTCCTCACAAATGTTCTTCAGCAGTAATAACCCAGAAAAAATAAATTTTAAGCGACACTGGCCAAGTTCTCCCAATCCTTTGGAATCAGCTAGAAAAGAAATACTTTCTCAAGAAAATATTCCTAGACAAAAAGGTGGTATTTATAATACGTCTAAATATACAGAGCATACAAATACAACAAACTTGCAAACACAAGGAGTACCATCACAATTAAATAATGTAATTTTAGAATTGGTTCTTAATATAATTAGTTCATTAAAACTCACTGAAAATTTAGACAAATCAGAAACAGAGATTACACAACATATTAATAAATACTTAAGTACGGCAGCGATCTCACAAGAAGACTTACTATTTCAAACATCATGTCAGACACAACTAACCCTATAAACTTTTTACAATGGAACTGTCGCTCAGCAGTTTCTAATAAACCAAATTTAGAAGCCTTACTTATTCAAAAAAATGTATATGTGGCCATGTTATCAGAAACATGGTTTAAACCAGAAAAATTTTATAACTTCTCAGGATATAATTGTTTTAGATCTGATCGCCCTGATGGGTACGGAGGCACAGCAATTTTAATTAAAAATAAAGTAATTACAGAAGAGATAAATTTATTGGATAATTATAATTTTACTTATAATTGCATAGCTGTTAAACTTTCGTGTATCAAGAAACCTATACATATAATATCCGTATCTAAAGAACCAGGTATTAGAGTAACGGTTGAAGAATGGGTCAATTTTTTTCACCACATTCCTTCTCCATTCATCATTGGTGGAGACTTCAACGCTCACAACATGGCATGGGGTTGCGAAAATAATGATACTCACGGTAAAGTTTTATTAGAGGCGATAGAACAATGTAATCTATGATACTTAAATGATGGTTCTCCAACTGTTGCACTAACTTTCAGCCCATCAGCAATCGATATAACAATATGTACCCAGGACATTGTATCTAAATTAACTTGGTCTGTTATTCAAGATCCACATGGTTCTGATCATCTACCCTTGATCATCGCCTTGGAAAACTCGGAACAAGCAATACAACCTGGTGACAATACACACAAAAGATGGAATTTACATAAAGCAGATTGGAATTTGTATTCATCGAACTTTTATTCGGGAAAAGAACCACAAACTTATGAAGAATTAGTTACCGAAATAAACCGATGCGCAACCATCTCAATTTCAAAATCATACAACAATAACAAATATCCTACAAACAAGCTACCAAAACCATGGTGGGATAATAACTGCGAATCAGCTGCAAATAACCGCAAAACAGCATATAGACGTTATAAAACAAATCCTAATCTTCACAATCTAATTGAATACAAAAAATTAGATGCCTTAGCAAAGAAAACTTTTAAAATTAGAAAAAAACAAACTTGGATAAATTACTGCGAAAGCTTAAACTCCAACACTCCAATCAGCGACGTCTGGAAGAAAGTAAATCGCTACAAAAACCGAAAGCAGTCCAATCAACTTCCGATAAATACCGAAGCTGCATGGATAGAAGAGTTCCATTTCAAGATTTCACCTCCTTGGGTTCCAAGTCAAATAAATGAAGCTACAGTTACCGTACCCAGAGAAAACTTCAATCTAGAGAAACCATTTGAATTATAGGAATTAAATCATGGACTCAAGCAAAATAATAGTTTATCTCCAGGGATGGACTGTATATCATATTCTATGCTATATTTTCTACCTACAGAATACAAACTATTATTACTACAAATTTTTAACACTATATGGCAAAACAAAAATTTAATTCCCAAAGCTTGGAAGGAGTATATTGTATTACCTATAAAAAAACCAGGAAAGCAAGATAACAAAGTTGAATCTGACAGACCTATATCTTTAAGTTCCTGTATACTAAAAACTCTAGAGAGATTAATCAAAAATCGGCTTGAATACTGGCTTGAGTCCGAAGATATCCTTCCCAAATCTCAGTACGGCTTTCGAAAATCCAGGTCTACACAAGATGCTCTCACTTCCCTAGTCTCTTCTTTACAGGTCAATTTTACAAATCAGGCGTCGACAGCTGCAGCATTTATAGATGTAACTTCAGCGTTTGATAACATCAATTTAAAAATTCTTTATAAAAAATTAGTAGATCTTGGAATGCCAGTTAAAATTTCAAATTTCATTGTATCCTTGTACAAGAATAGATGGACTTACTTAAAAATAAACGAGAACCTTTTACCACCAAGGTTAACGAGTATAGGTACACCACAGGGTAGTATTTTAAGTCCACTTCTTTTTTCATTGTATAATATAGATTTAGAACACATAGTACCTCCACACTCTAATATTTTACAATTTGCAGATGATGTTGTGTTGTACACCTCCCATTCTTCTCTAGACATTTGTAGACGTCAACTTGAATTTACATTAGATTGTGTAAAAAATGATTACCATTCTCTAGGTTTATCCATATCAACGACAAAGACTGAAATTTGTTTTTTCTCCAAAAAACGCCAAATTCCTCAAGGCACCTTCAAATTAGGTAGAATAGAATTTCCGATAAAAAATTGTGTTAAATATCTTGGGACGTATTTGGATCGTAAATTGTTATGGAAGGATCAAATTCATTATATTATAAAGAAATCAGAAAATTCTATGAATATCCTTAGAGCTTTTTGTAGAACCGGTTGGGGAGCTGACCCGAATATTGCATTGCTATTCTATCGCTCAATGATTCGACCAATTTTCGACTATAGTTGTCATTTATATGGGTCTGCGTCAACAGGATATCTTAATAAAGTTGAAATCCAAAGGAATAAATGTTTGAGACTCTGTCTCGGTTATATTATTACTTCCTTCGATATTACTTCCTCGGGCAGTTCAATTATTATGTGTTGGGTTAGAGGACATTCTGGAATATTTGGAAATGAAGAAGTCGACAAATTAGCTAAATCTGCAGCTTTAACCAAATGAAACATAAACAACATACTTCTACCAGTAACCGATATAGATAATATCAGTCAACCCATTGCAAACAAAATTGGCAACGTGTATATAACCAAAGTACAACGGGAATAAATTTTAGAAATTGCCAACCACTAATTCCCAATGAGAGATGGTTTAAACAAGAATCAAATAGGCTATTTATAAAAACAATAAACAGAATGAGGTCAAATCACGCACTAACCCCAGCATACAAACACAGCATAGGTATGTATCAGTGATAACCCATATTGCGCCTGTGGTGGAATGGCAGATCTACAGCACCTCATATTGGAGTGTGGACAGTACAGACAAAATATTAAAGTGATGTATGAAAAGTTAATTGATCTAAATTGTCCTTTACCTGTCAATTTAAACGAATTTCTTTTTCCAAAAAATAAGCAGACGTTAAAATGTCTTTACGAATATGTAACGTCCTGTAAATTTAAATTTTAAATAGGCTTAGATAATAAAATTAGAAATTGTAAAAATATCACACAAAATTGAAAAATGTATCCATTAATATATTATAACACCCTGTAAATTTAGATAATAAGTAGGCTTAGATATTAACTTAAAATTGTTATTGTAATACCATACAAAAAAAAACAAATAGTCTGGCTAATTGGATATGTCAAAGCCATTAATAAAAAAAAACTATATTTTTTACCATCCGCATTAATTTTACATGTTGTACTTTATCAAGTGCCTTGTCAATGTCCAGAAATCATTCAAGCACATATTTTTTGATCACGGCATTCTTTAATAGGATGTTTAGTTGGCTCAGAATGTAACCAACGATCAGTTCACTACCCATGTTGAAGGAAAAGGGCAAATGAAGAAAAAATTTGCTTTCCGCATAATTGGAGTAAGGTATCAACAAAATTTAGCCGAATTGCCAAATACCAACTAATCCTTGCGTATAATACATCCGTATTTGGACTATTCTTTCATATTAGCAAATCTTAGCCATTTCTTCTTCTTAAGGTGCTCTCTCCTCAATGGAGATTGACTACAATTGCAAATTCTTCTCTGTCTTCAGCTATTCTTATCAGCTGTTCAAAATTTAGCCCTGCCCATTGTCGGATATTTCTTAGCAATGATAGTCTTTTCCTTCCTTGTCCTTTCTTTCCCTCGATCTTTCCTTTCACTCTTTGTTGAGCATATTGGTACTAATTGTTTCTCTGTATGTGGCCTAGGTATGATATTTTTCTAACTTTGACTATGTTGAAAAGTTCCCGTTCTTTGTCCAATCTTGTTAAATTTAGTTTTTTAGAACATTAAAAAACCTTCAAAATGCCGATTTTTGGAAGTTAAAAAGTTAATTTGTTGCTATGCAAACTGCAAAATAAGTGAAAACCGATATTTAGCAAGACCAGAGACCTTTATTTTGCAATAAGATATGACAGAAAATAATGAAGATAGGGCAATTCTGAGTATGCCAAAGGAAAATAGAAGAGTGATAGTATCAAAATGTATTAAAAAAGATAAAATAAATAATTTATAGTCAAAAATCCTAATGCCAAATTTTTGAAGTTTTGTAGTTTATAATCATTTAGAATAACTTTAAAAATGTTGTCCGTAGAAACAATATTTTTATATATTCGACAAGATAGTTTTTTAACACGAATTTCCAAATAAAAAATTTAGCCTGGGTTCATCTAGGACAAAGTTAGCCATATGTATTTTTTAATTCACAGCTAATTTGTTTATACTAATTAAGGAATCTCATTAATTCCATTTTAAAGAATGGGATTTATATTTTTCCTTAAAAAATTTGCACAAACATTGTAGCTTTACAGCACCCTCTACGATTTTTCAAAAATGTAGTTCAAACGATTACTAGGGGGCACCTACAAATCCACCGAGTTAAAATACCGAAAAACAATTTCAAACCAATATAATTTTCTGTATCTCCGGATCAACTCTATGGATTTTGATCTTTCTTTTTTTAATTTGTATGTACTTTCTACGTACATTACAAATATGCAATTTGTTTATAAATTTATTAATTAATAAACAGTCTAATTTGTTTAAAAAATTCTCGAAAAAAAATATTTTTTTTACAAAAATGTATTTTTTTAATAATGGTATCGTTAATGATCATAGAAAAAGTTAAGGTACACTTTAATAAATAAATGATTTTTATTGGATAATTATTTATTGAAGATAATTTATTTATTAAAGTATACCTTAACTTTTTCTATGATTAATAACGATAGTATGATTAAAATCACTTAAATTAGCAATATTATTAAAAACAAATTAGCTTGTTTATTATTAATAAATGTTTAGACAAATTGCATATTTGTACAGAAAATTTTTTTACATATATGTACAGAAAAATTACATACAGATTAAAAAAAAACGATCAAAATATATTCAGTAGATCCCGAGATATAGAAAATGATAGTAGTTTTAAGTTGCCTTTTTTAGTTTTTGAACTCGTGCATTTATCGTCTCCCCCTTCACTTATCACGACTAGTCACCAATTGAACTACATTTTAAAAATTCGTGTAAAATACAAGCTTTTATAATATGTAAAATGATTTTTTCTACGGACAATATTTTTAAAGTTATTCTAAATGTTTAAAAACTACAAAATTTCACAAATTTGGCGTAAGGACTTTGACAATATTAGATAATGGTTTTACATTTTTTTAGTACATCAGTTTTTTACTTTCATTTGTCATACGCAGAATTGCCCTATCTTCATTATTTTCTGTCTTATGGTATTGCAAAATAAAGGTCTCTGGGATAAACAATTAGAACAACTATTAACCTTTTACTACCCGCGCATCAAGTTATAACATAACTACACGCGTGGCGTACTTTGTACGCCACAAGAAAATACACTTAAAAACAGCGGATTTGTTTAATTTTTTTTGAAAAAATACACTTAGTTGTTTGTTATAAACCTTATTCGGCATCAGTGAATACTTGGAGTTCCTTTTCAGTAAGCCAATTGGGATTTATAACTGGAATCATGGAATAACTGGATTCCATGATAAATAAAATTACTAATAAAAATTTTTTTTAAATGTGATTTTTTACAGGAGAAAAAGTATTGTTTACAAAGAAAAATATATTTGCCATAATGACTAAAAAACAATTAAAATATGTACTTATATTACGACTTATAGTAATATAATCCTGGGGTATATTGTCCACCACCGGAAACAACAAATAATAAAATGTAAATTACGATCTTTCCAGAACGCCGATTATAACGAAATTAAAACCAAATTGTAAAGCACATTCCAGTGATAGGTTAGAAAAATAAGCAAGGTCAAAAATTAAATTTTTAAATATATTTCCAGGAGAATTCTTATATCTGCAGCGCGTGTAGTTAAAGGTTAAACTAATTAATGGATCGGTCTCAAATTTTGAGGGTTTGTTAAGTACCCCAATACCCAACTTTGGGTGAAAACTAAAGTTCTGGGATAGTTTTAGTAAAAGTTATTAACAAATAACGATTTTCACTTATTTTGCAGTTTGCGTAGCAACAAATTAACTTTTGAACTTTCAAAAATCGGCATTTTGAAGGTTTTAATGTTCTAAAAAACTAAATTTTATGTCAACTATTTAGCTTTTGAATGGGGTGCAAAAAATACAAAAAAGTCGCGATTTTTGAACTAAATTGTTAATAATTAAAAAACGGACGCGAACTCTAGGCAGGAAACAGGTACGCTTTCTTCCTATAGGTCTACATTAACTAAAAAAGTAGTCAGCTACCTGGATCTTTGAGTGTCCCGAACATGGTCTATTTCTAGCTTATTCCCTGGAGTATTTGTATATTTATATTATTCGCTAAACATGTAGATATTTAGATAATACTACTTTATGAAACTACTAACTACTAACTAAACTCACTGTTCTATTAATAAGATTGAGAGCTTTTAATTTAGGGATAGAAAGCGTACAATATAAAATACAAAAACATCATTTGCTTAAACAAATCTTTGTTTTTTTTTTCGTTTTATTCAAATGATTTAAAATTGTAAATAAAAGTGTTTAAATAAATCTTACCTCTCTATTTTATTTCAAATTGACCAAGGGATATCCCTAAGGACGTATTTAAAAGACCTGTTTATCAGATGTCAGAAAACTTATATTTCGTATATTCCCACAACCTGTTAATACCATTTGTATTCTTACCGTACCTGAAGGGCTGAGGTAACTATGTTATTAAAAATAACTAGTTTTGTTAAATTTAGGGCAACGAAGATCTAAGTTAGGGACAATTCGATTAAAAAGAAATCAGTTTGTGTATTTGTGTGGACTGGTAACAATCAAGTAAGTCCTAGTCCAAGTAGTCCTAGGCTGTCGGGTTAAAAAGTTTTACGAGAAAAATAAAGAAAAATTTAGTTAAGTCCAAGTAAAGAAATTATTTTTTACATATGCAGAAAGACAAAGAGGAGAATACATGTTTCGTTGTTGTGTAGTTACCTTAGTGTATGTGTATATTAAATTCTCAACTATTCAAGTGTTTAGAAGAGGGCATTGAGCACTAAAAACACCCGAATAAATCGATTTTTAAATACAGCACCTAGAGACTCGCAGTTTTTTTGCATTATGTTTAGGATGACGTCAGGAAAAAAGTCTAGTATTCGAAAATGGGTGGAAAGGCATAATTGCACTTTAAAGTGTATAAAACGCATCACAAAGTGCATGCATAAGCATGTCAAAATCAGTATACTAAGGAACAATTTTTGTTATTCGGGTAATTTATGTGATAACTGAACACGAATACGACATCAGAACTGACCTCCGGATCACCTGGTGTCCAAGGTCACTGCAATGGATGTCATCTTCTAGAGTTTTGAGGGTTTTCGGCACTAAATTGATGGAAACGGATTACTCATGGGTTTTTGGGGTCGCTAAACACGAATATGCCATCAGCATTGACCTCCGGAATACCTGGTGCCCAGGGTCACTACAAGGACACGTCATCTTCTGGAATTTCGAGGATTTTCGGCATTAAGTTAATGCAAATGGATTACTCGGTAGTTTTTGAGGTTGCTAAACACGAATATGATATGCCATCAGAATAGGCTCCCGGAGCACCTTGTGCCCAGGACCACTTCAAGAGACGTTACCTATGGAGTTTCGAGAATGTTCGGCATTTAATTGATGCAAATGGATTGCAGGAGGGTTTTTGAGATCACTAAACACCAAATAGCAATCAGAACCGACCTTCGGAACACCTTGTGCCCAAAGTCACTGCAAAGGACGTCATCTTCTAGAGTTTCGGTGTTAATGCAAATGGATTACTCGCGGGTTTTTGAGGTTGCTAAACACGAATATGATATGCCATTAGAACAGGCCCCCGGAGCACCTGGTGCCCAAGGTCAATAAAAGGGGCGTCATATTCTAGAGTTTCGAGGGCTTTTGGTATTACATTGATGCAAAAGAATTACTCATAGGTTTTTGGGGTTGCTGAACAGAAATACGTCGTTTGAACAGACACCGGAGCAACTGGTGCCTAAGGCACGTTATCTTCTGGAGATTCGAGAGTTGTCGGTAATAAATTGATGCAAATCGATTACTCTTGGGTTTTTGGGGTTGCTGAATATAAATATATCATCAGATCCGAAACACGCAGTTTCGTGAAAACTTTTAAAACTCCAGAAGATGACCTGCTCAAGGCACCAGGTGCTCTGTAGGCAGATCTGATGGCATATTTGCGTCCAGAAACCCCAAAAACCCATGAGAAATCCATTTTCATTAATTTAGCACCGAAAACTCTCGAAACTCCAGAACATGAACTTTTTTAGGCACCAGGTACTACGGTGTCTGTTCTGATGGGGTAATTGTGTTTAGCAATCCCAAAGACCTATGAGTAATCCATTTGCATCAATGTAGTACAGAAAACCATCGAAACCTTAGAAGATAACACCCCTTGGAGTGGCCCTTGGCACCAAGTGCACCAGGGGTCGGTTCTGATAGCATATTCGTATTTAGCGACATCAAAAATTTTGCAGTAATCTATTTGCATTAATTAAATACCGAAAACCTTCGAAACTCCAGAAGATGACGACACTTGCAGTGACCTAGAACACCAGGTGCTTTAGAGGTCGGTTTTGATTGCGTATTCGTGTTTAGAGGCCTCAAAACACCCCGAGTAATCCATTTGCATCAATTTAATGCCAAAAACCCCACGGAACTCCAGAAGATGACGTGTCGTAGTATTGACCCTGTTTCGCCGGAGGTCAATTCTGATAGCATATTCGTGTTTAGCGACCCCAAAAACCCACGAGTAATCTATTCGCATCAATGTAATGCCGAAAACTCTCAAGACTCCAAAAGATGACGTCCCTTGCAGTGACCTGTGACCATGGGCACCAGGTGATCCGGGGATCGGTTTTGATGGCGTATTCGTGTTCAGTGACCCCAAAAACTCACCGAATAACAAAATTTTTTCGTTAGTATATTGATTTTGATATGCTTATGCACTTTTCGATGCGTTTTATGCACTTTAAAGTGCATTTATGCATTTCCACCCATTTCTGAATAGTAGACTTTTTTTCTGACGTTATCCTGAACATAATGTAAAAACATGCAAGTCTCTACGTGCTGTATTTAAGAATCGATTTATTTTGTACTAAATGCCCTTGACTGTATTAATTAAAAACTCAATGTTATTAATAGAACTCTGAAGCTATTTCTTTGTGGCATTTATGTAATTTTTTATAAATGTTAATACAATCATTTTTTAAGTTAAATTGTGGCTTATTTCCCATTTAAAGAAAGTGAGGTGCTCAGTGACATGGTGTAAACTTACGCTTTTATTCTGGAGGTTAGTATCACCCCTGTTAGAAGGTGGAAATTATTTTATTAAAAATAACCCCATAAGTCGTTATAGAGTCAAATTCTAGGCAAATTTGTTATATAACGTTATTAAAATTCATTTCTTTTTGAGTTATTATATCAAAGATTGCTGTTTTAACCCGGTTTTTCATAAATAACTCAAAAAATGTAAGTTTTACAAAAAAAGTTATCATTACCAAAATACAGGGTGATTGATTAGTGTGATAAAGCTCCGTAGATCCGCTATAGTAATAGATAGCGATAAAAGTTAATAACAAAAATTATAGCCAACTTTGAGCTACAAAAGCATTACAAAATTAGTTAGAATGTTACAGGGTTGTCGATAACGTAGTGGCAGACTAACCTTATATTTTTTTAAAAGGAACACCCTGTATTTTATTTTATATTAAAAATCCTGTTAACTTCTCTATGACAAAAATGTAAAGGTTTGTTATGTTATACAGGGTATTTAGAAAGTTATAACCAATTTTATATGAAAATCGTAACAAGTTCAACTTCCTGTATAAATAAAAATAAGCAAAACAGCAGTGGTTTATTGATGCCATATTTTTTATTAATTGTCAAAATTTTTCAAAATAATTGATATTGCTAATTTTCTTTAAATCTAATACAGGGTGAGTCAAAACGCAAGTACATTATATCCTCAGTAATTTTAAATTGAACACCCTGTATTTTATATCACTATTGAAAAGTACTTAGTACTTTAATTTGTATACAACATTACCTATGTCTAAATTTATTAGTTTAAGAGATATACTCTGTTCCACGAACATACGCCTGTCTTGGATTATCGCAACGACGAATATTTTACTGTGCAAATTATGAAGAACGAAAGTAAATTGCAAAATACATTGTTGTTTATTGGAACAATTATTAGAGCCATTTATTTTCGCACTTCTTATGTTGCACACTAAAATATTCGTTGTCGCGATAATCCAAGACTTTTTCATTTTTCAATGAACCAGTAGGCCACCCAGATCACCAAAATTTAATAAACTGTACTGATTTTTTTGGGGTTACGTTAAGAATAAAGGTTATAAAATGCCTCCAACAACAAGGGATGAGATGAAAAATAGAATACAAAGTGTATTTCGATGTGTTAATTTACAAATGCTTCGTAATGTAAGTAACTCATTCAACAGCCGTTTTTAGGCATGCATAAATGTGTTAGGAGGTCATTTTGAGTATCTTATGTAATTAAATATTAAAAATATTTTATTAAAAGTAGCTTTTAATTTTTGCAAAAATATTGTATTTTGTGTTCATATTTTTTTTGTAAAATTTTTTACTGTTAAATAATTTGTCGTTCTTTATTTGTTACATTGTTACATTTACATACAAAAGTAGTTTTTAATTGTTTTCACAAAATGTTTTATTTTGTGTTTGTGTTTTTTTTTGTAAAATTTATAACTAATAAATTAGTTTTCTTTCTGTACTTGTTACATTTATATACAAAACTAGTTTTTAATTGTTAAAAAATGTTTTATGATGGGGTTGTGTTTTTTTTTTGTAAAATGTATTACTAGTGAATTATTTTTTCTTTATTTCCTACATTGTTACATTGATTACCAGATTGATAAATCGGTAATCTTAAATTGTCAGTTTTAAAAAATTCACTCGTGGCTTACTTAACATTTGGAAAGATTAATGTCTGGTTGCGCCAACAAATCTTAAGCTCCAGCTTATAGATCCATAATTTTCGATTTTTATCTAATCACGTCTTAAGTAAGACCAAGTTTAAAATACAATCGACGCGGCAATCCATTGTGGCAAGCTGAAAATTGATCTAAAACTCAATGGTGCAAAGCGTATGTTTCGTAAGCGGAACTTAAGGTACGTCTTAAGCTTAAGATATGTTGGTGCAACCAGGCATTAGACCCCTAATTAATAATTTGCTCTGAAAAATGAAAATATCTGGAAAACTAATAAATTTAGACATAGGGAATGTTAAATATAAAAATTAATGTACAATAATGGTACTCTTCGATAGTGATATAAAATACATGGTATTCCATTTAAAATTACTGACAAAATAATGTACCTGCGTTTTTACTTACCCTGTATTCAATATAAACAAAATTCAATATCAATCATTTTTAAATATTTTGACAATAAATAAAAAAATATGGCATCAATAGTTTTCATTGCTGTTTTGCTGTAGTGCTTATTTTTATTTATACAGTCTTATGATTTTCATATAAAATTGGTTAACTTTGTAAATACCCTGCATAACATAACAAAACTTTATATTTTTGTAATGGAGAAGTTAAGAAGATTTTAAATATAAAATAAAATATAGGGTGTTTCATTTAAAAAAACAAAAGTTTGGTCTGCCACTATGTTATCGAAATGTGAAGCTCAAAGTTGGTTACAATATTTGTTATTAACTTTTATTGCTATCTATTACTATAGCGGATCTATTGAGCTTTATCACACTAATCAATCACCCTGTAGATATTGAAAAAATAGAATAAATTACTTACTTGAAAACGTTTTAGTATTAATTTAAAGTGTGTTGTTTAATGTATATTTTTTCGGAGAGTACTCAAATTTAAGTATTCAAGATTAAATAACAGGAAAACGATGTATTTTATAACATATACTTTTCTAAACACTTGTCAAATTAGTCAGAACTACCTATAAAATTAGGTTGAGAAGAAGTTGATAGTATCAAAATTTATGCTCCAAAAATTTTTCCAAAAAAATTTATAGTACCTATCTATTTTTAGAATCACTCACTTAATTTTTATAATATCAGGTTCATCCAAAAATTATTTGAAATATAATTTCAACTGCTTTAAAATCGTAGTAAATTTAGTCTTTTAAATCTCCTTTTTAAACTGTTAAAGAGCCCCGGTTACATGATTCTCGTAGTAAAAAACACGACTTTAAACGTTTTATTTCGATTATTTTTTATTCTACAAAAAATGAAATGAAAGAAGACCTTTGCTAAAAAAAACTCAAGTTTCGATCTGTATCTGTCGTTTTTTTCGTATGTAGTATTTTTTTAATAAGTTAAAAAAATTAACGAAAATTTGAAAAATTCGTTTTTTTTTAAATCATGTTTTATTTTTCACAAATATTCATTCTAAACCGTTCAAAATGTTTGTTGTCATTACTTACGCTATAATAAATAAAGTCTTATAGGGATTATTATAAATTTTAGTTTTCGTGGAAATAGTACATATTATGTTGTATTTCGTACATATGTCGTACATATTATGTTGTATTTTTCAATTTTCCCAAAAAATTCGGGAGGGTCCTTTTATTTTCATCATAACTTTTTTGGAAAAAATGTCGGTTTTGAGTTATAAAAAACCGCTTTAAAACATGCATTTTAGTACGAACAATTAAATTTTTTGAAACTTAAATTTATTTTTTCTACAACCGTGTTAAAAATGCAATTTTTAGCACTCCATACGAGCGTTAAAAATGATACTTTAAGGCACTAGTGCTTTAAAAAAAATTTAAGGCACTGCAGTTCGTATTGACCGTATATGCAATTTTGATGTAATGTCAAAAAAATATAAAATTGGAATGTCAGTCCAGTTCAAGTAAAAGTTTTTGTAGATATTGTCCTGTAATTACGTTTGTAGAAAAAATATTGTATGATATGCGTGTTAAAAAGTACATTTTTAAGGCACTTATGTGAATTGCAGAACTCGCTTCGCTTATTCTGCAAACTTTCACATGCGTGCCTTAAACGTGTATTTTAAACACTTGTATCATAAATAACTATTAAGAACTTTATTTTACAAATTATGCTTGAAATTTGACCCTCTTTCGATATCTGGGGTTATGTCAGTTTTATTTCACTCGCCAATTTTCATAAAAATTGATGGAGATTCAACGAAATTGGAAGTGAAAACTTTCAGTGTCTGTACTTAAATGGAAATGTTGTTCAGATGCTATTTCCTTGTGGCATTTTTGCAATCCACTATTCTAAATGGGAAACAAGCCACAATTTAACTAAACAATGATTTTATTTACGTTTCGACGTCCACATCGGATGTGGTTGTCAAAATACAAAATTTTGACATGAAAATTATTTTATTACAAATAATCCCATAGATCGATAAAAGGGCAAATTCTAGGCAATTTTTTTAACAAGTTATTAAAATATATCATTACTTGGTGAGTTGATCAAAGATTTTCAATTCTTTATGAAAAAATGCATGTTTTAAAGCGGTGTTTCATAAATAACTCAAAAACTATTAATTACAAAAAATTGGTTATAACCAAAAAGTTAATAAAAAATCGAATAAACTCCTTACTTGAAAAATCTTTTAATATTAATTCAAATTGAGTTATAGGTAATTGAATTTATATTTTTTTCGCCGAGTAGGTACTCAATCTATCATTTTATTACATTTATTTTCTTGTCAAAGTACTCAGAAATACCTCCCTAATGAGATGCAGAAGAAGTTTATAGCATGAAAACTTATTCTCCCAAAATTTTTTCTTTTATGCTCCAAGATTTTTTCCAAAATAATGATACCTATTGCTTTTTAGAATAATTTCGTTCATTTTTACGATATTAGGTTGATCTAAAAAGCATTAGAAAGGTAATTCCTGGGGGTATAAAATCGTGTTAAATCTAATCTCTTAGATTGCTTTCTGTTTTAAAGGTAAAATATTACATGGGCTCGTTGACATGGTTCTTGTAGTAAAATTTAGGCTTTAAACTGTTCTATCTCGATAACTTTTTATGCTACAAACATAAAAAGTAACGTAAAATCTTTGTTGAAAATAAACTCCAATTTCGTTTTCTATCATTTTTTACGTATATCGTGAATTTCTGGAGTTATTATCAAAAGAAAATGAAATTTACGAAAACTTGAAAAATTCTGACTTGTGAAATCAAATTTTTTGTTAGATATGTATCCTAAACCGATCAAAATTTTTGGGGTCATAATATCTTAAATAAAAAAGATATAGTGATTACCATAAATTATAATTTTTGTGGAATACCTTAAAAGCCATGCATCTAACTAAAAAGACTGTATAAAAAGTTTTTTGTCTTATAAAAAACAAAGAGATTTGTTCCTTCGTAAATCTTCTATTTGTAATACAAAAAGAGATATAATGGTAGGTAAAAAGAGTTTGTTTTTGGTGCATGCTCAGATTAGTTTCTTCGTAAATCTTCTATATTATAATACAAAAAGAGATGGTAGGTGGAAAGAGTTTGTTTTTTGGTGCATGCTCTAATCGGTGTATTGAACTAGAAATACCAGAGGAACGGTAGATTTTAGGTGTATAATGCTACTAGTACTTGAAAAGACCAACGAGCACCGTTAAATGTCGACTACATCACTGGCGGATCCAGGGGGGTGTCACGGGGGTCATGACCCCCTCCATAATTGTAAACTCACGTATCCTAGGCTTGGTAAGACTAAGTGACCTTGCATCAGAGAAAGGTAATTAAATCACCCTCAAGACCCATGACTTCCCCAAACAAAATTTCTGGATCCGCCACTGGACTACATTCAAACTAAGCGAGATATGATTCAAAAAAATTGATGACTAATGTATTTTAAGGAAAAATGAGAAGCACATTTAACCCCTGATCCACCATAATTTAAATATTTCTTTTCTTCTACAATACCTTTTATTATAGCCAACTATTTTCAGTGGGAAATAAGCCACAATTAAAAAAAAATGATTTTATTAACGTTTCGACGTCCAAGTCGGGTGTCGTTGTCAAAATACAAAATAATATTAAATTAAATAAAAATGTTTTTGCTTAGTAAAAAATTCTTCTAATAATTTATTTAATCTGAGTCATTTATATCGGCAATTCAGACATGTACTATACATTTTAAAGTAGAAAACTTGGAAATGATATTGCCAATATTGATGAGTTGGGCGTCGAAACGTTAATAAAATCATTTTTTTTTGTAAAATTGTGGCTTATTTCACATTGAAAATAGTTGATTATAAAAATGCCACAAGGAAATAGCTTCAGAACAACATTTCATTATAGTGTTATTTCTATGTTCAAAAACTATATGGAATATATATATATATATATATATATATATATATATATATATATATATATATATATATATATATATATATATATATATATACTATATATAAACTATATATAAAATAAATGGATTTTGAAAAAAAAGATCAAATTATAGAGCGCATTTTTAAATTTTCTTAAAAATCTTCCTGTTTCTTCATGTAATTCGAAAATGATAAAAGATTCAAAAAAAAGATACTATACAAAAATGTATTAGATACATTTTTTTTTGGTTTCTCATTACTGTATCTCTTATCGTTTTCAAGTTACATGGAGAAAAAGGAAAAGATTTAAGAAAATTTAAAACTGCGCTCAATGATTTGATCAATTTTTTTTTCAAAAACCCTTCATTTTAAACTTCTCCAACTTTTTAAACATAGAAAACACTAATAAAATAAAACACTAATAAAAGGTATTGTTGAAGAAAATCGATGCATGTAAATTCTGGTGGATGAGTGATGAGCGATTAAACGTATTTCTCATTTTTTCTTAAAATGCATTAGTCATCAATTTTTTTACATTTTTTTATTTTTTTATCTCTATTAGTTTGAATGTAATCGACATTTAATATTCCTCATTTTAAAGGTCTTTATAAGCACTACAAAAGGTACTGGCAGCATTATACACCTAAAATCGACCGTTTCTCTGTTATTTCAAGTTGAATACAACGATGTGAGCATGCACCAAAAAGAAAACCAACCCCCCTTCCTCGCACTAATGCCTCACCCTGTATATAAGTATTATAACTTGCATTAACATACATCAATATATATTTTGTTTTTAAATTTGTGAAAAACGGCATAAATAAAACTAAATTAAAGAGATATCTTGATAAATGAAATAAAAAAAATATTAATGAAATAAAAAATTATACCTAATAAGATTTTCAAAAAAATGTATCGAAAGCTGTAAAATTTTTAAACCGAGTTTCCAGTTAAATTTTCTTCTGGAACTATTTTCTTGTGGTATCTTATGCAATTTATTAATTTCGATGAGAATAAGCAACATTTTAATTTTGAAATTAATTTATTTATTTGATTAGTAAGTCAGCAATATATCGAAAATATATCATTTATATTTTAAAATAACATACATACTAAATCAGAGTTTAATGTTAATTTTGAGAGTAAACTAAATATAGGACCAAATACTTATCAAGTCGGGATAGTGTCATAAGGTTTTCTCCTGTTTTTTTTTTTCGTCGTGATTAACTATGAGATCACAAACACAAGAATTTTACTGTTCATTGCATTTGGTTCTCTTTTTATAGACAAATCACGTGCTATGATTTTTCTGACGGATGTTCTTAAAGTTGATATAATGTAATCGATTGGATTATCTTCCAATAAAGTTGTCCCAGTAAGGCAGCTCATAAATATTGGCAATACAATTTTAAAGTAATCTACTGTAAAATGTATAAGTAAAATATGTATATGTCTGAATTGTCAATAGGTATACTGCCCTACTAAGCGAAAAGGGGGTATTTACACTTTTTCCAAAAATTAAATATTAGTGTCTAGTAAATAATTACACCTGATTCTATCTAATACTAAAGTGAATTCGTCGTATCTGCTTTACAAATATTATATTTTAGGCTATATATTTAGGGGTATCTACAAAGCATACGTTATATTATATACTAAGCAATTTGGCGGTAACTACTGATACTAGGCAATAATAGTTTTATCTGCACAAACTTACGCTATATTATTTTGTAGAAATTACTTTGTTATTTAAACCACATGTAGATAAAATGTTGTACTCTGTTTTTTTATCTTAGTACCTAACCTATAATCGTTTCTTAATTATGGGGGTATTTTTTAGTAAAAAATGAAAAAAGCTGAATTTTATTATTTTTACCAAGAAAACAAAAAAAACTAAGTATATTTTCAATATAAATGATTTAAACTTAAAGATTGTAAACAAAATAAGAATGCGAATAAACAAAATCTAAATACCTTCTTAACTCAAAACAATATAAATTACAGATACCCCCTTTTCGCGTAGTAGAGCAATATAAATGAGTCAGAAAAAATAAAATAATTAGAAGATTTTTTTGCCAATCACCAAAATCAAAATTTGTTTAATTCATTAATGTTTTGTATTTTTTGATAACGATTTCCGAAGGGGATGTCGAAATGTCAAATAAATTTAATTTCAAACTCAAATTCTGGCTTATTCCCAACTATAATAGCAAATAAAAAAAATTGCGTGAAAAATAATAACCTATTAATATAAGAGTAACCATATTGCTTAAATACTGGCAACCATAACTCCTACAAAACGGATATACCCTATCATTAACCATCATGGCTTCTTTTCATAGTGGGCGAACCACCCTCACTATATATTTCAATTGTGGAATAACACCCAATGGCTGCTTGTATATTTTCCCAATTGTACTTACAGTTTTCAGTTATGGCTCCGGTAAAATGATAAGTGAACAGTTCACCCTCACTATTTCCTATATTACGAGGGGAGGCCATTAAAGTTACCCTCGGTAAGCACAAGCCGACCATCATTGTAACTTTATCGATTGATTTTTTCAAAAATGTAGATGTGTTATCATATTTAAAGTAAATATTTTTATTTTTAATTAATTTTAAAAAAGAATTTAGAAAATTATAGAGCTTTTATTTCTGACAATTAATGTACCACGTGAAACGAACTATGATCATTTAACAAAATAAAAAATATATTTTTAACATTGCCCCGAATCTATTTTCTTGTGGCATATGCAGTTATGTATTTTACTTGGGTATAAGCCACAATTTAAGTTAGAAATTAAATTTATTGGACGTTTCGAATTCCACTTCAGAAATCATTATCAAAATACAAAACATAAGTAAAATAAATAAATTTTGTTTTTATTGCTTTGTTTCTAAATATTTCTAATAATTTAATTTTATCTTACTAATTTATATTGACAACTCAGACATATAATTATTATGTACAGTATATTTTAAAATAGATGACTTTAAAATGATATTGTTCTGAAGCTATATTCCTATGGCATCTTATGCAATTTACTATTTTATTTGGGAAGTTATACAATAATTTACTTTTTCTACAACCGTGTTAAAAATGCAATTTTTAGCACTCCATACGAGCGTTAAAAATGCTACTTTAAGGCACTAGTGCTTTAAAAATTTTATGGCACTGCAGTTCGTATTTAGACAAGGCGAAAACGGCGGGTTCGCTGGGAAAAATATTCCCATGAGTTTTTTTGCATAGTTACATTCGTGAGACATCCCAGAATAAGGTCCAAGTGAAAAGTGGGCCAAATTTTTTTTAACAATTTTTTTTAATCAAATTGCAAAAATCAATATTTTTGGCCCGGACAATTTTTTTATAGGTTTTTTTGGACCATTCTGCATAAAAAAAGTCTCTTATAATTTTTCTCTAAACTTGATCGTTTTCGAGTTATAAGCAATTTAAAATTGAAAAAAACGAAAAATGTCGATTTTCAAGGCTTAATAACTCGGTTAAAAGTTATTATTATGAAAGTCAGAAAGTGACTAAATCAAAGTTTAATACCTCCCCTACAAGATCCCGAAGAAATTTTTGTCATTATTTTATTACTAAGCTGTTATTTTTAAGTAATAATATTGAGCGCCATGCATGTGGTAGCCGGTTGTAAATGCTGAGTGCGAGAGAGATGCCACTCCGGCAGTCCAATTGTGCCTCTACTTGCACTCACATTTACGGCTGCCTACCACGTGTATGGCGCTCAATATTATTACTTAAAAATAACAGCCTTAGTAATAAAATAATGACAAAAATTTCTTCGGGATCTTGTAGGGGGCATTAAACTTTGATTTAGTCACTTTCTGACTTACATAATAATAACTTTTAACCGAGTTATTAAGCCTTGAAAATCGACATTTTTCGTTTTTTTTTTTTCAATTTTAAATTGCTTATAACTCGAAAACGATCAACTGTAGAGAAAAATTATAAGAGACCTTTTTTATCCAGAATGGTCCAAAAAATCTACAAAATTGTCCGGGCCAAAAATATTGATTTTTGCAATTTGATTAAAAAAAAATTGTTAAAAAAAATTTGGCCCACTTTTCACGTGGGCGACTTCTTGAACCTTATTCTAGAATGTCTCACGAATGTAATTATGCAAAAAAATCTCATAGGAATATTTTTCCCAACGAACCCGCCGTTTGCGCCTTGTCTAATTGACCGTATAGGCAATTTTGATGTAATGTAAAAAAAATGTAAAAATGAAATGTCAGTCAAGTTCAAGTAAAAGTTTTTGTAGATATTGTCGTGTAATTACGTTTGTAGAAAAAATATTGTATGATATGCGTGTTAAAAAGTACATTTTTAAGGCACTCATGTGAATTGCAGAACTCGCTTCGCTCATTCTGCAAACTTTCACATGCGTGCCTTAAACGTGTACTTTTAACACTTATATCATAAGTAACAATTATGTAAATGTTTATCTAACATGTACAAAATGAGTGGTTTATAACTGTTTTAATATAATTTGTCTAAATTTTGTTAGCACCTTCTTCTCTGAAACCTAATAATATAATTATATTTTTATTTATGTAAATTTCAGTTTGACACTACTTTTTGCAAATAATTCATTTTTCTCTTTCACGGGCCATATCTTAATTATCCGACAGAGCTAACTTTATTATTTATTTGTTTAATAACATTGTTTTTAAATAAATTGGGTTTTTAAATAAATATACCTTTTACCAAGAAAAAAATGTTTCATTATTTGTAATTAATGGTATACAGTCAGCTACAGGAAATTCTTTCGTGTGAATTAAATTGGCTCGGACTGCATTCTCTTTTTTGTGTGCCGTGCTTGTTTTAAAGCGTTGGCTATCTAGCCCGACCAAGGAACACAAAACCTTACGAAAACCCTCAAAAAAATAAGGGATGGATGAAAATTTGGGAATAGGTAGTTGAAATTGTCTATTATTATATAAGGAAAAGTTTACAATTCCATATCCCCTCCATTTTACAAAAATATAGAATTGTAGGGGATGAAAAATATACATTCAAAATAAGTCCATAATAGTAATTGTATAAAATGCATAACTATAAGCAACTTATTTTCGATAGGGTTTTTTCACTAAGTCATACTTTTCGAGTTATTTGTGAGTGAATATATTCATTTTAAAAAAAAAGAAACCATGTTTATGGACGGTTTTTCACAAACAACTCAAAAAGTAGCTCATAAAAAAATTTAAAAAATGCATAAAGTCTGTAGACACAGCAGAAGCAGAGTCGTACCTAATGAAATGTAAGTCTAACTCTGGTTTTCTTTAATTGTAGCATTTAATCACTTGTAACGCTGACCTGAAGATGATCTGTATATTGTAGAGATCGAAACCGGTCGTCTTAGTGAAATTAAATGATTGTGAGTACGTCTTTCTTTTACTTCATTTACTTCATTTGAAAAGTAAGTTCTTCTTCGTCAAATTCCAAATCGAATATTTCAATGTGAAATAACCAAAAAACTGAACACTTTTCGGGGAAAACTCATTACAACTTTTTTAAAGTGTTTGAGAAAAGGTTTATTTTCGTTTTTTAAAAACTTCTAACATTAAAAGTAAGTGAGTTACGCTTAAAATGTTGTTGGTCCTTTTTATTTTTTGGTAAAAAAAATCGCGAAAATCACCCCCTAATTAACATTCCAAATGATATTAATCTTTACCGCTTCACAAATTAATTTGCTTATGTACTCTTTATACGATCTGTAAGGTTCATCGATTCAAAGTGTTTATTTTTGAAGAGGCTGTAGTTAAAATGACTTGAATTAGTCACTAATCACGAGTGTATGCAAATTTTGAACAGCCATAGCGTAACCAATTTTTTTTTCTAATAGGAAAACAAGAAATCCAAAATATTCAGAAAAGTAAAACGTACATTTTATTACTCTTTGACATTTTTGGTAATACTAACAATTTTTAAGTTATTTTGCAAAAAAATTGGAATTTTTTTCAAAATTAAAAAAAATTATTTTAAAACCAATTTTTTTTTTAATGAGCAATTTAAACTTTGAACCAATGAAACTTATATATGTATCATATAAACAATACATAAGTAAAGTAAGCTGTAACCTAAATAAAAGGTGCCAACAATATTTTGAGCGTAACTCATTTACTTTTAATGTTAGCAGTTTTTTTAAAAACTGGGGTGTAGAGCTAGTTCGCGTCCATAGTAGAATACTACACGTGCACCCTGGGTAACGCTAAATGAACTAGCAAATACTGGCGGTCAGATAATCTTAGGATCTCCTGACCAGAGACACATTACAATGCCGATAAACGTTATCAAAAGGCAAATTACCAAAAATACACAAGGTCCTTCTCAGGACCCAACGACTAGGAAACTCGGACCGATGATCCGAATTTGTTACTTAAATGTAGAAGGCATAAGCTATTCAAAGAGCCAGTACTTATCAAAATTTTTAAAAGATAACGACATCGATCTGGTCGCTTTACAGGAAACACACTGCGAAACGGAAGAACAACTGCGAAAAAGGGGAAAAATACCTGGCTTCGAACTACTGGGTGCCACGTACCATCGATCATATGGCACAGCAACGTACGTTAAACAAAACATAGAAAACGCCGTCCTTGTTTCTACGTGTACTAAGGATGAAATTCATAATATTGTTGTAAAAATTGGAAGCATCACCGTCACTACCACCTACAAACCACCAGCTATATCCTGGCCAGCTCAAGTCATTCACACACATCCTCACCCGTCAATATACGTGGGGGACTACAACAGTCACCATGAATACTGGAAATATAAACAATGCAACAACAATGGGAGCGCACTAGTAAAATAGGCGGAGGACGAACATCTCTTACTTAAGTTTGATGCTAAAGACCGACCTACATTTATGTCAGCAGCATGGAAAAAGGGGTACAACCCTTATCTATGTTTTGTCTCTACTAATAGGAGCGGGCAACCTCTATCAGTCTCACGAAGAGTAATGGACGACTTTCCACACAGTCAACACCGCCCAGTAATCATAGAGGCAGGAACCCAAATTCCTATAATCTCATCCATCCCTCGCCCACGGTGGAATCTGAAGAAAGCTAAGTGGAGTAGGTTTTCTACAGAACTGGACAAGACTCTATGATGGATACCCCCTACCGGCAGAAATAACAAAAGATTCGCTGGAGCTGTAATAAGCACGGCCAAAAAGCATATACCAAGAGGCTATCGAAAAGAATACATTCCCGGTTGGTCCCATAATAGTGAAGAACTGTACCAAAATGTCCTTGAAAATGGCGATCAATAAATAGCAGATGAACTGCTCCATAGCCTAGATGCAGCGAGACAACAAAAATGGACCGAAACTGTAGAAAGTCTTAATTTTCAAACATCAAGCAGGCAAGCATGGACACTATTAAGAAAATTAGGAAGCGGAACTCCTATAACAAGGAACAAAAGAACAATTAACCCAAACACTATTGCCTCACATCTGGTATCAACATCTAGAGCACCGAAAGACAAGCCACATACAACCAAGGTAAAACGAGAGCTCAAAACTTTAAAATTCCAATCTACAGACACCGAATACTCCCGCCCTTTCACTTCCGAAGAAGTCACTATTGCTCTCAAGGATGTAAAGCCAGGTAAAGCCCCAGGTTTTGACAATATTCATCCCGAATTATTAATTAACTGCGGCAAATATGTGAGAGAATGGATAGCCCACTTTTTCACGGACATTATGAAGACCGGTATCATACCACAGGAACTCAAACGCTCGAAGGTCATTGCCATATTAAAGCCAGAGAAACCAAATGATAGCAACCCTAAGAATTACAGACCAATAGCCCTACTATCGGTTACATTTAAGCTTCTAGAGCGCCTTATCTACAATAGAATTAGCACAAAGCTGCTTGAAACAATACCTGTTGATCAGGCGGTTTCCGACCCAAAAGAAGCTGCGCAGATCAGGATCTTTCACTTACCACATTTATCGAGGCAGGGTTCCAGCGAAAACTTAAAACTGCAGCCGCATTCATAGACCTAACAGCGACCTACGATACAGTCTGGAGAGAAGGCACGATATACAAGCTCCTCTGTACAATCCTCTGTAAATCCACCGCTCGAATAATCAACAGCATGCTAGCCGACAGAACGATTCAAGTGGTCATGGGATCTGACATCAGCACCCCAAGGAAACTGAAGAATGGACTGCCTTAGGGATCTGTCTTGGCTCCTCTTCTCTTTAGCCTATACATCTCTGATATACCAGAAACCAGATCAAGAAAGTTTGGTTACGCCGATGACTGGGTCTTTGCGACAAGGTGTAAGTCATTTGAAGAAACAGAAGAAATCCTCACGGCGGACTTACACATAGTGGGAAAATATTTCCGTAAATGGAGGCTCCAACCAAACGCTACGAAAACAGAGGTTTCCAGTTTCCACCTAAATAACAAGCTTGCAGGAAGAATACTCAATATTCAGTTCGAAAACACCACACTCGCCTACAATAAAACACCAAAGTACCTTGGGGTGACTCTTGACAGAACCCTATCATTCAAGGAACATCTGACAAAAACAGTGGAAAAACTTAAATCCAGAAACAACATCATCCAGAAGCTGTGCGGCACAACATGGGGAGCATCGGCTTCCACCTTGCGATCATATGCCTTGGGCCTAGTCTTCTCAACTGCGGAATACTGCTCTTCAGCATGGCTTAACAGCCCACATATACACAAAGTAGATGTCCAATTGAATAATACAATGAGAATGATTGCTGGAGTTAAGTATCAAATCCACCCCTACGCAATGGCTCCCAGTACTGAGCCACATTCCACCACCCAAACTACGACGCATACACACACTCACTAGTGAGTACAGAAAGATAGTAGGTAACGAGAACCTGCCAATCCATCAAGATATAGATGCCGCCAACGGTAACCGTCTACGCTCCAGACGACCACCAATAAAAACAGCAAAGGTTGCTGTAAAGGGTGAGTTCAATTTAACGACAACATGGACTCGAGAATGGATGGAACAACAAAATAGCAACTTACCCTGCATCACACAAAAACCACCAGGCTTTGACTTACCACGCAACACATGGTCTATGCTGAACCGAATCAGAACCCAACACGGCAGATGTGGTTACATGATGCACAAATGGGGTAAACGACCATCCCCACTATGTGACTGTGGACAACCACAACCATCTATCACATCACAGAACAGTGTCTCCACGAACGGCGACTCCAGAGTGGATAGACTATGTAAATAAGTTAGATGTGCGTTTGTGAACCTATGTATTGTCTTATATAAAATATATGTAAATGTAAATGTGTCAGGTGCCATACGCTAAATAAAAATTTTAAAAACGAAAATAAACATTTCTTTAAACATTTTAAAAACGTTGTAATGAGTTTTCCACGAAAAGTGCATCTTTTTGGTTATTTCACGTTGAAATATCAGATTTGAAATTTGACGAAAAGGAACTTACTTATCATTAGGTATGTATAACTCTGCTTCTGCTGAGTCTACAGACGTCATGCATACACCATTTTTTTCACTTTTTTTTTAATCTATATTTTTACTAATAATATTTTTTTCAATAAAATACTTACTTTTTGAGTCATTTGCGAAAAACCGTCCAAAATATGTTTTCTTTATTCAAAATGAATATATTCACTCGAAAATAACTCGAAAAGTATAACTTAGTGAAAAAACTCTGTAGAACAAAAGTTGCTTAGAATTAATCATTTTATCCAATGCCGGACTTATTTTGAATGTATATTTTTCACCCCCGAGAAGGGGGTATTCCCCTCCATTTTTATAAACTAGTAGGGATGTAGAATTGTAAACTTTTTCTTATATAATAATCGACAATTTCAACTACCTATTCCCAAATTTTCATCCTTCCTTTATCTTTTTTTTGAGGTCAGTTTTAGTGATGCCGTCGAGACCGAGACTAGTCTCGTCTCGTCTCGTCTCGTCTCGACTTTTCGAGACGAGACCGTGGTTCAGTCTCGTCTCGCCTAGTCTCGACGAGACGAGACCCAACGAAAGTCTCGTCTCGGCGAGACGAGACCAAATGAGAGTCTCGACGAGACCAAACGAGAGTCTCGACGAGACCAAACGAGAGGCTCGACGAGACCAAACGAGAGTCTCGACGAGACCAAACGAGAGTCTCGACGAGACTCTCAATTTAGTCTTGAAGTTTTCAATAAATACGTGTATCTCTTCAACTCAATCAAGATCTGCACTGTAACAACAATTGAATGTAGCATTATGATTGAAAAATCAAGTGTGGCGTGGCGGATAAATAAAATTCAACTAAGGTGAACTGTAAATATGCAAAATAGATAAAAATTTTATAAAGCACACCTTGAATAAGGAGTCATTTTGGCGCACTAGTCCTTCGGGAAAGTCGAGGAAAACGCATCGTTTTCCAAACATGGATTCGTACGTCAAAATGACTCCTTGCTCAAGGTCAAGGTGTGCTTCAGTACATAATGCTGCACTTACCTATACGAAGCACTTTTCTGCACGTTTGCGCGTTGCGCCTATTTCTTTATTGCGTTGATATTGCACAGCCTATAATTTCTGATTTATTAGCAACCACGGAATGAGTGATTTATCATACTGATCGCAGAAAAAATTATTTTTCCGGTTAAAGTTTATTTGCGCTGCAAGAAAAAATCCTCCGCAGAGGCTTGCATTTACAGTTGTCACACATTCTTTTATTTGTGTTAGGTATGGCTTTGTACTTAAAACGAAACAATACAATAAAGACGAAAATTTTATTTTGTACAAAATGGCCGATGAAACAACAGAATCACACATTCTAAAAAAAGTAACATTAATCTCAAAAAAATAAATTTATAAGTAGTATAATGAGTAATTAACATAATTAAGTACTTATTAATAATGCCTACATCTACCTATAAAAGGAACAATTCTGGTTATAAAAAGTTATTCATTTTCTTTAATAGACTTGTACAACTTATTGTTGCACCATGAATTAATACATAAAAGGCATCTAGCCGAGTCCGCACTCAATCTATTTCTATGTTTTCGAATAGTTAATCCGGCTCGCGAAAAAAGTCTCTCCGCTGGCACACTTGTAGCAGTAATACTAAAATAATCTCGAGCCATTTTGGACAACGTTGGATATGTAGAAGCATTTTGATTCCACCATTGCAAAATGTTCGCATCTCTGGGGGCTCTCGGGCTATTGAAATACGCATCTATTTCGTTACGCCATGTGCTCTCCGCAGATTTTTGATTTTTCATTTCAAAAAGACAACATAAATCAAAATCTTCATCCTCTTCTCTAGTGGAATGTTCGGTAGTCTGAGTGGAATTACTTTTAAACTCTGGTGCATAATATTCATTCTTATAAATTTCTTCAAATTTCTGCATCGACGAATTAAGTAATTCCTTGCCCCAATCTGTCAAATAGAAAGTTTCTTTTTTGTGTCGAGGATCTAACAGTAATACCACGCAATATATCCAATTGGCTTTGGTATAGTGCTTAATTAATTTATTACGAGCTGCCTGGAAAGCGAGCAGTATCATTTCATCCACTGATGTTCTATTTTCTTTGGAGTCTAGAGCGAAAATTTCTTCTTCTAGTTTGTCAAGTAACATATTGAAACCAATTACCACCAACGGCAGCGTGACATATTCTTCTGCACTCAGTAACACAGACAGTGATTTAAAATATTTCAATATTTTCTGGATTTGGGAAAATATTGCCCAGTCATCCTCACGTATTTTTAACGAACTTAATTCGGCATTGTTCTCGCATAGGGCATTTAATGCCGGTTTCAGTTTAATTGCAACAGCCAACATGTCATTGGTGGAATTCCACCTAGTGGAAACATCCACATTTGTTGCTAAACATTTAATGTTCGTTACGTCGCAACAACTTTTAAATTTGTTTTGCCACTGTTCACTTCGTTTTATTTTTAGGAATAATGTTCGCAACTTACTCAACGGTTTTTGTTTTTCACCCGCATCTTCTTCTTGATCAGACTCAGATCCACCATCTTCCCCATAATCGTCATAATCATTTTTGGGCTCGTCTCGTATTAACTTCAGTATGTCTTGGACAGCAAGATTTAATATGTGAGCGAAACATCTGAAATGTTGATCAACAGGATCAAATTTCACATTAACATCGTCGGCCATTATTTGAGATAATTCGTGCATAAATCGGGTATTAGAGGCGGCGTTATCGACTGTAATGCCTTGAAGCTTTTCAACAATGTTGTACTTTTTTAAAGTTGAATAAAAGAACTGAGCTATATCCCGTCCTGTGTGGTGTCCGTGTGATGGTACAAAGTCAATCACCAGAGACTGGAGCGTATAATTATCGTCTACATAGTGAGCGGTTATCCCGTAGAACGATTTATTGGCTACAGATGTCCATCCGTCTATTGTGAAAGAGACTTTTGAACTATTGGCATTCATAATCCTTATTACACTCTCTTGCATTTTATTAAATCGATCCATAGCTTTTATCTTAAGGCTCGTACGTTTGGGATACACCAGTTGTTTATTTAAGTAGCCAAAAAGCTTTTGGGAGAAATCGTCTTCAAAAAAATTAAAAGGAAGGTATTTGACAGCTATCCACTCTACAACCAGCTCATCAAATTCAGGTTGACTGATGGGTGCGCACGCGCTACCAAACTGTAAACAATAAACCAAATAAATATGTTAAAGACCAATTTTTTGGAGTTCAAACATGACAAACATACAGGTTGGGGCACTTAAGACGGATCGTGCTAAAACTGCGTTCCCGTAAAAAAATTAAAAAAGCTTCAAACGAAAGTTACACCGAATCAAATTGTTCATATTTTAAAGAATAGATATACAGGGTGTCCCTGAAATAAGCGGCATAAATTTAACCACAGATTCTATGGACCAAAATAAGTCGATTGAAGCCAATTTATCTATATACAAAGTTGCTTCGTTTGGCCGTGAGAGGGCGCCAAAGTTTATTTTTATTTTTAGTTTTTCTGTAATAATTCATACGCGGATCGTTAGATTTAGATGAAACTAGGTACCTGGATACTGCTTAAGATGCTCTAATATCTGATATGCATATCAAGGTCATTTCGATGCGATAAGGATATAAACCACCCCCACCGTAACAGAAACCGTGGTGTAACTTTTTTATGGATTGGACATTCCAGTCATTATTTTTTCTGGTAAAATACCAACCTATTCCGCATGTTTTTTGTCTCTTACAAAAAATGAATATCTGCAGCCGTTTTCGAGATAAAAAATATTTTAGTAATCGCAACCCCGAATTTGGCAGTACCTAAAATTTTTTTTTTGGCTCATTTCGAAATAGGAAAACGCAGACACAAATTCCTTGGACTAAAATAAGTTGATTTCATTCAATAAATTTTTGTCGAAAAATGCTTGGTTTTTCTGTGAGACCTATTGGAATTTATAACGAAAATTTCTAAGTTTTGTGCCCTCTCACGGACAAACGAAGCATTTTAAGACAAAATTCTTATAAGTAAAATGTACTTATTTTGGTCCAAGGAATCTAAACCTGCGTTTCCCTTTTTTCAAATGAGCAAAAAAAAATTTTTGATACTACAAAATTTGGGGTTGCGATTACTAAAATATTTTTTATCTCGAAAACGGCTGCAGATATTAATTTTTTGTAGGAGACAAAAAACATGCAGAATAGGTTGCTATTTTACCAGAAAAAATATTGACTGGAATGTCCAATCCATAAAAAAGTTATACCACGGTTTCTGTTAGGGTGGGGGTGGTTTATACCCTTATCGCATCGAAATGACCTTGATATGCATATCAGATGTTAGAGCATCTTAAGCAGTATCCAGGTATCTAGTTTCATTTTCATCTAAATCTAACGATCCGCGTATGAATTATTACAGAAAAACTAAAAACAAAAATAAACTTTGGCGCCCTCTCACGGCCAAACGAAGCAACTTTGTATACAGATAAATTGGCTTCAATCGACTTATTTTGGTCCATAGAATCTGTGGTTAAATTTATGCCGCTTATTTCAGGGACACCCTGTATTTTTGACTGTACAGAATTTCGGGTTGGGGCTGTGCACCCTACATGTTATTTCAGTTTTCAGTTGCTCGTTGAATTTTATTCAGGCTCTGATAAGCATACGTGGAAGATAGGGTCTACTAACTTTTACCGTTTTACCGGTTTTTTCGGGAAAAATTACGCTTACAGACCCTTCCTAATTGTAACATCGAAACACCTTGGAAATGAATGAAGAAACGTTAAAAAGTGAGCACATCAGCGTTGCACAGAGCATAAATGTTGCTTTCATTTTACAGTCATACAGTTGGGTATTGCAAATTAAGAATTATTATTAAAACTACACGGAAAAAAATGTGTGAGAAATTTGTGGCGCAAATTTGTAGCAAGCAAATTGTAATTTGTTTCTACTGTTTTTGTATAAAAACTGCCTTCCTATTAAAGTGGTGGAGTGGAATATACAATAATTTAGGAAGTTTCGTGTATTACAGAATGAAATACCAAAGAAGAGAAGGTACTACATTACTTCAGTGCATTACGTTGCAGTAAATGATGCTAATTGCTTGTTGTTGTGAGCGCAATTTGGATAGTACTGGTTAGGATCTATTGTAGTAATAGTTACCAACATAATTACTATTGCAAATTAGTCGTAGCAACGGTTATAAATATTTGAATGAAAAATTCCTATGAATAACAGCAGTGATGTTTGTTATAGCGGCCAACTTTTAGAGTGATAAGGAACTTTAAAGCGTTTGACAATGGTTCTGTTTCCATTTATAAAATCCAAACTAATTGAAAAGTGAATACAGGTGTGCGAATAAGGGTTTGCGAACGCATTTGCTACTATAACGTACATCTATTAATTGCCATTTACTAGTAAATGGGTAGGTACCTCTAACTTAGGTGGGTACCTAGGTTATTACTTGTACAAAAAATGTAAATAATGCACCGTTGTCATCGGAAGCCTTCGGGCTACAATTTTGTAAGGGACGAAGTTTTTCATTTGAGTCCTCGTTTTCGAGATATCGAGTGATAAGTGACAAAATCCGGCAGACCGAATTAATTTTCGCCGCACTTCAAACGGAGTTACGACCTGACAAAGATCGAATGGCCCATATAGGCGCCAATGCATTTCGTTAGGTTCTCGATTTTTTTCCGACGAAACGGCTACATGCAGTTTGATGAAACTAGCATCAAAAAATTGCGTCATGTATAGTGTACCTTGAACAATAATTAAGGAAGCTTCGTGTATGAAATATGCAAGAAGAGTAGTTACTACATTACTTGTAAAAATAAATAGAAGTTTCTACTTTGCCTTTGAACTAGAATTTTTTGGTTTAAACTAAACTAGGTATTGCCATTTTAAAACAACTAGCAATGTTTACATTTAAACTTAAACTACACACTTCATTTCTAAACATCTGATAATGACTTTTTAAAGTTAACTAAAATACAAATTTCTGTTTTTAAACAACTAGTATTTCCTGTCATTAAACTCAATTAGAAATTTCAGTTTTAAAGACGAAATTTCTACTTTTAAAGTCGGAACTTTTAATAACTTTTCAACAACTAAACTATTATACACTTTTAAACTAAACTGGAAATTTATACTTCAAAATTATAAATTTTTACTTGTTAAACTTCTATCAAATTTCTGTTTTTAAGGTAAACTAGAAATTTTTGCTTTAGATTCTTACGTGCTTAAGTTAAGTTAAGGTTAAGTCTTAAATTTGCTTTATTTCTTGAATTTTTTTTGTTACGTTACACTGCGTACACAATCATATTAGTTTGGATATAAAATGTCAGATATTTATCAAAAATATTCTTTAAGTATGTATAATGTTATATCGATGTTTATATAAATATCATTATATTTGCCAACCCTTGTAAAAATATTATCATTGAGTCAGGGAAAAGTTGAAAAATCGTCTGGAAGAGAGAGTCTGGAAAAGTCAGGGAAAATTATTTTGAGAAAAAAGTGTCTACCCTGTTTTACCAAAAACTGTTTGGGGTCCGTCTCACCCTAGGTGGTCCAACTAGACCGTATATGGTGGTTCATGTAACCCTTAACGGTTGGGTTAGTTGGACCATTAGAACGTTTTGTTTATGTTTTTTTATTGAATACTATGTGTTGTTTTTTAGAATTCTGATTTTGTTTATGAAATGTGCAATAAAGTTTGCGTAGTTTGCTATTTTATAACTTAATTAATTAAGCGTATTAAAGAAAATATTGGCACTTTTGAAAATGTGGTCATCTCCCCCGGAATTACCCAATATATGTAAGTACATGGTGTTCTTTTTAAAATAACGAAGTTGCCAAGTGCCTAAACCGAACATTCTGAATAATCGATAAACGTAAAATAAAATAATAAAATTTGTTGACTTTTTGAATTTACAGACTTACGTGGCAATTGATATTATGTATTTTTAATAATTTTTGAATTTTTATGCAGAGACGATGAGGCCGTGACTAGTTACCGTTAATTAGAAAATCAAATAGTAAGGATACGAAAAAAAAGAAAGGCAACATTGGCTTACCTGATGCTGAGAACTCCGAAACATATTGGAGATTGTTTGCTGTTTGATAGCCGATGTCGATGCTGCTGCATTTATGCCTCTTCCATGTGTGTTGTCGGCAGGATATAGTTGAGAAAATTCCTTCTTGTGTCGAGCTCGTAAATGCTTCTTTAATCCACTCGTGTTTGATTGTTTCATTTTTAACTGAACATTTTTGCCCTGCAGTTTACATAATTTACACTCTGCATATTTTTGGTTCAAATTGTTGTGCAAATAGGCGAAGAGATTTTTAAATTTTTCTGATTGCGAGTTGGCATTAACACGTGATGTAGAAGCACTGGAGTAAGATTCATCTTCCGGAAAAACTGATGACTGAGAACTGGACGACATGCTCGTGGTTTCACATTCCTCTGGGACAAAATCTTTGTCTTTGTCACTGTCATCACTAGCACAATATGGATCTTGTTCTTCGAGAATCTCGTCTGCAGCTTCGTCTCCAACTAGTGGTTTTGCACGTTTTACAGTGGTTGATTCAATCCTGGCACTTCGTTTCATTGTTGTAATTCACTCTACACAATACAATATATATACCGTAGTTGTAAAACACATTAAAAATGCTTACAATCAATATGTAACACGCGTATTCGACGTATTCGCACTCGCATTCGCTGATTGAAAAATTGTTGCGATTGCAAGAGCTAAAAACAGACTGAGACTTGAACCCAAAAGATAAGAAGTAGCTAAGAGAGAAGGACCCATGCGGTTAGTCATCGAATTATCAGGTAGACGAAACACAGGAAACAGAAACATAAACTATCCTGGGAAATTCCCATCTGCAACATCTGCAAGCTGGTGTGGTTTATGACCTACCGCCAAAGGGCCAGACCAGTGAGTAATTGCAAGTACAGGCCAGTCGCATTAGGAAGGTTGAGAAGAATTTACAATATACTTTGCATTATTGATGCAATTTAAGACGGTCTCTAGCGGGTGCTTCCGCCATAAAGCATAGAAACAGATTGTGCGGGTTTTCGGAGAATATGACAATTTGTACTTCATACGTGGAAATGTGGGAATGAAATAAAAATCATTAGTCGAGACTGGGCGAGACTAGACGAGACTAGACGAGACCATACGAGACCATACGAGACGAGACGAGACGAGACGAGACTGCATTAGGTCGAGACGAGACTTTAACTTAGTCTCGTCTCGAGTTAACGAGACGAGACGAGACTAAGTGAAAGTCTCGTCTCGTCTCGTCTCGTGGCAACACTAGTCAGTTTGTTCTTTGATCGGGCTATTAGCCGTCTATTGGTACTTATCAATCAAAAACTTTTGATTTATAAAATTATATTTTATATTACTTATTATTTAAATATTTTTAAAATCTGACCCGTTAGATATAAAATAATATGAAACTAAATAATTTATTCTAGCGAACAAAATCAGATTCGCAGGAAGTCCAGTTCAGTGGGTATCTCTTGATGTGTAAATATGATTTTACACTAACCTTTTAGTCAAAGAATATTCTAGGCTATTCCTTACTTGATTTACTAAAATGTCTCTTTATAGTCTTTATACTATAACAAACGATCGGTTAGTTTAACTGGTAGGGGATTTCTTCTATTAAATAAACTCAATTACGTACCTAAATATCCATATGCAGGGTGGGCCAAAGAAAACAGTCCACCTCGATATTTCGCAGTAGTTATTAGATTTTAAGGAAATGCCGAAACAGTTCGATTTTTATTTCTAAGTTACAATTTTTTTTTGTATATATTTCATACTAGTGATGTAATCCATCTGGTGGTGATGACGTAATCGATGATTTTTTTAAATGGGTATAGGGGTCGTGAGGTAGCTCATTTGAAAGGGTGTTCAATTCTCTATTCAGTAATATAAACATATCATTATTTATACCTACAGGGCGTCCAAAAATAATTTTTGAATTAAATTCATTGACGCAAAAAGAATAATGTATGTAATTTATTTAACTCAAAATACATTCTGAGTGAAAAATAATTTCGACCACGAATCAAGTAATCTGTTAACCGAGGTACACAGTACCAAGCCGCGCCGCTAGAACACTCCAATAATGCGTCGCAGATTACTTATATGAAACGTGGTCATTTTGTACTCTAATACAGAGTATGGTATGACAAGAAAGAAAATACATTCTATTTCTGCCAGGAAATATAAAAACATGTTTATTTGGCAAAAAACATTGCATTTGGCAAGAGGTAGGTGGGAGGCTGTTTGTGAAATATGTGAAATGTTTATTTGTGAAATAAACATTTTTTTTTTATTTTATGACAGCAGTACAATGTATTTTGAGTTAAATAAATTACATACATTCTTATTTTTTGTGTCAATAAACTTAATTCAAAAATTATGTTTTTGTCACCCTGTATAAATAATGATATTAATGTTTTTATTACTAAATAGAGAATTGAGCACCTTTTCAAATGAGCTACGACACGACAACTCTTCCTATTTAAAAAAAATCATCGATTAGGTCATCACCCTCTGTTAGGTGATGTCACTAGTATGAAATATATGCCAAAAAATTGCAATAAAAAAATAAAAATCGACCTGTTTCGGCATTTCTTTAAAATCTTATAACTACTGCCAAATATCGAGGTGACTCATTTCTTTGTCCCACCCAGTATAAAAATTCTAGGTTACATAGATAATGAACATAGAATTATCAGAGAATTAGCTATGTATTGTTGAGTAAATGTCTTGTTACTTAGGAAAATCGACTTCGTAGTTTTTACAATGAGACGCTAATACTATCCGAACATCTGCGGTCCCTCCGGTGAGTATTGATGCCAGAAGGATACAAATTAATTTTATTTATCAATTTTTAATAAATAAAAATTTCTGAACTGGGGAGACACCTTGTACCCCGTAAATGTACCTTTACTATATATTGGCTCTTCATACAGGTGAGTTCGTTAAGGGGGGTCAGGAAAAAAAATCTATTAGAAAAACTCGAAACCGTCAGATTAAGATAGGTAGAATATTGCGCGAAATGAATGACAGATCGAAAAACTAAAAAATACGTGCTCAATATTTTTCAAAAATCTATCGAATGATACCAAACATGACCCTCACGGGGAGAGGTGGGGGGTAAATTTAAAATTTTAAATACGAACCCTGCGATATTTCGCGAAATTGACATCAGATCTAAAAACTGAAAAATACACGTAGGTATTTAATATTTTTGAAAAATCTATAGAATGACACCAAACGCGACCTTCCACGGAGGTGGGGTGGGGAGTTCTTTTAAAATCTTAAATAGGAGCCCTTATTTTTTATTGCATATTTGCATTATTTACTTAAAAATAAGTAACTTTTATCCAAGACATTTTTCCGAATTATGGATATATGGCGCTATAATCGGCAAAAACGAGTGTTGGAAATTAATTTATAGAATATAATATAATATAATATAATATAATATAATATAATATAATATAATATAATAGAATAGAATAGAATAGAATAGAATAGAATAGAATAGAATAGAATAGAATAGAATAGAATAGAATATAATAGAATAGAATAGAATAGAATAGAATAGAATAGAATATAATAGAATAGAATAGAATAGAATAGAATAGAATAGAATAGAATAGAATAGAATAGAATAGAATAGAATAGAATAGAATAGAATAGAATAGAATAGAATAGAATAGAATAGAATAGAATAGAATAGAATAGAATAGAATAGAATAGAATAGAATAGAATAGAATAGAATAGAATAGAATAGAATAGAATAGAATAGAATAGAATAGAATAGAGTAGAATAGAATAGAATAGAATAGAATAGAATAGAATAGAATAGAATAGAATAGAATAGAATAGAATAGAATAAAATGGAATGGAATGGAATGGAATGGAATGGAATGGAATGGAATGGAATAGAATAGAATAGAATAGAATAGAATAGAATAGAATAGAATAGAATAGAATAGAATAGAATAGAATAGAATAGAATAGAATAGAATAAAATAGAATAGAATAGAATAGAATAGAATAGAAATACGCTTTATTGTCATGAAAAATTGTACAATTTTATCGACAAAGCTTACAAAAAGTCAAGAAAACAAAACAATAATAATTCAATTTACTAAAATTACATAAATCGTCAGGTAAAATATGGAAAGTCCCCCACTTTATGGAAAACTGAACTTGACTTTCTTTGGTTTTCGGACCTATAACATTGGGTTTTCACAACCCAATAGGTCCCTATAACGCTCGAGTAACTGCAAATTTAGCATACTGTCCTCCCCTACTATTGGAAATGCATTATAATTGAAATTATTTTTTTTTACATTTAGATTTGTCAATTGAAAACCATTATAATTTTTAACCATTTTAATAAACCGGCTCTATTTTGTTTTATTTACTGAAAACTATTTACTGTGTATAAGAGAAATCTTAAGTATTAAAACAATACCCTAATATAATAATATAAATTATTATTTATCTTTATAATCTGACTAAATCTGAATTTTTAAAGGGACTCAAGAAGACCACGCGTTTACTGCAAACTTAACTGGGCAGAACTTAATAATATGGTAGGGGAGCCCAAGCGGGGATTTTTGCAGTTACTCGAGCGCGTCATATTATCATATGGGGAGAAAACTGGTACCCTGCAGATGTACCTCTACCATATATTGGCTCTTAACACAGGGGAATTCGTTAAGGGGGGCCCGAAAAAGAAAATCTATCCTTAAAAGATCTCGAAATTGTCAGATTAAGATAAGGTAAGTTAAGTACACGCAAAAGAGTGTATATTACAAAAATCTGACGATTTGAGCCGGGCGTAAGGAAATGGTGGAGTCCCAAAATTTCACAAGAAAAAAGCGAATATTTCGCGAAATGAATGACATCGAAAAACTAAAAAATATGTGCTCAATATTTTTTTAAAAATCTATTGAATAATACCAAACACGACTTCCCATGGAGAGGGGTGGGGGTAAATTTAATATTTTAAATACTAATCCCGCCATATTTCGCGAAATGAACATCAGATCAAATTTTTCAGGTATACTTTTTGTTAGTACACATGTATCTACTTAATATTATAATCTCTTTTTATTTTTAATATATATTTTCCATTGTTGTCGTTTATAACCCCAGTGGTTCGGACGACATTAAATTAAAAAAATATGTTGGCGATACAATTTTGTATGCACCACGCCAGTAAAGACTCCTTATCGAACTCGTCTGTTATTCGCCTCGCTCTCTACGCTCGCTCTTCTCGTAATATCAGACTCTTTCGATAATGAGTCACTTTACTGACTTGGTACATAAATAACTATTACCTATTTGTAATGCTTTAATTGCGCAACTATACAGTGAGCACGTAAAGGTTGGAATAAATTTATTTTCTCGAGAATGGACGATTTTGGAAAAAATCCTGAAACAGGTGAATTTTATTTTTAAAATACGACTTTTTAGCATATATATTATAATAGTGAGGTCAACCATCTGGGCGTGATGACTTCATCGATGATTTTTTTAAATGAAAATAGGGTTTTTCTATTTAGTAACATAAACATTAACATAATTATTTATACAGGGTGTCTAAAAAATTTTTTTGAATTAAATTTGTTGCCGTAAAAAGAAGAATGTGTGTAATTTATTTAATTGAAAATACATTTTACTGCTATCAGAGAACAGGAAAAAATGTTTATTTGGCAAATAAATATTGTTTTTTGCTTAAATTTAATATTAAAGCAACCACCCACCAGCCCCGTGACAGTTTGAACATTTAATTTAAGCGTAAAGCCATGATTATTTTTCAAATAAATATTTTTTTCTGTTTTCTGAGAGCAGTAAAATGTATTTTGAATTAAATAAATTACATACATTCTTCTTTTTATGTCAATAAATTTAATCAAAAAAAATTTTTTGGACACCCTGTATAAATAATTATGTTAATGTTTATATTACTGAATAGATAATTGAATTACTTTTCAAATGAGATCTCACACGACCCCTATTCTCATTTAAAAAAAAAATTGATGACGTCATCACGCCCAGACGGGTGACGTCACTAGTATGATATATATGCTAAAAGTCGTAATTTAAAAATAAAAATTGATCTGTTTCGGGATTTTTTTCTAAAATTGTCCATTCTCGAGAAAATGAATTTATTCCAACCTTTACGTGCTCACTGTAGGTATATACGAAAAGATGCTTATATAATTCTGTAAACGATATGTTTAACATATTGTTCACAGACAAGAGTGAAACAGTGGACTTAAAAACTATTACCGAATAAGAGAATGACATCGATTTTGATGATTTAGTGGAAGAAGTGGCATATTTTAAAGAACTTTACAGCACAGCTGATATCTTACAAAATCCGCAAAGTATGACAACCTTTTTGGATTGAAAATAACACCATATTGACGTTTACAAAAAATGTAGAAACGTTGCTTAAAATTTATTTAACTAAACCCATTAGCAACGCTTCAGGGGAAAGATCTATCTCGGTACTGAAAAGAGTAAAGTCGTATAAGGAGAACTAGGCAAAAAGTCGCCTGTCAAAATTCTCAATGTGTTTTAAATGTATTCATTTTTTTCGAATCCTGAGGAAACTAATAAGTATTTTTGAAAAATTTAAACGCAGAATGAAAGATTACGTTATTGCCGAGGGCCAAAAGTCCCTTAAAATAAATAAAAAGTTTCTTTTGAATCAAATATTTGCAATTAAAATCACACTAAATTTAATTTTTTTTTCACCAATGTAACTTATTAAAATAAAGAGTATAGAAGTTTTCACGGACTTTCGGCCCTCATTAATAATGTAATCTTTCATTCTGAGTTTAAGTTTTTTTAAAATATTTATTACTTTTCTCAGGATTCGAAAATAATGAGAATACATTTAAAACACATTAAACATTTTGACAGGCGACATTTTGCGCCTATGCCCTTAGCCCAGCCGCACACCAAAGAAACATGAAACGTAAATTACGTTTCATGGAAATAAACCACTGCTAAACAAATATACGTCCGGCCATTTATGAAACTCTCCGAAAATAAAAATGTGTCATGAGCATGAATCACACTCGTTTCATTGGTAGGCGGACTTTGAGATTTGTTTAGCAGTGTTTTAGGTTCATGAAACATGTTTTTCGTTTCATGTTTCATGTTTTTCGTTTCATGTTTCTTTGGTGTGCGGCTGGGCTTAAGATATTCTTTAAATCAACAAAGCCTGTCGTCTTTGGCTATTTTAAATATAGAAAATGATTTATTATAAAAATTGATACAAATGTAATGATTGATTTTAGTGAAATAAAAATAAGAAAAAAATTTTAATGTAATCTACCTAATTTATTTTTCTTACTAAGTATGTATAGTACTTAATTTTTGTGCTTTTCTGTAGAGACAGTATTGTTTGTTTTATTATAATTATATCTTAGTAATTTCTGTACATATTTTAGTTATGTAAGTTAATTTAAAGTTTTTTTATTGTTATCTATAATGTACCAATAATGTAGGTACTAACTACTTAATTTTTACTCATGTTTAAAAATTTATATTTATTGTTAATAAAAATTTAAATGTCTGGTGCAAGTATATTTCTCTTAAATAATTAATTCATTATTTAAAAAATATTTTCTTATTATTAAATTATATTTAGGGGGCCGAAAATTGTGTAGTGCCTCAGGCCTGATTTGAAATAAAATAGGCTCTGATCGAATGGTACCAAACACGACCCCCCACAAAGGGGGGTAGGTGGTTACTTTAAAATCTTAAATAGGAGCCCCAAAATTTTATTCTAGATTTGGATTCTTTACGTAAAAATAAGCAACTTTTATTCGAAACATTTTTTCGAATTATGGTTAGATGGCGCTATAATCTAAAAAAAACGATTGTTGGAAATGGAAAATTAAATTAAAAATGGAAAGTCCTCACTAAAATGGAAAATCTTACTTAACTTTTTTTGGTTTTAGGACCTACTTTTCACAACCCAATAGGTCCCCAAAACGCTCGAGTAACTGCTCATTTAGCATATTTCGCTCCCCTACTACCAGGTATATGACGCTTTGGGAACTCTGAAGGGTGATACCATTGATTTGTATGTTGGGTGTAATTTGTTCATGGGGGTTCTTGGGGAATACCATGATTTTGGTTTTGTGAAGGTTAATATCAAAGCCCTGTCTGTGACTTTCTTCCGATAGTATGTTCATCAATATTTTTAGTTGGTTTTCTGTTTCCGCTAATACTACGGTGTCATCGGCATATCTTACATTGTTGATGGTGATTCCATTGACTTTGGCACCTTCAGGGCGATTTTCAAGAGCTCTGATGAAATGTTCAGCATAGTTATTAAATACTAGAGGGGAAATAATGCACCCTTGACGCACTCCTCGTTCTATGTTTACATAATTGGTGTTTCCGTTGTCTGTTCGAACGCATCCTATGTGGTTCCAATGTGGTTAGCAATGCAAATACTCAAAATTGGTAGATATAATTTGACTTGAACTTTCCAATGCTGCAAGCAGAATTATTAGTTTATTTTTTAATCAAAAGTTATTCCGGTTCAAAAATTGCAATTTTTCCATTTTTTAAGGTTTAACCGTGTTTGTCTCGAAAACTATACATCCTGTGAAAAAACATGTAATAATAACATTTTTTACCTAAAATGATAGAAAAAATACAAAAGAAAATGTTTTCTTTTGCAAAAAATCGCTTTTTTGTAATTTTGCAAGATTTTTGTTTATAACAGTCTTATCGTAATACCCCGTATCCCTACTTAGTCTGTGGTTAGTCACCCTGAACGACCTGGGTGCCAAAATTATTTTCCCTTCCCTACCCTGGATTGTTTTTGTAATGGATTTGGATATGGATTCGTAATGGTCTTGGTGTATGGTTAGGCGTCGATTTTAAGAAGTGTTGCTGACTAAATGTGCGCAGTTCCCAAAGGCCACAAAAGAAGAAAAAAAAGTCTTATCGACATCTGGACCAACTTTTCCAACTGTAACCAAAAAAAATCGTGTTCTACGAGTCCTAAAACTAAACTAAAACAGTCCTGAATAATCTTTGTTTAGAATTATTTTAGTATTTAGTATGGTTAAACTGTATTCATATTATGCACACTCTAGTTATTGTCGTTGTTAATACCTATATCATTGTTTATGTATCAAAAGACAACTATATTTTGTTCAATTATAAAACTCGTCATTTCTTGTGAATACTTTTTTTTTAATGTTTATTAGGCAATCTGTTATAACATATAACAATAGGCACATTTTATCTGAGAAATAATGACATGAAGAGATTGTGACCTGCGCCACACATCTCTATAGAGATAATATTAAATTACTGTATTACATATATTAACTTAGCTACTGTAACAATATTAATGTCTGTGCGGTAAATCTAATGGTGTCTGTCTCTTTAAACGTTTTGTTTCCTGACTGTTGTCTAACAAATTAATTGCAAGCACATTCGCGTGGCTTTCAAGACGTACGATGTATTTTGCACTTAACTCCACTATCACTTCACTGACGGTTTTGGTTTCTAGATCATTGTAAATATCCCAGTTAGTAACAAACCACGGAGCATCGATTATTGAACGTAACACCTTGGACTGGAATCTCTCAATTATGGATACATTCGACTTGGATGCTGTTCCCCAGAGCTGCAGACCATATGCCCAGACTGATTTGAATATTGTGTTGTAGACTAGCAGTTTATTTCTTGTCGTGAGCTTAGATTTACGCCCTAGAAGCCAATAATGCTTACTAAATTTTATGCCCAGTTGTTTCCGTTTGTTCCATATATGGGTTCTCCAGGTTAATCCCCTGTCCAAGTGCATGCCCAGATATTTTACAGAGGTAACTGAGGGAATTACCTTATTATTTATTGTTACTGTAGGTGATTCACCGTGACATTTTGTAAAAACAATATGGTTTGATTTTTGTTCATTCAATTTAATTCTCCAATTTTGTGCCCATGTATTTATTTGATTTAATACTCTCTGGAGTTTTGCAGCAGCTTCGACGGGATTTTTGTGTACTGCTAGGATTGCAGTATCGTCTGCAAAGGTGGTGGTCGTTGTATCACGATTTGTGGGTAAGTCGGCTGTGTGAATCAGATACAGTTGCGGTCCCAGAACACTTCCTTGCGGTACCCCTGATCTGATGAGATATAGTTTTGTATAGGCTGACTCAAACTTCACTCGAAAGTATCTTTCTGATAAATACGACTTAAGGAGTGTATATAGTTCCTCTGGTAAGTTCTTTTTCAGTTTATACAACAGTCCTTGATGCCAAACTTTATCAAAAGCCTGACTAACATCGAGGAATGCTGCTGAACAGTAACTTTTTTCTTCAAATGTTTTATTTATAACGTTGACCACTCTGTGAACTTGTTCAACGGTGCCATGCTCTTTCTTAAAGCCAAATTGGTAGTCGGGTATCATATTTCTGTCGGTTAGTATTTGTAGAAGTCTTTTTTCTATTATTTTTTCCATGATCTTAGACATTACTGGCATTAAACTAATTGGCCGATATGAAGTGGGCTCATTTGGAGGTTTTCCTGATTTTGTGTAAGGATAATTTCCGCAATTTTCCATTGCATTGGGAAGTGTTTTAGCCTTAGTACCGCATTACACAATTGAGTTAGCATTTTAATTGCTTTGGTAGGTAGATTTTTAATTACCTCACCTGTGATTAAGTCATAGCCAGGTGCCTTCTTTTTTATTAGATTATTGTTGATTATGTTTTGAACTTCTTTGGGTAAAGCGTGTAGTGTGTTTTCTCCTGTCGGGGTTTGGTTCTGTAGGAAATTGTAGATTTCTTGATCGTTATTTGTTGCAGCAGCTGGTATAGGTTTGAAAAGTTCTTCTAAGTATTCGCCGAAAGTTTCTGCCTTTTCATTGTTTGTTCTGGCCCATGTTCCGTTGGATTTTCTAATTGGTGGAATATGACGATGTTGCTGTTTTAATTTTTTTGTAACCTTCCATAGCGCATAATCGCTGGCATCTGACGGCGTTAAATTTTCTAGGTATTCTTGAACGCTGTTATTTTTTAGTTGTTTTAGTAGTTCCTTCAATTGTCGTGCTGCTCTATTGAGCCTTAACTTGTCATCTGGATGTCTAGTTTGCTTCCAAGTTCTACTCAGATACCTTTTTTCTCAGCTACTCAGATACTAGCAAGTGCGATTTCGTCTCAACAGTTTTTGGACCCTAGAATATCCTATAAACACCATGATTTTTCACTGATTTTCTCTACATTTACATAAAAGTAAAACGTCGTTGAGGGGAAGAAGATACTTTTTCCTTATAACGAATTAAATGGGTAATTGTAATACCAATAACTGTTGAAACCAACTTACATTATATTTTAATATCGAAATCAATAATTGAAAGTTTACACACCGTTACATTCACTACATTTACTAAACTACAGTTGATTGCATTGTTTATCATTTAAAAAAAGGGATGCAATTAAGCATTGATTTCGATTCCATACAATTCAACTAATATATTATTTATAGTCAAATTTATATAAAATTAATGATGCGGTTATTTGTAATATCGATATTGAACAAATAGTTTCTGTTTAATTTTTTTTTTGTTTGAATCATTATTTATTATAATATAGTGGCCATATATTAATAAGGGCAAACCTCATTAATTAATGTTTGAATTATATACATGTAATAGTTATTCATCTACTCTATCTCATATTATGTACATATAAGTTTTTAGTTAGTGAAAACTGTCATTATAGATAGCAGTACGTTAAGGGTTTAAAGTGTGCGTGAAGTAACAATCTATTTTAAACGGGATTTACTTTTCGCACTGTTTTTGGCACACTTTCATATAATCAAATATCCTTAACTTTCGCGTTGTGATGATGATGACATGTGAGCAATAAATTACAACAAAAGTTTTGACGGTTTTGTGGTTTGAAAGAAGTTTGAATTTTTAAATGTCAAAGTTTTAAAAATTGTAGAATATAAATTTAATCCAGTGACGAAGAGTTTTTTTATTTGTTTATCGTAGATAAAATATTGCATGAAACTGTGCGTGAAGTACCTTTAGCGCACTTACGCAATATATAGCACTCGCTCCGCTTGTGCTCTAAACATCGCGTGCGTGCGAAAAAAGCACACTTCACGAACTGTTTCATAAATAGCTATTATGACACAGTTCGTGAAGTATGCTTTTTGTGCACGCGATGTTTAGAGCACGAGCGCACGTGATGTTTAGAGCACGAGCGGGCGCAAAAGAAGTGCGCAAAAAGTACTTCACGCACAGTTTCATACAATATTTTATCTAAGATAAACAAATAAAAAAACTGCAACTCTTCGGCACTGGAATACATTTCTATTTTACAATTTTTAGAACTTTGGCATTTAAAAATTTAAACTTCTTCCAAACCACAAAACTGTAAAAAGTTTTGTTGTAATTTATTGCTTTCATGTCATCACCATGACAACGCGAAAGTTAAGGATATTTGATAATACAAAAGTGTGCAAAAAACAGTGCGAAAAAGTAAATCCTATTTAAAATACATTGTTACTTCACGCACACTTTAAATCCTTCACGCACTGCTATCTATAATGACAGATTTTACAAACTAAAAACTTATACATAATATGAGATAGAGTAGATAAACATATTTATGTTTGGAATCATGGATTATTTTAACTGAAAAAAGTTTTAGTTGTTTCTAAACAACCGCGTTTTTTAAGATATCAACCTCTATGGTTATTAGCGAGATGGTTTATTTTTATTTTAGAAAAAAATTTCAACGAAAAATGTTTCAACAATAAATTCGCAGTTTGTTAGTTCGTGCGTTGCCGCTCCTGTAATACTTAGAGCCGATCTAGTGACGCATTCTTATGTAGTTTTGTCTTCTGAATCCAAATCTGATAACGGCATTTCGGTATATCTAACCGTCTTAGAGATATTTGACCTCAAAATCGACATTGTGACGTCACAATCCTTTTTCAAATATTTATTTGTTTTCGTTTGACGTAACTAAATCTCAACACAAAATTGAAACGTCAAATAAATTGTTAATGTTAAATGACAACTCACTATTTTCAACGAAATCTTTGTTTATTTTTATTTGAGCCTGCCCAATGATATACAGTAATGAGCGCGTTAATAACCGGCAAAATAACACAAAATATGGAAAACATAATATTATATTGTGAACTAAAAAAGATGAAACTAGTAGAGGTGGAAATTATCGATATAAACGTATACATTAACATTACATTACCTCCCACCTTTAGACGTATCGGAGGAATATGACAACTGTCACTGTGACAGTAGAATTTTATAAAATACTCTATTATAAAATAATGACACAGACGTCTAAAGGTAGGAAAACATAATATATTATGGGAAACTTTTTTATTTTTAATTTTTTGAAGAAGTTATTCTCTATAAAAAGTTCTGCATATTCTAGAACCTAAGATTCAATCATCAGATATCAAATTTTATCTATATTATACGAGGTATGTCAAAAAATATTAATTTACCTCAAGAGTAAACCATCTTTATTTCTCACAATATTTAAAATTGTTATTATGAAAAGTTGTTTGGAACTAAAATGGTGTTCTAATATATGCAATCACATCCTTCTAATGAAAAAAATATTTGAAATTTTTTCTCAAATTACAGTTAGGTACCTTAAATCATTTTCATTTATAAATCTTTTGTTATTAATTTTACAAAGAGAAGTTATTCTTCATAAAAAGCTGTTCATGGTCTAATAATATAACCATAGATATAACCATATAAGATGTAACCCTATATATCAAATTTTATCAATTTTATACGAGGTATGTCAAAAAATGACGAATGTGACTTCAACGACGAATAACACTTGCTTGAGCAGCGTATGGTTCACTAAGATATATCTTTAAGAGCAACATCCCGATAGCTATGAAACGGACGACATTTGACCAACGCGTTCTTTCTATTATCACATACGGAGCAGAAACTCTCACGCTCACAAAAACAACAGCACTAAGAATGCGAGTGGTACAAAGGCGCATGGAAAGATCGATTCTCGGCGTGACAAAAAAGACAAAATAAGGAACCAAGACCTAAGGAAAAAACAGGTATCACTGATGTTGTCGAACATATAGCCAAGATGAGCCAAAAAACTAATTGACTGGCTCCCAAGAGAAGACAAACGCAACAGAGGACAACCACCAACACGCTGGATAAAACGAATATCCAAAAAATGGCAAAAAGACGCACAGAACCGTAGAGAGTGGCGAAAAGTGGGAGAGACCTATGTTCAGCAGTGGACAGAAGAGGTTGCATGATGATGATGATGTCAAATAATATGAATTTCGTTTAAGAGCAAAGTACCTTTATAGTTCAAAATATTTCAATAAGAATGATATAGTTGCACATTAAAACATAGTTTTTAATTCAAAAAAACTTTTCATAATAACAATTTTCATAATAACAATGAATTTAAATGCGTAAATAGACGTTTTCGTTATGATAATGCTCGCGTTTTTAGCTTGTTACATATAACATATATGTATATCTTCTTCTTTATGTGCCATCTCCTCTAAGAAGGTCGGCAACCATCATGGCAATTCACATCATGGTACCGCTGCAGATCTGCAGTCAAACCATGCTCTCAAATGGTTTAACCAGGAGATGCGTCTTCTTCCACGACTCCTTCTACCTTATATTATTAATTGCAATAAGTTACTTGGTCATAGCAGTTCTCAAAAATACAAATAATTGTTATACAGATAAAACTATCCACTTAAATAACTTTTGAAGCATTGATTTTTAGAAAAAAAAACGCAAAAACACGTCAAATATTACTTGAATGGGGAGACATTAAGCCATATTTAAGCTTGCTGGGAAAGGCAACCTCTCACCTCCCGAATAATCCCTTAATTTTTTTAATTACTTCCACCTTTTTTTATTTTAGATTTTGACTCTCCTCTTTGTACAGATTTCAAAAATGTATAACACGATGCTTAAAGTTTAGGGTCCTGACTAAAAATAATGAAAGAATCTAAAAGTGCGAATTTTGTTATGAAATTTGGTATGTGGGGTTATAATAATATTTGGAACAACTTGCTCAAATAACTTTTTCCGATATCTCTAACTCAAAACAAAATATCGGTAATTTATCGTGTTTTTGAATGCGCAGTAGGCCGCGTTTAGAATTAAAAAAAATTCAGTTGAGTATCTTAAAAAATTTGAAGCTTCATTATGTATGGACTGCAAAACTTCAAATATGTATTTATTTTGATATGCATAGGTATCTATTTACAAATAGATGGAATTTTTAACAAATAAACGACACAAACTTTGGTATTAAACTTTTACAATTAGACTAACTATTTTTAAAATGATATGATATCATGAAATTATGAATTAGGATGATATTATGAAATGTAAATAAAAAATGGTCAAAAAATGGGGCCTTAAATTACATAATATGGCGCATTTTTTTGCTAGTGCAAATTTGTCTAGATATTTTACAGTTAGGTATAGCCTCCCCTATTGTAAAAATCACGAGCCGCCACTGAGTTTTACCCCATCTCGGGGGTGAAAAAATATATGTACAAGATATGTCCCGAAATGGATAAACTCACTAATTTTAAGCAACTTTTGTTCTATAGAGTTTTTCACCGAATCAATACTTTTCGAGTTATTTGCAAGTGAATATGTTCATTTTTCAACAAAATAACCACGTTTTTAGACGGTTTTTCATAAATAACTCAAAACGTAAGCATTTTGTCTAAAAATATATTCTTAGCAAAACTATAGCCTATGAAAAAGTGAAAAAAAAAAAGGTGTATATATTAGGTCTCTATACCTAGCAATAGCAGAGTTATAGCTAATGAAAAATAGGTTCATATTCGAGAAATTCCAAATAAAATAATTCAATGTGAAATATCCAAATAATGAAGCATTCTTGGGGAAAACCCTTTACAACTTTTTTAAGTGTTTAAAAAAGCTTTATTTCTGTTTTTATAAAAAAAATTTCTAGCATCAAATGTAAGCAAGTTACGGCCAAATTAATGTTGGTCCCTTTTGTTTTGGAAAAAAAAAATCAGGAAGATCATCCCCTAATTAGCAACTTAAATGAAATTCATCGTTACCGCTTCACAAGTTACTTTACTTATGTTGTGTTTATATGGTCTGCCAGTTTCATCGATTTAAAGTGCTTATTTTTGAAAAAATTTGGTTTTAAAGTAAAATTTTTAAAAAATTTAATTTTGAACAAAATGATTGTTTAAAAATAACTTAAAAATTGTTAGAGATACCAAAAATCTTAAACAATAAAAAAAGTCAGCTTTACTTTTCTGAATATTTTGTATTTTTTTGTTTTTCTGTAAGACAAAAATTGGTTAAGATTCGGTGTTTCTACATTTGCATACACTCGTGATAAGTGACTCGTTCAAGCCCTTTTAACTACAGCTCTTTCAAAAATAAGGACTTTGAACCGATGAAACTTACAGATCATATGATCAATACGTACGTGAGTAAAAAACTTGTGAAGTGGTAACAATTAAGTTCATTTGAAATGCAAATTAGGGGGTGATTTTCCCGATTTCTTACCAAAAAAAAAGGGACCAACTTTATTTTGAGCGTAACTTGTTTACTTTTGATGCTAATTATTTTTTTTTTAAACAAAATTAAGCATTTTTTTTAAACACTTTAAAAAAGTTTAAATGAGTTTTCCCCAAAAAAGTGCTTCGTTTTTTGGTTATGGCACGTTAAAATATTCGATTTGGAATTTGACGAATATGAACCTATTTTTCATTAGCTATAACTCTGCTCCTACTAGGTATAGTGACCTAATATATACACCATATAAGAATTTTTTTCTCGGCCAAATACTTACTTTTTGAGTTATTTGCGAGAAACCGTCCGAAAACGTGGTTATTTTGTAGAAAAATTCATATTCACTCGCAAATAACTCGAAAAGTATTATTTCGGTGAAAAAACTTTATAGAACAAAAGTTGCTTATTATAGTCATTTTATCCATTTCTGGACTTATTTTGAACATATCTTTTTCACCCCCAAAAAGGGGGTGAAACTCACCCCTAGGGCAAAAGCACACATCAGCACAATATCACTTTTTTTCTTTGACTTGTTAGCTATGTGCCTATGTGTATGCCAAATTTCATGTCAATCCAAGCGGTTCTTTAAAATTTAGAGGTTTTGCAATATTTTACCTTGAAAGAACGTACTAAAAAGCAAGAAAACTGGATAGAAAACAATTATTTTTTAACAATTTTATTACATACAAACATTTAGAATGAACATTTCAACTACCAAAAATTTTAACAATAATTATTCAAAATGACTTTTGAAATTTTGAATAATTATTGTATAAATTTTGAATAATTGTAAAAATTTTTGGTAGTGTTAGGGCCGGTTGTTGTTCGAACGCTAATCAAGAAGTTGATTATAATCAAGTTCCCTTAACAACCATCAAAAATAACAAAATCCGTTGTTCGTACGCCAATCAGTTGACTGTTATCAATTATGTTAATTATCATTATGATAATTAACATAATTGATTGATAAAATAATTATTATTAATTATTAATTAACATAACCATTATTATCAATCTCACTATATTCTCAATTTATGCCCCAACAGAAGATGCCAAAGACATTTACAAGGTCACATGGGTGTCAAATGATGGAAGAACACGTAACCAAATAGATCATGTCCTCATTGATGCAAGACACTCTAGTAGCATTATTAATACACGAAGTATGAGAGGAGCTGACAGCGATAGTGATCATTTTCTTGTAAAATCAAAGTTGAGAACACGAATATCAGTACAGAAGATGGAGCAACAAGAACAAAGAGAAATATGGGACATAGAAGCTCTTCAAACACCAAATAAAGAACTGGAGTAGCAAGTAGCCATAAGCAACAGATTTCAATTGCTGGGAGAGGAAGACCAAAATGACCTAGGAGATGCATGGCAGCGAGTGGCATCAGTGATAGAACAAGCAGCGAAAGAAACCATTGGGAAAAAGAGTACTCGCCCAAAACAGAAATGGTTTGACAAACAATGCGAAGAAATGCTGGAAACAAAAACTCACAAAAGAATGAAAATGCTACAAAACCCTACAGATGAGAACAAAGCAGATTTTCGCAGAACGAGGGCACAGACAAGGCAACTACTCAGTACTAAAAAGAGAAGCTACATAGAACAGCAAATACGAGTAATGGAAATAAGTGGCGAGAGGAATCAAATAAGAAAATTCTTTAGGGAAATGAAGACAGTCAGACAAGGTGGAAATGTTGGGGTAACGCAAGCTATGAGAAATGAAGCAGGTGAACTGATAATGATGGAAACAGAAATCGTAGAGCGATGGAAGGAATACTTTCGGAATTTACTAAATATTGAAAGTGAGATGGAGGAATCAGAGACTACATTTCATTCTGCAGATGTGGAAATACCACCACCAACACTCCAAGAAGTAAACAATGCAATAGTATCTCTTCAAGATCACAAAGCACCAGGAAAGGATGGTATAAATGGAGAATTGATAAAAAAAGGAGGAAACGTTGTACATCAAAAATTGTATGACATTATTCTCAGAGTATGGCAACAGCAGAAAATGCCTAGAGAATGGAATGGAAGCGTTATAATACCCATACATAAGAAGGGAAATAAAGAGCAATTCCGAAACTACAGAGGCATATCGTTTATTAGTACAGCGTATAAGATTCTATCAATTATCTTACTAAAGAGACTCACTCCGTATTCGGAAGATATTCTAGGCGACTACCAATGCGGTTTTCGAAGTGGAAGGTCAACAATAGATCAAATATTTACCATCCGACAAATATTAGAAAAAAACTGGGAATTCAACCGAGATGTACACCAAATCTTCGTAGATTTCCAGCAAGCATATAACTCGATAAAAAGAAGCAGACTATGGCTAGCAATGCTAGAAATGGGAATACCAAGAAAATTAGTGCAGCTCACTCAAATGTGCGTGGCAGACTCATATGCACAGGTAAAGATAGGAAACAGAACATCGATGCCATTTAGTATAACATCAGGGCTTAGACAAGGAGACCCTTTATCACCATTGCTATTCAATTTGGCTTTAGAATACGCAATAAGTAAAATATCGTCTGAACTAACAGGGGGATTCGCAAATCGAGGATCAAAACTATTGTTGGCCTTTGCCGATGATCTAGATGCAGTCGCTCATTCTACACGAGACGTAAGAGAGGTGTTTTCACAGCTCGAGGAGGAAACAGGTAACCTGGGCCTTCGAATGAATGAAGAGAAGACGAAATATATGCTGGTGACCAAAAATCCAAGACCAAGAGTTAGGCAGAACGTAACTATTAATGACCACAACTTTGAAGTAGTAAAAGAGTTTAAATATCTGGGAGCAGTAATCACAGATGACAATCACATAGAAAAAGAGGTCTCAGCAAGAATAGCTGCGGGAAATAGAGCATTATACTCCCTATCATCATTATTAAGATCTAAGCTGCTGAAAAGACAATCTAAATTAAGACTGTACATGTCAATTATTCGCCCAGTTGTTACATATGGGAGTGAAACATGGACTCTACATCAGCGAGAAATAAATAAATTGCTGATAAAATAATAAAAATGTGTACCATTTTTATTCGGCTGCAATACGAAGGAAAAACAATCCTACTCTTTAATTAGAATAAGGAGTGCAGCCAGTCCCTTTAACTGCAGTTTTCTGCTCTTATTGGAGCGTCATCAGAAGGAACGTAGGCACTGTTCTCCTTAATCCAATCAAATTGCATCGAAAGGTTTTCCCAGTAAGTTTTCAATTTAAAAATCTTTTAGTGATTTTTGATATTTTTCAATATTAATTATTTGCTATTAGGATTGAAAACTTGCTTCGTATTAAAATTGCTGATATTTGAAAGGAAAGTCCTCAGAATATTTGGTCCTCAAAGAGATGAATTGACAGGAGAGTGGAGAAGTCGCCGCAGTGCTGAATTGGTGACTCTATATGGTACTAAAAACATCGTCAGACATATAAAAGATAATCGGATAAGATGGGCAGGTCATGTAGTAAGATCAGAGGAAGACAGAGTGCTAAAGACAGTGTTCTTCGAGAGACCAGACGGTAGAAGATCAGTGGGCCGTCCCAGAAAAAGATGGAAGGATGATGTTGAAACCGATCTATCTAGGATTGGGGTACAACAATGGCAAATCGAAGCGCAAGATCGCAGACGATGGAGGGCCATGGTGGATGCGGCGAAGACTCACCCCGAGTTGTAAAGCGAGTCAAGAAGAATAACCATTATTGACATAATTGATTAACTAATCAATTAATCTCATAATTGTAATCAATTATTCTTTCAGAAACCCAATCAAAGTTGACATTGACAGTTGGTGACAGTAATTAAATATTTGATAATGATCAGTTGATTCCATTTTTGATTAGCGTTGGAACAACCGGCCCTAAATGGTCTACAATTGGTAAAAAAATTATTTTTATTCAATCCAGATTTCTTGCTTTTGTATTTATTTTTCTCATAAACTAATCACTTTAAACATCAAGTGTTTTTCATTTTTGAAATCAATACAACGAGGAGAATCCAAATACCAAATAAATAAGGGTAAAAGTAATTTAAAAAAATTAAGGGGTGATACGGGAGATAAGTCTCCCCCTTTAAGTATTATTTGACGTGTTTTTGCGTTTTTTTTTCTAAAAATCAGTGGTTTAAAAGCTTTTTAAGGTGCATTGTTTTATCTGAAAAGCACTGTATACTTAACAATTCTGAGAAGGTTTATCGTTCGCCTAATAATGCCTTATAAGGCAAGCCGCACACCAACGAAACGTGAAACGTAAACCATGAAACGTGAAACGTAAAACACGTTTCATGAAAATAAAACACGGCTAAACAAATCTTGAAGTCCGCATACCAATGAAACGAGTGTAATTCATGCTCATAAAACATTTTTATTTTCGGAGAGTTTCATAAATGGCCGGACGTCTATTTGTTTAGCAGTGTTTTATTTTCATGAAACGTGATTTACGTTTCATGTTTCTTTGATGGCTGCCCAAGGCACATCAAAGAAACATGAAACGTAAATTACGTTTCATGGAAATAGACCAATGCTAAACAAATATATATCCGGCCCTTTATGAAACTCTCCGAAAATAAAAATGTGTCAGGAGCATGAATCACACTCGTTTCATTGGTAGGAGGACTTTGAGATTTGTTTAGCAGTGTTTTCTTTTCATAAAACATGTTTTTCGTTTCATGTTTCATGTTTTTCGTTTCATGTTTCTTTGGTGTGCGGCTTGGCTTAGGCAGGCCGCACATCAAAGAAACATGAAACGTAAATCACGTTTCATGAAAATAAAACACTGCTAAACAAATAGACGTCCGGCCATTTATGAAACTCTCCGAAAATAAAAATGTTATATGAGCATGAATCACACTCGTTTTATTGGTAGGCGGACTTCAAGATTTGTTTAGCCGTGTTTTATATTTTCATGAAACGTGTTTTACGTTTCATTTTTCATGTTTTACGTTTCATGTTTCTTTGGTGTGCGGCTTGCCTTAGAGTTTCTTTCAGATTGTGTTGAGTTTTCGATGTCGATCTTGGTGTTGAGTTGACTGGACAGTTTATCATTGTATATTGCACTGAACTTGGTATTTCACAGTTGCCGGCTGAGTTATCCTTGGAGATGATACATAATACCTATATCCATATATATGTAAATTTTGTATGACTTAGCCGTAGTTTGTCTACTCGTTCATGTCTTTGAGCTGGAATTGGTAGTAAAGCAGTAAAGTAACATCTGGTTTGACAATATTTAGTTTCAGTTTCGCTTTTGTTTGGCTTCCTTTTCTTTGTCAGGTTTAATTAATGTCTTCTTCTCTTCTTCGTCTAGATATTCACGTCCACATCTGAACATAAGCCTCTTCAAGCCTTCCTTTCCATTGTTTTTTGTTGTACGCTACTTGTAGCCAATTTTTCCCGGCAGTCCGTTTCAGATCATCTGTCCATCTCATAGGAGGTCTGCCTCTGAGTCTTTTGTGTTGGTATGGTCTCCAGGTTAGAATTGTTCTGTGCCATTTGTTTAGATCGCTCCTAGCTTCATGTCCAGCGTATTTCCATTTCAATTTTAGTGATTTTTGTACACATCGGTGACTTTGGTTTTCTGTCTTATCCATGTGTTTGTTTTCCTGTCCTTAAGTGACATGCTAAGCATTGCTCTTTCCATCGCATGTTGAGTGACTCTGAGTATGTTCATATTCTTTTTTGTGATTGTCCATGTTTGTGCCCCATATGTTAATATCTGAATAATGCATGCATCAAAAACTTTCGATCTAAGATGTAGTTGAATTTGCTGATTTCTGAGTACCTATAGATGTTTAGTTTGCCGAATGCTGCCCATGCTAACTTTCTTCTGCTTTTTATTTCTTCTATTTGAATTTCCCTATTTAGTATTATTTTTTGTCTTAATTTTTTTTTAGGATCAAAAAATTAATTATTTTAGGTTTTTGTCATGTTATTGTCATGTTATTGTCAGTTTCTGTTGCCGCTCTATTAGCATATTCTACACTTGATAAGATTTCTAGAAATGTTTTTGTTGTCAAATAGTTTTACAAGTTTTTCTATTTATTATATAATTACCATAATATAATCTTTTTGTATAATCCACTGCTAAATATTAGCAAGATCGTTTACATAAAATATGTGTTTTTGTGAAGATTAAAAGTCGTACAACAGTTAAACGGCTTGTTGTAACTCAAAAGTTTAATTATTGCAGCAAAATGGCACATAGAAGGATATTTAAAGAACAAATAGTAAATATTGAGAAGCACAATTGTGGAATATAGTATATTGTACAACAAGAGAGAAAAAAGACATATTTCTCACGAGCGCAGAAGTTTGTTGCGCAAATCAAGCGAGGGAGAAATATGTCGTTTTCTCACGTGTTGTGAACTGTACTTTTTCTATGGATGCGTTTTTGCCAAGAGTTCAATCTTCAAAATTAAATAATTTAGGTGCTATTATGTAGATTATGTGCCAAAATTGAAATAAAATACATAATATATACATATGTAGGTATTTAATATTCTTAATATTTATATACTTTTATTTATTTAAAATTATAGTTTCCATTTATATTTGAACAGTTTTGAAAGGTAATTCCTCGTAAGTTTTGATTTGACACATTTTATTTGACAAATATATTTGTGTTTGTATTGTGCTTGTTACCATGGAAACCGCGATTCTACGTATGGAACCCGTGAGAAAAAATATTTCTCACTGCAATGGCAGACTTTTCTCACACCCTGAGAAATTGTTCGTTTTGAATGTATGTAAGTAGTGAGAGAAGTTGCACATTGTATAGCATCCATAGAAAAAATTCATTTTCTGGAGAATGCGGGATTTCTGAAAAAAATCCCGAAATAATTTGATTTTTATTTTTAAATTTTGATTTTTTGGCATCACACTAAAGACGTAATCTGTCTGTTGGTGATGATGTAATCGATATTGTTTTTAAATGAGAATAGGAGTTGTGTGCTGGAGGATTTTAAATGTTGTTCAATTCTCTATTCAGTAATGTAAACATTAATATAATTATTTATATAGGGTGGTAAAAAAATATTAAATTTTTGAATTTTGCATGTACCTAATTAAATTGGTTTAATAAAAATAAATTTCACTGCTGATAGAAAACATAAAAAATATTTATGTAATTACTTATTCCACTTTGAATTAAATTTGTATCTGTACATAAGTACATCAATTAAAAAGCTATACAAATTAGTTCAAACAATTTTATGATAAACAAAAAAACAGTAGGTATATTATTAAGTTTGTTTTTGTACTTTATACACATCAACTAGATTACTTTGTTTTAATATCTATCATAGAATGTGTTAACATGATTTCGTCAGAAGGTAATGATAGGGGAACCCAAGCGGGGATTTTTGCAGTTACTCGAGCGCGTCAGATTATCACATGGGGAGAAACATTGTACCCTGTAAATGTACCCCTACCATATATTGGCTCTTAATACAGGAAAGTTCGTTAAGGGGGGCAGAAAAAAAAATTGATCCTTAGAAAAACTCGAAATCTCAGATTAAGATAAGGTAAGTTAAGTTCATGCAAATCAGCGTGTATTTCAGAAATCTGACGATTTGACCGGGGCGTAAGGAAATGGGTGAGTCACAAAGTTTCACAAAGCAAAAAGCGAATATTTCGCGAAATGAGCGACAGATCGGAAAACTAAATAACACGTTCTCAATATTTTTCAAAAATCTATCGAATGGCACCAAACACAACCCCCCTCAGAGGTGAGCTGGGGAGTTGCTTTAAAATCTTAAATAGGCAAAAATGGAAACTCACCACTAAAATGGAAAACTTTACGTAATTTTATTTGGTTTTATGACCTACTCTTCACAACCCAATAGGTACCATAACGCTCGAGTGACTGCACATTTAGCATACTTTCCTCCCTTTTAGAATACTATAATTCTCGTGGAAAATTGTCGTTTATCCGATTAGATAGGTCAAATATTAGTTATTTATAAGATGTCCCGAAATGAGCTTCTTGAAAAGATAATTGGTACATTACCCCAAGAGAAAGTAATTTGGCGTTTCCTTCCTTATCAGAGGATAGTTACCTTATATTCCATTCCAATAGTGTAGAAGATCAAAAGCTCGAAATCAACCCATCACGAAATATGCTTGAATGAAACGAAATGCCTGCTTTATGTATATAAGACCTCAAAGGATTAGCATTACAAGTTATTCTCCCACCTTTCCGTTCCCTACCATCCGGTTCCTTCAGTCATTATAGACGGAGATGTTAATCTTACTTCAAACTAAGCTGAAATTAGATATCTCAAGAAGCCTTCGAGCATAACTTAAGAGTGAATCACGTAAATTTAAAGGTAAATTTGACTCTTCCACACTGTCATTATATGTTTAGAAAGGTATATTATCATGAATTTTATATATTTTCAAAGTATCTATAAGCCATTCATGAGGCACTGAATCAAACGCTTTCTTGTAGTCTATGAAAGCAGTAAAGAGATTTCGTTTTTTTTTATACAAATATGCTTGGTTAGAAATTACTGAGTCAATATGTTGTTCTTTACAGCCCAAGGAACTCTTAGCGCATCCTTCTGTTGAGGCTCTACGGTATATTTTTGAGCACATTGGTGGTAGATACGCCATGCTAGACAGGATGTGATCAATTTTTATAAAGTTAGAAGGCAAGTAACTGCGGGCGACACTTAGCTGGATCTTAGATGTTATCTTGACCATATGGTATGAGATAAGTGGTACCCTGAGTAAGAAATGATGGTATTTCGTGCGGATTAAAAATAACATGATTAATTAGAATTATCAAACACTCATGAATACTCCAAAATTTCTTTGGCCAGAAGTTTTGAACTCCATATGGTCCAGGAGATTTCCAGCTTTGATAGTATTAGAGACTTCTTTAGTGAAACAGTTGTTCGTCGTGGGTTCGTCCATCCAGCATTTCTGTTTTGAGTAGCTGGCGTTGAAAATTGATTTCATCATGTTTCTGTGTTATTTTCTGCATCATGTTGTGAGTGTCTTGAAGTACTTAACATTATTTCTTCAGTTTTTTTATTACTTTTCTACTTGGTGTTCTTCGAATATATTCTGTCACTTGTCGATAATCCCTACGCAATTATCCAATCTTCCTCAGCAGTCTCTAGTTAATTAACTCTATTAATAACATTATTATAGAATATATGTAATTATCATTTCGTAAGGAATATATCACATCATGGAATATAGACATTTATCCGATTACATAGGTCAAATATTAGTTATTTATAAGATGTCCCGAAATGAGCTTCTTGAAAAGATAATTGGTACATTACCCCAAGAGAAAGTAATTTGGCGTTTCCTTCCTTATCAGAGGATAGTTACCTTATATTCCATTCCAATAGTGTAGAAGATCAAAAGCTCGAAATCAACCCATCAAGAAATATGCTTGAGTGAAATGAAAGACAGATATATATGCCTGCTTTATGTATATAAGACCTCAAAGGATTAGCATTACAAGTTGGAAAGCTCTCCCACCTTTCCGTTCCCTACCATCCCGTTCCTTCAGTCATTATAGACGGAGATGTTAATCTTACTTCAAACTAAGCTGAAATTACACATCTCAAGAAGCCTTCGAGCATAAATAATGAGTGAGGCACGTAAATTTGAAATTCTCTAAGGTATTAATCTAACTTAGCGTGGAAATTCAACTCCTGCGAGTTGTGCGACTCGAGATTACCAGTTTAATATATTCTAAAACTTCTCGACGCTTGAATAATCTCCAGAAATTCGTTATCATGCGTCCTCACGCTCAAACTTGCTATCTCTTTCTGCTCCTTCGCCGACGACTCTCCCGAGCGAAACGGAAAGGGCAAGAAAACGTAAAAATGTCCGTGGAAACTGCGCCCCTACGCCATCTTAAATCAATATAATATAAAATGAGCGAATCTCAGTCTCCCCCTAGACAAAGAAACCTCTCCTAGCACCTTTAGGTTAAAAGGAGACCGGCATACTTATCAACGAAGGGAGAACAGAGAACAACGATTTCGGAAAAGGATGCTGTTTAAATTCTCAGATTCATTGGCGTTCGCTTAAATATATAATATAATATATCCTTCCAAGGAAGGAATAATATTAAATGTATTATTTTTGTTGTCTAATATGCTCTCACATAAAATATCGTATATACAAAATATGCATTTGATAAAATACGAAGATTTTAATAGTATATTATGCAACGAGCATTTAATGATGGTCATTATGAAACAAGTATGAGGGATAAGAAACGAGCCGTATGCGGCGAGTTTCTTATAGAGTACGAGCTTCATAATGATAATTAAATATAAGTTGTATACACTATTTTTTCTATGATCATTCACAAAAAAAATATGTTCAAATTTATTAATTTTGTAAAGCAAACAAATTAAGTAGTTTGTCAGTTTGACAGTTTGTTTACATACTGAGAACTGTCAAAGCGTATGTATTTGACTCGCCATTGGTCAGTGCGCGTGTACCACCTTTATCGCGAATGCCATATCGCGATTCTATTGGTTAAAAATCTGTATCTTAATGAAAATCTGTATCATAATGAAGCTCATTAAGATACAGGTAGTGACATCATAATTGATATATTATAGTATGAGAATAGAAAAAGGATATTTAAAATTGTCTTTGGTTTTATAATTTGTGCAATTAATATTACAGTGGTGGTACTTACACTTTTATTTATGTATCTATCCCTGCGATACCAACAAAAAGCGAGTAGAAATAAATAATTGTTTCTTTAACATCATTAGTTGTAGTTCTAAAGAGTTTCAATATTAAGTGAAAATGCGGTGAATCGCTGGTTCTAATATGTCGAAGAATAAGAATATTTGTATTAAAAAATAGAAATTCCCATTTTTTATCGGAACTCGAAAAAGTCAAGCCGGTGTTACTTACCAAAAAGGTATTTTTACTTAACACACAAATAAATGCAATAGTCACAGTTACGCAATAATTCTAACAGAATATCGGGAAAAGTAAATCCATAAATGTTCTCTTCTTCTTCAGTGACATCAAATTCATGACGAGTGTTTTTTTTCGTTCCGCGTTACCTAGCCGAAGTACTCAAGCTTACGTTGTTTCAGTAAGTTAGGGACCGTTCAAGTATTACGTAACGCAGGTTGGGGAGGGTCAAAAATCTTCAAAAATTGCGTTACGCAATAGTTAAACGCCCGTTAGAGTGCATTAGGTAGGGGGGGGAGAGGTCGAAAATCTTCAAAAATCGCGTTACGTAATACTTGAACGCTCTCTTATGTACTTCCTTTTCTTTTCTCGTGTGCTCCGGTGATTCGACGTTGGTGACATGATCCACATAAAATATCTTTAACATCCTCCTGTATTCTGTATATCCATAACTCAAAGGTTTCGATTTAATTTTCAGTGGCTTGCGTCAGTTCCCAGGCTTTAACTGTGTATACTAGGACCGAAAAAACGTTGCACCTCATTACCACCAGCTAGCTTTCCAAACTCAAGTTACTGCAACACGTCAAATATCTTATCTTGGTAAATTTGGACAGTGCAGTTTTGATCCTGGACCTAATTTCTTCAGAGAGTTTCTATTGGAAATGAAGGGTAGTTCGGAAGTAGCTGAATCTGTCGGTTCTCTTAATTTCTTCATTTGCTGCCATTAGCGCCCTGGGATCTATATTTACACAGCTGGTAATCATGAATTTGATTTTTCTAATATTAAAATCTAGGCCGTAGTTTATGCTCGCAGTTCTCGCATTATCCACTAGGTAAGTTTTATTTAGGGTTTTGGCCAATAGGACATTGTTGTGAGCGCTCACAATAACCCACCCTTAGATCTTTTCCTGGTCAATCAACTTGTCTTCGACTCTGACTTGAGAACGCTATTTCTAGTACAAATTCGTGATTATTCCAATATCCTTCTCATCTATTCCAGTTCTTTGTAGGTCGACGATTATTTTTTGATGTTGTCAGTGGTTAACCGCCTTGGCGTAGTCAATAAAGCAAATTTAGATGCTTCAGCTGACTTCACGGCGTCTTTAGGACAGGACTTATCAAATCAAAAGTGCTTCTCACGTACTCATGAAATTTCGAAATTTAAACTGCATTTCTCCGGCATCGTTTTGGCATTATTGTTCGACATTTGTTGTAATCCTTGCATGTGTAATTTTTTAAAAAATCTTATGTTTATGACTCATAACGTTGATGATCCGTAACTCCTCGCACGTTTTCACAAATATTTTTTTTGTCAGTGTTAAAAATTTTGATAACAGTTATTCGTCTCGAATGTTACATTAATCGTAGACGGCGTTGAACAGTTCACTTAACTCCTTTTTGCTCATTTCTGTCATTACCTTCATCAGGCTGGAATTTTGTCCGGACCTATGGCTTTACCCTTCTTCGACTGTTCTAAAGCCGTTTTCAGATATTTTAGTAGAATCTCGCTTATTTTCGTATATCTCCCTCTTCAGTTCTGATCTCCCAGAGGGAGTATAGTGGTCGTCGTAATGTGTTTTGCATATTCCTGTAGTTTAGTTGATTCATTTTTTTGGAAATCTTTCTCGTGATCTTCGGCCATCTATCTTTCCGTGGATAATGTATTTCCAGGTTTTCTGTGTCTCTCATAATATATCTATCCAAAGTAATTCAATTTCCAAAGTTTTCTGTGTCTCACTACAGGCCCGGCCCCAGGGGTGGGCGAACTGGGTGGCCGCCCAGGGCGGAAAAAATTTAGGGGCGGCAAATTTTAGAGAACAGTCAATTTTTGAAATTGAAGAAAATAATAATAAATTATGTTTTTAAAATTATAAAAAATCACTGAACTTCACTTAAATTTACTCACTAATTCACGTAATATTTACTGAAAATGGATATAATAATTGGAAACATATGGCTGAAACTTTGTCCACGCTAATTCTCCAGCTTATCTACAGTAACAGCGACAGTGGGTTGAACTATCAATTAGACTAGAATCGGTCAAAATCATAGACGAAGAAACACAAAAAGTTCTAAATTTAAAAACTCGTCATTGGAAAAATGTATTTAATAGAACGACCTATGTCAATAATACAGTTCTTAGCTCAACAGTGTCTTCCATTGATTGGCGATTCTGATAAACTTTTTCATCACAACAATGGTAATTTTTTTAAATTCAAAACGAAATTATTCAGCTCCTCCATAACCAAATCAAAAATAAAATTTTATTTTTGAAATCGTTTTTTAAAACTTTTTGAAATTAGCAAAATACTATAGTATAATTTTAGATTGTACACCTGATATTTCTGAGGTGGAAGAGATGACTATTATTGTTGTACGTTTTGTCGATTTAGGTTCCTGTTCACAAAGTGTTAAAAATGCAAAATATTTTCTTGGATTTTGCCTGTACTGGAAACCACTGGGTTGGGACTACAGAAGTTATTTTGCAAAACTAAATGAACTGGGAAGACCTTTGGATGATATGAGAGGACAAGGGTATGATAATGGGACTAACATGAAAGGGAAGAACTTTATGTCCCATGTTCTAGCCATTCACTCAACTTAGTCGTGAACGATGCTGCTAAAACCTCACAGTTTGCAGTTTCTTTCTTTTCCTTAGTGACAAAAATTTACAACTTTTTCTCAGCATCTGTTCATCGTTGGGCTATACCTAAAAATCATATTTTTTGAATAACATTGAAGGCTTTGTCCGAAACTAGATGGGAATGTAGAATAATTGATGCAATTACTCCGATCAGATACCAAATTTAATATGAAAATTTCATCTCAGAAAACCAAAACAATAGTAATCAGTAAAGAACCAATCAGATGCAAAATAGAAATTGATGGTATCAATATTGAACAAGTAATGGAAGTAAAATACCTTGGAATTACATTGTCAAGTTACGCAGACCTAGACAAAGAAGTGAGACATCAAGTACAAAAAGCAAATAGATTGGCAGGATGCGTTAATAACACTATATGGCGAAACCGACATAATAACACTGAGATGAAGTCAAGGATTTATAAAGGCAGTGTAAGACCAATAATGACATATGCATCAGAAACAAGACCCTATACAGCCACAACACAAAGACTACTGGAAACGGCAGAGATAAGAGTACTGAGAAAAATTACAGGAAATACACTGAGAGATCGAAAGAGGAGCGAAGATATTAGAAGACAATGTTACGTACAGTGTATAAACGAATGGACACTAAATAGAAAAAAAAATGGAACAACCACATAACCAGAATGGGGGAGACACGTGTGGTCAAAATAGCACGAGATAAATCACCAATCGGTGAAGTATCGGCCGACCGCGCAAAAGATGGAGTGACAACCTTCCATAGAGGTATCAATCCGCTAATGAACAAGCAGAATTGTCTATAAAGAGGAAGAAGAAGAAGAAGAAGAAGAAGAAGAAGAAGAAGAAGAAGAAGATACCAAATTCAAGAAATCTACGATGCTCCTGTAGGAACCACTGTCAATAAAAACACCGATAAAATGGTTGCTCATGAGGCAAACTGTTTGGTAAACTAAATCCGTGATTTTACTTTTCTTTGCTTTGTGGTAATAATGCATGACATTTTACTTCACATCAACGTAGTCATCAAATCACTGCAGAGTATTGATATTGGTGATCATTGGTGAAATTATGCTGATCTAAAAGATTAACTCAAAGTACTTTCCACGATTGTGAAGCCCAAGAGTACACTTTTAGAGACCCTGAAAATGATTAGACAGAATTATTTTTATTTCGCACCCAACTCTAGTGTTGCTTTGAGAATTTTATTAACTCTGCTGGTGCCAGTGGCCTCTGAATAGAGAAGCTTTTCAAAGCTAAAACTAATAAAAAATTACTTAAGATCAACTATGTCCCAGAAACGTTTGAGTGCTCTAGCGACGATCTCTATTGAACACAAAATAGCTGAGTCCCTGGATCTTGGAGAATTATTTAAAGACTTTTCCAGTGCCAAGGCAAGAAGAATGCTGTTTACTTAAAAAAGTAAGTGTGTAATTATGGATATGGACAGTGAGTTTTTGGATATTAAAGCATGTTAATATACGTATAATAGTAATGTAGTAAGATTTCATTAAAATATTTCACATGACTATATGTGTTTTTAAGCGTGTATCGTTCAAGGAAGTGAGTCATGGGTATACCAAGGAGGTGTGAGAGGGGCGTTGTTCGCCGATCTTGCCCAGGGCGGCAAAATCCCTAGGACCGGGCCTGAGTCTCGCATAACATATCCAAAGTAATTTAATCGTTGGAGATGGATTTGCTGGAGAGCCGTTTCCTGACCTTTAGCTTATACAAAATTGGGTTAATTGTCTTATGGTCGGTTCATGGAATTCATAACATTTTTCTCTAAAGGAACATTGCAGTGGCATCTGTCTTTCTTCTTTTCACTTGTCTTAGTGTCCAAAATTCACTCACATCCGTATGTCAATATTGAGAATATTCAGCAGTTGATGAACCTCATTTTTAGAGTTCGTGAAACGGCCTAGCCGGGTAAGATGATAAAAAATGCCCCCAACTCGATTCGAATTCCATATAGGTCACCGTTTAGCACATATAGAGAAACTCACTTTCTGAAATGTTTAGCCCCCTAGGTGGCCAGGTGACCCACCTAGAGCCTAATTAGGCTTCTATGTTTTTATTTTTATCTCAGCTGCATAGAGAGCTAGCGAAAACTTTAAATAAAAAAGTTTTAAAAAAGTCTGTCCTTTTTTTTTAATTTTTGGCGGGAAATTTAAATCTTAGGACGATTTTAAAATTTTAAATGAGTATAAAAAATAACTAAGATATTCGTTTTCACAAAAAAAAAATATAACGTATATTTTTGCATAATGTTTAACCCTGAATTTTTTCAGATTTTTAAATTTGGTGAAACGTACTTTTAATAATAAAAAACCGCATTTTAGCCAACACATATAAATATAGCAATTGATGGCCATTTAAAAATTAAAATTGAAGTGTTTTAAGATTGTTTTTAAAAGTCGTATGTTTCTGAAATAATGAATTTATACCATACTTTTGCATACTACTGTTTATTAGAAATATATATAATTATTAGAGATCATTCTAATTATGCATGTATAAAACAAAAAATATTTGTTTTGATTCCTACATAAATGAATAGTCTCATCATTATCCTATTTAAAGTTATGCTGAGTAAGCCATAGTTTTACATTTATTTTACAAATTACAATAAAGTAACTTCGTACTCCGTTTACTTATACATACTCTGTTTAAAATCATTTGCCGAATTGCCAACATTCAGTAATTGAGTAGAGCACTATAAGCTGACGAGAATACTCCATTTAATAAAGATATACTTTATTCTTTTATAAGTATTTCACATACTTATTGAAAAGAACCTGCCTTCGGCAACCTTACCCCTCTTTTAATAGCCCTAAAACTTACTCTACAGTAGATTCCCAGAATTATAATAAAATCTTCATTGTCCAGAAATAAAATAAAGTTTAACACCATTTATTTTATTTAAACTAGTTATAGCTAAAGTAGTATATCACCATCACCCTATTTTTAAACCTTCTTCACCGATAACACGTTTTCTACAAAGTATGGGAAAATATATCAAAATAGTTGCCTAAAAGAAATCAAAAGTTCTAAGCTAGAAACTAGTTTTTGTTACTGATTCCCACGATAAAATATACAACTGTTATCTACTTGATTTTATATTCACGTAGAATTGTTAAGAATGCTCTAGCTAGGTGACCAGTGGCCGAGCGATCCCCTCAAGAACCTGCTTATTCAAGAACTGGTCAGCCCGATCCCGATCTCAATCCGGATCGAGACGCATTCAGGAATAGAATAGAATATTTAGAGTGATAATAAAGGGAGTGGAATCTTTTATAAATATGTATATAAAGTATAAAGTATCTATGAAAAATATCAATTTATATGAGTTTCATTACTATTCAGAAATAATTTTTATTGAAACTTGTTCAAAATTCATTTCGTCATACATTCTCGCCAATAAAATGTAAAATTAATTATTTAAAATCTTTCAAATAATAGTTATTTATGTACCAAGTCAGTAAAGTTACTCTTTATCGAACGAGTTTGATATTATGAGCAGAGCGAGCGTAGAGAGTGAGGCGAATAACAGACGAGTTCGATAAAGAATTTTTACTGACGTGGTGAATATAAAATTTTATCGCCAACAATTTAATATTGGTTTTAACACTTACTTACAATTTACAATTTAAGAACTTTTTAAATTTTAGACGTCATAATAATTTCATGACAGTGATGACATATAACTTTGGCAAGATGGCTGCTTTCGATTTTTGATCGATAGTTATCTTATATGAATATAATTACAAAATACTACAGAATTAGACATTGAATAACTTGACATAAATTTAATTGATAATGTCGCAAATTGTGTACAATATTTTTAAAAATTAAAGTAAATAAATTTTAAGTTCACTCAAATACTCGACATTCGATTACTGCCATCGACCACTTACATTCAATTTCGGTTTATTTGATTAATCGCGGCAGGTAAAATAAAATTCTTCTTTCAGTACAATAAAGTGTTACTTTACTGCTGCAAATGAAGGCAAATTAGTACAATAATGAATGACTTTAGTGATGGTTGGCGATAAAATAGATTTTATTTGTAGTAGCTTAGTAGGGATAGCATTTTATTTTGCATTACGAGCTGCACCAAATTTTATAATCTTTAGGGAGGGGGGGTCAATAGTAAACGATAGTTGATTTTAAACGAGAACCGTTTTTGCTCAATATCTCCGCCATTTTCAACTTTTCGACAAAAATTATAAGAACTAAAATTGTTGAAAATGTGATTTTATAAAATTTCTTTTATTACAGTCTTTTTCGTGCAGTCGATATTTTCCGAGCTAGGGCGGAAAATAGAGACACTTAGAGCATAACTATTGAACTATCTCGTTTAATATTAGTTTCACAACAAAAATGTACCTATATAAAAATAAAGAGAATCAAATTTTATACAATTTTGATCTCTTTCGTCTTTTTGGTAAAATCAATATTTAAGGTAGTACGTATGCGGTAAAGGCACGAGAGTAAGACCTGATTGATTTTATAGTATTTGTTTTGTTCAATATCTATGCCATTTTCAACTTTTAAACAAAAATAGCCACAACTGAAATGGTTCCAAATATGATTTCCTACAATTCCTTTTTATCAATTTTTTTCGTGCGGTTGATATTTTCCGAGTTAAGAGGGAAAATAGTAAAAAGGGGTGGGGGAGAATAATTTTTAAATTGAATTTTGTTTCTGAGCTACCCCAAATTTTATAATTTATTGGAGGTCAATAGTGGGGTAAATTTAAAATCGCGACTGAATTCCGCTGTTGCGTTAGCCGCAATATTGATTTTAAAGGAGAACCGTGGTTGCTTACTATCCCCGCCATTTTTAACTTTTAGACAAAAATGGTAGGAACTAAAATTGTTGGAAATGCAATTTCCTACAATTTATTTTCATAATTTATTTATGCGATCAATATTTTCCGAGTTAAGGGGGGAAATAGCGGAAGTGTATGGGAAGCATAATTAGTGAATTGTCTTATTTATTATTAACTTTACAAGATAATTGTACATAAACAAAAATAAAGAGAATTATATTTTATACAACTTTTGAAAGTTCCAATGAAACACCAACCAAACTACATAAAAAACATAAATAATAACGTATATGCATTAAGTTCACTAGATTTTATTAACTAGCGGGTTTATTGGTTGAATTTGTCTGTCTATATTTTAAGTTTCATGTCAGCTAATATATTTTTTATATTTCAACATTTTTTTTTAATTTTGGACCGTTGGGAGAATTTTCCGATTCCCCCCTCGTAGATCAGCCACTGGTTCTCTCGAAAAATTGTAGAAAATCGTAATTGCAACAGTTTCAGTCCTTACACTTTTTGTCATAAAGTTGAAAATGGTCGAGATATTAAACAAAAACAATTGCTGTAAAACCATACGGGTCTTACGCTCGCGCCTTTACCGCATACGTACTACCTTAAATATTGATTTTAGCAAAAACATGAAACAGGTTAAAATTATGTAAAATTTAACTCTCCCTTTTTTTGTATGGGTACATTTTTGTCGTAAAGCTAATAATAAACGATATCAATAAATATACTCTGTCACTATTTTCCGCCATAACTCGGAAAATATCGACCGCACGAAAAACGAAATTATAGAAAATCACATTTTCAACAATTTTAGTTCACATACTTTTTCTCGAAAAGTTGAAAATGGCGGTTATATTGAGCAAAAACGGTTCGCGTTTAAAATCAAGATGGGGGCTAACGCAACCGCGAAAAATTCAGTGGAAATTTTAAATTTACACTACTATTGACCCCCTCCCTAAAGATTAGAAAAATAAAATTTGGGGCAGCTCGTAATGCAAGGTTAGATCTGTTGTTCGTCTAACCTGACTGGACTATAGTTATATTCTGATAAGTCGAAACTTTAATGTCAAATTAATTTTTTTAACCCAAGTTTAGTTTTGATACTTTTGATAAAAAATTCTAAACACAAAATATTTGACTATTTAATTATTAGTGTTATTTGTATTATTCTTTTATTCCTATATCCTTTTCATAGATTTCAAGCAAGCATTTGACAGCCTAACAAGACCCGACCTAATAGAAGACATGAAAAATCTAGATATTCCAGTGAAACTTATAAAACTTGGGAAAATTACAATGGAAGGAACGAAGGGAGTAATAATAACAGATGACGGAATCACCAAAAATATAGAAATAGCAACTGGGGTACGACTCACTATCAACGTCACTATTTAATGTCGTTATAGAAGAAACAATAAGAACTACAGAGATAAAATGTACAACTATTAGAACATCGATTTCGCACGTTGTGGCGAACGCTGACGAGCAGACGCGGATCTAGAAATTCATAATAAGGGGGCTGGACTTCCCGAAAATGTTATTATTATTATTATTATCCAGATTTAGCCATACGGCTTGCGCTCCCCCTAAGGCTCTGAGTTGCGGTCCCAGTATAGCTTGTAGTTGTCGTTTTGAAGCATTTAGTCAGGGATGTATTGATAACAAGGGAGATGGTCGGTTTGGAGAAGTCCCAGTTTACTGGTAAATTCTTGGTGAATAATTTGATTTCCTTCCTGACATCAACCAGTAGTTCGACTCATCCAGGTTTGCATTTTCTTGCTTAGAAAAGTGGTTTATGCTCATTGATTTTTCCATCAGTTTAAGCCGCGCTGTTTCATCTAATGCCAAAATTGCGCGATTTTAAGTAGATATCTCGGCTTGCGTCTGAAATAGGTTTTTAAATTAGCAACCAGCTTTTCTATTTGCTTGCCTACACACATAAGTCCTTTTCCCCCTGGATACCGCGGTAATGTTGTTCTCTCGACTTCACGCAATGGATTGAGCTCTGGTGCTACTATCTCTATACTATCTCTATCTACCCTATCTCTTTCCGTGCTACTGAGCCCTAGGTGACTTAGTATGCTGGAGTATCTCCCAAAAATAAAATTTTCGTGTATATCTGGTCGATGAAAATGGTACAGCTTTCAGCATGTCTATACAGATGTTCATTCAGACCCAACTATTTTATGTTTTCTAGAAGGTTCTTCGGAATGACTCCACTAGTAGAGAGAATAATAGGTAGGTATTGTTTCGGTACTTCCAAATCTCCGTACTTGGCTTTCTTTTCATTATATTTGACACGCAGATTATTGTTGTTAGGTATCGCCACATTAATTAGTGTTTTGTATCATGAATTTATTAACGAATGAGATCTGTTCTAATATATGCCACTGTTTAGTCTGCTGTCCCAGTAATTGTAATTCTCAAGCATACTCTCATGGACGTATTTATAATACAGGAAATAAGCCACAATTTTACTAAAAAAATGATTTTATTAACGTTTCGACGCCCAAATCGGGTGTCGTTGTCAAAATACAAAAAAGATTAATGTTTTTTGTATTTTGACAACGACACCCGATTTGGGCGTCGACACGTTAATAAAATCATTTTTTTAGTAAAATTGTGGCTTATTTCCTATCAAAACTAGTTAATTTCAAAAATGTCACAAGAAAATAGCTTTATTAATATTTTTTGTATTTTGGCAACGACACCCGATTTGGGCGTCGAAACGTTAATAAAATCATTTTTTAGTAAAATTGTGGCTTATTTCCCATCAAAACTAGTTAATTGCAAAAATACCACAAGAAAATAGCTTCAGAACAACATTATAATATGGGAGATGGTTGGTTTGGAGAAGTCCCACTTTGATACCTTATCTGATATACCTGATATATCTGATTTGATATACCTGATCTCCTAATGAAGGATCTTTCCCACTGAGTCATGCCGTTCCTTATTCAGTTGCAGCAAACGCCTGGCATCCCTCGGTAAGATATTGGATGGTTTCTTGGGATTGACATCCATATCAGAAATTGTCGTTTTGGATCTGATTGTCTTTAAATACCGCTAGTTTTGCTACACCCAAACCGAATTATATCAGTGAATCAACTGTATTGAATGTTGTGTGAATGCATTCGGACATACTGTTCATTGTTTAAAATGTGGAAAACATATTGTTGCATAAATTAATAATTCAAATCAAACATTCTGCGTAAAACAGTTACACAAAATGATAATTTATAGTAGTAATGTTCCTTTGCTTACGTCGGGACAATTGTAAAACTGTAAAAAAATAATATTTAGAGACTAAGTACAATAGGGGGGTCTAAAGCCCCGTTGACCCCCCTCTGTATCCGCGGCTGCTGACGAGATAGCGTCGATTAGCAGAAACCCAATTAGTTCCCAAAGCAAATTCTTCCTAAAGAAAGAATTTGCGAAGTTGTGTAAGGAGGCATTCAGAAGGGGTTGGATAATAAACAAAAACAAAACAAAATACCTAATATGCTCAAGAAAGAATAGAGTTAATGTTTAAAATTGGCTAAATTGACGTATGTATAGAATTTTTACTACAAATGCGATATTGCGTACGTCAAAATTTTTGACGTAAGAGAACTGTCAAAACATTAGAATGTGACTTTTCATTATTGCCATGTTTATAATAAACATGGCAGTAATGAAGAGTCACATTCTAATGTTTTGACCAGGCCCGGCCCCAGGGGTGGGCGAACTGGGCGGCTGCCCAGGGCGGCATATTCAGGGGCGGCAAATTTTAAAGGTCAGCCAATTTTTGAAATTGAAGAAATACTAACTTATGTTTTTAATATTAAAAAAAATCAATATTATGAACAAGATCGGCAAAAATGCAACTGTAAAAACGAGAATTAAGTGAAACAATAACAATTGCAAGGTTCGGAATTGCAATTCGACGGAAAATCGACAACACCGCCTTCTTCTTCATCGCATAAGAATAGTAGGATCAGAACTAAAATAAATTCACTGAAATTCACTTAAAATTAACTTTACTGAAAATGAATATAATAATTAGAAACATATGGCTGAAGCTTTGTCCAGCCACGCTAAGTCTCCAGCTCATCTACAGTCACAGCGACAGTGGGTAGAACTAGCAATTAGACTAGAATCGGGCAAAATCGTAGATGAAGAAACACAAAAAGTTCTAAATTCAGAAACTGGTCATTGGAAAAATGTAATACAACGAATTATATCAATAATAAAGTTCTTAGCACATCAGTGTCATCCAATGAGGGGCGATTCTGATAAACATTTTCATCAAAACAATGGTATGTTTTTAAGATTTTTGAGCTCTTTAAAAAATTTGATTCTGTGTTACAAGAGCACATTAGGAAAATAACTAATGGGAGTAACAAGCAGCATCACTATTTGGGAAAACGTATTCAAAACGAAATTATTCAGCTCCCCCATGACCAAATCAAAAATAAAATTTTAAACTTTTTGAAATCAGCAAAGTAATATAGCATAATTTTAAGGTTCGATTTAGGTTCTTAAAATTGAAGAACATTTTCTTGGATTTGTGCCTGTAGTGGAAACCACTGGCTTGGGAGTTACAGAGTCCCAGAATGAACTGGGAATACCTTTGGAAGATATGAGAGCACAAGGGTATGATAATGGGGCAAGAATGGAAGAGAAGAACTTGGGAGTTCAAAACAGAATTTTGAAAATGAATCGTAGAGCATTTTTTGTCCCATGTTCTATCCATTCACTTAACTTAGTCGTGAACGATGCTACTAAAGCCTCACAGTTTGCAGTTTCTTTCTTTTCCTTAGTGACAAAATTTACAACTGTTTCTCAGCATCTATTCATCATTGGACTATGCTGAAAAATCATTTTTCTAGCCTAACATTGAAACCTTTGTCCGAAACTGTATGAGAAAGTAGAATAATTGATGCAATTACTCCCATTAGATACCAAATTGAAGAAATTTACGATGTTGTTGTAGAAATCACTGTGAATAAAAACAACGATAAAATGGTTTCTCATGAGCCAAGCTGTTTGGCAAATCAAATCCGTGGTTTTACTTTTCTTTGCTCTGTGGTAATCTGGCATGTTATTTTACTTCACATCAACGTAGTCGCATATGCAGAGTATTGATATGGGAGCGTATCAAGCTATCAGTTTATTAGAAAAATCGGAAATCCATTTTAAGTCTCTCGGAAGTGATTTAAGATTCCAGGGCTATTTGACAGACGCAAAATGGCTCATCAAAGTTAGAAATTGAGAATCCGAAAAGGAGGCTGCAGATGAAAGTATGGACCTAGATCCAGAGACACGATATAAAGTTGACTTCTATTTAAAAATTATAGACACAACCGTTAATGCATTAAGTGATAGATTGTAACGGGTAGTTCTTTCAGGACGACAGACTCAGTAAAACACAATTTAAAAATAAAGCAAATATATTAAAGGTAATTATATACAGTTTAAAACAAATAAAATACAATATAATTCCATCTTCTGCAAAGGAAAAACAATATTAAACTTTATTATAGTTATCCGATCATAATAGCAACATCGAAATAATACGATAATCAATATATACAATAATAATCTCGCTACGTTAAAACAACGTAGCCTGGAGACGGCATTTCACTTCAATGCAGTCACTCGTTCCTCGCTACTACCGCCTACTGCGATAACGATTGTGGCAAGACTCCACGTCACTACGGTGGCGTCTACCTAGGCATAGTTCCGCCTCACAAACGGCGCATCTTTGCCAGGCCAGCTGAAGCTCGTTCAATACGCGAGGCATCAGCTGTTGAGCCATAGTAAGTTCAATACACGAACCATGACTGATTTTCTCATTCTCCTAGCTCGCCTTAAATATGCTCTCGATGCCCTCTCCTTCGGTTTCCCCCAGCGGTGCCGTGAAGAAGGAATGCGCAAACACGGACACTCCATCAGTCCCCTCCGGTAACAGCAGCTCATCGCCCGCCGAGGCATCACATCGTTACACCCCCTTCTCTTTGGAAAACAAAAAAAAATGTAGCATACATTTTTTTTTTTGTGCCGTGTGTGCAACACGGCTTGGACTCATCATCGGTGTGGTCTTGGTCGGTTCTTCCTTACTTCGTAAACTGGTCCTGGATGGCTGTCAAGAAGATGCTTCCCTCTGTAGATCTTGGTCGTGGTCCCCTCATATCCATTGGGACAGTGTACCAAGGCTTTTCTACAGCAAATGGTCACATTCTTCCTGCTGGCTGCATCTGCGACGGTTTACCCTTAAGGCATGTACTTTCTGTCGATTTTCTTTCACAAACTGGTCTGGGATGATTGTCAAGAAGATGTTTCCTTCTGTAGATCTTGCTCGTGGTCCCCTCAAATCCATTGGGACAGTTTATCAAGGTTTTTCTACAGCAGATGGTCACATTTTTCTTGCTGGTTTCATCTTTGACGGTTCCATCAACAATGTCGTATTTTTCGGTGATTCGTAAATTGGTCTCGGATGACTGGCTAGAAGGTGCTTCCTTCTGTAGATCTTGGGCGTGATCCCCTCAACTCCATTGGGACAGTATGCCAAGGTTTTTCTACAGCGAACGGTCGCAACTCTTCCTGCTCGTTGCATCGGCGACGTTTATTTTCGGTTCCTTCTCGGTTTCGGTTCCTTAAGAATCTGAAAACAAAGAAGCTTAATCATCTTTGAACGGGTTCTATTTATTTATCCACGACGTGGACCTGGTACTGAGTCTGTGTCTTTGTATGGTTCTAATTATTGCTCGGGTGCCAATTTGTAACGGGTAGTTACAAACTGCGTAGCTTTTATTTTGCTCGGGCGCCATTTTGTAACGGGTAGTTGTTTTAAGGACGACAGACTCAGTAAAACACAATTTAAAAATAAAGCAAATATATTAAAGGTAATTATATACAGTTTAAAACAAATAAAATAAAATATAATTCCATCTTCTGCAAAGGAAAAACAATATTAAACTTTATTATAGTTATCCGATCATAATAGCAACATCGAAATAATACGATAATCAATATATACAATAATAATCTCGCTACGTTAAAACAACGTAGCCTGGAGACGGCATTTCACTTCAATGCAGTCACTCGTTCCTCGCTACTACCGCCTACTGCGATAACGATTGTGGCAAGACTCCACGTCACTACGGTGGCGTCTACCTAGGCATAGTTCCGCCTCACAAACGGCGCATCTTTGCCAGGCCAGCTGAAGCTCGTTCAATACGCGAGGCATCAGCTGTTGAGCCATAGTAAGTTCAATACACGAACCATGACTGATTTTCTCATTCTCCTAGCTCGCCTTAAATATGCTCTCGATGCCCTCTCCTTCGGTTTCCCCCAGCGGTGCCGTGAAGAAGGAATGCGCAAACACGGACACTCCATCAGTCCCCTCCGGTAACAGCAGCTCATCGCCCGCCGAGGCATCACATCGTTACAAGATTTCAGCAAATTAAGAGCCATGGTGAAATTTTTAGTTTTTGGGTATACCAAGGGGGAAGGGCGGCGGTCGCCGATCTTGCCCAGGGCGGAAAAATCCCTAGGGCCGGGCCTGGTTTTGACAGTTCTCTTACGTCAAAAATTTTGACCTACGTAATATCGCTTTTGTAGTAAAAATACTATATATTACTTTGAAAAGGAAGAAAGGTCGCAGTTAATGGGACTAATCATAGACGTATAGTAATCAATTAAATAATCCTGGCTGTAAACAGATCCTACTGGAAGCACAACAATTTTCTCAAAGAAAAGTAGCTTAATCAGAATAATCAACTGAAAATTTAGAGAGCAGCAGTTAAACCAGTAATCATATATGGTGCTAAAGTAATGTGTCTGACACAGAAAGATGGAGAAATATTGAAGATCCTAGAGAGACAAATCTTAATCCTGAAGGATCCTAATTCTGAAAACAGCAGGCCCACTAAACTGAGGTAATAATGAATTTAGAAAGCTGATGAACTAGGAAGTAAGAGAACTTTTGAAAGGAGAAGGCATAGTCAGATTTATCTAGGCATTGAGAGTCTGATGGATGGTGCATATAGAAAGGAGAAATCCAGAAGCAGTTATCAAGGAAATCACCAAAAGGACACCAGTATCAGGCAGACCACGAGGAAAACCCAAAGCCAGATGGGAGAACCAGATAGGTGAGGCCCTTATGAAGAATGGGCAACCATAAGCAAAAGCAGGAATCAATGGAATAAAATCGGAGAATATGCCAAGTCACAAAATCAATTGTAAAATCAAAATGTTAATATGAACTGATTTATATATAATATCGGTTTACAACGTTCTTCGACGTCTTCCGATTTCCAATCTCCATCTCGTTCTGTCATTCCATAGATCGTCCTCGAGTTCTCTGTCCCTGATTTCTCTATCAACTCCTTCTCTCCAACTTCTTCTAGGCCTTCCTGGTCTGCGCCTTCCTCTTGGTTGCCATTCGAGGATTTGTCTTGGTATTCTATTCTCCGGCATTCTCCTTACGTGTCCGTACCAGCTGAGTTGTTTCGTCCTGATGTCGTCAACAATAGTATGTGTAACTCCCATGATTTCTCGGACTCTCTCGTTTGTTATTCTGTCGCGTCTAGATATTCCCGCCGAACGGCGCCAGAAGTCCATTTCTGTTGCTCTAAGCATTTTTTCTGTTCTGTCTTTTAGGGGACAAACTTCGCATCCATATGTTGTGATGCTTTTTATTATAGTGTTATATATTCTTTTTTTATTTTCCTTAGAAATATTTTTATCCCACAGTACGCTGTTCAGTAAGGATATGCCTTTCCTTCCCTGTATATTTCGTTCCTTAATAGCTGCATCTAATTTTCCGTCTTGAGTGATCTTTACTCCCAGGTATTTGTAGTCTTCACATAATTTTATTTCTTGGTTTTCCTCTACTTGGAGGCTATGTTGGTCTCCTCCGATATTCATGTATTCAGTTTTTTCCATATTCACTTCTAGACCCCACTCTGTAAACTCTTCTAATAGTTTTCGCATCATGTAACTAAGATCTTCAGAATCCTGTGCGATGATCACCTGGTCATCCGCAAAGCACAGCGTGTACAAAGTTGAGTCTGTTAGTGGTATGCCCATATTCGTACACTTTTTCTTCCATTTGTTGAGTGCTGCTTCGAGGTATATTTTGAATAGTGTTGGTGAGATACAGCATCCTTGCCTTAGTCCTTTAGTTACTGTGAATCCAGGTGTTATGAGATTTCCCGTTTTAATTCATGTTGTTTGTTGGTAGTACAACGTTTTTCGGCTTCAACCAATTCTATATTTACATTTGTTTTCTCCAGTGCCTCCCATAATTTAACCAGTGGGACACTATCATACGCTTTTCTAAGGTCTACAAACATCATATGGACTTCTTGGCCACGAGCAACTTTCTTTTCAATTCTTTGGTATTCTTCTTCTATTCGATTTTTAATAAGTTTTCCATATATTCTGCTGATACTACTAGTGACTGCAATTCCTCTATAGTTTTCAGGTTTTGATTTATCTCCCTTTTTGTGGATAGTGCTCAGATGTGGTGATTCTTTCCATTCTTCAGGTATTTCATGGTTATTCAAGCATTGCTGGAAAAGTTGTCTTAGCCGCTTAATTAGAACTTTAGGTCCATATTTGATGAGTTCCGGAGCTATATTTCCTGGGCCAGGTGATTTGCCATTCTTCATATGGTTTGCATATGGTTTCGACTTCTCTCTCATTTACTCTGATTGGTGATCCTATCAACCTGACGCCTTGTATACCGTTGGATTGTATCTGTTTGAAGGGCTCTCTTGTCTCTGTTAGTAAATCTTCAAAGTATCCTTCCCAAGTTTGTGGTGATATAGACTGAATAATGTCTTTCTTTCTGTCGTTTCTTAAATTTTTTAATAGTTTCCAACTTTCTGAACTTTGGCTTCCACCTATGTATGTATTTAGCATGGTACACTTTTTTGTCCAGGATTCGTTTTTCTTTTGACATATTTTTCTTCTGACCCTGGCTTGCATTCTTTTATAATGTATTCTGTCTTCCACGTTTTTTGTGTTCAGATATTTTTGATACAATTCTCTTTTCTTTGTTATTTCCTGCGAAATATCTTGATCCCACCAATACGGTTTTCGATGTATGGTTTTTTCATATCGCCCTAGTGCTTCTAAGGCAGCGGCGTGTATACATTCTTTGATGTTTTCGTATGACTGATTCACATATGAACTGATTTCCCGCAACAAATTAATCGTAAGAGCCTAAAGAGGGCGGCAATCACTCCGCTAGAAGTGTAGATGCCAAGATAATATCGGCAAATTTATTTTATTCAAAATAGTTGGCCTAAAAGAAATCAAAAGTTCTAAATTAGAAACTAATTTTTGTTACTGATTCCCACGATAAAATATACAATTGTTATCTAGTGGATTTTGTATTCGCGTATATAGAATTGTTAAGAATGCGTGCCCTAGCTAGGTGACCAGTGGCCGAGCGATCCCTCAAGAACCTGCTTATTCGAGAACTGGTCAGCCCGATCCGATGTCAATCCGGATCGAGACGGATTCACGAATAGAATAGAATAATATTTAGAGTGATAGTTAAAGGGAGTGGGAACTTTTAAATATAAAGGATCTTTGGCAAATATCAATTATAAATTGTAAAATAAATACATTCTTTAAAATCTTTCACCTAAAGTATATTCTTGTTGCAGATAATATAATATTTTGATTTGTAATTAATGTCAAATTCATATTTTAAATTACAGTGTAAATTAATTACTGTTGTACACTATAGATATATTACAACGTAGAATGAAGTAAACACTTCTGTTGTATGTAGGTATATGAATTTTTTTTAATTTCTTAAAATTTATCCACAGGAAGTAGAACAATACAATGCACAAAACGTTTTCTGTCAAAACTGACCATCATCAGTGTGAACGTCCAGTGTACAAGTATTTGAAACTAACCACTTCAATAGGTGTAAAAACCTCTAAATTACCCAAAAACCCATTTAAACTTTTCAATGTTAAATGTATCAGTAATAATCAAGCTATCAAAATATTCCATTTTTTTCGTTAGATGCATCATTGTTAAGGTATTCGCAAAAAACCGTCCGAAAAGGTGACATTTTTTAACGAAAATGGCAAACTTTCAAACACGAATAACTCAAAAAGTATTAAGTTTAAAAAAAAACACTATATAGCGCACGATAAAAGCGCACATCGGCATAGTTAGACTTTGAATTAGGAGATAAGTAGAGGCTACTCCCAAAATTTCATTAATCGGAGGTAATATCCTCTTTTTCCTCTCATTGACTGGCTTAATATCAAAAATTGATACAGTGCACAGATTGTAAAGGTGCCGGTGGGGGATTTCATATATGCGCAGTATTATAATCGGTGTATGACGGAGAGGAAATAGTATTCGAAATAATGGAATAAAAAATAATATTAAATTCGTTATTTCATTATTTCGATATAAAATACGTACATTCTTCTTTGTGTGTCAATTAATTTCATTTAAAAATAATTTGTAATAAGATAAATAAATTATATATTTTTTTCGTATATGCGTAGCGTGATTTATAAATTCTTGTAAATAATAAATAAAACATAAATTACGTGTTTATATTATAAATACAGTGTAAAAATATAAATAAAGTAAAGAAAACGTAACAATAAATTACCCCTTAACTCATTACCATACTCACCGGCGATATTGTACCATTTGCACTGCAAAAACAAAAACTCAAAGTTACTTGGGTAGTATTTCATATAAAAATATAAACAAAGTGGTATGTTATGTTATACATTTTGTTTCATTTGGAGAGTAACATACTACGTTAACTGTAGAAAGGGGACACTTAGCCGGTCGCATATTTACAAATGCTCCTTTACTACGGCACCAGAGTGCCGAAATCGGTTAGCCTTTGAAATAGACTATTACGCTACAAACCCTTATTGATTTAGGCACCTATTAAATTAATTGACTAAGGTGCCTAAGTTTTTGTGCCTGATTGTAAGTATTGTGTATTTCAATTTATTGTATTTAAATAGAAATGTCGAAATTGCAATAAACCTAGCATACTTAAGAATGTGTTTTTTGACCCTAACCCGAGAAACAAATAAAACAAAAATTTTAAAAAAACGCCAATGAATAAAACACAAATAAATATTTTTTATTTTTATTTATTTATAAGTACAGATATAATTACTCGTATACAGTGCGTCCATAAAGTAACGCATAAATTCATTATTAACTAAATAAACAACAATATTAGAAATTACCAAAACAGGTCGATTTTTTATTTTAATTTATGATTTTTTGGCATATATATCATACTAGTGACGTCATCCGTCTAGACGTGATGACGTAATCGATGATTTTTTCAATAAGAATAGGGATCGTGTGATACCTCATTTGAAAGGAAATTCAATTCTCTATTCAGTAATATAAACATTAACGTAATTATTTATACAGGGTATGGAAAAACAATTTTTAATTAAATTGATTGACACAAAAAGAAGACTTTGCGTAGTTTATTTATTTCAAAACACATTTTACTGCTGTCAGAAAACAGAAATAAAATGTTTATTTCAAATATAAACATTACTTTTTGCTTAATTTCAACGTTTAAGTTGCCACCCACCTGCCTCTTGACAATTACGCACATTCGTCTTTTTGAGTCAATTAATTTAATATAAAAAAAAAATAGAACACCCTGTATAAAAAATTATGTTAATGATTATATTATTGAATAGAGAATTGAATTGCCTTTCAAATGAGCTAGCACACGACCATTATTCTTCTTTAAAAAATCATCGATTACGTCATCACTTCCAGACGGATGACGTCACTAGTATGAGATATATGCCAAATATCATAAATTAAAATCAAAAGTCGACCTGTTTCGGTAATTTTTAATAATGTTGTTTATTTAGTTAATAATGAATTTTTGCGATACTTTATGGACGCACTGTGTACGAGTAATCATATCTGAACCTATAAATAAATAAAAATAAAAAATATTTGTTTTCTTTTTTATTCAATGGCTTTTTTATAATTTTTGTTTTATTTGTTTCTCGGGATTATGGTCAAAAAACACATTCTTAAATACCTATGCTAGGTTTATTGCAGTTTAGACATTTCTATAAAAAAAAATAAAAGTAAAGCAACAAGATGTACCTATGTATCTATAAAAATATTATTGTAGTAGTTATTTTATGAAATAAGAAATTTATGACTATGAATCTGCAATCAATCACAAACAAGTCTGGCTAATTTGCTTTGTCAAAGACATTTTTCAGAAAAGAAAAGACATTTCTATTCCTATTTTTCAAGCCATAAGTTGAAATATAAATATACAATACTTACAATAATATTAATTGCAATGAAAACTTAGACACCAAAAATTTAATAAAAGTATTATAATTTAATAGGTGCCGAAATCAATGAGGGTTTGTAGCGTAATAATGTATTTCAAAGGCTAACCGATTTCGGCACTCTGGTGCCGTATTATAGGAGAATTTGTAAATATGCTAGCCCGTCTCAAAAATACCATACATAATGGCTTTTACTTCATTAATAACAAAGATACTGGGTGTTTTATGTATTTTGCCATTTTCTTATTTGGTTCATAACTTTTTCACCACACTGTATATTCATTTTATATTTGGCACGCAAATATTCTTTGAGCTGTACAATCAATTAATTTATTTAAAATTGTAAAAAATCCACGTCCGGATTAAAAAATATTGGAAAAATATTCCGACCCAAAAACAACACCCTGTATTTTGAATTTTTTTAAATGGATTTTGCATTTGAAAAGATGACGAAAACTAAATTTAGTGGTATACTTTGAAATTTCGGCAAAATAATTTTTCTGGTAAAATTTTGAATCTGAATTCTGAAATCATGTGAATTGCGAGATCTAAGTAGAAAAAAATTGAAAAAATACAACTTACAACTAGTTAACCACACTGCCCACACTGTATATTTATTTTATATTTAAGACGCGAATATTATTTAAGGTGTCCAATTAATTAATTTATTTGAAATTATAAAAAATCCAGGGCCTGATTAAAAAATATTCCGACCCAAAAAAAACTCATTTTACTTACATTAAATTTATTTAAATGGATTTTGCATTTGAAAAAGGATGAAAAACTAAATTTAGTGGTATAGTTTGAATTTTCGGCAAAATGGTTTTTCTGGTAAAATTTTGAATTTGAATTCTAAAATTATGTGAATTGCGAGAGCTGTAAGTAGAAAATAGTTATTTTCCTAACAACTGCAGAAAGTCATACTTTTCCGCACGCGACTGCAGTTTGCCAAACGACGCGAAGCGGGAGTTCGGCAAGCCGTCGAGTGCTGAAAAGAGACTTTTTGCAAGAGTTAGGAACAATATTTTTTCTACGAGTCTTTAAGAAACGACCAAATCTTAATCAATTAATTTAATTGATATGAAAATACATACACAAATTAATTCTTTGACAAGGTTGTCAAAACCAAACTTTTAATATAATTAGTTAGCATGACGACGATCTTGGTTTCCATGACGATGATTCAAAACGACTGTTATTGTCTACCGATTTGACTTTCGAATATTATGTCAAAATAATTTTATTTCATCGAATTGTGGCGTTAATTTCATTAAAACAGGAACACAATAAGATACATTTGAAATAAAATAGTAAATAATATATAAATATTAGTTTATTGCATGTATTATAATTGGACCGCGTTATGTAATAACGGATTAACCGCCAAAAGTCCAAAATCGAGATATTAGTGCCATCTTGCAGCTAGGGTGCAAATCTTTGTATAAAAATATGTTTTTTGTAAAAAAATAAAAAAAAGCTGTTTTTAAATGCCTGTATTAAGCGACATTTTTTATTTTATTAAAAAAAATCTCACACTAGGATTTGTAATATCGAACTAAACGCCAATAACGGTACATAATCCATTGTCATAAACAAAAATCAGCTAGGGTGCAAATCTTTGCATAAAAATATGTTTTTTGTAAAAAAATAAAAAAAAAGCTGTTTTTAAACGCCTGTATTAAGCGACATTTTTTATTTTATTAAAAAAAATCTCACACTAGGATTTGTAATATCGAACTAAACGCCAATAATGGTACATAATCCATTGTCATAAACAAAAATCCGTATCTTTGTAAGTGTAATAACGAAGCAAGCGCCACGAATAGTCGGTTAATTCTTTATTACAAAACATAACATTATTTACTAACGTTTAAGATATCGAATTAAAAGACATCCTTTGTCAGGTAACATCAGATTAAGCGCCAAATATGTCTCTTAATCCGGTATTCGGATCTGAACTCATGCATATGTTAAAAAATCATTAACGAATTAAGCGACATTTGATCGAATAACTTTTAAAATACAAATTATTTTAAAAACATTTTAAACACATGTAAAAGTCTATTTACATTTGCATTAATATATTAAATATGAAACATGTCAGTACTATATTTTAGAAATAGTACCAAAAACAAATTTAAAATCTTTAAACCGATTTATCTCAAAACTACATTTTGGCGCTTAATCCGCTATTACATAACGCGGTACAATTATTTTAAGACCATTTAAAATATCTACACGCGTAAGGAAAAGTAAAACGCGTGCGGAAAAGTGAAACTTTCTAAACTAAAACACGTGGGCGAAAGTAGACATTTTTGCACTCTCGTAGAAAAAATTAAAATGCGACTTAATTTTACACCCTAACCGGTGTAAGAAGTGTATTTAGAGTTTTTAGAAAATATTTTACCAGTACTTCTAGATGATGAAAATATCAATACAGGTGGAATATACTTTCAACATGATGGCGCTTCACCACACTACCGCTAGCGATGCATAGTTAGAGATTTTTTATCCAACAATTTTCCCAACAGATGGATTGATAAAGGTGATCCTCATGCCTGGCCTTCAAGATCATGTGATTTTGATCCTATCGATTATTATGTTTGGGATACCTAAAATCCAAAGTTTATAACGAGGAAACAAACAGTAGGGAAGAACTTCTTGACCGGATTCGAGACGCGTTCTAAGAAATGAAGAATAACCCTGACGAGATTAGGAAGTCAGTCAGACAAATAGCAAAAAGAACAAGATTTGACCTTCAACAAGGTGGTGGCCATTTTGAACAATTACTATAGTTTTGTTAAATCATTTTTCAGCAAATTCTTTCCGTTTTTTTTTTATTTTTAAAATATTTTGTTGATAAAATTTATGTATTTTTTGTGGATTCCTTATTATTTATTCATTAAAAATTAAAGGTGAATATTGGTTATGAATTATTTGTAGCCCTAATAAAAAAACACTGAATTGTTAATATTTTACCAATTTAGATTAAATAATGGTATGAATTAAAATTAAGTCAAATTTTAATTTTTTTTTACTTTTTTACAATTCACATAATTGCATAATTCAAAAATCTAAAGTAAATCTAAAGTATACCACTAAATTTAGTTTTTCATCCTATTTTTAAATACAAAATCCATTTTAAAAAAATTTAATGTGCAGAGTGTTGTTTTAGGGTAGGAATAATTTTCCAATATTTTTTAATTCGGACCTGGGTTTTTGTACATACAATTGCAAATAATTTAGTTGATTGTACACCTTAAAGCACATTTGCGTGCCAAATATAAAATTAATATACAGTGTGGTTAAAAAGTTATGAACCAAGTAAGAAAATAACAAAATAGATAAACCCCCAGTATCTTTGTTATTAACAAAGTCAGGCAAATATGCAGGCTGAAAAGGAAGTGCGCATATATATGCATATTATTTGTGTCAAATATGCATGTACATGCATGTATTATTTATGTCAAATATGCATGTATGTACATAATATTTTAAGTATGAAAGTTGCTGTGGTACTATTTTATTTTTCACCAATTCTTTGAAAAGTATAAGTGATTCGGAAGAATCTACTGGCTTCAATTCAGCAAAAATTTCTGTATAAAACATTGCAACCTCTAACCAAGTTCTCATCTAGTAACAATAGGTTTTGGTGGAAGAGGAAGATTCGGCAAATGTTCTTTATAACACTATCTTATAGGTGCCTTAAGAAATATTTTGTTCATATTTGAAATAAAATTATTATCAAGAGTAAATTTATTTCTAATTTCTTCTGCGGCCCTATTTAAACCATGTGCTAGGCAAGTTGTATGTACTAAACCTGGATAAAAAATTTTCAAATTGTTTCCTACTTTAACCATGTAAGGTGCAGCATCTGAAAGAAAAAGAAAAATTTTTCGTTGGGAACAGTTAAAGGAAGAAAAAAATGGCTAAACTGTCTTGCAAAAACTTGTCTTGATTCTAATTTCTTTTTTTTTACCTGTGTTTAAAGCAGTTTTGCAATGCTGGACTATTTGGAATTTTTTTCGTATGGAATATGCAAAAAAATTCCTACAGTAAACTAAATAATTTTTAGATCGAGGGTTATTAAAAGCATTTTAAATTAAAAATCTATATATTTTGGTTTTTTGATTGTTTTTATGCAATTTAAAACATTTTGGGTTACTTTTTATTTACTTATTGCATGCTGAGCATAATAATTTTCCCATATCAATGACTAATTCCGGATGCCTTGATCCACACAGAAATATCAGGTACGAAGGTATTTGAACCATGAATAAACAAATAAATTCGCTTTGAAAACTTATTATATGCACTTTATTTTTAAATATACCAGTATATGCAAAATTCGAAAGAAATTACAAAAATATGCAAATACATATGCATGTGCACTGTCGCATATTTGCCTGACTCTGGTTATTAATGAAGTAAGACCCATTAATTGTGGTATTTTTGAGACCACATAAGTGTCCTCTTTCTACAGTTAACGTATGTTACTTTCCCAATTAAACACCCTGTCTGTATATAGAAATATGACTAGAAAAAATTCCCTAATAACTAGACGGTTATTAGAGAATCTATGGACATGCGACATGACCAGTCCATCTTAGACGCTGAGATTTAATTTCTTGGACTATGTCGCTCGCCCTATATAGCTGCTTGATCTCAGCATTTGTTCTCATTCGGTAAGCATTTTTGAACATACGTTTATAAAGCAAACTTATTATTTTTTTCATGCAGAATTACCCCTTAAGTTTGCCATACTTATTTAGAAACACGCTGTATTGATAAAAACCAGGCTAGTTGTTAAAGTACCTAACTTTTTATTATTCAAAATAAGCGAATGAATAAAAAAAGAATGTTAAGAAAACATGAGGCTATAATGAACTGTTTTAAATGGGAAATAAGCCACAATTTTAGTCGGGTGTCGTTGTCAAAATACAAAATAATACTAAGAAAACAAAAATGTTGTTGCTTAGTAAAAAATTCTTCTAATAATTTATTTAATCTGACTTATTTATATCGGCAATTCAGGCATGTATTATACATTTTAAAGTAGAAGACTTTAAAATGATATTGCCAATATTGAGTTACGTTCCTGGGACGACTTTATTAAAAGATAGTTCATTCGATTACATGAAATCAACCCCAGCTCAAGAATATCCGCCACAAAAAATCATAGCATGTGATCTGTCTTGAAAAAGACAACCAAATGCAACGATGGCAGTAAAATTCTCGCGCTAGAGATTCCATAGTAAATCACGAGGGAAAACCAGGAAAAAAACCTCGTGATACTATTCCGACATCGTAAGTATTTGTAATATATTCGTAAGTAAGTAACTATACCAAATACATACTTACGATGTCGGGATAGTATCACGAGGTTTTTTCCTGGTTTTCCCTCATGATTTACTATGGAATCTCTAGCGCGAGAATTTGACTGCCATCGTTGCATTTGGTTGTCTTTTTAAAGACAGATAACATGCTATGATTTTTTGTGGCGGATATTCTTGAGTTGGGGTTGATTTCATGTAATCGAATGAACTATCTTTTAATAAAGTCGTCCCAGGGACGCAACTCATCAATATTGGCAATATCATTTTAAAGTCTTCTACATTAAAATGTATAATACATGCCTAAATTGCCGATATAAATGAGTCAGATTAAATAAATTATTAGAAGAACTTTTTACTAAGCAACAACATTTTTGTTTTTTTAGTATTATTTTGTATTTTGACAACCACACCAGAGTTGGGCGTCGAAACGTTAATAAATTCATTTTTTTGGTAAAATTGTGGCTTATTTCCCATTTAAAATAGTTCATTATAAAAATGCCACAAGTAGTATAGTATAGTTGATCCAAAAGATGGCATAACCCAGACATCCAAAGTGAAAGTTATCCTTTAACACCAAATTGTTCTATATGGTCCACACAATGTCCAGAAAAAAGTCACACCATTTTGAGCGTCGGGTTTGGGGGGAGAGGGGGGAGAAATCGGTAAATTCGTAGTTTTTTACGTTTTTCGTCAATATTTCTAAAACTATGCGGTTTAGCATGAACAACCATCTATACAAAATTGTTCTACATTAAATTTCAAGTAAAAAAGGCCCTATGGATAATCTTTCTAAAATGAATGGTCTCAAAGTTACGGAGGTAGTATAGTATAACTGGTCCAAAAAAAGGCCTAACCCAAACATCCAAAGTAAAAGTTTTCCTCCAACACCAAATTGTTCTGTATGGTCCACATATTGTTTAGTAAAAAGTTACACCATTTTGAGCGTCCGGTTTGAGAGGGAGATGGGGGAGAAGTCGGTAAATTAGTAGTTTTTTTAAGTTTTTCGTCAATATTTCTAAAACTATACTTTAGCGTAAACAAAGTTATATATAAAATTATTCTACATGTAATTTAAAACAAAAAATGTTCCATACATAATTGTTATAAAATCAACGGTTCCAGAGTTACGGAGGGTGAAAAGTCGAGGTTTTCGATACTTTTTATATTTTTTGGGCTATGTATGGTATAACTATACCAAAAACCCAGACATCCAAAGTGAGAGTTATCCTCCAGCACCAAATTGTTCTATATGGTCCACATATTGTTCAGAAAAAAGTCACACCATTTTGAGCGTCGGTTTTGGGGGGGGGAGAGGGTGGAGAAATTGGTAAATATAAAAAGTATCGAAAACCTCCACTTTTCACCCTCCGTAACTCTGGAACCGTTGATTTTATAACAATTATGTATAGAATATTTTTTGTTTTAAATTTTATGTAGAACATTTTTCTATAGAACATTCTTTACGCTAATGCATAGTTTTAGAAATATTGACGAAAAACCTAAAAAACTACTAATTTACCGACTTCTCCCCCATCTCCCCCCCCCCCCAAACCGGACGCTCAAAATGGTGTAACTTTTTACTGAAATATATGTGGACCATATAGAACAATTTGGTGTTGAATGAAAACTTTTACTTTGGATGTCTGGGTTAGGCCTTTTTTTGGACCAATTACACTATACTACCTCTGTAACGTTGGAACCGTTCATTTTAGAAGGGTTATGCATAGGCCCTTTTTTATTTCAAATTTAATGTAGAACAATTTTGTATACAAGGTTGTTCATGCTAAACCGCATAGTTTTAGAAATATTGACGAAAAACTTAAAAAACTACGAATTTACAGATTTCTCCCCCCTCTCCCCCCAAACCCGACGCTCAAAACTGTGTGACTTTTTTCTGAACATTATGTGGACCATATAGAACAATTTGGTGTTGGAGGATAACTTTCACTTTGGATGTCTGGGTTTGGGTCTAACTATACCATACTAAAGGAAATAGTTTCAGAACAACTTGAGGCTATAGCTGGATTTTAATTTCAGTATTTTATAAATACAAGAATATTTCACAGGGTGACGTGAACTTTCAGAAAAAATCACAGTTTGATTGGAACAGCCGGTATACAATGACAATCTACCTGTCTGTCAACAATATTATTACAGCGACATTGTCAAAGAATAAGGCTATAACATATTAAAAAGATGACTTAAATCGGAAACAGGTTTAGGATATTCGAGAACGACCAATTTTTAAGGTGCTGCGTTAATTTTTTGGAGAAGTGTATTTAGAAACAGTGGTAAAGAATTACAAATAGACTAAAGCAAGTTACCAATTCGCTTGTAGAATCTCTTCACTACGAACTGTAGAAGACGAACCAAATTGTAGCAGTACTGTGTTCTGCAGTTGATCGGCATTAATGTTAATATTTATTACACACTACCGCACATTAAATCGCACAATACCACACATTAAAGATGGCCCTAATACATATCTTATATCAGTACACTTTAATACAGTAAAACAAAAACTCACGACAAATATTTCATATGTAAAATACCACGTTTCCACCTTTACCGAGGATGGTGAAACATAAACTGACAAAAGTAAAGCCTATAAGACGATGATTTCATTAGATGTACAATTCTTTATCTATTAATGAATCATTTTGTAGGTACATACCAACAGGGAGTTATTGTTATACAAAAGTACTGACAGTAAATGAAAAAATTTTAAAAACTGGTTTTTATTTTATATTAAATACCTATTTTGTGTAAATTATGTATGTATAAATATACGGGGTTTGTATGATGTATTCCAAAATAGATATTAGTTAAAATATTATAAAAATTGTGGATTTAACGATAGGAGGATATAATTTGAACCACATATTCCACATATAACATATAAAGATCCAAATTTAGATATGAGGCCATCTCAAATTTTGCCTTTTAGAAAAATAACGGACATTCAAAATGGCGGTTATACATAAATATGGGTTTAATAGCACGATAACTTTCGAGCCGAAAGTCCGATTTCAACCAAATTTGGATATAGATTCCTTTTTTGAATTATATGATCGAGTGCGTGAACCGGAAGAATCGGTTTACCGGAAGTTGTGTTTTTCCTGGTTGCTACGTACAAATATGTATTCTTTTTTAAATTTTTTCGCCCTGTATATAATATTTTTTCAAAAAGGTAATACCGCCATTAAAAAGAGGTTAAAAATGCGAAATATTTTGAACTTTTTAATTACGTTAATTACCATTGATTTAATAAATGCATAACCTATCTTAACACGTATTTCTTATGGATCCAATTTAGCATGGCTTCTTATGGACGAAACTACACATGTCTTGTTATGAGCATATTTTCCGGTAAAACTACACATTTTAAAGCAATTTTAAAAGGAGCAATGTCATTATAAAGCTGAACAGCATACGTAAATGGCTTTTGCGAAATAGATCAAGCCGCTAACTACTAGTGTGTAATGCAAGATCTAGGAAACCCATTCATTGAAAATGACTCTGATCTACTGATACTTGACAGCAGAAATATTGTACACACGGCAGTTGCAGACACATTCTTAAATACTGAAACAATTGGAATTGAACAGTATGAATTATATATAAGAGAGAGACTTATCAATAAAACCAAACCAATATCAGATCCGATAAACCTGAACCTTTTCAGCCGTCAGCTACCTCGTGAAAAATCAAACAAGCAGTTACAGTTGACATCAATGAATAACGACTTCTCTTGTTTTCGTAGTTGTATATTGCATCACAAATACATAATGGAGACTTGAACAAATTCTTTAAATACGAGAACCGAGAACCAAGCTTATCCTCCAACACTGCCTAAGTTGAGCAATCTAAAAACTGAAACGAAATCTGACTTGTTGGCTTCCATACTAGTTATCAAACCAGCTGTTTAAATAACAATCATGCTGCGATCAGGGTTAACAAAAACCTTTAGGAGTATGCTAACAGGGCACTAACTCCGCTTCAAAATGTAAAAAAAATAGATGTCGTATGAAATGTATACATGTATACATGCCTGACAGCTTGAAGTAATATAATATAAACGCAAAGCAAACGAGGAAAAATGGTTCGGAAGCGTGTTGAACCTAAAAGTCAACTTCCCAAAAACTGGGAGGAGTTTCTCAGAGTTGGCGACAATAAGACTGTATTGTTTATCTTTTTGGCTACATATTAGCAGATATTTCTACAGACAAGCAGGTAATTACTACAATCGCTAGTGACGTTCTAACCGTAAATCGTCAGGATGCTTTGAGACATCTTGCAAACTCGAAGAAGCCGACACTAGAATCATACTGAATTTAAGTGATGCTGTGCAGCAAGGATATACTAAAGCTGAAATATGTACTTAGTTCTTGCCATTTTATTAGCACACCGTCTAAACGTCAAGGAACTGTGGGTTGCTTTTGGAGTAGGAAAGAACTACCGGATCTTCGCTGCGCATGACTTAGCAAGTTCGCAATGGGTCGTAATCTCTGTATTGCCCTGCAATTGTTTCGCGCTATAACAAGGTGTTGTACAGCGTATCATTCTTTTGAAGAAGAGGTAACAGACTGCATGGGACACCTAAAATGCATATTCAGACCTTACCACAACGTTTTGTGTATTAACTGACATACCTACTCAGCAAACTATACAAGATCTGCCTATGATCTATCAGAAACCATTGGAGAGGTTTGTAGTATTGTTATATGACCGGAATAGCAATCACAAATCGGTTAATGATAAACACGAAAACACCTGTTTAGCCAGAAATGTAGAGCAATCGACCACATTCCTTCGACAAAAGATGCTCTCATTCAATACACAAGGAGAGCGCAGGGACTCTACAATACACAAAGAGACTACCAGGCTAGTAACTGCTTGGCCCAAATGATCGACGCAATCCCATTGCTCCAGTTACCAGTGGATTGAGACTGGAAGAAAAAAATTTAAGGTGGATGGGAAATATGTTGGACAACATTACCAGAGGCTTCTCAAGTATGCAAAGAACTAATGCTTGCTCTTCGGCCTCTAAGTCCTTGTATTCTTCTTCTATTTTATTTTTAATAATTTTTCCGTAAACTTTGCTGATGGTACTTGTGACAGATATTCCCCGGTAATTATCGCATATATTTTTACTTCCTTTCTTGTGTATTGTAGAGATTACAGACAATTGCCATTCTTTTAGTGCGACTTCGCCACTCATACATCTATTAAATAGATCTCTTAGGTATTCATACAGGGTGTTGCTACCATATTTGAGCAGTTCTGGTGCTATGTCGCCAGGCCCTGACGCTTTTCTATTTTTTAGGGAATTGTATGCATTTCGTACTTCTTCCAGTCTTAACCGAAACGGTGAGCCACTGACAATTACATTGAAACTTTCGTCATCTTCGTTTTTAATAAAATCTTCTCTATTTTCTACTAGTAACTGCTTAAAATAGCCATCCCACTTTTACAGAGTAAACGGTGTTATTATATCCCTTTTGGTATCTGTCCTCAACGTTTTAAGGAATTTCCAGCTCTCTGTGTTTCTTGTCCCCCCTATATAGTCGTTAAGTTGATTGCATTTTTTTGTCCATGTTTCGTTTTTCTTCTGTGTAATTTTTTTCTGCCTCTTTGTATAAAACCTTATCCGAATCTTTCTGTGTACTCATATATTTCCGGTACTTTTCGCTCTTATCGTCTATTTAGGTGGCTATTTCTAAGTCCTACCAGTATGGTTTATTTCTTATGTTGTCTTTGTACTCCCCCAATGCGTCATATGCAGCTTCGTGTATACATTGTGTTATATGTGTATGAAGATGTTCCGTATTTATAAATGTATATTTTAATATCTACTTATAAAAATTCACTCTCAACATTTTTCCGAATCGCGTCTAAAGAAGTATAACTTTAAAAAATGTTTGGACATCCTGTATATATAATTATGTTAACGTTAATATTACTAAATAGAGAATTGAATAACCTTTCAAATGAGCTAGCACACGATCCCCATTTTTATTTAAAAAAATAATCGGTTACGTCATCACGCCCGGAAGGATGACGTCACTAGTAAAATATATATGTAAAAACAAGTAATAACTTAAAAATAAAGATCGACCTGTCGGATTACGAAATGACAAATTTATTCCTTTCATTTGCGAAATACTGTATACTTATTTTCCGTGGTTGGTGTTGGATGCGTGTGATAACCTTATTGTCCACGGAAACAAATAAAATGATATTAAATAAAACGCAAAACAACTGTCAATAATATATTTGACCGACCGCTAAAATGTGACTGAAATGAACTTATTCATTTTGTCATCTTATATGTATGGTTTAAGATATGAAGGCCCTTAAAACTGTTATTGATATAAGTAGCCCAATAAATGACCGTTTTGGAGTGTAATTTTCAGGGGCAACTCCGAATTGTATGAAAATTTGAATTCAGATTCTACTCATACTCACCCTCCACTTCAAAGTTGAATTTGTACCGTCGGTTGCTTTTACTTGGGGGGTGACAGTCACCCCTTCTGGGGGGTGAAAAACGCGTATTTAAAATAAGCCCGGAAAGGGTTAAACTAACAGAATATAAGCAATTTTTATTTTATAAAGTTTTTTATGTAAGTCAATAGTTTTCGAGTTATTCGCGATTGAAAATGTTGATTTTTCGACAAAAAAAACTACGTTTCAGACGATGTTTCGCATATAACTAAAAAAATAAATATTTTATCGAAAAAATATTCTTAGCAAAAGTGTAACTTATAAAAAAATGAAAAAAATGATGTATCAATAAAGTCTATAAATTGAGTAAAAGCTAAGTTGTAGCTCATGAAAAATACGTTCTTTATCATCTAATTCCAAATCGAATAATTCAACGTGAAATCACCAAAAAATGAAGCACTTTTCGGGAAAAGCTTATTAACATTTTTAAAGTATTTAAAAAAGATTTTTATTTGTTTTTTACAAAAGTTTCTAGTATCAAAAATAAACGAGTTACACTGAAAAACAAGTTGGCTCCTTTTTTTTTGGAAAAAAAAATCGTGAAAATCTCTTTCCAAAAAAAAGGGGGCCAACTTTATTTTGAGCGTAACTCGCTTATTTTTAATGCTAGAAACTTTTATAAACAATTTAGATAAATCATTTCTAAAACGGTTTAAAAAAGTTTAAATGGGTTTTTCCCGAAAAGTGCTTAATTTTTCGGTGATTTCACCTTGAAATATTCGATTTGGAATTAGACGAATAAGAACGTATTTTTCATGAGCTACAACTTTGTTTTTACTCGATTTATAGACTTTACTAATACTTTTTTTATAAGCTATACTTTTGCTTAAGATATTTTTTTTCGATAAAATATTTATTTTTTGAGTTATTTTCGAAAAACCGTCTGAAAACGTAGTTTTTTGTCGAAAAATAAACATTTTCAATCGCAAATAACTCGAAAAATATTGGCGTATAATACATAAAAATCTCTATAGAAAAAAAGTTGCTTAAAATGAGTCAATTTATCCATTTCCGGACTTGTCTTGAGCGTATGTTTTTTCACCCCCGAGAAGGGGTGACTGTCGCCCCCCAAGTAAAAGCAACCAACCTCACAATTTCAACTTTGAAGTGGAAGGTAAGTAGAACCGAAATCCAAATTTTCATGCAATTCGGAGTTGTCCCTGAAAATTACACGGTATCGCCGTATTTCCCGATTATTTACTGCTTTAAAGGGGCTGGATGATGTAATTTATGGTATTTCGTAGGAGAGGTACATAGAAACTGAAAGAGGTACATAGAAACTTGAAAGAAGGTGATCTACTACATATTCTCCTCGAATGTTCTCATCAATCAATAAATATAAACAAATTTTATAGCCGTGTGAAGTTGGCACCTCTAAATACGATTTTTTTAAAAAAAAATTTAGTTTACGAGATACTAAAAAAACGTGAAATAAGGCCCAACACCCCGAAGTCAAAAAAACGTCGTAAAAACTGATACGTTTGATGTCCAACTGTTGTCCACACTTGTCCAGGCATTTTTTTAATGGTCTACCTTTTGTTTATTTAAATTAGCAATAATTATTGTTTGTTAGTAAAATTCCAAAAAATGAGAATTTTTGGAAATTTTTTTTCACGTTTGATTGTCCGTCGAATGTCCACCCTTGTCCAACAAAAAGTTTTTTGTCCACCTTTTTTAAAAAAAATAGTTGAAAAAAATTTTTTGGACAGGGAAGAAGTACAAGTTTCCGAATTCGAGAAAAAGTTGTCAGGACTAACAGCTTTGGATTGTCCAATAGTTGTCCATTCGTGTTCAGACATTTTCATTACTTGTGAAACATTGGTTTTTTCTCAGCAATATTTTTTAGTTTGGTAGCAACAACGGATCATGAATGCGAATTCCAACAAATGATATTTTTATTCAACGCTGTGTAGGAAAGGTTACTTTTCCATACGCTCGAGCGATGCAATATTCGCATTTTCACACATTGTTGAATAAAATATCGTTCTTAACTAGTGTGGAACAGTTTTGATGTTCCACTAGTGAGGTGGACAAAAAAAACTTTTTGCTGAACAAGGGTGGACATTCGACGGACAATCAAACGTGAAAAAAAATTTCCAAAAATTCTCATTTTTTGGCATTTTACTAACAAACAATAATTATTGCTAATTTAAATAAACAAAAGGAGGACAATTAAAAAAAATGCCTGGACAAGTGTGGACAACAGTTGGACAATCAAACGTATCAGTTTTTACGACGTTTTTTTTACTTCGGGGTGTTGGGCCTTATTTCACGTTTTTTTAGTATCTCGTAAACAGAAGGTGGACAAAAAAAAATTTTGCTGGACAAGAGTGGACATTTGATGGACAATTAAAAAATAAAAAAACTTTTGAAAAAATCGTATTTAGAGGTGCCAACTTCACACGGCTAAATTTTATGATATTCTTAATATTTTAAAAATTCCACTTCCCGTCTACCTAAACAATTTGATTTTTTCTGAAGATATTAATACATTAAAAACAATTTACGAACATATCAAAAACTGTAAATATAAATTGTAGCAATATAATTAACCCCGTATTTAAGTAATTTTGTTAAAACAAGATAGGCATGTTTGTTAAAACAAAACAAACATGTTTGTTTTGTTGTTATTTTTTTAACCCTGTAGAATTAAGTAATTATTGTATATTAAAATTGAAAAAAAAGAACAAGAAAAAAAAAAGAAAAAAAAAAAGAGTAAAAAAAGAGAAAAAAAAAAAGAAAAAAACTAAGAAGATGTAAACCTCCGAGAAGTTGAATCGGGTTTATGTCTTAGCGTAGTAAAAAAATTTTAAAAAAAGAAAAAAAACAAATTAAAAATATAATAAAAAAATATATTAAAAAAATAAATATACACAAAAAAATATTTACATCCAAAACAGTGTATTTATTTAGATAGTAGTATGTTAGTTTCTTATATACATATATTTAGAGTTAGAAATACAGAAAAAATTCCTCTGATTGAAAAAAAATTGTTTGTTTTTAAAATACAATATCTGGCTAATTGGTTCAGCCAAGGCCATCAAATTCACACAAAAAAAAAGAAAGAGGTTTAGGCAATTAATAGGTATTATCAATATGGGTTTGTGTCTTATGAGCAGAAAAAATGTAAATTTTAAATGAGGCGTATTATTTCGTTTAGGGAGAAAAGTTATTAAACATTAGTAATTAAAAAATTAGTAATTGGAGCTTACCGCTACACTTACATACAAAAAAAAATATTAATATTTTTTTCTTTAAATTTGTTTTATTTTCATATATTATATTATTAAATAGAATAATAAAATCATAAAACATTTACTACTTTATTTACTATGAACCTGAAATATAACTTCGTTGAGTTTTGCAGAAAAATGAATAGTTCAATTTTACTGAATGATAGATACATTGTGATAACGTTGCATCGCCAAAAAGATAATTTCGAATGTAGATAGAAAAAATTAAAATGAATTTTTATTTAAAACGGTATGATATATAAAAACAATGCTAACACCATCTGAAGACTGCTAGAAAAATATTTTCATTTTCTTTAATCTTCTTGGTCGCGCCACTGAGCTTACCACCGTCGTCGCCGAACAAGAACCGACAACCCCTAAGCTAGAGAAAGAGTAAAGGACGTAAGATACCGAAGTGTACTATGGTAGAAAAGGAGCATTATTCATGTCTTTAAGATGGAGAGAAACCGTCCTACAGGGTTCCCGGTAAGCGAGAGTGAGACAAACACGCATACCTGTTAAATATGTATGAGCACAAGGAAATATTGGATATAAGGAAAGGAGGAAGTACCGCCATTTTCTAGAAACGCCCTCGGAGCAGGGTCGAACTAGATGACAAAATTAAAGTCGGTTAGGATTAAGAGGGATTCCTATTATGTAAATAATATTTGATAGGAGGATTCTGGAAATGACTCCATTGGACCATATAGGGAATTGATTTTCATTTTAGAAAGGATACGTAGGAGGCTTAGAAAATATCTTTCCGATATTTAAATGAGATTACCTACTAATAGAAATACAATAAAATACTAAACACTGTGAAAAACAAAAGCGCCAGTTTATGAAGAATAACAGAATGTGCACAAAAATTATAAACACCAGAAAAGTTTTGGTAAAAGTTTTAGTCAAAAGTATGACACAAAAAGTCTAATGCACCGAATCACAATTTCTTATTATCTATACGAATAGAAAAACGAGGTAAAAAAATTTATTAACTGAACTTGACGACTCCAAACTTTTATTCTCCGTCAATGGTCAATATTAGTTTTGAACAAGTGCCACCTTTAGTCCAAAAAAATTTTCACTAGTAATACCACTAGAGGTCAAATTATTTCCGGAAATTTTCTAAAAATATTCATGATCAAAAAAAAATTTCCGGATATTAATTTGACTTCGCGTGGTATTGGGTAAGAAAATTCCACACCAAATTTGCATTTGAAAATCCAAAGCTGCATGAACAGATTAATAGCGCGCCATAGCTTTGTCAGCAATTATTTAGGCTTTCAAATTCGTAATTTCTACTCATTGTAGTTGCACGGGAATACCATTTCAAGATAGGAAATAGTATATTCTTCAATTTTACATCAGTTTTGAGTAACTACAAGTGATAGAAAATGAATCAAAACTAAATTATGTAAACAAATAAAAACCAGTCTGTCAAAAATGTTCTGTTATTGTAAACGTCAAAAAATTTCCACTATAATTCGCTGTTGGGTACCCCACGAGCAAAAAATTTCCGATAAAATACCTCCGTTGCCATGGTGATCTGTCAAAATAACGTATTTTGATTGGTTCAAAATTACAGGTGTGGAATTTTCAGCAAATGATGATGATTCTTTCTTCTTCTAGTTCCATGACCGTTATCGATCGTTGGCACGGCGTGCGTGAAAGTAAATTTTCGCGCACGGCTCTAATATGACATTTTAATATAATATAATACTTACATGCAAGAAACTAATATTTAGATATTTTTACTAATTTATTTCAAATGTATCTTATTGTGTTCATGTTTTAATGAAATTAACGCGATTATTTCATTCATAGGAGATTCTGACCAATAGAAAGCTACAGAAATAAAAATTAAACTGATTATTTTTTCATGATTTTAACTTCCAATCGTATAGTAAGATATTTGATCACGTGTTTAATTCTGTCCAATCAGATTAAAATTATACTGAGAATTATCTACTGTGGAAAATTACCGATAGAATTTTTTTAAGTAGATTGTTTCTGTTTAATGGCAACCGGTTTCCTAGTTTTGACAACTGTCACATTTAAGAAAATATCCATAATATACGTATTAAAAAATAATCTTACGAATATCACACGACAGTAAGAATAAATAAGAAAATAATGTTTCATTTATAATCAAATTTGTTGTCATTGGGAAATAGCCACTCGAGCCCTGCGGGCTCTCGTGTCTATTGCCATACAACAAAGTTGCGAAAAACTGTCGCATTATTTTCAATTTATTCTCACTCTCTTGTGATATTATACCCGATTATTTCATTCATAGGAGATTCTGACCAATAGAAAGCTACAGAAATCTGAATTAAATCAATAATTTTTGATAATCTCCCGTCGTTAAGTATATTACGTCAGATGCCCTTCGTTGCTACGAAAAAATACATTCAGTGACATTAATGACAATTAATGTTTTAAAAATTATAAAAGTGATGACTTTCAATCGTCAAATATTTATAAAAACCGTGTGTTTAATGGTACTTACATAAATAAATTACAATAAAATTTTGGTTTTGAACAGTTTTATTCATGAAATAATCGCAACAAATTGCACTCGACCTCTGAAATTAATATAGAATTTCAGAGCTCTTGTGCAATTACTACTGATTATTTCATTCATAGGAGATTCTGACCAATAGAAAGCTACAGACATGCAAATTAAGGTGATAATTTTTGATAATCTCCCGTCGTTAAGCATATTACGTCAGATGCCCTTCGTTGCTACGAAAAAATACATTCAGTAACATTAATGACAAATGTTTTAAAAATTATAAAAGTGATGACTTTCAACCGTCAAATACATATTTATAACAACTGTGTGTTTAACTTCACTAATTGGTACTTACATATATAAATTACAATAAAATTTTGGTTTTGAACAGTTTTATTCATGAAATAATCGCAACAAATTGCACTCGAACTCTAAAATTAATATAGAATTTTTGCCCTCGTGACACTTTGACATAATTTCACTCGCCTTCGGCTCGTGAAATTAAAACTGCCAAAGTGACACTCGGGAAAAATTCAATAATTTTAGAGCTCTTGTGCAATTACTACTGGTAATTTTTGATAATATCCCGTCGTCAAGTATATTACGTCAGATGGCTACGAAAAAATACATTCAGTGACAATAATGACAATTAATGTTTCAAAAATTATAAAAGTGATGACTTTCAACTGTCAAATATTTATAACAACTGTGTGTTTAATTGTACTAATTTGTACTTACATAAATAAATAATAATACAATTTTGGTTTTGAACAGTTTTATTCATGAAATAATCGCAACAAATTGCACTCGATCTCTAAAATTTTTATCGAATTTTAGAGCTCTTATGCAATTACTACTGATAATTCGATGAAATAAAATGATTTTGACATAATATTTAAAAGTCAAATCAGTAGGCAATTACAATGGTTTTGAATCGTCGTCATGGAAACCAATATCGTCGTCGTGGTAACCCATTATATTGAAAGTTTGGTTTTTACCACGGTTCTTAGACATTAATACGGTTGCCCAGATCGACTAACCAATGAACATTAAGGGTGCGATTACATCTCGAGTGTACTGTCATTTGAATCGTAATATGATTTTTTTCGATTCCTGAGAAAACTAATAAGTATTTTAGAAAAATTTAAACGCAGGATGAAATATTACATTATTACCGAGGGCGGAAAGCCCCTTAGAATAAACAAGCAGTTTGTATTGAATGAAATATTTGAAATTAAATATTACACTTCTCTTTTATTTTCAGCCCTGAAACTTATTAAAATAAACATTATAGAAGTTTTCAGGGAATTTAGGCCCTTGGTAATAATGTAGTCTTTCACTCTGAGTTTAAATTTTTCAAAAATATTTATTAGTTTTCTCAGGATTCGATAAAAATGAATACAATTAAAACACATTGAGAATTTTGACATGCGTCAAAATTTTGCATTAACTCAATGTAAAATTCTAAACTGTTGAATTCCAGCTTCCCTAATTATTTTACATCAAAAGACATTAGAAACTATTTGAAGAGGATTGAAATCTGTATTGAAAACAACTGTTATAATTGGTCTACGAATTAAAGATATTCCAAAATTTTGTAAAAATGTAATACATTTCAGTTTTTCAGCCCAGAATTAGGCCACACACAATGCAATAATGTTCACATTTTTAAACTGTCAATACCTTTATTTTATCATTTATTGTTTAAAAACAAGATAATGGTAAGATACCATCTAAGAGGTAAGATGTTGGTAAGATGTTGGTAAGATACCATCAGTTGCGGAGAAAGTATTAATAATAAAGATTTTTTATTCAGTCAATGGTGTGAGCACTGTCAGTTAAATAGTAACGTGTGGCCTCACTTTTACACGCATACCTATTGTGGCAAATGTATCATATTTTTCAAAATTTTGGGATGCATTTAAATCGTAGAACAATTTTAACCTTTGATTTTAATACAGATTTTAATTCTCTACAAGTATTCTCTCATGACTTTTGATGTAAAATGATTAGGGAAGCAGGAATTCAACAATTTAGAATTTTACATTGAGTTTCCTATGACCCGTTTTACGATTCACCACCCGGTATAAGATACAATGTGTATTAATTGTCTTATTATTTAATAATAACACTTATAATACATATATTATATACACAATAACACACATTTAATGATCGAAAATCATTTAAAAATATGGGATTGTGTACTCTTGTGACGTAAAGTCAAAAACTTAGCCTCCCCACCACCGTCGGTCAAGACAACCGTAATAAAGTCTAATAACCGTGGGTTTTGACAACCTCATCAAAGAATTAATTTGTGTATTTTCAGGCCTAAATGAAAATTCATATGACTCTATTGTTTGTGGCTTTTTTCCAAACGTACGGCCTTAGAAAAAATATTGTTCCTAACTTATGCGGAAAGTGTCTTCCCGCACTCGACTGCTTGCACAAATTCCGCTATCGCGTCGTTCGGGGCAACGGCAGTCTCGTGCGTGAAAGTATCACTTTCCGCACTAGTTAGAAAAATTACTATTTTCACGAGCAATTTCGTTTACAATATATTTTTTGTATGCAGATTTCACGATATGTATCTTTACAAACTTTAATAATTCTACTTTCAACATATTGTCATTGAATGATATATTTGTATATTTCTTTGGGAGAGCCAGATCATTATGTCAACCTTCCGCCAGGCAGTTATTGGTGAGGCTTAAACTGGACTATGGTAAGACTCATTGTCCATAACGAAGACAAAATTTAGTTTAAGGTTTAATAAAATCTTTGAAAACCAACCTGCACATTTTTAGGCGTTCCTTCATGGTAGTCATTTGATGTCTCAGATTAAAAAGTATTAGACCGTTATCAGAAAAAAATTGGTTCGCTGATTTTTAAACCAGTTGACAATCCTTTAATAAAGGCGTGTCGAGAGTTTCCAACTTCAAAATCTTGACAACCATTAGAACAGTATGGTCTTCATCATCATGCAACCTGTTCTGTCCACTGCTGGACATAGGTCTCTCCCATTTTTCGCCACTCTTCACGGTTCAGTGCGTTTTGTTGCCAGTTCTTGGATATTCGTGTAATGTCGTCCATCCAGCGTGTTGGTGGTCGTCCTCTGCTGCGTTTGTCTTCTCCTGGGCGCCAGTCAATTAGTTCTCTGGTCAATCTTGAGTATTTTATTCTCGCTATGGGACCAGCCCAATTCAATTTTAGCTTGGCTATACGTTCGACGACATCAGTGATACCTGTTCTTTTCCTTAGGTCTTGGTTCCTTATTTTGTCTTTTTTTGTCACGCCGGGAATCGATCTTTCTAGCCGCCTTTGTGCCACTCGCATTTTTAGTGCTGTTGTTTTTGTGAGCGTGAGAGTTTCTGCTCTGTATGTCATAATAGGAAGAGCACATTGGTCAAATGAATTCCGTTTCATAGCTATCGGGATGTTGCTCTTAAAGATGTCTCTTAGTGAACCCAAGGGCAGGTGATACGCCGCCCAAGTAAGTGTTATTCGTCGTTGAAATTCGCAGGTCTGATTATCCTTGCTAATTCTGATTACATGACAGATATATGTACTATTCTGTGAATTCTACCACTTGATTTTGGATGGTTAGGTGTTCGCTGGGAACTAAATTTGTCATAAATATGGTCTTACTGATGTTCATTTTTAGACCTATTGTTGAAAATACGTTTTCTAATTCTTGTTGCATTTGTTGTGCTTCACCTAGATCTTCGGTAATAAGTACTATATCGTCGGCAAAACGCAAATGATTGAGCATTTTCCCATCTATTTTTATTCCTCTATTTTCTCACTTTAGCATCCTAAAGGCGTATTCAAGGACCGTTATAATTAATTTAGGGGAGAGAGTGTCGCCCTGTCCCACACCTCGCTTGATATTAAATTCTCTGGTGGTATCATGTAGTTTTACACGCATTGTGACGTTTTGATACAATGATTGTATGATTGATAACTTTTTGTACTACAATGTTTGTTACTAACGTAATCAAGACCAAGTATGGTCTTGATTAAGTCTTAATGGATATTTCTTCCTTCGCGATAATAGTCTTGGATTTTTTTCGGGTAATGTCTTTGCCACAAAATAATAATATCTTCTCTAATAATATCTTCCCACTTCTTTTCACATATTTAATCTTTATTTGCCTTTTTGCTAAATGCGTTTTTCATCTGGTTTGAGTTTTTTTAACAGGCGTATCCGACATATTTTCATTTTGATTGGATCGTCTTAGGATTCTTTGATAGAAATTTTAGTCAAATTGCTACACTTATTAACGTCATTGACTTACAGCTTTTAATTCCTGGCTCTAGAAGATATCTTTCGAACTTTGGAATGGGCAACAAAAGACAGAGAATTGCAGCAAGCGCTATTAGACCTAATACCAAATCAAAAGAAATAGTATTAAAAATAAATCTAAAAAACTAAATATTTAAGCAACGAATTTCTAGATATAACTGAGAATATGACAAAAAATCGAACTGTCAAAGCTTAACCTAAAGGCTGATTTAAGCAGAAAATTTTCTTTAGCATGGGCAGCATTTGGTCGATTGCAAAAACAGTATTTATATCAAATTTACCAAATACTTTAAAGGCAAGAACATTCGATTCACCGGCTTCGACGAACCGGCAAACCGATTCGTATTGCCGGTTCTGACATATAGAACTGAAATATTTGCTTTTAACAACAGCGTAGTAAACAGACCTCAAGTGACTCAGACAGCTATGGAAAGTAAAATGCTCGACATTAGGCTAAGTGATCGCAAATCTAATGAAAAGATAAAAAGACGATCAAAAGTAACAGATGTAATCCAGAAGATTACCACGTTATAATGGAACTGGGTAGGAAACATAGGGAAGAATGAAAGACAACCGTTGGTAGAAGCGAATTCTGGAATATCGACCAAGGACAAGCCAAAGGAGTAGAGGCAAACTTCAAACAAGATGGACTGACGGCATCAAGCGAATGGATGGCCACGAATGGATGCAAAAAACAGCAAAGAGAAATGAATGGAGACACCCAAGGGAGGCTTACATCCTCTTAAAATGCTTTTATCTAGTGTATGTCATATTATGTATAAGTTTTTAGTTTGTGAAAACTGTCATTATAGATAGCAGTGCGTGAAGGGTTTAAAGTGTGCGTGAAGTAACAATGTATTTTAAATGGGATTTACTTTTTCGCACTGTTTTTGACACACTTCCATATAATCAAAAATCCTTAACTTTCGCGTTGTCATGGTGATGACACCTATCTCTTCAATCCTGACCCCCCGGAGGGAGTGTAGTGGTTGACGTGATGTCGTGTATTGTCCGTCTCCAAAGATCTCTGTCTCTGGTCATTTCTTTTAATTCATGCATAGGTCTTTTGCATATTCCTGTAATCTGATCGATCCATCTTGTTGGGGATCTTCCTCGTGATCTTCGGCCTTCCACCTTTCCTTGTATAATGAGTCTTTCCATGTTTTCTGTGTTGGCTCTCATAACATGTCCAAAGTATTTTAATTGTTGGAGATGGACTTTATTGGAGCGCCGTTGGCTAACTTTTAGCTCTCTTAAAATCGAATTATTTGTTCTATGGTCGGTCCAAGGAATTCGTAGCATTCGTCTCCAACAGAACATTTCAGTGGTGTCTATCTTTCTTCTTTCCGAATTTCTCAGGGTCCAAGATTCACATCCGTAAGTCAGTATTGGGAATATTAAGCAGTTGATCAACCTCATCTTTAACGCTTTTGAAATTTGACAGTCCTTCCATATTGTGGTCATTTTTGCTGTGGCGACTTTTGCTAGATCACATCTACGTTTTATTTCCTCCTGTAGTGACCCTGTGTTTGTGATTAATGATCCCAGATATAAGTATGAGTTCACAACCTCAAACCGATCAATTGTGGTTATATGTGGATGATTGTTATGTAGTCTATCCACTATCGTGATCTTTGTCTTTGATATGTTTAATTGCAGACCAAATATTTGACTTTCGTTTTCAACCAGTCGTATAAGATCAATCAGCTCTGCTTGACTATTTGCAAGAAGGGCTGTGTCATCTGCGAAACGTAGGTTGTTTATTTTATGACCATTTATTGAGATGCCTTTTTCCGATCCTTCAAGTGCTCTTCTCATAATATGCTCTCCATGTATATTGAATAATTGTGACGATAGTATACATCCCTGTCTGACACCCCGTTCCCCGTTATGTCATCACCCCGGTGATGACATAATGAGTAATAAATTACAACAAAAATTTTGACAGTTTTGTGGTTTGAAAGAAATTAGAATTTTTAAATGTCAAAGTTCTAAAAATTGTAGAATAGAAATGAATTTCAGTGACGAAGAGTTACAGTTTTTTTATTTGTTTATCGTAGATAAAATATTGTATGAAACCGTGCGTGAAGTACTTTTTGCGAACTTACGCGATGTATAGCACTCGCTCCGTTGTCGCTCGTGCTCTAAACATCGCGTGCGTTCGTAAAAAGCATACTTCACGAACTGTTTCATAAATAACTAATATACCCATTTACCCAGAATTTTAGAACTTACTTGAATTGTGGATCTGACATTCCAGAGATTATCACAAAATTTGTAATTATATTTTATAAAAGACAATTGAGATTTAATTTAAACATAGGACACCACCATTCACTTATACGTATTTCATCCGTATGGAATCATCAGAGCTAACTTACCTACAGTAATCTCTGAATGAAACAAAATATTTATGTGATATTAAAAAATTATTTAAAAAATAATGTGCAAAAGATGCTACAGCAACATTTATTAAAAACAATAGAAATGCCAAGATTTTTATCTTTTAAATCAATTCAGGAAAATGCCAAAAATGAGAGTATTGCCAAAACTGATGAGAAATCTCAGAATTACGTTATCTTATCTAGACAGACAACTTATCTAGACAGACACCCACAGAAAACTGATTTCTAGTAAGTACTCATATTGCATGAGTAAACCAAAAATACGAAAGACATTTAACATTTAATTTCAATATTGAGCAATCCATCACAAACGGGCGAACTTGCGGTATGCTCTCTGAATGAGATATGATCTGGGATCTGGGCCATGCAGTGAGATACTTTCTTTAATTCATGATAGAAGATAACGTCAAGGTAAAAGTAGGCTAAGACATAGACAGTGCTCCTGGCTGTTTCCTGGCTTAAGAACATACGGCACTAAGCAGACTTGGACTCAAACAATTTGCTGAGAAACTTAAGACAGCGAAAATTTGCCAAACTTGTTGACGATCTTCAATAGAAGGTTTTCGAAAAGAACAAAGTAATAATTAAGGTTTGTACTATAGGCTCTATTATACAATACCGAAATAAGAAAGAACGAAATGAAAATAAAAATATAAAATACATGTATGTACGGAAAATTCAATTAGCCAAGTTTTTTTACCAGCATAGATATTAATCATTTAGCCAGTCGCAATTAGATTATAGTGTAACGTCTAGTGTATGTTGACTAGAGGCGTGCGGTCCATGGAAGCGGGGGAAGCGCCGCTTCGGGGAAGAGTCGATATAAGAAAATATATTATTAATTAATATTTAATAATAAAATTTTTTCCCTAATCCAAATAATCTACATATTACCTAGCCAATAGGCATTGAAAAATATTAAAAATTAATCGCGTATGAACGAACTCAATATGCACACAATTCAACTATTTCGTCCACTCCTGGCAGAAGCGCATCTCAAAATCGCCGCTTGTCATGCAGTTGTCCCTTTTAAAATTGGTCAGGGTTCAATGACCGCAGCCACTAGTCGCGCGAATTTTGGTATGCCATGGAAGCGCTCGTCGTATCGCCTTCCCGAAAGTGAGATGCTCCGACTGTTACTGCTGCTAAGGGGTGCTTAGGTATTACATACATTCGCTTAAAGAATATTTCGATTTAAATTTTTGCAGAGATATTTCCTTTTACTGATCTTTTATTTGACATTTTACAGAAATCAAATGGTATTGCATTTTGTATAAGACAAATTGATGACTTTATTAATACGGTAATTAAAAAAATGAGGGCAGTTTAAAAATATTTGGGATAAAACTGAACATATGGGGTTTGAACATGAAAGAAAAATAATGAAGATTGATAATTTTGGAGACAGAGAGACAGAGAAAACAGAGGAAACAAAGAGACCTTTTGATAATATTCTACAACAAATGAATTCTAGCTTTCAAAATTTTAACGATTTAAAATTTGTAGAATTATATATAATCTTAATATTTCTAATTATAATTCATCAAAATTTCCCACAGAGGAATTTATGTCATTACGATTAAATAATGAAAATTGTTTGATATCCCAGCTTTGCATTCTCAGTTAAGTATCATTTATGAAACAACTGACATGAATGATAAAGAAATACCCAGAAATCTGGGATTTATTTATAACTACTGGTTTAAATAAGTCGCTGTGTGAAGTGGTCAAGTTGTGTGAATTAGTACTACTAACTATCCCAGCCACAAGTGCATCAGTTGAACGAAGTTTTGCAGTATTAAGGTGCATTAAAAGTTTCAAATTAAGAGTTTAAAAGAAATTCAACAAGCGAAGACAGACTTTGAAAGTTAGCCCTATTATCCATTAAAAAAGACTGCATTCAACAATTATCAGAAGTTGATAGGAGAATAGACCTCGAGTATAAATAAGTGTCATTTTAGTGAAAGTTGTGTGTTGTGGAAAATGCCTCGGAGTATATATATATTTTTTTTAAATATGATTCTTCTTTAGAAAACCAAGCCCGGCGCGAGGACTCAAGGCCCGAGCTAGCAATACAGATCAATGATAGGTCACTAGTCACTAGAAATAGCGGGAATAGAGTGCCTCACGCATTCACGCGTCACGGATTTAGTGTGTGAGTCCTTGTACGCAGGACGTCTCACATAATTAAGTACTTTGCTGATAGAGAGCCCCTGTGCATCAGAGTGTTATCAGGTGGAAAGTTGCTCGACCCTCGACCCTTAAGAAAATATTTTTATATCCTTATTGAATCGCTTCCCCTTTCGAAAAAGTCACCGCACGCCACTGATGTTGACTAAATGCCTTGTTACTTAGTTAAGTCGACTTCATTGTCTTCACAAAGAAACGCTTATTGTATCCTAACGTCTGCGGTCCTTCAGGTGGGTCTTCAGGCAAGTTAGGAATTATATTTTTGAACCAAATAAAATGAAGGCTAAAAGTAACTTTATGGTAGAATACTAATAAGAGATATCCCTTAGAAAGAAACAACACTACAACAGAACTTTAATACTGTGAAAGGTCATCATTCAAAACAAGTAATATTGACTAAAAAACTCTTTGCCGCAGAAGACTTAACTCCCAATTGAAATTAAGATTTTTATGTTAAATCCTTACTGTACCTACTGTTTTTTCTTAACTATAATAATATATACTAAACATAAAAATATTTATATCTCTACATTATTTCAAGTTTCCTTTATAAGCGATGAAATAAACAACATAAGAAACTGGATTGTGCTGAGTTCGCATCTGCTTCTCCTACCGACTTTTTCTCTTTCCTGTTCCTTGAACGGAGTCCTGGCGCAGTCCTGGAGAATTTAACAATCGATTCGGGTTATTGTCTACTTTAATTAAATGAGTTTTGTATGGCGGTGGCTGTAGACTTGGAAGGCCAAGACCCTTTTAAGAGATTAATGGAGATGTTTTATCGTCTAATTTGGTTTATTTCGTGGAGATGGAAGATAAGGTTTCCTTCTGAATTTACAAGGGTATAATGAATTATTGTTATCAAAACACAGATGTGTACCTAGCAACGACCCTAACTATGTCTCAAAACTCTTAAGATTTATAGATATTTACCTCTAAATTTTCCGGCAAAATAATAACTTTTCATGCCTAATAAACGCCATCATTTTATTGTAATATTATTGTATATTTTGTATATATAGTACATTATTTGACGGTTTTTGCTGTAAATTTTAAAGAACCGTGTGGATTGACAGAAAAATTTGGCATACACATAGCCAACATGTCAAAGAAAAAACGTGATATTTTGCCGATGTGTGCTTTTGCCCTGGGATTGAGTTTCACCCCTTCTCGGGGGTGAAAAACATACGTTCACAATAAGTCCGAAATTCGATAAACTGCCTAATTCTAAGAAACTTTTATTCTATACGGTTTTTTCACTAAGTCAATACGTTTCGAGTTATTTGCAAGTGAATATGTTCATTTTTCAGCAAAACAAACATGTTTTTAGACAATTTTTCGCAAATAATTCAAAAAGTAAGTATTTTATGGAAAAAACCATTGTTAGTAAAAGTATAGCTTGTAAAAAAGTGAAAAAAATGGTGTATACATGAAGTCTCCAGACCTGGTAGAAGCAGAGTTATAGCTAAAGAAAAATAGGTTCATATTCGCCAAACTTTAAATAAATATATTTCAACGTGAATAACCAAGAAATTAAGCACTTTTTGGAAAAAACTCATTACATCTTTTTTAAAGACTTTAAAAATGTTATGTCTATTTTTACAAAAAAATATTCTAGCATCAAAAAATGTATGTGAGCAAGTTACGCTCAAAATACAGTTGGTCCGTTTTGATTTGGCATAAAAAAATCGGGAAAATCACCCCCTAATTAAAAACTTAAATAGAATTAATCGTTGCCGCTTCACATGTTGCTTTATTTATGTTGTGTCTATATGATCTGTAAGTTTCATGAATTCAAGGTGCAATTTAAAAAAATATTTTTAAAATTTTTAATTTTGAAAAAAATGTTCTTTTTTAAAATATCTTAAAAATTATTAGCAATACCAAAAATCTCAAGAAGTAATAAAATGTACGTTTTGCTTTTCTGAATATTTTGGACTTTCTGTTTTCCTGTTAGACAAAAATCGGTTATGCTATAGCTGTTGAAAGTTTGCATACACTCGGGATTAGTGACTCGTTCAAGCCATTTTAACTACAGCCTTTTCAAGAATAAGCTGAGACTTACAGATCGTATAAAGAATAAATAAGTAAAGTAGTTTGTGAAGCGGTAACGATTAATTTTATTTGATATGCTAATTAGGGGGTGCTTTTCACGATTCTTTTTACCAAAAAATAAAAGGTACCAACAATATTTTGAGCAGAACTCACTTACTTTTAAGGTTAGAAGTTTTTTGAAACAAAAATAAACCTCTTTTTAACTGGGTCTACAGATGAATATAAATATATGAACCATTTTTTTCATTTTTTTATAAACTATATTTTTATTAATTTTTTTTTCGACAAAATACTTACTTTTTGAGTTATTTGCGAAAAACCGTCTAAAAACGTGGTTATTTTGTTTAAAAATGAACAAATTCACTCGCAAATAACTGGAAAAGTATTGACTTGGTGAAAAAACTCTGTAGAACAAAAGTTGCTTAGAATTAGTCAGTTTATCGAATTCCGAACTTATTTTGGACATATACTTTTTCACCCCCGAGAAGGGGTGAAACTCACCCCCAGGGCAAAAGCACACATCGGCACAATATATCTTTTTTTCTTTGACTTATTAGCTATGTGTAGGTATGAAAAATTTCATGTCAATCCAAGAGGTTCTTTAAAATTTAGAGGTTTTGCAATATTTTACCGTTAAAGAACGTACTATCATATATTATATCAACTTCCTTTTCTTAATTGTTAGAAGCACTTCTCATTCCTTATGCATATGTCTCATTACCTCTACGTTGGTTATTCTATTAACACATGATATCTTCAGTAATCTTCGGTACATTCACATCTTGAATGCCTCTAGTCTCCCAAGTGTCCAAACACTGCTGAGAATTGATCACACGATCATGTTTTCGATCAATGGTAAGCAAACGTGGCAGCTTTCCTTTTTTTCCTTCGCCGTTTTATTTCTGAAATAATAATTTTTAATCAGAAATCGTTACTGATTTTTCTCCATATGCGTCAACTTTATGCAGCAGTCAAAATATAAGTACTAATGGCCGCATCGCGCTAACATTTGACATGGGTGCCCGAAAAAGGTTAGAAATCAGTAAAGGGGGTCATCAAGGAGGTCAGCAAAGGATGTATCAGACCACCAGATAGATAAATACGTCAAAGGAGCAATCTTAATTCAGAAAAGGATTCAGTGATAAAGTAGAAGTTTCTATCTTTTATCTTAGTAAAATAAATCGGTCAGTCTCACAGAGAGATCATATTACCAAAACTGGTAAACTAAGCACTTAAGGCTTAAGCCAACTAAGCACTAAGGTCTTTGTCTTTAGTTATACAAAAAGCTTAGGTATTAACATTAATGAATATAACCTGAACCTCTTGGTTTAAGTTGATAAAGACAGAACTAAAGGGCAGCAGTGATAAAACTAAAATCATACACTAAGCGTTATAATTAACGCACCACCTTAAAAATGGGAAATTTTTGAAGCCTCGTATTTTCTAAACCTGTTGTCCGATTTGAGTAATTTTTTTAGTATTTTATAGCTTTATTCTTCAAAAATATCCATGTAATAATATTGTTGCTAAACAGGTGTCATTGTATACCGGGTGTAACAATGGTAGTGTGTTTTTTCTCAAAGTTCGGAACACCCTGTGGAATATTCTAGCTTATATAAAATATTAAAATTAAAATTCGCCTTAGGCTTTCTTAACATTTTGCTTTTCAATTCATTCGCTTATGTTGCATAACAAAAAAGTTAGGTACTTTAACATCTAGCAACGTTCTTCATAAATACAGGGTGTTTCTTAACAAGTGCGACAAACTTTAAGGGGTAATTCTGTATGAAAAATAATGACCGTTTGACTTATAAACATATGTCCGCAAATGCTTCGTTTCCGAGATACGGGATGTTGAATTTTTTCTTACAAACTGACCATTTATTTTCTGCTCTAAAACCGGTTGAGATATGCAAATGAAATTTGGTAGGTTTTAAGAGGTAGTTATTGCGCATTTTTTTGGCAATTAAGAATTTTATATTCACCATTGGAGTGCATATGGGTCATATTACCCGGTCATAATCCACTTATGTACGCCAATGGTGAATATAAAATTCTTAATTATATTCCAAAAAGTGCACAATAACCACCTCTTAAAAATTACCAAATTTCATTTGCATATCTCAACCGGTTTTAGAGCAGTAAATAAATCGTCAGTTTGTAAGAAAAAATTCAACATCCCGTATCTCGGAAAGGAAACATTTGCAGACATATGCTTATAAATCAAACGGTCATTATTTTTCATGCAGAATTACCCCTTAAAGTTTGTCGCACTTATTTAGAAACACTCTGTATTGATGAAGAACGCTACTAGTTGTTAAAGTACCTAACTTTTTTATTACGCAACGTAAGCAAATTAATCAAAAAGCAAAATGTTAAGAAACCCTAAGGCTACAGTTTAGTTTTAATTTAAATATTTTATATACGCTAGAATATTCCACAGGGTGTTCCGAACTTTGACGAAAAAACACACTATCATTGTTACACTCGGTATACAATGACACTTACTTGTTTATCAACAATAAGATTCCAGCGATATTTTTGATAAATAAAGCTATAACATACTAAAAAAATTACTAAAATCGGACAACAGGTTTAGAAAATACGAGACTTCAAAGATGTGCCATTTTTAAGGTGGTGCGTTAATTTTGACGCTTAGTGTAGTAAACTAAAAAACTGAAGGAAATTTGAATATAACAAATTGCTTAAATTCTTTATTTTTAATGTCTTTATAAATATTTTAGTATACATTGTAAACTTACCCTGTATAAATTTCTCGCTGATTTCATCTCTCGTTTTCATACTTTTCCACATGTTGGCGGTTCACCCGTTGCGTTGCCCAATTCGTATTTCGCTGGTCAGCAGCGGCGCTATATTTCATTCTGTCTTCTTCTAGAACGCACCTACAAAACGCAAAGAACGCTATAGTCTGGTTCCTTCGACAACAAAAGTCAATTTAACGGTGCAGACTAATACATACTTATACAGTGCTAGTCAAAAGTCCGTACCCCCCCTCGTATCTTTTGAACGGTTATATCTATGATAGTGAAATTTGGAGGGAGAAAATAAACTGACGTAAGCTTCTTAACTAGTCATGAGAGGTGACGTAATTATGACAGATGACTTTACAGCGCCACTGTGACAGATAATTTTAAATATGACCTTATGGCGAGTGATACCTCGTTGGAGAGGTATAGGGCTTTTCATTCACAGTCATTTGTTTCGAGCTTCTGTCATGTGTCACATAATATTAATATATCTACGTCATACGTTATTGGTATATACAATGATACAAACCAAAGACGTATGACGTAGATATAATAATATTATGTGACATATGACAGAAGCTCGAAACAAATGACAATCGATGAAAAGCCCTATTGAAAATACCTATTCAGTCATACTAATTTTGTTTGAGTTTAAGCTAATTTTAATAAATAAATGAAATAAATATAAAATTGTAGTTTCGCATTTAATTAATAAAAATTTAAAATTCCGCATATGCTTACTTGTCAAAAAGGTTGACGTTGACGTAAAAACTACTAGAGAATTGAAAAACGTCAACTTTTTGACAAAAAAAAAAAAACCATAGGCGCATATTTGAATTTTTATTAATTAAAAGCGAAACTACAATATTATATTTATTTAATTTATTCACCAAAATCAAAATCAACTAAAACCCAACAAATTAGTACGACTGAATAGGCATTTTGAATTCCTTTCAAAGGAGGTATTACTTGCCATAAGGTCCCATTTAAAATTATCGGTCACAGTGACTCTGTAACGTCATCTGTCACTATTACGTCACCTGTCATGACTAGTTAAGAAGCTTAGGTCCGTTTATTTCATCCCTCCGAATTTCACTATTATAGGTATAACCGTTCAAAAGATACGAGGGGGGGTACGGACTTTTGACTAGCACTGTATATTAGAAAAGCTTTAAAGTGTAAACAACAAAATTTCAAAGTGAAAACTAATCAAGTAGATTTACCAATTTTAAAATTATAAATGGAAGTGCAAGTTAAACATTTGTTATAACAATTTAAGATTAAAATTTAAATATGTTCTTTGTCTTACGTAACGTCAAATTCTCCCGTTATCATCGTTGTATGTAACCTCCCTTAGGTGTGTTCATTCATATCTGTTTATTGTATTTTGTATCCATTCGTGGCCAGTCATTCGCTTTATATCATCAGTTCATGTGATTTAAGGTCTGCCTCTACTATTCTTACTTGCTCTCTTGGTCGTCATTCAAGAATTCGCTTCATCTAACAGTTATCATCCATTCTTCTCATGTATCCAGCCCATGCCAGTCCTAACGTGGCAATTTAATACACAATATAATATTAACTAAGTAGGTTCTCGATCATAGGTCCAGCTGGTAATGAGAATTATGAAATAGATATAAAACTAACCATAAGTATTTCATGAATACAAATCCCACATAAATCATCAATAATTAGATATGAGTGGCTCAGAAAGTTATCAAGTTAATATTAAAAACAATTCTGACTATTTGGAATATTTTTTTAGAAAATAATTGCTCTGAATTTACTACTTTTCTGAAATTTAATAGTCTATTTCAAAGGCAATCTAAAAATTCCCTGTTGTTCTTCTATAGGTAATTTTTCTCTATTCCAGAATTTTGTTTCTTAGATACCTACACTTTTCAGCAACTGGTACGGGAAAAAAAGATAGAGGGTAAGAGCAGTCTGGGTCGTAAAAAGATGTCATAACTGCGTCATATTTGCCAATGGACAGGAATCCACAGTTACGAAATGCTTCGCAATGCTGCTAAAAACAGAATTATTACTCCTGAATATCTAACATCTCACCTGACAAGACAATATACGGTGGACGCCTAAGCAGAAATGCACGGCACCTTTCGAAGAAGAAGAACGTGTTGGTCAAAACAATCAGGAACTTTGGGAATCTCACGGATCATAGCCCTCACGACTTCAAATATATTTTTTTCACTTTTACTTGGAACCAATATAATTTCGCAATCCCTAGATATACAATGTTAGCCAGAAAATAAAAATGTTCTACAGAATCTTGTTACTCACCGTTTGTTTGTGGATTTTAGATGTCCCTATGACAGTGTCATAGGGACATATATAATGAGATCCAGGGTAAACTAAAAAACGGCCTCAAGGTCCTTCCGTTGCAAAAACGGATTAAGAGAAGGTGATGTACTATCGTTCTCCCTTTTTGACCTTGTACTAGGAAAGGTTTTTCGTGAGTCCCGGATGAATTCAAGGGCGGGCATGTTTTCGACGCTAAAGTACCTGAGGGTCTTAAAAGTACTCGTGTTTTGGACGCTGCCAGAAAGTAAAGTTAGGACGGAAGGGTTGGGTCTTTCTCCTTTGGGTCTTTTAAATTTAGCGTCCAAATCATGCACATCCAACGGGTTGTATAAATTCCACTGATGTAGAGTAAGAGGTAGAATAGGATTTATTCGGTGAGACATTCTGTATAGTAACATCTGATGACATATTGATAATTTATTTACGGTACTACCGAAACTAATTACTTTCGTTTCCCGCAAAAAACAAACTGGTAATTTGTTTGTAATCCATAAACCTGTGTATATTTACAATAACTCATGTACTAGACAGGAATATAAACTAATAGTGAATATGGAAATTTCAACGTTAGTAAGTAATCGTGGTAAAATTTTGCTCAAAGTGAACAGTTTTACTTTTTCTCAAGATTAAGTACTAAAATCGGGAGAAACGTATTGGAGGTGCGTAAAACGGTCGTGTAAAGCGAAGATATTCACGAAAGGGCCAGAAAAGTTAGTGATCCGAAGTAATCTAGAACATAATCACGAGTGTGATATCAAGACGCTTAATAGACAGATTGTGCGTAGCAGTGCCAAAAGGAAGGCTAAGGATAATTTGACCGAAAGGCCGTCCAAAATCATACATAGTGCGTTGAAAGAAAATGTAGATTGCTTGAGCCACATGACTGTTAAAGACGTTAATTTAATACGACATCAAATATACAGTGAACGGCGAATGGCTCAACCGAAACTGCCCAAAAGTAAAGAAGAAACTATGGCTGCGGTAAATATTATGAATATCAAAACTATTATGTTCGTTAGAGATAGGATACATGAGTATCAAACTAACTGTATCGATCGATACCATTTCGTAAAATGTATGTCGTATTTATTTCAAAGTGACAAATAAACCTTATCAAGCTTAATCTCTAGAATTGTATTACCTGACTTTCCATTTACATTTCAATTAGACCCAGCGTCCAAATCATGTATGCAGAAACAGGTAATTTTATTTTTCAGCGTCGAATTTTAAATTTAGCGTCCAAATCATGCACGCCCGAATTCAAGTGGTACAATATTTAACAAATACGTGTAAGTGTTCGGATATACAGACAGAAACTTTTCGGTCGTTTGCGCTGAAAATGGGACTAAAAATAAATGTCCAAATAGACTAATAATTAACGATATGAAGTTAGAAGGTGTAGACACCTTCATATACCTAGGTTCGTTACTGACTAAGGACAACGATATCAGCGCAGAAATAAAAACAATTGTAGTCCTTGCCAAAAGTGTTACTGTGGCCTATAAAGAAAATGGACTAAAAATTTCCACGTAAAAATAAATTGACCGTTTGCAGAACAATTATAATGCATAGATGTGAAATAAGCCACAATTAAATTGAAAAAATAATTTTATTAACATTTCGACACCCAAATAGGGTGTCGTTGTCGTTGTACTGATATAAGATATGTATTAGGGCCATCTTAAATGTGTGGTATTGTGCAATTTAATGTGCGATTTAATGTGCGGTAGTGCGTAATAAATATTAACATTAATGCCGATCAACTGCAGAACACAGTACTGCTACAATTTCGTTCGTCTTCTACAGTTCGTAGTGAAGAGATTCTACAAGCGAATTGGTAACTTGCTTTAGTCTATTTGTAATTCTTTACCACTGTTTCTAAATACACTTCTCCAAGAAAGTAACGCAGCACCTTAAAAATTGATCGTTTTCAATGCCTCGAATATCCTAAACCTGTTTCCGATTTAAATCATCTTTTTAATATGTTATAGCCTTATTCTTTGTCAATGTCGCTGTAATAATATTGTTGATAGACAGGTAAATTGTCATTGTATCCGGCTGCTCCAATCAAACTGTGATTTTTTCTGAAAGTTCGCGTCACCCTGTGAAATAGTCTATTTAGTAGGTATTTATAAAATACTGAAATTAAAATCCAACTATAGCCTCATGTTGTTCTGAAGCTATTTCCTTGTGGCATTTTTATAATGAACTATTTTAAATGGGAAATAAGCCACCATTTTACCAAAAAATGAATTTATTAACGTTTCGACGCCCAACTGGGGTGTCGTTGTCAAAATACAAAATAATACTAAAAAACAAAAATGTTGTTGCTTAGTAAAAAATTCTTCTAATAATTTATTTAATCTGACTCATTTATATCGGCAATTCAGGCATGTATTATACATTTTAAAGTAGAAGACTTTAAAATCATATCGCCAATATTTATGAGTTGCGTTATTGGGACCACTTTACTAAAAGATAGTTCATTCGATTACGTGTAATCTAGTAGTATTTTGTATTTTGACAAGGACACCCGATTTGGGCGTAGAAACGTTAATAATATTATTTTTTCAATTTAATTGTGGTTTATTTCCCATCTATATAGTTAATCATAAAAATGCCACAAGGAAATAGCTTCAGAACAAAATTATAATGCAAGGAGCTGAAACGTGGTTACTCAGAATGACCAAGAGTTGCTTGCTTTCGAATGAAAGATTCTAAGACGAATATACAGAATAATCTAAAAGAGCAAGGATTGTAGCGTACACATTACAACTTTGAGGTATAGAAGCTTTGGAGAAGCTGACATTGTAAAATTATTCCAAACTTTTTAAAAATTTCCGCTATTAAAAATGAAAAACAATAATTTTCATTTTTATCTTCTAAGTCACCTGACTATAACAGAGCGTTAATATAAAAGAGGAAAAATGAAAGAAGTGAATCCATACACTAGAAGGCGCATGTGTGATAAAAAGGGGTCTACTGTCTTTTTCTTTCTTTTTTTCGAAGGCCATTCCGTTTCGTTCTTTTCATTTGCAGTTGATGAATGAATTTAATGGTGAAAGAATGTGATTTTTTGACATTTTTGTGAAATTTTTGGTGGTCTTCGGGAAATAAATTTTTCCATCACTTATGGTAAACATATATAATTTTGATAGTTTTATTCATAACGTATGTCTTGTCCGAAAATTATTATGTGGTCAAAAGTGGGCAGAGTACTTTGTTACCAAAACTCTCTAAAATTTTAGCTCGAATGCTTTTGGATTATCTAGTCGCTTAACTAAAACTAAATATTAACAGACAATAACTAAATAGAACTTATAGTTTTCTTATTATTAATCAAAAATATAATGTAGGTTAAATTTTTATTTTCTCCCGGCAGATGTATATTGCTTTTACTGTGGTATATTATCATCAAATATTTGTGTGTAGAATTGAACATTAGTAGAACATTAAAAATTCAAAAGATCTAAAATCTAGAATTATTTATGTTGTAGTATGGCTCAAGATTTCTTACATTTTTCTTGGAAGGTGTTACTGAAATGTATAAAGAGAAAAAAAAAGATCAAAATAAGCATTTTATATATCTTATTCTATATTGCCTTTGAGAGAATATCTACGTTAGTATAACCAGTGTTATTATCATTTAAGATTCATTATAGGTAGCCCCCTTCGAATATTTGAACACGTGTAGCAATCACCATTACTTATATTATTTGCTGTAATTCCTTTATTTTTATAACGTTTTGCTGTAGCATCACTCCCAAGTTTTCATTATTGTTATTTCCCAGTCCAATTGTCTATTTTTAAACTCTATTTTGTACATTTCAGAAGCAACACAAATATTTCCGCTTTCAATGTAGCTAATATTTACATTTTAGAAAAATATGCTTTAGCAAAAAGAAACTTTTTCAAATGTCAAATTTTTTGAAATTTTCAAATTAAAGGAAAGCAAAAAGCAATTTAGGCTTTAGTAAACTAAATTACTAGACTTTGGTAAATTTTTACAAACAACTTTGCTGTTATACCCCATTATATCTGTGAAAAATCATCGATTTCAAGTAAAAATCTTATACAAAATTTTGGAGGTTCTAAAAGGTATGAGGGATAGTTCATTAAAATCCTTGAATGAGTGTATAAATTGGATCAATTTTCAGCTCTTAATGTTAGTAACCATTAATGTTAACATAAATAATAACACAGTTAACATAGATCTTGCTTCTTATTGGTCATAGAAGGTTCTTTAAGATTGTGTTTTTCACAATCTTTTCAGTAAGCTTACGTACAACAGCGTGGCAAAAGTATCAAAGTTATTATAAATTCAGCCCTTTTTCATAAAATTTTGATAAAATGTTGAGCAAAATTTTGTGCTAAATGCCATGTTCTAAAAAATGTTCGTAATATTTCTACCTTCTTCTTCGCGTTTCATCTTCTATTGAAGGTTTGAAATCATCATAGCTATGTTGATCTTGTTGACCGCGTATTTGTACCATTCTTTTGAAAATATTACCTCTTCTATAAAATGGTATGAATACGTTATCTCTGCTTTTAGTTTATTTATTAATTCTCCTTATTCTGTGGCGTTACAACCCTTCGTAAGTTTTAGTCAAATTTACAACATGTCTCCATTCCTTGAGCAATCTCAATCTAATTATCCAGGCGCCCATAGCTTTAAGGTATCCTATTATATTATTCACGTGGTCTATTTCCAGTTGAGACGTCTTTCCATATCAGTCTTACTATTATTTCGGCGAACTGTCTTTTGAGGTGTCCTATACTTTTTCATGTAGTCTTTTTCCTTCTGTTTCTCTGATCCAGGCCTTATTTACCTTTTTCAAGTCATTGTTTCATCGTATTGTAGGGTCCTATGATTGGTTTGTGGTCACCTAATTTTTATCTTGTTTGTTTGTGTATTTTATTGTTTTATCCTGTTATCATGTTTGTCCATAGACCATCTATCCGTCTATCCATAGACCAATTCTAATCGTGATCACTTTTTATTATTATTGTCCTTCTAGCTGATATCAGGCACCTTTATTTTTCACTTCTATTTGTTATTATTTAGATTCGGTTTCGTCATTTTCCAAACAAAAATCGAAAGGCAAGAAAGAACATGGCATGACAGATTAAATATTTTTTTATTGTAAAAAATGTGTTTTTACAACGTTTATTCATCTCAAAATTAATATACACATATAAACAGTACTCGAAGAATATTTACTTATTACCTACTACTAACACGTTGAGTAATGAATCTTTAGTTGTTGCGTTAACGATTTTTGGTTTTTTTTTGTCTCATACAAAAGTACATTAGATTAATTCTCAAAATTCCATAAGTTAAATATTTTCCTTATATGACACATGTTAACTGTCACTTCGAAAAAAAAGGAAGGTATTTAGGAGAACACATCCTGTTTCAGTCTGCTGTCAGTTCATTTTGCTTGTTGTTTCCACTTCAGATAATGGGATCATAACCTACCATTATCAAAATTTTTAATGTGTTTTTTTGTAAAAGTTCCCATGTGCTCTTCGAGTTTTTTGTAAATCTTTACATTCTTTAAAATTTTTAAAAATTTCAATCTACGACCAAGTTGTTAAAACTGCATAAGGAATTTGTTCAATTCAAAAACGTGGTCCCCCTTTATAGTGGTTCTACTTGAAACCTTCGTAAGTTGAACTTCGTAAAATTTAAAATTACCTACTTATAAGAGGTATCTTATTGTACCATAGCTCTGAAGATGGCTTTGTAAGCTGAAAGCTCTCGGCAAGGAAATTAAAATTTTAGACACTTCAAAAATATTTAGTCCAGAAACCGAAGCTTTTCACCTCGCAATTTTTACAGAATGGATCGATTTGCTTGAAAATTTGAGAATAAGTAGTGGATAGTCCAAGGATCGAAATCTATATGATGCCGAAAGGCGCTTTTACCATGGGGGTCGTTGCCCCCATTACCCCATCTCGGGGGTGGAAATTTTTTAATATATTTTAATTATTATAAGCAAAAAATGTTCCATACATTTTTTTTGATAAAATTAATAGTTTTCGATTTTTATTCGCTATCGAAAGTGTTAGTTTTATATTGAAAAAATCAAAGTTTTTCGATAATACTCATTTACGATTCACTCAATTGTTGCCGTAGTAAAATTATTTTCAAAGCAAATTCTTGGGAATTAAATAACCTACAATTTCGTATTTAAACATTTTTCGTATCTCTGATGCTAATCTTTCTATTCTGAAGAAAATTGCATTTTTTACCAAACTACAAAAATTCGTTATTCGCTTTTAACTCCAGTTTATTAAAAACTAATCATTCTATGCCAGGCAAGCTTCTAGAATCTATTAATAATACATAAATAAAGACGAATAAATAAGGCCAATGACTAAAAGCACCGCAAACTTACATTATTATGCTTCCAATTGGATTTCTCCTTTTTTTTTTTCAAAAAATGCATTAATTTTTTAAACGTAACTTTTTATTTTTTATCTCAGAAAGTTTGGTAAACAGAATTTTGTAGGTTTTTACAAGATCTATAAGTGTATTAATATTAAGTCTTTCTAAAATCCTCAGATGCAAAAAGAGGTGACTTTGAAAGGGTTGGTAAAGGTGGTTTTTGCATGTTATTACAAGTTTTAATTGTGAATAGCTCACTAAATTTTTGCCGTAGAAGAAATTTTTGCAAATCTGGTTCTTGGGAATTAGTTAAGCTAAAATTTCATATTTAAACATTTTTTCGTATCTCTGATGCTAACCTTCCTATTCTGAAGAAAATGCCATTTTTTTCCAAACTACACAAATTCGTTATTCGCTTTTAACTCAATTTTTTTAAAAACTGATCATTCTAAGCGGTTCAAACTTCTAGAACCTGTTAATAATACATAAATAAAGAAGATCAAATAAGGACAATGACTAATTTTAATTAGGGTGGTGACTAGGAGGTTTCTCCGATCACTTTTTCGCTGAAAAAAATAGAGACTTACATTCTTTTCATTATAAATCACTTAATTTTTGAGCTAGAGACTATTTTATGGAAAAAGATATTTTTAAATACTTTAAATTAGTTTGAACAAGTTATCCTCGAAAAATGCATAGTTTTCCCGTCTTTTGACTTTGAAACTACAATATTTAACATTTGACAAAGAAGAGCTAACGTATAATAAAATATAGCTCGATTAATATTGGTATTAAAGAAAATAAAAAAAAAACTGTTGTGTTTATTTTTTTTTAAACGTACATTTTTGTTAAGTAAAGTTGTTTTGATGAAAAAAGTTTTTGGAGTTATTAGCAGAAAACTTATTAAAATCATTGATTTTTTCGATATAAAACTAACACTTTCGATAGCGAATAAATCGAAAACTATTAATTTTGTCAAAAAAATGTATAGAGCGTTTTTTACTTAGAATGAATGTCTTTACCAACTTTTGTGGTCAAAACATAATAAAAAATTTCCACCCCCGAGATGGGGTGGCAACGACCCCCATGGTAAAAGCGCCTTTCAGCATCATATAGATTTTGACCCTTGGACTATTCACTACTTATTCTCAAATTGTCAAGCAAATCGATCCATTCTATAAAAATTGCGAGGTTTTGTCCTATTTCAAGCTTCACTACTTGGACTAATTATTCTTTTCACATTCACTCACTTTAATAATAATCATAAAATGATTAAATTTTTAGTAGAATTTCTGCATTAAACAGGATCAATAAAAAAAACTTCTAGGAATTCCAAAGTTATGAAAACAAGGACAGGTTTACCCCGGCTAATCCAGAACAATTCTAGGATTAGAATAATATTCTCGGCATGGCCGGGTATAGGCCTCCTCTTTCCCTTAGTCGTTTGTTCCTGGAACTTCGCCAATTTAAATGATAAAACGATACTATTAACTTAGCAGGGGAGTATTACTATAAATTATACAAGATTTTACCTAAGGTTAAGTTAGTGGATCTAATGGTGGAGCCTCCCATTAAATTTAGTGAGCTATTATGCCTTTAAGACTCTCCCACTAGTAATGAAAACATTGAGCACTAAATAAGGCGTTCGGACAATTTAATAGCTCAAGAGCGCCATGAAAATATCGTCTAATTTTAGAGCTTTCGTGCTTTTATGCTGCTTTTCACAAGAGTTAAGTGAGGCTAAGATCACAAGCTTTATACAATGTAAAGATTATGTTAAAGATAAAGACCACAGAATACCTTGATTAGGAATTTTGGTTAAGATTAACAGACCAGAAAGAAAGAAAAGTAATTTTTAATTACATTTCTGGAATATAGAAAAACAAAGGTTAATATAATTAGCTTGTTTTGTTTCTGACAGAACAAAACAATATATTGAAGAAAAATCTTCTGCGTAAAAGGTGTATTTATTTTAAAAGGTAAAGCAATATTTCTTATTATTTGCGTCAATAGTATACGCCAATAAGATGACGTCCAAAGATTAATTAAATATTTCGAAGATATGGCGCTCATATGGAACGCGCTTATGTAGTAAAATTATGTCTGTCCTTGATTTAAAAAACTATTAAAAAAGCTGAGATCAGTCGATTTTTATATATAAATGTGCGCTTTTTGAACATAAGTTTAAATGTACAGTGTGATATAACAAAGTCTAGCATATTCCATCATCTTTATTTTTAATGAAATACCCTGTATATTTTTATGTTCATTCCACCCATTCGTTTCCAGTTAGACCAACCAAATAATAAAATAAACAAACAACAAACAACTGATTACATAATATGTTAATTAATAAATTGTAATAATTATTAAGTAAAAAAAAGTACAAAATTGTAATAATTATTCATAAGCAGGTGATTTTTGCTGCAGTTCGGTACCTAAGATGCGATGCTTTAATTCTGCCCCTAATTCGGTACCTAAGATGCGATGCTTTAATAAAGTTGTTGTCTTTCTTCCCGGAAACTGTGACATGATTCTTGCAGTTTTCGCATCTTCAAAACGATTCTCTTCTAATCTCTCCAAAAGCGTACGATCTTTATGAGCGGTAGATATTTTTGTTCTTCGAGATCCTTGCTTTCTTTAGAGAAATTCTTGTTCTTTCCATATTTTATTAATATTAAAAACTATTGTTTTGCTTACGTTAAAATGGTTCGCTACTTCAGATAGTGACCAACCATCTTCTAATTTCGTTACAATTCTTGCTTTTAGTTCTTTGCTAGCATGTGGAGCCAGTTTTTGAGGTTGAACAGAATAAGTTATCTGACAAATTTTAAAATTTAGCAGTGACAGTGACAGTATGTAAATAATAAGTATTTATCCTTCAAAATACACTGCTCAATTTTCTACAAAATATGCTTTAAGAGTCGTATCAGTTTTTTTAGGAACCAGCTGTACATCAAATGAACTTTTCAAAGCAGCTGTCTCCAAAATCTGAATATCTATGATGATTGCCGACCTCCGTCGCGGAGATGGCACTTAAAGAAGAAGAAGAATTCTCCTCCAACATTTTTTTGCTCTCCTCTACTAACACGATGTCATTAGTAAAAAGCATTGATCAAGAATCTTCCTGCCTTACCTTCTCTATCAGTTCATCCATAACCAGATTAAACAGGTAGTGACTTAGTGAATAGCCTTAGTGCAAATCAAGCGTCACTGGGAAAGTTTCGGGCAATCCGACTGAAGTCCTTTATTGTCATTGTTATTATTAATTTAGCATTATCGTCACAGATATAGTAAAATTAACAATAAGTGTAATTGGGCAAATGGGTTCAGTTCCTGCAATCATAACAAAGTAAGGAAAAAAAATAAGTCCTTTCTTTGGTGTACGATTCCTTATACCTCCTTTCTGGCAATCCCGAACTGTATTTCTCCTATCGAGGTCTGTCTCTTTAACCTTTGCTCCGCAGTTCTTTCCCAAATTTTCATTGTGTACGACATTAACTTTATCCCTCTATAGTTTTTACAGTCCTGGATGTCCCCTTTATCTTTATACAATAATCATCGTTTGTCACAAAATATTAACCCGTTCTTCTTCTGAAGCCTTTCAAACCTACACAGACATTCCGTCAGGTCTCACTGACTTACATTCTTTATTCTATTTAACGGCTCGACAGCCTCGTCTCTCGCTATCACTGGTATTACATTCTCATTTGAGATCCCACGTCCTCTATCTCTCCTCTGGCGTTTTTGGTTTAGGAGCTTTCTAAAGTATTCATGCCATCTTTGCTTTATTTCAACACCGGCTATTAACACTTTTCCATCCGCACTTTTAATCTGGCGTACATGAGTCAAAATTTTGACAACTTTTTATATTTCCAACTCTTCGTATGCAGACGATCTTTCCTTGGCAGCACCTACAACACGCTTTGCTTCCCACTTTGTTACGTTGTATATCTCCTTATCTTCCTCTGTTTTACACCTGTCATACTTTGTCCATTTTCTTTCTTCTGTCTAACCTTCTTTTGCACTTCATCATTCCACCGCCAAGTTTATTTATCACTAGGAGGCCTTTTACTAGATGTTTTTCCTAGCAATTGCTCTACCACTCGTACCACGACTTTCCTATTATTGCCTTCCCACCAGTCATTGACCATATATTTTTCCTCAAGCTCTTCTAGCACTCTACTTTTAAATACTCTTACCAAATCATTATCCTTCAAGTTCCATCCTTTTACTTTCAGGTGTACTACTTGGTTTACTTTCCGCATCACCTTTATCTCCATAGTGATCACCGGTCGGTGTTGACCAGCGACACACTCACCCATTACTCTTTTACAGTTGCTAAACTCTTTTAGCTGACTTCTTCTACACAGCATAGAATATATCTTTTCCTTCCCCCGCTACTATAGGTCACATACTGGTTTTTAGTCTTCATAAAGAATGTATTAACCACAGACAAATCTTATGGCACGGCCGTCAGTCATACTATTTCCTTCATAATTTATTTTTCCCATTCCAAAACCTCCATGAATTTTTTCTATTCTCGCTCTTTCTCTACCAGTATGGTATGATTAAATAATCCTTATTTGTCAAATAAACATATTTTTATGTTTTTAACAGCAGGAATAGTATATTACATACCTAGCGGGAAAGTACTCTATTTCAGCCGAGCGGCAAGGTAGTTTACCGAGGTGCGAAGCACCGAGGTAAACTACAGACGCGAGGCTAGAATGAGTTCCCGCGAGGTTTGTATACGAGGTTAGTAGTTTATGGATTTCTAATACTCACAATCTACCAATAATAATTTCGTTTCAAATATCTGTATCCATTTTCATTATGTGATAAGATGAATTATTTTAAGTAACCTGTGAGATCGTTGCTAGGTAACAAAACAAGTTTGTTGAATCTGACATTTAGGCGATACACGACGCCATTAATTACACGGTCTTACTTTAACCGTTAATAGTAATCATAATTCCAATGTAACTATTAATATTTATAATTCCAAATAGTTTTCTTTTTGTTATTGTTGTTGTTTCTTAATTAAATAAATGTTGAGTGGATTCTATTCTTTCTAAACCATCTTTTAATCAAAAATGACATTGACATTTGCAGGTAGAAAAGTGACAGATGCTAGCCGGGAAAGTACTTTCCCGGCTAGCTGGGAAAGTAAAGTAAATAATAAGTCGCTTCCTGATTACTTCAAAGGTTAGAAATCCATAAATTACTAACCGATTGTGAGTAAAATGTATTTTGAATTAAATAAATTTCATACATACTTCTTGTTGTGTCAAAATGTTATTTTTGGCCACCCTGTATAATAATTTGGCCACCCTAAATAATTATATAAATGTTTACATTACTCAATAGAAAATTGAATAAACTTTCAAATGAGCTGTCACACGGCCCTTATTATCATTTAAAAATATCATCGATGCTGATGCTAAGATTATGTCAATAAATTATAACGTCACTAAGATGATGTCAATAAATTATAATTTAAAAATAAATATACAGTTGAGTCGGCGAGTCTTTACCCGTGCGTCATTAATACCTGGAGAGATAAAACATATACTTTTTATCTAGCATCATTCTCTTCCACGCATGAAACTCATGACAAACCAGCTGCCGTTTGTTATTAAGTTAAAACACATGTTATTTTTGTGAACCATCTAGCCTCGGTGCATTGAAAAGAGATAGGTACAAAAAAAGACGATTCGGTATGTTTTCATATTTTAAGCACAATTTGTTTGATGTTTCTGCTTTGTTTACTTTTTGGGGCTGTCAGTCAGTTGAATTTTTTGCGGTTTTTGTAGAATTTTTGCGTTTTGAAGTTTCTTTATTATACACAAACAGTTGTTTTCACAACTAATTTTATATTGGACTTTCAAATTTTAAGGTAAGTAATTATATTTGGCAATTATTATTTAAAACATACAAAGCTAACGTCATTCACACAGTAAAGAAGTGATTGTGTTTAGGTTTTCGTCAAAGTGAATAAAATGACAATTACTCTGGGCTAATTAGCAAAATACAAGGAAAAGTTATTTACCAGCAATTTTATTGCTGGAATCGAATATTATTATTGTATGTATTAATAATATAGATATGCAAAGTCCGCAGATAGTGTGCTACTTTTTTTATAAACAAAATGGCGCCCGAAAATCGTGTTTTTTTCAATTTTTGCTCTATAACTCCAAAGATTTTAACTTTAGACCAAAAACACCCAAATAAAAATTCACCGCAATTAAATTCTGCATAGCATAGAGGTGTGTTTTTTCCGATTTACTTCGACGAAAAGTTTCCCCGGAAAAAGCGGGTTTTTCCAACAAAATCTTTAATTTTCAACTAAACTTTTAGATAAGTAGTTGTTAATCAATAACTAAATAACTTAGTAACGTAAAAGCCCTTTCTATATGTATTATAATTTCAGAAGTCTATGGAAATTGAATGAACAGTTTAGCAACAATTAAAATGTAAATTAAAAAATTACGGTCGCTATAATAACGATAATAATTATGATGCATAAGAATAGCTATGATTTTTTCATAGAAAGACACTATACATATCTAACGTACTTTACAGAATTGAAATTGGACTATTTAAGCGGCCTCAGAAATATTTTAAAATATAAACAATTTTTTGGTTTATAAACAAATATAATATCTTGGAAAATATTAAACTAAATTAAATTGTGAAAACAGTATTCGAAAGATAGTGGCAGGGCGCTTCTTTTAAAAGAAAAAACGTTTAATTATGACGAGTGGTTCCTGAGATACAACCGGTCAAAGTTGACCGAAATTTACGGCAAAGATATAAACAATAGGATCATAATTTTCAAACCATCACCTTTTTGTTTTTGTCCTCTTTCTCCACATCAATTTTCATATCTTTAAAATCCTCATAACATATATTATTATAATAAAAACTATCGATAATACGTGTGAAAATTGCCAAAAATAGCAAAATTCCAATCAAAAATTAGGTTGGAGAAAATGTAACCCTCAAAGTTCAAAATCGGTATACGTTAACAAAATGCATTTTCTCGGCTTCCCATGAAGCAATTTCCTTCATTCTTTTTTGTTCCCTAATAACTCGAGTAGAGCGATCGAACTAACGCATTATTAAATGTCAAACTTGCTTTTGTTTTGTTATAATAGATTAATTTATTTATAAGAACAGAGAATTACATATTTTTTCCAGTTGTAGGCTTTTTTTAGATAAGCTTACTACAAGTGTACATTTTAAAGTTAAAAACATAAATATTCTCATTTGAAAGCTGTATAATTATTTAAACAATTTTTATTTAAACAAATTAAAATATTGTGTTATAATAAATAAATTAATTTATTATAACAAAACAAAAGCAAGTTTGACATTTAATAATGCGTTAGTTCGATGGCTCTACTCGAGTTACTTGGGAACAAAAAAAAGAATGAAGGAAATTGCTCCATGGGAAGCCGAGAAAATGCATTTTTTTTAACGTGTACCGATTTTGAACTTTGAGGATTACATTTTCTCCAACCTAATTTTTGATTGGAATTTTGCTATTTTTGGCAATTTTCACACGTATTATCGATAGTTTTTATTATAATAATACATGTTATGAGGAATTTAAAGATATGAAAATTCTTTTGGAGAAAGAGGACAAAAATAAAAAGGTGATGGTTTGAAAATTATGATCCTATTGTTTATATCTTTGCCGTAAATTTCGGTCAACTTTGACCGGTTGTATCTCAGGAACCACTCATCGAAATTAAACGTTTTGTCTTTTAAAAGAAGCGTCCTACCACTGCCTTTCGAATACTGTTTTCACAATTTAATTTAGTTTAATATTTCCCGAGATATTCTATTTGTTTATAAGCCAAAAAATTGTTTATAATTTTAAAATATTCCTTAGGCCGCTTAAATAATCCAATTTCAATTCTGTAAAGTACATTAGATAGCTATAGTGTCTTTTTATGAAAAAATCATAGTTATTCTTATGCATCACAATTATTGTCGTTATTATAGCGACCGTAAATTTTTAATTAACACTTCAATTGTTGCTAAACTGTTTATTCAATTTTCATCGGCTTCTGGAATTATAATATATATGGAAAGGGCTTTTAAGTTACCAAGTTATTTAATTATTGATTAACAACTACTTATCTAAAAGTTTAGTTGAAAATTAAAGATTTTGTTGGAAAAACCCGCTTTTTCCGGGGAAAGTTTTCGTCGAAGTAAATCGGAAAAAACAAGTCTCTATGCAGAATTTAATTGTGGTGAATTTTTATTTGAGTGTTTTTGGTCTAAAGTTAAAATCTTTGAAGTTATAGAGCAAAAATTGAAAAAAACACGATTTTCGGGCGCCATTTTGTTTATAAAAAAAGTAGCACACTATCTGCGGACTTTGCATATCTGTATTATTAATACATACAATAATAAGATTCGATTCCAGCAATAAAATTGCTGGTAAATAACTTTTCCCAAAAATGACCTATTCTCCGATAATCAGCCCAGACTAAATTAGTTAGTTAGTAGTTATAAAATAATATAATAATATTTCCTATAAAGCTCTTTTAAAAATTGTACTTTGATTTTATCAGTGGGTAAAATCCTTCTTGTCCTTAGACAATGGCATTACTTTTGTTTATTTTTGACACTCAACATATTGCAAAATACTTTTAAATATATAATAAAAAAACCTATAACATCAACACACTGTAAACATTGTTGTATATTTAATTTTATTTTTTATAAATTGTTTATTTATTAATCACTAATGATATTAAAAGAATTTATTAGTGCTTCAAATGTAGCTGCAATTCTGTTAAAAATTTTGAAGCAAAACTTACATTTGACGTTCTATTTATTTAATAACGTCAAATTTTATAGTAAAACTCGTAATCGGAACAGTAGCCCCTTTCTGTCCCTTGTTGTTGCGTGAAATAGATTTCCGACTTATTTCGTATGCTTTAAATGATGACGCACGGGTAAAGACTCGCGGACTCAACTGTACATATATGTATAAGAATATAAATATACGCTCTGAGCTTCGCTGGTGACGCTCCTAGCGGATTACTAATTCAACTTTCACCGGTAATTTTTAAACTTATTGTTTAATTGTTATCGCTTAACATTTACAACGCAAAAAAGTCATTAAATTGTAATCGATTTTTTTAAGATTTTGCTAATCATTTTGACGTTCTATTGATAAAATATGAATTTCTTACTTCGGATACTTTCACAATTATCGTGTAGATGGCGCAGATTAATTTATAATTACATATTACGGAACATTAAAAAAACTTAAATTCAGCATTTAAACCGTAAGTATATTTAAGGTAAAAATATATACCACAGCTTTGACCAACTAAAATTTTTTATAATTAATGTTTTTAATTTTAAATTAATCACTTTGTCATTTATGTCAAATTTCCGGTAAACGTTTACAGACTTGCCACTACTGGCGCTCGCAAATTTGTAAATATCCCCTCTACGTACGAGCTCACAGCGTATAAGTAATTGACACAACCTCCAATAAAGTTCTAGTCTCAGATCTGATATAAGAACAAGAACGATCTTCACCGATCTGTTTAATAGATAAAAATTATTTGATATGTAATTTAGTAAGTACCTATGTATGTTAAAAATTATAAAAAACAATAATATATCCTGGATTTAATTTTATCCAGATTATAATTAATTAGTAATTAAAAAATGACTTTTTAATATAAATTCTACTAAAAATTTTTCGGACCGGGCAGATATTATTTTAGATTTTTTGGATCATTCGAATCAAAAAAGATCTTGTGTATTTTTTCTTTTAAGTTTAAGTTTATCGTTTTCAAGTTATAAATAATTTAAAAAAAAAACGAAAAATGACGATTTTTAAGGCTTAAAAATAGTAAACAATATCATTTTTGGAATAACGATTTACCTTAATTAAAATTTTAAGCTTATTCTGTCAATTCTTAATAAGTATTTTGGGCTTGTTTCATTTTTAAAACATTGTTTTTTAGTTGTAAATGCAGCCTGATCGCCCGTCTTTCCATAAGCAACCTTCCTCATTAAGAATTAAAACATTATATTTTAGAATAAATCATGGCAAAAATTCTTATCGGAACATGATAGAAGAAAGTTTGAACTTGAATTTAGGTACTTGATAATTACAAAAAAATATATTTTGCTTGTGTTTTAGAGCCTTAAAAATCGTCATTTTTCGTTCGTTTTTCAGTTTTGAATTGTTTATAACTCGAAAACGATCAACTTAGAGAAAAATCGCAAAAGACCTTTGTTGTTTCGAGTGATTCAAAAAAATCTAAAATAATACAACAAATTTTGGTAGAATTGGGCCGAACAAATTTTGGTAGAATTTATAAAAAAAAAGTAATCTTTTAATAATTATTAAGGAAAAAATTATATCGGGCACCCTTTGCTTTTTATAATTTTTAGCATACTAAATTAAGTACATATCGACCACTGCATAGCATAACGTTATACACTACATTCGCTCTCGCGAGATTTTTTTTGACACTGACGTTAGTAATTTCTTTTTTGAAAAATTCAGTTGTCAGAAGTGACTGGAAATTACTACAAAACCAACGCACCTGCTCATATCCAATATTATTAATAGTAAACAGACATAAAAATAACATAAACCTTACGCCAATCAATATTTATTTATTTAAACCATTATAATGTATTGATAGCAAATGAGAAAATTATTTATTGTACAAAATAAAAATATTTTGTAGAAATAAACTTCACAAAATTTTATGAGATTAGTAGACACTCCCACTATTTCTAATAATTCTTCTTTTTTTAATGAAAGATTAAGTTGATTTGAGTTGATTTTAGCAGTTAATAGTGTAGGTAGGAATTTTTGTGTTGTACGTTTTAGTCCTGTCGCCAGGGGGGGTACAACGGCCTCCTTAATTCAGATGGACTTACCCAAGTTTTTTTTATATATTTTGACCCGCAGAATACGAATTTTTTGGGTAACAGTTGATCCGGATGTCGATAAGATTGTTATAGACAAAGAACTTGAGGAATTATATAACAGTGATTTCTCGCAAAACAAAACATCTTTTTGTATTTTTTGGGTCATTCTAGTCAAAAAATTCTCTGACAAGTTTTTTCGTAGGATGCATAGTTTTCGAGATAACCGCGGTTGAACTTTCAAAAAATCGAAAAATTGCAAGTTTTGAACCCGAATAAACCTTTGATTAAAAAATAAAGTAGCAATTCTGCTTACCACATTTGAGAGTTTAAGTCAAATTATATCGGTTTTGATTATTTGCATTGCTACAAATTTATTATCTTATTGTTAAACAAAGCTATAAAAACCTAGTGCGCGAGTGATGTTTTCAATGATTTCTCATTTAAAATCGAACGAGTAGGTAGAGTAGCTACAAGTGCAAGCGAGGCAATTTCTACGTAGCATGCGTTAAAACGCATGTATTAGGCACGGGAAACACTATGTGTTTATAGCTTTGTTTCCCAATAAAAAAATTAATTTTTAGCAATGCAAATAATCAAAACCGATATAATTTGACTTAAACTTTCAAATGCGGTAAGCAGAATTGCTACTTTATTTTTTAATCAAAAGTTATTCGGGTTCAAAAATTGCAATTTTTAGATTTTTTGAAAGTTCAACCGCTGTTATCTCGAAAACTATGCATTCTACGAAAAAACTTGTAGGAATATTTTTTGCTTAAAATGACCCAAGAAATACAAAAAGATGTTTTGTTTTGTGAGAAATCGCTGTTATGTAATTCCTCAAGTTCTTTGTCTATAACAATCTTATCGACATCCGGATCAACTGTTACCCAAAAAATTCGTATTCTACGGGTCAAAATATATAAAAAAAACTTGGGTAAGTCCATCTGAATTAAGGAGGCCGTTGTACCCCCCCTGGCGACAGGACTATTTCCTATTCCGAATGTCTCAAAAAAAATCTCGCGAGAGCGAATGTAGTATAACTAGCATTTTTGGCGATTTTGAGTTACAGTGTTCTTCTTGTACAACTTTATATGCTCTATCTGCCAATATGATCGGTGTGGCTGTAACTGCATTTATAAGAAAAATTCCGAATGAAGTAATACCGTAAATGTAAAAAATATTTAAATTATTTGTAGAATAACACAGTAACTAGAGTTGTTATAATTATTTTATTCGCCGCGTAACTGTTGTTACAACTTTATTCGCTGCTAAGTTACGATAAGAAGAGGTATATGTCCAGCAGTGTTATTAGATAATCAAATGATTACTCAGAGAAATGAAGTCCAATATTTAGGTTTACATCTTGACAGAAGATTAACATGGAGAACACATATATTTACAAAACGAAACAATTGGGTCTCAAACTAAGGCAACTTTACTGGCTTATTGGCAGAAAATCACAATTAAATCTCATAAATAAGATCTTTATATATAAAGCCGTACTGAAGCCAATATGGACGTATGGAATTCAATTATGGGGTTCTGCTAGCAATTCAAACCTAGAAATCATACAAAGATTCCAGAACAAAGTTCGAATTATAACCAATGCTCAACGATGAAGTGCGTCGACTAAAGCGTTTTAAGCCTACAGACTTAATAAACAGATTTAAATGAAATTAAAGAACATTTACCAATACATTATTAACTTTGTTAATTATATGTTAAAGGAAGCCTCTCACTGAAGAGAATTCCTACATGTCATTTTTTCTTCTAATAATTGTCATAAAATTTACTTATTGTTATCAGTGATAACAGACTGTAAATTAAATGGAGCTAAATAAAAAAAAATCTGAAAGCGGAGTTCAACATTTATATAATTACTTACTTCTTGCGCTGAAAAAATGTCACTTGCATATAAAAATGAAATCAAAGAAGTTGGTATCTTTTTTTATCATTTCTGAAGAATATCAAAAATGCTTGTTACAATCTTATTCTTTGCAGGGGTCGATATCAAATAATAATTATCCATTAAACAGATCGGTGAAGGTCGTACTTATACCAGATCCTCTAGTATGCGAAATAAGGTAAAATTACCATACACGCGACCTCCATATTTTTTGCAAATATTCCCTAGATTACTACTATAACAAACAAGTTTATAAAGGGTCTGGTCACATCTTGTTAAGGAATCAAATAAAGTCCTGGCAGACCTTTTCTTTCGTGTTATGTTTTTATGTTATCCCAATTAAAAGGGAAATTTTAATTGAATATATGAATGGCCCTTTCGCCCTTCCAAACAAACTAGTTTTATTTGAAATTCGGTACAAAACATTTCTGAAGCTTTTTGGGTTATTTGGTATTTCAATAATAAGATGAGTTGGTAGTAATTTGTTGTTAAATAAAAATTAGATTGTACTAGTTGGTCTGATAATAAACCTCATTTAAAACAAAAAACACGTTTTCCAAAAAAAAAATTTATTTGTTTCTATTTGGTATGGTGTCCTCAATACAACGATATCAGCAATTTTCAAGCTTCTTTATGCCACCGTCCGAATAGTAGGATTCTGGAACTTCTGTCAGATAATTACCTCTTCATTCTAGATTATTTTTTTATTTGCGAGCCATTTCTTCAGATTTTGAAACACATAATAATCAGAGGGGTCTGAATCAGGAAAAAAAGCTGAATGAGTAAGCAATTCGAAGCCCATTTCATAAATTGTTGGTATTGTCATAACGCTTTTGTAAGTAACTTACCTACGTGTTTTCTTTTGAGATGATAGCACCCAAATTGGCGAAGGAGCTTTCTTATCAGACCACCAGATGGTTGAATGTATTTAGGAGTTAGAATTATGTCAAAAAACCATGGAAAAATACATTAACAATTTAATAACCGAAGAACTAGACATACAAAATCTGGAAACCAGTAAACACGAACACCGATGATGACCAATATAATATGGTTCATTCCATCAACATACGACTGTTTTGGATTATCGCGACAACGAATATGTCAGTGTGCAACATAAGAAGTACGAAAGTAAATGGCTCTAATAATTATTCCAATAAACAGCAATGTAATTTGCAATTTATTTTCGTTCTCCGTATTTTGCACAATACAATATTCGTTGTCGAAATAATCCAACACAGTCGTATATTCGTGGAATAGGGTATAAAAAAGGAAGTACATTAGGCGCTTTTAAAATTAAAATAGTATAAGTAGTTGGAGAAGTATTTTATGGAAGTGGTGTGGCTATGAGAGGCAGTAACAAATTAACTAACAGGTTTGTTTAAAAGAATTGTTGATGTTTGAAAGTAGGTGTAGAAGTGGATGACAAGCCTTACGTAAATCTGAGCAACGCATTTCTCACCCATACATCTCCATAGCTGTTGTCTAAGAACTGTGTCATACGCCTACGCAAGATCTATAAATAGCAAATTTAACTCTATCTTTTGTTCTTACCGTATTTGTCTATCAACTGTCTTAAATCAAACAAGGGATATGCTATCCTCCTTCCTGGCATAAACGCAAAGTGTTCTTCTCCTATAGACGTCTCTCTCCTTAAACTTCGCACTACAGTTCTCTCCCAAACTTTTATGCGGCATTAACTTTATCCTTCTGTAGTTCTTACCGTCTCTAATGTCCCCTTTGTCTTTATAAAATGATACCATTACATTTTTTCTCGATGCATACGGCATCCTTTCTTCCTCATATATCCTGCTCATCATTGGCTACAAAATATGAGCTAGAGCCTTCCAAACCTCCACAGGTATTCCATCAGGTCCTACTGCTTTACCAATCTTAATCCTATTTAGCGCCTTGACAACCTAGTCTCTGGCTATTCCCGGTATATCATTCTCATTTAGAATCACACATCCCCTGTCCCTCCTCTGGTATTCTTCGTTTAGCAACTTTCTAAAATATTCATACTCTATTTGCTTTATTTCAAGATTGGTTCTTAAGACTCTTCCATCCGCATTTTTAATTTGCCGTAAATGAGTTAACTCCTTTGATGACATGGTCCGGATAAATAATCCACGGACAAATAATCCCGGAAAAAAATATCCCCATAAATTATCCCTGGACAAAAAATCTCTGGACATAAAATCCCCGGACAAAAAATCCCCACAAACAATCCCGGACAAAACATCCCAAGAAATATTTGCTGCCAAATAGTTCTCTAAAAGTTTTCCCGAGATTTTAACAAATTTCGAATTCCAATTCCATGCTGAAAACTTCAAATTTTACATGACAAAAGAGTGTGGGTTTTTTCAAAAATCGTGGAAGATATGAGGAGTGAGCTAAGGCCCCGTTTTCATGACAGGCGCTTAACGCGCGTTTTGATAACGCACGATTACAACTACATACATTTTACTGAAGACCGTTCACATGCTAACGCGTGTTTTAGGTCATTAAGACGCGCTTTGGCATGTGAACGGTCTCAAATAGAATGTATGTATGTAGTTGTAATCGCGCGTTATCAAAATGGGCGTTAAGCGCCTGTCATAAAAACGGGGCCTTAGCTCATTCCCCATATTTTCCACGATTTAAAAAAAAACTCACACTTTTTTGTTATGTATAATTTCAAGTTTTCAGCATGAAATTGGAATTCGAAATTTGTTAAAATTTCAGGAAAACTTTTAGAGAACTTTTCGACAGCAAATATTTCTTGGGGATTTTTTGTGGGGATTTTTTGTCCGGGGATTATTTGTCCGGGGATTTTTTGTCCGAGGATTTTTTGTCCAGGGATCATTTGTAAGGATTTTTTGTCCGGGATTATTTGTCCGGGGATTATTTGTCCTAGCTTCTTGATGACTTGTCCGTAGCTTTAACTATACTGAAAGTTATGAAAATATGAAAGGAACAAAAATCTACCCCTTCCAATATACAGGGTTATTCATTCAGAACGTCCAATCTCTGAGTTGTAGATTAAAGACCTCAAAATATTAGGCTTTAACCCAAATCACTTAAATAAAATATGGCTCTTTACTGGGTTACAGGGTGTTTTATTGAAAAATTTATTAATAATTTTTACCCAATGCTTTAAAACAATTTGACATATCCTTGTCATACTTAGCAGAAAATGTAGGTACTGTACATCCTAAAAAATTATGATAAATAAACGTTGCTGGCTACTACCAGAGGCGTACGACAGAGGATAGTGAATGGTTTACCCTTCCCGAAATCTATGGCACTGGTGGAATTGCTATTTTAGCACAATATTTCGATTCTCCAATAATTTCTATGTAAACAATACACTCTTTATTCGTAACGTTAAGGTCATTAGTTTTCGAGATATTTCATTAGGTTTCGAGAAAGTATGGGAGAATCTAAAAATAGTACTAAAATAGTAATTCCGCCAGTGGCGTAGAATGTGGGAAGGGTCAACCATTCACTTTCTTTGTCGACAAGCCTCTGGTGATAGGCAGAAAGATTTATTTAACATATTTTAGTAGTACCTACACTTTCTGCCAATTATGATTAGGATATGTCAAATACTTTTAAAGTACTAGATGCAAATATTTAATATTTAGGTAATAGGGATGTTTGATTTAAAAATTTAAGAATTATTTATAACCACTATTTTAAAAGTATCTGAAATATCCTTATCATATTTGTCAAAAAGTGTAAGTATTGGACACCCTACTCTTCTATGTTAAATAAAAGTGAATGGTTGAGCCTTCCCAAATTTTACGCCACTGATAGAATTACTATTTTAGCATAATTTTTAGGTTCTCCAATACTTCTATGTAAATAAGATACTCTTTATTCATAACGATAAAATTATTAGTTTTCGAGATATTTGAAGTTAAAAATTAAAGAGCGCAATACCAATCAAAATAACATTCCAGTTTCATTTTCAACTTCAAATAGCTCGAAAATTAATGACTTTATCTTTACTAATAAAAAGTATTTTATTCACCTAAAAAGTACTGTATAACTGAAATATTGTGCTAAAATAGCAATTCCGCCAGTAGCGTAAAATTTGGCTGTCGTGCGCCTCTTATAGTAGCCAGAAACGTTTTTTTATCATAATTTTAGTAGGGTGTACGGCAACTACACTTTCTGCAGAGTATGACAAAGATATGTCAAATAGTTTTAAGGCACTAGGTAAAAATAGTTATTAAATTTTTACATAAAACACCCTGTAACTCAGTAACGAAGCAGATTTTCTTTAAGCAATTTGGCTTCAATCTTTATATTTTCAGGTCTAGAATCTACAACTCAGAGATTGGACATTCTTAATGAATCACCCTGTATGTGAACCACCAACAGCTTGAATACGTAAACAAATAAAAATTTTCTGGTGGAACAATTAACTTCATTATAAACAAGAAGTAAGAGCGAGAAAAGATTTAGCCCGACAAGAGTTTATCAAAATGAAAATCAAAATGAAAAGCTTATTTTCATACTAGTATTTTCGTACTAGTAGCATTAATGTTGTTCAATATTTGTGGTCAATATTTTTGTGTGAAACAGAGGCCTGGACACTAAAAATAACACTGATGAATAAGTTAAAAGCATTTGAACTCTGGCTCTATAGAAGAATCTTGAAAATACCTTGGACGTTCTCCAAGTATGTGAACCAAATACACACGTATGTGGACGTCACCCTGTATGTGAACCAAATACGAAAATGTTCTGAGGAGAATAGATACAGGTAGGGAGCTGCTGAAAGGAAATGGGGTCCCGGTAGGCGCCAGATTTCATAGTCCAGAAAGCCACTGCGCATCCGCTAGGAAAAATATTCCGATTCGGATTTTTTACACAATCTTACTCAAAAAGGACCCCTTTTAACAAATTTGCATGTTTCCAGGACCAAAAGTGGGTCAAAAATTTTTTAAAATTTATTTTCTTGTTTTTTTCTTAAAATTATTTTTCTCGCATGGAACAAAGTTATTTTAGGTTTTTTGGATCATTCCAAACAAATAAGGTCTTTAGTGACTTTTCTCTAAAGTTGATAGTTTTTGACATATTATAAGCGATTAAAAATTTGAAAAATTGGGAAATTGGCCATTTTTAACCTTCAAAAACTATGTGAAAAACTGAAAATTTGAATGTTGCCTAGGTAGGTAGATATTCTTTAAACATCGACTGATGAAATCCCGAAGAGTTTTTTGTAATACAGTATTCAAAATTCCTTTGTTTTTTTTTAATTGCTAATCAAGCGTGCGCGACACTATTTTCCACCGTTGTATGTGTATACAGTATGGTGCAAATGAAAGGAATAAATTCGTTATTTCGTAAACCGGCGACTTTAAGGAAAAATCCCGAACAGGTCGATTTTTATTTTTATGTTATGATATTGTGGCATATATGGTATACTAGTGACGTCATCCATCTGGACGTGATGACGTAATCGATGATTTTTTAAATGAGAATAGGGGTCGTGTGCTAGCTCATTTGAAAGGTTCGTTAATGCTCTATTCAGTAATATAAACATTTACATAATTATTTATACAGGGTGTCCAAAAAATTATTTCCCTTGTGATTTACTATGAAGTCTCTAACGCGAGAATTTTACTATCGTTGCATTTGGTTGTCTTTTTAAAGACAGATCACATGCTATAATTTTTTATGACGGATATTCTTGAGTTGGGGTTGATTTCATGTAATCGAATGAACTATCTTTCAGTAAGTCGCCCCAGGAACGCAACTCATAAATATTGGCAATATCATTTTAAAGTCTTCTACTTTAAAATGTATAATATATGTCTGAATTGCCAATATAAATGAGTGAGATTAAATAAATTATTAGAAGAATCTTTTTGCTTAGCAACAACTCTTTTGTTTATTTCAGTAATATTTTGTATTTTGACAACGGCATCCGATTTGGATGCCGATTTGGATGCCGATATTAACGAAACGTTAATAAAATTATTTTTTTCATTTTAATTGTGGCTTATTTCCCATATAAATAATTAATCATAAAAATGCCACAAGGAAATAGCTTCAGAACAACGTCCAAAAAATTTTTATTAAATTAAATTATTTGAAAAAAAAAAAGAAGTAGAAGGACACCTTGTATAAATAATTATGTAAATGTTTATATTACTGAATAGAGAATTAAGGAACCTTTCAAATCAGCTAGCACACGACTCTTATTCTCATTAAAAAAGTCATCGATTACGTCATCACGCCCAAATGGATGACGTCACTAGTATGTATACCATATATGCCACAATATCATAACTTAAAAATAAAAATCGACCTGTTTCAGGATTTTTCCTTAAAATCGCCGGTTTACGAAATAACGAATTTATTCCTTTCATTTGCACCATACTGTCGGTATAAAATAATGTCGCGCACGCTTGATTAGCAATTAAAAAACAAAGGAGTTTTGAATTCTGTCTTGCAAAAAACTCTTCGGTATTTCATCAACCGGTGTTTACAAAATATCTACTTAGCTTCACAACATTCAAATTTTCAGTTTTTCACATAGTTTTTGAGGGTTAAAAATGGCCGATTTCGCAATTTTTAAATTTTTAATCGCTTATATGTCAAAAACTATCAACTTTAGAGAAATGTCACTAAAGATCTTTTTTGTTTGGAATGATCCAAAAAACCTAAAAAATACTTTGTTCCATGCAAAAAAATTATTTTAGGAAAAAAAACAAAAAAAAAACGTTTAAAAAATTTTTGACCCACCTTTGGTCCTAGCAACATGCAAATTTGTTAAGAAGGGTCCTTTTTGAATAAGATTGTGCAAAAAATCCCAATCGGAATATTTTTCCTAGCGGATGCGCAGTGGCTTTCTGGACTATCACGGCTTGCTAAGAAATATCAGAGACTGGATCGGCTTTTATTCAACATGCTTCTTTAACAGATTTACCAGTGTAGTTACACCGTAAATGCAAAATGGGAACAGGACACAGAAATTAAGGTGAGAATAGAACGAGCTAGAGCAGCATTTAACAATATGAAAAAGATCCTCATAAGCAAGGATTTATCTCTTTCACTAAGACTACGTCTAGTTAAATGCTACATTTTTCCGATTTTACTGTATGGTGTGGAGGCCTGGACGCTGATAGAGACGCTCACGAAAAAACTAGAAGCATTTGAAATGTCATGACGGAACATGTCACCAACACAGAATCGGAAAGGAGAAAGAAATCGTGAGTAGAAGTAAACAAAAAAAACTTAAATATCTAGGCCACATATTGAGACACGATAAGTACCGTCTACTGCAATTGATAGTATAGGCAGTATAGATACTGTCCATGGGAAAATAGACAGTAAGCGAGGTCTAGGCAGGAGAAGACACTCGTGGCTCCAAAATCTTCGGAAGTAGTTCGGGCTTACATCAGTCGAACTATTCAGAAGTGCCGCAAGCAAGATCAGAATTGCCATGTTAATAACCAACGTTCGCAACGGGCAGGGCACTTGAAGAAGAAGAAGTCGATAACCTTCACTAAAGAAGAAATTACCACAAAAAGAAGAACAATATCACCTTATCCTTATAGTTCCACCACGTCTATTGCACTTTGTCGTTCCACCACCAAGTTTATTTGTCCCTAGGAGGCATTTTACTAGGTGTTTTTCCTAGCTTTTCCTTTCCCACTCGGACACAACTTTGCTGTTGGCTTCCCACCTCTAACTGACCATTTCTTTTTCCTCAAGTTCTTCCAGCACTCTACTCTTAAAAAACTCTTTGTCCAATCCTTATCCTTAAACTTCCACCACTTTCTGGTGTCCTACTAGCTTTGCCTTTCACTTCATCTTTATCTCCATATTCACCACCACCGGTCGATGTTGACTAACTACATCCTCACACTTTATCGCTTTACAGTTGGTAACATCTTTTAGCTGACTTCTTCTACACAGCACAAAATCTTCGTCCTCCCTTCCCCGCTACTATAGGTAACATACTTACGACTTTAAATCAATCGAAATATATCTATTATTTTATATTTTTATCCTTTTATTTTTACACTTTTTAGTTGCTCAACTTTTACTTAAGGGAAAACTATTTATGGATGCAAATGATCAATAAATTACTAGACATCGCTAGGATTTTAGAACCGTAGAGGAAAGCTCGGCTAAAATACCTAATTAATTTTCATCGCCCGTCCCCTTTATATTCGAGAAATTTTATAGCAACATGCAATTTCCTACACCGATATTCATTTCTGAAAACGGGCAGACATGAGAGAAGAGGGTAGACAAGTTATATCCAAGAACGGGGTCACCTGTTTAACCCTAAATAGCCACTTAAGGCCCGTTTCTCACTGACCAGTGGTCAGGACGTATCGTGTTGTCACCGATTGTCACGTCTCTACCCAAGAAAAACATTATTACAAAGGGACCCTTAAATGTTATAAAAAAATTAACTGAAAATATTGTTCGGATCTACAAGTCCAGTTGGTTAGAGTATGTTTTGTAAAAGAGAAAATGCCTACTACTTAATATTTTGAACAGTATACAAATACAATAATAGGACTATCAACATTCTCATGAAATAATTTATTGGTATATTACTTTTTTGGTACTACCAATAAGGTAAACTCTAATAAAAAAATTTATTGGAGATTAACAAACAAACAAGAAGATCTAGATTAGGTTGGTGATATATGCCTTTTAGCTTATATAATGCAGGACGTGCAAAAAATATTACAAGAAGAATCAACGAAGTTTGGACTAGATCAATATTATAACTCTTTAATTAACAATAAATCAAAAGAAATGCTATTTGTTACCAGAAACAACCAACTTATTCTCATTAGCAACCAGAGAATTGGGAGATTAGTGGAACTTGTACATCTGAGCAGCATATTCGTAATCCCGAAGACCCACGCGTCTGGATGTATGAACCTAAATCTAGGATTAATAGGTTTGTTCCAACTCGATACAATACCGTTCCTGAATCGTTACGCGCATGCGCAATAACGTATAATTTTGCCCAGTAACACATTTTTCGTTACTGCGCATACTCGTAACCGTTCAAGAACGGTTTTGTATCGAGTTGGAACAAACCTAATATTATTACAAAAATTAAAAGCTCAAACTCAACAAGTTTTCGGGTTCCGCGTAGATTTTCACTACGCCGACCTCTAGATATCCTCTGATGTCTTCTTCACAGCTTCCAACGACTCAGTTTTCTGAACCACTAGACAGTCGAGTTGGGTAGATGGTTTGATCTGACTTCAAAAATAATATTTTTTACTTAAAACGACTACAATCCTTTATAAAAGGTATATTTTTACAAATCCCTAAAAAACCTACATCACAGAACTAGTTTTTGATTGGATAACCAATCATCATCAGTGCTTACCTAAAAAGCGTATAACCTGACAAGATAATGCAAAGTATTTAAAATTTTGACTACGGTTTTAAGAAAAGTTGTAGGTTATACTCACGTGAGTGGAGTGATTGTCGTTACTGTTTTTAATTTAACAAGCTTTATAGTATGGTAAAACTAGACCCAAACCCAGACATCCAAAGTAAAAGTTATCCTCCAACACCAAATGGTTCTATATGCTCCACATAATGTTCAGAAAAAGTCACACCATTTTGAGCGTCGGGTTTGGGGGGAGAGGGGGAGAAATCGGTAAATACGTAGTTTTTACGTTTTTCGTCAATATTTCTAAAACTATGCGGTTTAGCATGAACAACCTTTTATATAAAAAAAGGCCCTATGCATAATCCTTCTAAAATGAACGGTTCCAAAGTTACGAAGGTAGTATAATATAATAATTGGTCAAAAAAAAGGCCTAATCCAAACATCCAAAGTAAAAGTTTTTCTCTAACACCAAATTGTTCTATATGGTCCACATATTGTTCAGTAAAAAGTTACACCAGTTTGAGCGTCCGGTTTAGGGGGGAGATGGGGGAGAAGTCGATATATTAGTAGTTTTTTAGGTTTTTAGTCAATATTTCTAAAATTATACTTTAGCGTAAACAATGTTCTATACAAAAATGTTCTACACAAAAATTTAAAACCAAAAAGGTGCTATACATAATTGTTATAAAATCAACGATTCCAGAGTTACGGATGGTGAAAAGTGGAGGTTTTCGATACTTTTTATATCTTTTGTGCAATTTATCATCAATTGCCCGAAAATATAAAAAGTATCGAAAACCTCCAATTTTCACCTTCCGTAACTCTGAAACCGTTGATTTTATAACAATTATGTATAGGACCTTTCTTGCTTTAAATTTTATGTAGAACATTTTTGTATAGAACATTGTTTACGCTAAAGCATAGTTTTAGAAATATTGACGAAAAACTTAAAAAAAAAACTAATTTACCGATTTCTTCCCTATCTCCCGTCCCCCAACCCGGACGCTCAAATGGTGATACTTTTTACTGAATAATATGTGGAGGAAAACTTTTACTTTGGATGTTTGAGTTAGGTCTTTTTTTGGACCAATTATACTATACTACCTCCGTAACTTTGGAACCGTTCATTTTAGAAAGATTTTGTATAGGGCCTTTTTTTATATAGAAGGTTGTTCATGCTAAACCGCATAGTTTTAGAAATATTGACGAAAAACCTAAAAAACTACGAATTTGTCGATTTCTCCCGCTCTCCCCCCAAACCCGACGCTCAAAATGGTGTGACTTTTTTCTAAACATTATGTGGACCATATAGAATATTTTGGCGATGGAGGATAACTTTCACTTTGGATGTCTGGCTTATACCATCTTTTGGATCAATTGTATCATATTGTTATACCAGAATTTTACCAAAAAAACTTTATTACTAAATTACTTTACTATTTATTAAAAAACTAATAAAAATTTTATTAAAGTTTCGACGCCCAAGTCGGGTGTCGTTGTCAAAATACAAAATAATACTAAATTAACCAAAAATGTTGTTGCTTAGTATAAAATTCTTCTAGTAATTTATTTAATCACTTATATCGGCAATTCAGACATGTAATATCCATTTTAAACTAGAAGACTTTAAAATGATATTGCCAATATTGATGAGTTGCGTTCCTGGGACGACTTTACTAAAATATATTTCATTTAATTACATGAAATAAATCCAACTCAAGAATATCTGCCACAAAAAATCATAGCATGTGATCTGTCTTTAAAAAGACAACCAAATGCAACGGTGGTAGTAAAATTCTCGCGCTAGAGACTCCATAGTAAATTACGAGGCAAAACCAGGAAAACCTCGTGATACTATCCCGACATCGTAAGTATTTGGGCTTACATTTAGTCTGTTTTCTGAAGCACTGAACAATAATCTTCACACTGCCACCGTTTTTTGTGACTACGCCAAAGCTTTTAATTGTATAAATCACGACATGTTGATAAAAAAACTATATTTCTACGGAATAGGAAACAACTGATTCGAGCAAATAATACAGACTAGTCTCAAAAGCATTGTATGTGGGGTACCTCAAGGTTCAGTATTGGGTCCTCTACTTTTCCTTATCTATATTAATGACATCGCCAGTTTAAAAATCGATGGAAAATCTTTCCTTTTGCTGATGATACCAGTATCACTTGAAGCAACTTAAATATTGCAACTCTTCATGCTACTATAACTTCTGATCTACTTACAATAAAAACCTGGTCCGACTCTAATTTGTTCTCGTTTAACGTAGATAAAACCATAGCATTATCTTATAGAGAAGCTCTTCAACCCTTACTTCTTAATAACAGCCAGATCAGTACCATTGATTCTATAAAGTTTCTTGGTATTTTTTAGACAGCAACCTTAAATGGTCCCTTCATATCGATGTGTTAAGGAAGAAATTATCTTCAGCTTGCTATGCTATAACATGTGTTTCGAAGGAACTCAATCTAGCATCTTCCAAAATAACATATTTTTCTTTGTTCGAGTCGCATCTTAGATATGGTCCTCTTTTTGGGGTTCTGGTTCAGTTGCCCAATCCGATGTTATTTTCAAATTACAAAAAAGAGTAGCTAATACGATACCTGTTTGGCCTCAGAACAATAACACATTGCAAAAGCTACTTTAAAGATCACAGGATTTTAACTCTTCCTTCTTTATATATTTTAGAAAGTGTTTGCATAATTCGTAAACATCTACATGTCTTTCACGAGAAATTCTACATTTGACGTCTATTTACCGACCCCGTCCTCTGAGTTAGTAAAGAAATCTATATTATATTCCGCAGAAAAACTGTAAAACTATCTCCCTCTACAACTTAAATCTGCAATATCTTTCTCTAAATTCCGTAAAATGACAAAAGCCTACCTATCTGAAAGACCATATTATTCAGTAGAAGAATTTCTTAATCAATAACTAAGAAATTACAGTACACTTTTTACAAGTAGTTTTTTTTATCTATATTTGGGTGTCATGTGCAGCAGCCTAACTTTTAACCTTATTAGTTACTAAGGTAGACTATGCAATTTGCAATTTATTTAAATTTTTAAATTTTGCAATTGATTGTTTCTGCTTACTTCATTATTATTTTATTTTTTTTTTTTTAATTGACGATTTATGTAATTTTAGTAAATAATTGTAGTGTTATTGTTTTGTTTTCGTGACTTTTCATAAGCTTTGTCGATAAAAGTGTACAATTTTTCATGGCAACAAAGTATATTTCTAATTCTAATTCTAATTGTAAAAAAACCCTTTAGCTTTATAAAAATCGTACACACTAGAAAAATAGTTATTTTTACCAATGGAATAAAATACATAACGGTGATAACTATTCCTTACCTACTTGAATTTTTCGATGTATTGTAAAACGAATTACCAGTTTATTTTAAAAAAGTAGATGTAACCCTTTTCTCACCATTTATCCCTTTTTTGACTAGTGATGAGCGAGACTGGTCTTGGTCTTGCGGTTTTGGTCTTGGTCTTGCAGCAAGACCAAGACCAAGACCGCCTTTTGGTTGCAAGACCAAGACCAAGACCAAGCTTGCAAGAACAAGACCAAGACCAAGACCGAACCTTGCAAGACCACGCAAGACCAAGACCAACCTGCAAGACTCTTGCACTTTTTTGAGAAAAATTGGTTTTTATTATTTAACTTTATTTTTTTAGTTCAATAATATATACTGACATTGTAAGAAACCTTAAACAATATCGAATTTTTAAAATACATAATATTTTGGTTATATTTTTAAGTCGTTTTGATTAAGTCAAACGGTTTGCATTTTTTCAACCTTCAAAGTGTTCAGAAGGCAAGTTTTCAAACGGCGACAGTTCAAGGACAATTGAAATTACTTGTAAGACAAAAAAATGTTATTATAGATAGGGTAATCCATTTAAAAAAAAAATGCAATTAAAAACGGTTTTTATGTACCAGTAGATTTCGCTTTTTTGTCTAATAAAAATACTGACACTTATTTCAATTCTTTTCGCATAATCGAGGAAAAATTTAGGTCGTTAAATTTAAAATGAATACAAAAAATATCATAATAGATTTTGAAAAGGGATTCACAATGCTGTGAAAGCATTGTGGCCTGAATAAAAAATAACTGGTTGTCGATTGTAATGTGTCAAGCTTGGTATCGCAAAATCCAAAGCTTAGGTTCAGTTTCTGAATATAATGACAAAAATTCCGATACTGGGAAATTTTTAAAATTATTTTTTGGATTAATTTTTTACAATCAACGAACGCTGGAAGTTGAATTATTTGTGAAAATCCCGGATGACAAACGTGTAAAGAATTTTACTGATTTCATAGTTGAAAACTATTTGGAAGAATCTAGATTTTCCCCAGAAAGGGCCAGTAGTACAAATAGTATGTGCCGCACTTGAAATGCATGCTCATCATTTCAGTGTGTTTTAAATTCTAGTTTTTACTACCAGCATCCGAATATTTTCAACTTTTTAAATGTCATAATAGGTATTCAATCAAAAAATATGTGAAAATAAAAAGTGCGAATAACTCGTGTTACGAGAGCAATGTAGTTTAAATAAAATTAAAGAACTGCAAGATAACAAATTACAGAATTAAGCGTTTATAACTCCCCATTAGGTTTAGTTATTATGTTATAGTATTAGGTCTATAAATAGGTATGGTAAATATGTACGTATTTACTAAAAAGTATGTTTTAGTTAGTTTATAAAAAAAGTTAATTATATTAAATAATGATTAAATAGAGTAAAAAATATTTGATTTTTGTGTTCTCCTAAAAAAATTTAATTTATGTTCTTAAATTTGACCCTCGTAGGATAACTACAGTTTTCGAGTGAAAGGAGCAGATCATTATCTGTTAACAACTATAAACCGTTTATCCCTTTTCGTAAAATCCGCGAATTGAAGGTCCCCGACCATTTGTGGCAACTTTTTAGAAGCTCTTTTTCTTTAACATTTTATTAAAATACAGGGACAATAAACAATAATCCAGACTCAAGACTTGGTCTGAAGGCAGGCGGCAGGTATCGACAGCATGCAAAACACAACGTGACACAACCGAAGGCCGGCAATTGCAACAAGGGTTGTAAATGCAGGTTTTTCCTACTGATAAACATTACCATTATAAAAATATACTCTAATCTCTTTATATAGAGAGAAATAATTAGGTCATTAGGTGAATGTATAATGTTAAAATTGGTATCCGTTTGAAACTAAATTCCACATTATGTTAAAATTTTAAAGCAAAAAATATAGTTTCATTCTTCACATCTTTATTAATTTCAATGTACATTTTATTCGAAATTGTTTGGTTCAAATTATTACTACCAAAAAAGCAAGACCAGCAAGACTCTTGCAGCAAGACCAAGACCAAGAACAAGACCGGCTAGTTCAAGACCAAGACCAAGACCAAGACTGCCTTTTAGCTGCAAGACCAAGACCAAGACCAAGCTTGCAAGAACAAGACCAAGACCAAGACTAGCCTGGTCTTGGTCTTGTTCTTGTTTTGCTCATCACTATTTTTTACCGTATTGCCCTTTTTAAGTCATATCAAGTTGAGCTTATCTATGAGAAGTTATAATTTTGACCAGTGGTCACCACCGGTTTAAACAGGTGTGAAGAAAATAAAACAAGTTTGATCCCCCTCTAACTTATCATTCTTGAGAATAAATTGTGTATTACTGATTAAAATACTGACTTGGTACTAAAATAAAATTATAATAGAATTTATTTACTTAGAATTGCCCTCAACCTAGTCATACGGATTTGTTAGATTATTTTCATGATTATAGTTGTTTTACTCGTCAAAAATTAAAAATATAAAACATTTATATAGTATTTAAATAGTTTTGTCATGTACTAACTAGAACCCGGGACGTACACCGGAAAACAAAACTCCGAGTCTGTACAACAATAATCAGGCACCTAGTAAGTTATGTGTGTGAAACATGGGTTATAACACAGAAATCTGCAATGCATCAGACGTGTTAAAATGAAACAAAAAAACGTAGGATACTGGGCCGAATAAGTGAAAATAACAACTAGATAAGTATAGTAAAGAAAAAACGAACAATATAGCGAACCAACGCCAGCACAATACACTAAGAGGCAGACATTACGATGGTCAGGGCACGTGGTATGCATGAGAACAGAATCCCCAGAAAATTGCTAAATTCAAGAAGGCAAGGAAAAGACCTATTGGAAGATCAAAAAAGAGATGGAAAAACGAAGCAGATGACAATGCCAAAAACCTTCTAAAAATAAGTTCATGGAAAAGAACAGCAGTAAATCTAGATGATTGGAGAAGCTTGCTGAACGAGGACAAGGCCCGGTTTGGGCTCTAATGTCATTGGATTGATGGACTAACTAGAACCAAATACATTCGACTATATTACATACAACTCTTGACATTTCCCATTCCCATTAATTTTGTGGAAGCAAACAAAATAGCGCCATCTAGTGGTATCATTTATAAACACAATCTATGCATTTAAACGAAAGGTATTTTATTGGATTAAATTAAAATACAAATTTAGGTGTGAGCTATTTTCATTAATTTTATATTCTTACTTTTTAACTTGCATAATTTTTCCTTTTTACAATTTTTTTTACTTTTTTAAAAGATCAAAATATTTATCTATAAAAGGTTTGTGACACTTTGTAGGTACACACATTTAGGAGAGTTTCTTGTACGTATCATTTTAATTTTAAATTATATTAAACATTTTCAACACTCTCTTGTATATAATCTTGAAAATACCTTTTAAATATATCATTAATTTTATCTAAAGCTCCCTTTATAAGTTACATCTAAATTTCACACGATCAGATGTATTATTATTCAAACCCTTAGCCCTAATAATAGAAAATAAATTTTCTGTACAGTCTGGGGTTAGCCTTCTTGTACAAAGAAATTGCATCTAAACACCCTGTCATCGTGGTGAATCGAGGCAAAGTAATACACTTTTTAGCTAATTTTGTTGCCATCCTAGGTATTTGCTGAGAATCCATTTTACCGAACCTATTTTATAAGACATTTTGTGTAAAAATACAAAAACAATTTACCAGGATTAGCTAATTAGTTATCCAAATATTAACAAAATTAAATTTGTATGTTTACGTTGAGAAAACGTAGTTCAACTCAAGTCGCAGAGGCGCTAGTGGTAACGTGCTTCCAGTTGTCTGTGGGAGTTGGATGTATTATAGTCTAATGTATTTGCTAAAACCATGTTAAAATTTCCATGCCGTTGAAATTGGACACAAACAGTAATGTAAAGGGGGCCAATAAATTTGCTGAAATTAATTATTTTGCCATTTATTCCAGATTTTTTTTCTCTTGATTTATCCATCTCTTCCTTAAATGCTTGATCACATTTTATTTTTCTTTGTTTTTGACCAATTTTGCCAAAATTGGCAAAATTACTAACTATTTAGTAATTATTAATTATTTAGTAATTATTTTTTGCCAATTTTACCAAATTGTCAAATTTACTTACTAAAATCACTAGCCAGTTGTGTCTGAGTTTAGCGAACCGACTATACCTAGTTTATTCATTAATAAAGTTATTCGACCAAAAAAACTGATATTTCTCCATTTTACCAATGTCAAATAAGACTTATTTTATTTTTAATAAATCATTCAACCAAATCATATTTTTATCAAATACTAGCTGACCCGGCGAACTTCGTACCACCTTAGAAATACATATATAAAATTTACTAAAGTTCACATGCTTTTTAATTCCAAAAAATTGCGCTTTGTTTATCGTCATGTTAAAAGCCAAGGGCACGGCATATTGTAGATATCTGAAATCAAATGGCAAATCTGTTGGAATCATCCGAATACGCGGAACAAAAACATCCTCTCCTTTGTATTACTTCTTGGTGATTGTGGCCCAGTAAATTAATAATAAACTTACTTGAGAGTTACATAGAGAAAGTAAACTACCAATTAATCGCCACTACTACTTTCGATACATAAACAACTATACCTATTGCTGTTTACTGAGTAAGAAGTGACACCCTTAGATGCCTGGTGGGATGACTGGTTTTTCAACTGATAATTATTACTGGTCAGTTATCGAAGTCGGTTAGAAATTATTAAGTTACTAATATGGCTATTAACATATAAGAGTAGGTCATAAAAGGGCAAAAATTCAGTGGTGTATGTATTTTTTAATTATTCTTGTTCCTTTGACACCATAAACCTGGATTGGTCTCTGCCTGTATAGTTATGTCCTTGTCCATTGTCGTACATTCATAGTTTTCAGGTCGTCTTCAACGTCAAACAACCATATGGTTCGAGGCCTTCATTTATTTCGTTTTCGTGTCGACATCTATTGTAATATTTTCGTTATTGTTTTTGTATCTTCTTGTCTCTAGATATATACCAGCCATAACAGTCTATCACTTCTCACAAATTTTACAATATCATACCCTCCAATGAATTCATTAATTTCGCCGATTCTCGATACTCGCGGAGTTGGCATCTAGGTTCATGACTTTAATTAAAATCATCATACGATCAAATGCATAGTTTGCGAGTCTATAAGGAACATACATACATACATACATACAAACATTCATTTTTATTTATATAGAAGAGGTAATATTTAGATGGCTATTAAAAAATAACGGTTGGTGATAGAAAAGTGAAAATTTAGGATTATATGTATCTTTTGATTCTACATCATATAAAATTAACAAAGAACAGTTTGTCCAAAAAAATAAAAAATAATTATGGGGAGGCAAGCCCCCTTTTTACTTAGATTGGTCGTACCAACTCAGAAACCATCCCGGGTTCATGTACAACAACTTTGATTAAGGTCATCATACGATCAAATGCATAGTTTGCGAGTCTATAAGGAACATACATACATACATACAAACATTAATTTTTATTTATATAGAACACTTATTTTAGCAAATAAATATTTACTCTTCGAAAAAATTGACAAGTTAATCTCGCTGTAAGTATGTACCTAGCTATATATAGAAGAAAGTAAATTCGTCAGTTTAACTTTAAATGATCAAAACTGTATTGAAACACAATAAGAATATAATCGATTGATAAATTTTATTCGACGAATAACTGTTCAATGATTTATTTGTTGTTGGTGAAACCGGCCCGAATGCCGTAATGTTTCAATGTTTTTTGCACAAATTTTGCAATAAATCTGATTCTAATTATTGGATTAAGGTTTACCAAACATTATTTTGTAGGTTTTTTTAAGGGAAAAGTAGCATTTTGTCAGAGGGCCAAACCGGCAAACAGGTGTATGTTCTCAAAAAAATGTGATAGTGTGTAAAAATTTTTTTCTATCAGCTAAGTACTTTCAACACATTACGTGCCATCATCAAAGCTTCGTCCTATTATAAAACCTTCATAGCAGAGCAATTGCTAAACAACACAATAAAAAACATAGATACTGGGCAACAGCCACAGATCTTGAGTATAAAAACCCCTTAAAATTAATAAATTGACATCTAATTTCTTTTAATTTAAAATAGTCCAGGGCGCATCTGTTTTGAGATGGACTTTGAGAGGTGACTCAATTTTTTTTGCAGAAATTGCTTGAAAATAGATCAAATAATAATATTTGAGTTATCCTCCCTCTCAAAAAGGTCCGGAACATTGTTTAAAGAATCAAAATGTCAAAAATTGAAGGAAAAATTCGATTTTTTTCTTGGTTTTTTGATTATAACTTTAAAAGTATTCATTTCCGAGAAAAGTTGTACTAACATAAAAGTTGCGTAATTAAATTTCCTACAATATAGAATTGGTTAAAAATTTAAAAAATAGTCACCCTAGTTGCAAAATAGCAATATTTGCGAAAAAACCATACAAAAACAAGTATTCGCATTTTACGTTTTTCAACCATTTATGCTACACTTAGGACCTTCATATTTCACCCAGAAAAACTTTATGATACTGTAAAACAATACTGAAATTTCTTTAAGATCGGTTTAATAAATTTTGCAAAATAAATTTTGCAACCCAGCTTTCGCAAAAAAATTCATTTTTTCAAAATGTTACAGGACTGAAAATAAAGCAGATAGCAAGTTGAATTTTTTTTGCTTATAGAAGTTTACTGTACCTTTCATTTGCAATTTTCAAAATTAAAATCGATTAATTATCACGGCGTCAGAAAATTTTTGAAAAAAAAAATAATTTTTGGTGCTACGCGCAGGACAGCGGTGTTCGATTCACACAAGTTGATTTCCACCAAAATTTCTTCCAATCTTTATATAATATATTATTTTCTTACTATATATTTTGTTGTATTTTAATATTTTAATTCCACAAAAATCAAACTAATTTTATTATTGTTTGTGAAATATTGTTTAAACGATTGCATATGTTTAAAAATAATAAACTTTTATTATTTAAGTTAAAATATATGAACAAAGAAAGTTTTTGCTAATAAAAGTGTTATTTCAAAGGATAAAGTAGGTGTTTTTATTTTGCAATAAACAAATTTATTTATTTATATCGAAATGTAATAAAAATTAAAATGCATCAATCATTATCAAAGGTCATTGGAATGCTCAATCAGAGCAAACTATTCGCTGTCCTGCGCGTAGCACCAATAATTAATGTTTATTTAAAAAAAATCCTGACGCCGTGGTGTTAATCGATTTTAATTTTTCAAAATTGCAAATTAGAGGTACAGTACACTTCTATATGCAAAAAAATTTTCAACTTGCTATCTGCTTTATTTTCAGTCCTGTAACATTTTGAAAAAATGAATTTTTTTTACGAAAGCCGGATTGCAAAATTTATTTTGCAAAATCTATTAAACTGATCTTAATGAAATTGACAGTATTGTTTTATTGTATCATAAAGTTTTTCAGGATGACATATGAAGGTCCTAAGTGTAGCATAAATGGTTGAAAGACGTAAAATACGAATACTTGTTTTTGTATGTTTTTTTCACAATTATTGCTATTTTGCAACAAGGGTGACTACTTTTTAAATTTTTAACCAATTATATATTATAGGAAATTTAATTACGCAACTTTTATGTTAGTACAACTTTTCTCGGAAATGAATACTTTTAAAGTTATAATAAAAAAACCAAGAAAAAATCGAATTTTTCCTTAATTTTTTGACATTTTGATTATTTAAACAATATTCCGGACCTTTTTGAGAGGGAGGATAACTCAAATATTATTATTTGATTTATTTTCAAGCAATTTCTGCAAAAAAATTTGAGTCACCTCTCAACGTCCAAATGTACTAATATTTTTACAGATGGGCCCTGGTCTAAAAAGACAACATGGCTGAGTCAAACCATTGTGAGTTCACGTGAACAGCTGAGGTGGACTGTCTTACATACGCCGGTTTGACCTACTTAGAAGTGTGTACAAGTCATACAGTCTTTTTCAATTTTTTGTAAGAATGATTTATATTTTTGTTAGTTTACAAATTATAATCATTTAACCACGAAACAACCCTTGCTCCTAGACTAGGTGGAGGAGTGGCCGAATGATGGGATGGCAATCCGTTCAATTTTTTAGTTGAGACCAAAAAGTTGATTGAATATATGGTCAACTCAAAGTTTATTTTTAAAAATTAAGTATTTCTTCTAATTTATTGTCCCCTTTTTTATACACAAAACTTACCTGTGATGAAGCTATAGGTTAAATAAATTTTATCATTTAGAAGGTTGCAATTTTAAATTGAAATAAAGAATTTTCCAAACGAGTATTTTTGTATTTTTCCCATGTTCGCCTTGGCTTCTTCTAGATACCCTTATGACCAAATTACAGAAATAGGTATCACATAGCTTCAACACTTTTAATTCAGTAAGGGGTTGAAACCTGTTTTTCACACTTGTTTCTATCTAGAGATGACCCCTGGTCAAGAATGTTGCTTTAATATATCTAGAGCCCTATACTTTAAAAAAATAAACTCGATTTCTTTAAAAAAACTTCTGGGAACGAAGCTTAAAGGCAAATTTTGGGACGAATTGTATCGAAAGGGTTATTCTTATTTTTAATAAACTAGTAACTTGTATACAATACATGAGAAACTCGAAGGTAGCAATGGCCAAAAATATTACGGTATGCATAACGTTAAAATAAAACACTTGTTTTTTAAGAAGGTTACACAGTTTTAGATTTATGACTCGTATCTTTGTTACGTTCAACTACTGCTATTCAAAGATTTCAGAAAAAAAACCATGTCAAAAAATATGTTTATATCGAAAAAAAAACTTAAAGACTGTCCGACCTAAGTACTGAACGTTACGGAACTTTCGAGTACTGAATAGAGTTGCACAAGTTTGACTTGAATGTTTGAACTTGATTTTGACTTCATTTCAAGTCAAACTCAAGTCAATCCTTCTGAAAAATATTTCAAGTCAAGTCAAACTGGTCAATCGTACATGTTTGAAAATTCAAACTGTTTGTCAAACTAGTTTGAAAGAGTTTGAAAAATAATTTATTTAGTAGATACTTTGTTGTCGAGATTAACATGTTGGTTGCCAATTAAGATAAGAAAATTAATAATACAATGAGTGCCACATAAAAGTAACTTAATACAGGAAGCGATTATAATCAAAATAGGGTCGTAAATTTAAATTTCTTGAAAATGATTCCTGAATGCTTAGTACTGCTTGCTGGCAAGTTTCGTTTTATCCATATAACTTTTTTATATTTGAGTGTTATTTACTAGATTAAAACAAAGAATTCGTTGGATAGTTTTTTTATCATACAAAGTGTAATTTAATCTACTTTGGGAGCGTTCAAGTATTACGTAACGCAAGTTGGGGGGGGGGTCATGTAAAACGTTACGGCGCGTTACACGGGGAGGGGGTAGGATGGTTCGAACAGCGCATTACGTAACATTGTTTTTTTAACTTAAATAAAAAAAATACCGAATTACAATCTTCCACCTTTTCAACTTTCGTTTATATTTTACATAGAACCCCTGGATTGTATTATATTGCCTCCTCACGCTCCGCTCATGTTACAATAGGACAAAATAGTATTCAAGTGAAAAAATCTTAAAATTTGTATTTAGCAGATCAAGCACAGTAACATGTGTCTTAATGGATAGCATAAAATAAAATGATTTGGAATTTTTCGACACCTGATATGAAAAACATTGTAACTCATTTTTGCTTAGTTTACAGGAGAGCGATTTAAAGAAATTTCCAAAACATTTTATTTTTTTACTGGGTCAGCTTTTACATTTTTTGTGATGTTCTTAATCCATATTTTATAACTTTTTCTCAGCTTTTCACTTTTACATATCACATTGTTGTCAACATTACTGGTCCTGATTTAGGTCGAGTTACAATAGCAAATTTTTTCAGAATTTTAGGTGAAAATCATTGTAAGTGGTTCATACAATGATATTTCAACACAGTATGTTTCTTTGGTTCGGTGGATGTAAATTGTAACTAATCAGTAAATATCCAAATAAAGAGATTATAATTAATTTATTTTATTGGTTTTACTTGAAACGTGATTTTTTTGCGCAGACAAGTAATATTTAAGAATTTACGTCATACATACTAACAAGAAGTAGGTAAATAAAATAATATTTTTAGATTTATTTATTACAAAATGAACATTTACAAATTATAAAACAGTTTATATTCTATTAAAAAATAAACAAAATTAACCCCTTGCAAACTTTTATTCAGATTCATCATCCGATTATTCCGTGTGTTGAGAGTGGGGAAGATTTAAATAAAAACTGCAATATTTCTCTGGTATAGCTTTACCAGAGCACAAAGCAACAAGATCTTTTTATTTTGAAGTGGTTATGGGAAGTAACCCATTATATGCTAAAGGAATTTGTACTTCCCATAAATCGTGTATATTTTTATTCCTGGATTTGGTAGCCTTTTGCTCGATTTTGGTTTGCATTCTAAGTTTATAAACGATAATTGATCAGAAATAAGATCGTACTGCAAATTAATAATATGTGGTTGTTCTTTATATATCTTTACGTATTGTATTTTTGATCAGAAAACTTGGCGTTTATCTATATCTAAATCCCAATTCGGCATTTTCTCTAACATTGATTTAAAGTCCAAGATGTCATTTTGACTTAGTTCTTTCAAATCGTATGGTTTTTCTGTGACTTTAGCACACCTTATCAGTGTATACCACTGTTGTGGTACATAAACAACTTGGTTCTTTTTTCTTCGCTTAATAAGGGTGTGCATTGAATTACCCTCAGATTGAGAGTGGCCCACCTCAAAAAACGTGTGTGTAATATTAATATTCGTGATTTTAGCTGCATAAATATACATTAAAATATTATTCGATGTCGATTTTGTCCTCCACAACAATCTGGATAAAATCTAAATTCTAATGCTCCACCAGCAACTTTTCTATTAATAAAATCAAATAGCGCACTACTTATTTCATTAGGCCACTTTTTACCTGTGGTTTCATCCCATGCATAACAATAGCCTTCCGCAGATCCAAGATCAAAGATAGTAAAGTTCTACACTTTAAACTTCCTTTTATAATAAAACAATGATACCTCTGATTGGAGCGTAGTTAATATTTTTTGCAAATCGAAGCAGGGAGTTACAACCGTTTCTGTTTTTTTAGAAACCTCTTTATCGCGATTTTTGGCTTCATCATATTCTTTTTCTATTTGGTCTTTCTCTGCTTTAGTGTTATGTAGATTGCATCTAAGACACATATCTTTTTTCGGTGCAAAAAACCGATATTAAACTCAGTATTGAATATGTTTCTATACTGACTTTTGGTGGTTGGTTTATCGCATGGGTGATTCTCTAACATCTAACCATATAGTGAATACAATTTGGGAAAAGGTAAAGACCCATCAAAATAGATCTTACTTGTTCTTTGCCTTACGTAATGGGATTCTTTTGCTGAAACAGAGTTAATATGCGCACGAATCGAATTTTTAATACTTTCGTCTACAGCATTTGCCCTGTTCTTGTGGCGACCACGCATATCTCCAGGTATACGACCTCCGCCTTCATGACTATAAATTTTTTTTAATAGTGTAGTTAACCACATATCTGTTATGTTAAAAGTGTCCAAAAATGTTTTCTTACAAACTTGAAGTCGGTGTTCTTCCAACTGCAAATTATATTCATATGCCCAGTGTCTTCTGGACTCTTTTAGCTTTGCAACTTTCCTCTCTTGTCTGAGAACATATCTACATAAATATTCGCTTTGTTGGTCATGATCAGCCATTGCCCAAAAATTATTAAATAAATTGAGTCTATCATTTTCAGATAATTTCGATTTACATTTTCTGATACATTTATCGTGACATCCAGGTCCCAGTTCTCTAATTTTCGATAATTTTCCAGTTTTGCCAGTATGTTCTTTGCCAGAGTTCCTCAGTTTCTTCAAGACGTTCATTTTCCAAACACTAGGATCCCTTTGTCTCTTCCTTCCAAGTTTTTTCTTCTTGAGGTATTGTTTTTCTTAGCAGACGTATCTAATGGTGAACTTGTATCTTCGGTGCATGTAGAATTTTCCACTGTCGATGTATCTTGAGCGTGCAATCCACTGTGACCATTATGATTATCTGAGTTTCATCAGTAGAAGTTAGTTCAGCAGTGAATGATATAGGTGTTATTATTTTTGTTTGAAATTCTAAACTAGTGTTTTTATGTGAGTTTTTACGATTTGAGGCATGCTTACTATGCTCAGCAGTTAATAATATAGAATTTACCTCCTGACTATATTGTCTTACAATGTTGTTCATCGTAATATTCCACTATCTTGCTTTCTTGTATCACAACTTACAATGCAGTTATATAAAAACTTACTCAATAAATGTTTCGAGAAAAACATTGTATCCCATGTTACAATGTTTTATTAAAAAATTTTCATCAATAATAAAAAAATGTAATATTGTAACATTGGTTACAATGTTTTTTCCACCCAGTGATCAAAAATTTGCACTTACAATGAGGTTATTTTGTTAAATAACTTTATAATTACATAAGATAGGATAAAAGTTCTTAGACCAAATTGAAGGTCATCGTTTATAGATGCTATTTAAGCCATAGTTGAAAAACATTGTAAGTGGAGATACAATGTTTTTCATATCAGGTGTCGTTTTATGACTTTCTTTTATTAAAAAAGGCATTTATTTATCTTAGGGCCAGCTCAAAAAAACATCTGGTACCAAGCTGCTAGTTCACTCTAAAATAAAATACAAAAGTATTGCTGTATATTCGTTGGTATTTCTTTAAAATTCAAAACTAACCATTGGGTTATTAGACCTGGATCCTGCGTACCAAAAAAAGTTTATTAATAGAAAGCTGAAAATTTGTTAATATCTTAACGGTGTCTAGTCGGACAAACTTAGGTGTACGGGAACACTGGAACGGTGGAAGTTTTAATTGTGGAACAGTTTAAAAATTTGAAACGTCAGATTACAAAAACGTCCCATGTATTTTGTCGGACATAACATCCAATTGATTTGTTACCCTTTCATTAAACTCTCATGCTAAAATCAGACTGCTATTACTAACCAACATGATTCCTGTCATTTGACATGTTCTTCATGTTCCACTCATTAAAATGCCCAGTTGGTGATAAACACCAGTCTGATTTGTGCATGAGAGTTTAATGAAACGGTAACAAATCAATTGGAAGTTCTGTCCGACAAAATACATGGAACGTTTACGTAGTCTGACGTTCCAAATTTTTAACCTATTCCACAATTAAAACTTCTCCTGTTCCAGTGTTCCCATACATCGAAGTTTGTCTGACTAGACACCGTTAAGCTATTAACAAATTTTCAGCTTGCTATTAATCAACTTTTTTTTGGTACGCGGGATCCAGGTCTATATGGTTTTATATCTGCAATTTAAATTTCTTTCGGATACAGGCTACAAATGTTGGGTTTAAATTTTTAAAAAATTAATTATAAATTATGCATTAATAGTATGGTATAACTAGACCCAAACCCAGACATCCAAAGTAAAAGTTATCCTCCAACACCAAAAAATCAACGGTTCCAGAGTTACGGAGGGTGAAAAGTGGAACTTTTTATATTTTTTGGGCAATTTATAATATTATTACTGATGAAAGAAATTTTCTTTAACAGGATTGTGTTTTGTAAACAAAATTTGCTATTTCAGTGGCATGTTAGTGATAAGTCCTTGAAGAGACGTCAACCTCATCACCCAAAACCATCATCAATTGCCCATAAAATATAAAAAATATCGAAAACCTCCACATTTAACTCTACGTCATTCTAGAATCGTTGATTTTATAACAATTATATATAGGACCTTTTTTGTTTTAAATTTTATGTAGAACAATTTTGTATAGAACATTGTTTACGCTAAAGTATAGTTTTAGAAATATTGACGAAAAACGTAAAAAAAACTACTAATTTACCGATTTCTCCCCAATCTCCCCTCCAAACCGGACGCTCAAAATGGTGCAACTTTTTACTGAACAATATGTGGACCATATAGAACAATTTGGTGTTGGGGGAAGACTCTTACTTTGGATGTTTGGGTTATGCCTTTTTTGACCAGTTATAATATACTACCTCCGTAACTTTGGAACCGTTCATTTTAAAAGGATTATGCATTGGGCCTTTTTTATTTCAAATTGAATGTAGAAAATTTTTGTATAAAAGGTTGTTCATACTAAACCACATAGTTTTAAAAATATTGACGAAAAACTTAAAAACTACGAATTTACCGATTTCTCCCCCTCTCCCCTTCAAACCTGTCGCTCAAAATGGTGTGACTTTTTTCTGAACATTATGTGGACCATATAGAACAATTTGGTGTTGGATGATAACTTTCACTTTGGATGTCTGGTTTATGCCATTATTTGGATCAATTGTATCATACTATAAGACGCTATAAGCTTTCTTAATAATTATTATTCTAACTGGAGCGTTTATTGGGTTTTATTTGTCTGTCTGCGGTTTAAATATCATATCAGCCAATACATTTCTATGTTTATTGAAATTTGTCAAAAAAAATTTTTTGGACCTTGTTGGGAGGGGGGATTTTCCCTACCCCTCCCCCACCCATTACTCCCCCCGTTGATCCGCCACTGAACAAATAAACACGTTGCGTAATATTCAAACTTTTCAAACTGTTTGAAGATGTTTGAATTCAAGTCAAACCTAAAGATATCGAAATCAAGTCAAGTCAAACTTTTTTATACAAAAAGTTTGATTTTCAAGTCAAGTCAAGTTTGTTGAGTAAAATCAAATTAGTTTGACTTGATGCATCCCTAGTACTGAATATGGTTTAAAAGTAAACATACAAAAACAAAACTAATGATCATTGATAGAAGCAAAAACAACTAAACAGTGACAGGAAACATGGCAGGCTGCAGATTGGCCAGACAATTAAATTACATACTAAGACTCCGTCGTCACTAATAGTGGAGCGTACGAAGACAAGATTCGCTGATTCATCACTGTGACCAGATCGTCAAGAGTCAACATAAAAATATGGAAGAACACTAACGTCCCACAATTACGCCTTGTTATATTGAGATATTACATATTTTATGAGATTTAATATTTTGTATCTCCACCTATACTTCGGAAACATAAACCATCCAAAAAGACCGATTGGAAAGGTATAATGGCATTTGAAATGTAGGTCTACGTCTACCGTAACCGTAGAAGTTTGAGCATAGCATGGACCGCACATCGCACAAATAATTCAATTCTTCTTCTTCACGTGCCATATCAGAATTATCCGACGTTGGCGATCACCATTGCGAAGGCTTCTCGATCTTCTGCAATATGGAATAATTGTCCTGCATTTGATATTTGAGTCCATTCATATATATATATATATATATATATATATATATATATATATATATATATATATATATCAATCGGTTTTAAAACGTCTTGCGACGTTGTCCGATGCCTAATTTCCATGACACTCTGTCATCCCATTGGCCCTCTCTAAGATCTCTTGCGCTCATCGCCTTCGTTACTCCCTCTCTCCAAGATTTCTTGGGTCTTCCTCTCTTTCTGCGGTTTGGTGGTACCCATTGCATAATTATTTTAGGGAGTCTTGAGTTATCCATCCTCTGGACGTGTCCGTACCATATCAGCTGTTTTCTTTCTATGTCTGTTGTTAGAGAGCCGTCAACCCCCCTTCGCTGTCTTATCTCATCATTACGTATTCTCTCTCTGCGTGACACTCCTACTTATCTTCTAAAAGCGTCCATTTCTACTGCCTCCAGTTTTCTTCTGTTGTTTTCGGTTATCCGCCAAGTTTCTGCTCCGTACAATAGACTGCTTTTAATAAGAGATTCGTAGATATTGTGTTTTCCTCTTTTTCCTATTTCATGATTCCACAGTACGCTGTTTAGACAACCTATTGTTTTTCTGGATTGTGTTATTCTTCTCTTTATTTCTTCATAATCTTTCCCTGTTGTGTCAAAAACGATATATGTGTAATGGTCGCAGGGCATGATGATTTCATTATTTTCTAATGTGATGTTCGATAGTTCGGTACCTATTGGCAGGTATTTTGTTTTTTCTGTATTAATTTCTAGTCCCCACTTTCTATATTCTTCTTGTAATTTCCTTGCTATGTACTCTAAATCATCTTTATCGTTTGCTGTAACAACCTGGTCATCACCAAACTGCAATGTATATAAGCAAATCTCTCCAAGGTCTACGCCCATGCCTCTGCATTTTCGTTTCCACTTTTTCAATGCTTTTGCAACATATATTTTAAATAAGGTCGGTGATACACAACACCCCTGACGTAGACCTTTATTAACCAGGAAGCTTTGCGATAATCTGTTTCCAGTTTTTATTTGTGATGTTGACCCTTCATACAAATTTCTTAAGGCTTTTATTAAGGTGACATTAATATTCGTCTGTCGTAACACGTTCCAGAGTTTGTTTACAGGAACTGTATCGTACGCCTTCTGCAAGTCAATAAACATGAGGTGGGTTTCTTGATTTGTGCTTAATTTTTTTTCTATTAGTTGTTTGAGGCAGAAGATATTATCAGTGCATCTTCTTCCTGTTCGAAAACCGGATTGTTCTTCTTCCTCTTGGTCTTTGTACTCCTTCTCAATGCGGTCTCTAATTATTCGTCCATACAAACGGCTGAATGTACTAGTCACTGATATCCCTCTATAGTTTTCACATTTAAGCTTATCTCCTTTCTTATGGATCGACGAAATATAAGCAATTTTCCACTCGTCGGGTACGGGAGAACCATTTATAAATTGATTTATGCACCAAGTGACGGTTTCAAACAATTTTTGTGATCCACATTTTATTAGTTCGGCTGGGATATCCCCTGGTCCTGGAGACCTACCGTTTTTCAGTTCTTTTATAGCTTTTCTAATTTCTGTCACTTGTATTGTTATATCTTCTCCTTCAATGTTAACCTCTGTTGGTGATTGAGTTAAGTATTCGTCCCTATTTTCTGTCAGTAGTTCCCCATAGTACTTTTCCCATTTTTGTGTGGATATTAATTGAATGTTTGTGCTCTTCCTTTCGTTAGTTCTTATTTTATTGAGGAACTTCCATGTTTCTGTACATTTTCTGCCTCCCAGGTAGGTATTAATTTCCTGGCACTTCTTATCCCACATTTCTCTTTTTGCTTTTACTGTTGTTCTTCTTGTTATTCTTTTGAGTTCCAGGTATTCATCTCTATCTTCTTGTTGTTTACTGCTCAGCCATCTGATTTACGCTTGCTTTTTCTCTTCTACGAGTGCCTCTATTTCTTTGTTCCACCATAGTTTTTCACTTTGTCTTTGAGTGTTAAAGCCGAGTGCTTCTTCTGCAGCTTTTTTAACGCTAACGACTACGTTTCTATATACCTCCTCTACTGTTGATGTTTCAGTTATGTTCATTAGTTTGCCATCCAGTCTTTGTTGATATAATATTCTTGTACTCTCTTGGGTCAAACCATCCAAATTATAACTTCTTTTTTCCAAAGTTTCTTCTTGTTGGGGTTGACAATTTGTTTGATTATGTGTTATTTTATATCTAAATGGACAGGTTACTTTTGATTTTACGACATAATGATCTGAACCACATGTTATTCCTCTGTATGCTCTTGTGTCCTGTACTTGCATATTAGTATTTTGTTTTATGATGACATAGTCTCTAATTGACTTTAAATTTCTTGTAGTCCATTCACGAATGTTTTTTAACCAAGAAACTTGTTTTCTTCCTACACCTCTACGGCCCTCTATTTTGCCTTTAAGAATCAGTTGTAATATTTTATATCACTTCATCTCACTATATGTCCCAGATAAGACATTTTTAGATGTTTAACAGTCTGTAGCAGTTCTCTATCTTTGTTGACCTTCCTAAGTACTTCTTCATTAGTTTTTCTTGCTGTCCAGGGTATCTTCAGCATCCGTCAATGAATCCACATTTCCAATGCTTCAATTCTATTCATGATCGATACTTTTAGCGTCCACACTTCTGCACTATACAAAAGTACGGACCAAACATAGCACTTGACCATTCTTTGTCTTACTTCTAGAAATAATTCAATACTAACATAAAACCTAAAAATAAATTTAGATTTTTTAGTTTTAGATTTACCACAAATATCAAAAAATATACCTAATATACTGAGATATTTTGGACAATATATAAATATTCAGATCGTTGGTCGAACCAAGTAAAGAACATAACTGGTTACTCGTTCTCCGAAGCAAAACAGCACGCATAGAAGAAACATGATTAGAGAGCAATAGTCAAATAAATTATATGACGCCAGTACATCTGTACGAAGGAGAAAGATATAGGAGGATTTACTTATTGCAATTTATTGTCCCCTTTTTATTCACAAAACTTGCCATAAATCAATAAATTTTATCGTTAGAAATATTAGCAATTTTTAAGTTGAACTGGTTAAAATAATTTTCCAAACTAATATTTTTGTATTTTCCCCATATTCGTCTTTGCGCTTTCTATTAGATATAGTCCTGTCGCCAGGGGGTGTACAACGGCCTCCTGTATTCAGATGGACTTACCCAAGTTTTTATTATGTATTTTGGCCCGTAGAACACGAATTTTTTGGGTAACAGTTAATCCGGATGTCGATAAGATTGTTATAAACAAAGAAGTTGAGGAATTACATAACAGCGATTTCTCGCAAAACAAAACCTGTTTTTGTATTTTTTGGGCCATTCTAACCAAAAAATGTTCCTACAAGTTTTTTCGTAGGATGCATAGTTTTCGAGATAAACGCGGTTGAACTTTCAAAAAATCGAAAAATTGCAATTTTTGAACCCGAATAACTTTTGATTAAAAAATAAAATAGCAATTCTGCTTACCGCATTTGAAAGTTCAAGTCAAATTCTATCGGTTTCTAATATATACATTGCTAAAAATTTATGTGTTTATTGCTAAAAAAAAGCTATAAACACATAGTGTTTCCCGTGACTAATACATGCGTTTACATGCATGCTACGTAGAAATAGCCTCGCTTGCACTTGTACCTACTCTATCTACTCGTTCGATTTTAAATGAGAAATCATTGAAAACATCACTCCAGCACTAGGTGTTTATACTTTTGTTTAACAATAAAATAATAAATTTTTAGCAATGCAAATAACTAAAACCGATATACTTTGACTTGAACTTTCAAATGCGGTAAGCAGAATTTCTATTTTATTTTTTAATCAAAAGTTATTCGGGTACAAAAATTGCAATTTTTCGATTTTTTGAAAGTTCCACCGCGTTTATCTCGAAAACTATGCATCCTACGAAAAAATTTGTAGGAACACTTTTTGGTTAGAATGGCCCAAAAAATACAAAAACATGTTTTGTTTTGCGAGAAATCACTGTTATGTAATTCCTCAACTTCTTTGTTTATAACAATCTTATCGACATCCGGATCAACTGTTACCCAAAAAATTCGTGTTCTACGGGTCAAAATACATAAAAAAAACTTGGGTAAGTCCATCTGAATACAGGAGGCCGTTGTACCCCCCCTGGCGACAGGACTAATACCTTTATGAACAAATCATAGAAATATCACAGGATCTCCGTCAGTTTTAATTTAGTAAGGGGTTAAAACCGGTTTTTTTTTTCTTCACACTTGTTTCTATCGAGAGATGACCCCTGGTCAAGAGTGTTGCTTTAATATAATATATTGAACCCTAAACTTTAAAAAATTAAACTAGATTTAGTTAAAGAAACTTCTGGGAACGAAGCTTTAAGGGCAAATTTTTCGGACGAATTGTGTAGAAAGGGTTATACTTATTTTTGATAAACTGGTAACTTGTTTACAATACTCCTTACAAGTAAGCAATGACTATTACGGTATTCATAACGTTACAATAAAAAAAACCTGTTTCTTTTCAAAGAAATGTTAGCCATTTCTAGATTCTTAAGCCATATCTTTTTTGGGATTAGCTCTAACCGTTTTCGTAAAAGATTTTAAAAAAAAAAGTTTAAAAAAATGTTTATAAAGGGTGTTTGGTAAAAAATCGGCCATAGCTTAACCTTAGATTTTTAAGGTTAGAATAGGTTGATTTAAGCTAACTTACCTTAGTACAAAAGTTGATAATAACCGAAATACAAACGTCAAAGTTAAACTTTTATTTTATTTATTCTTGAATATTTCCTGACAGGGATGGGATAATAACATTTGGTAAGCGGGGGTGTTTTGGGATCAGAAATCTAAATTCGTCACCAAAAATAATGTGTTACCCAGAGGGCGCCACATACGTCTTTCAATGCTCATTTACTACGTTCAGTTTTTTTACCCCCCACTATACATACTTTTTGAATCAAAATTTTTATTCTCTTAATATTTTTACTTAAAAAAGGTATACTACATTCATCTCGCTAAACTCAACTCTTTTCGAGATAAACGAATTTTAAATCTGCGATACAACATATTTTTTGTGCATAATATCATTGTAGTTAGACCCGAAAAATAAACTTGAAACCATAATAATTGTGCCAGTTCTCATATTTATGTCATTGTATCTCAAATTCCATTTGAACAAATTCGCGATAAATTTTTGTAAATTTTTATGGTTTTAAGTTATTTTTCGGGTGTAACTACAATGATAAGTAATGCAAAAAATTATGTTGCCTCGCAGATTTAAAATGCGTTTAACTCAAAAACGGTTGAGTTTAGCGAGATAAATGTAGTATACCTTTTTTAAGTAAAAATATTAAGAGAATAAAAATTTTGATTCAGAAAGTATGTCGAGTGGGATAAAGAAAACTGAACGTATTAAGTTAGCACTGAAAGACGTATGTGGCGCTCTCTGGGTAATACATCATATTTGGTGGATAATTTAGATTTCTCTTCCCAAAAACCCCTCTAACCAAATTTCGTGTTGTTATCCCATGTCTGTCAGGAAATTCTCAAGAATAAAAAAAAATAAAAGTATAACTTTGACATCCTGTATTTCGGTTATTATCAACTTTTGTACTAAGGTAAGTTAGCTTAAATCGACCTATTTTAACCTCAGGAATCTAAGGCTAAGCTATGGCCCTTTCTTTACCGAACACCCTGTATAGATGTTCCATTGTCCGAATGCTTCGTGCGTATTCAGTTTTTGTGATAATATTTTCAACCTAATTTTTTCTTTCATTAGGTAGTGGTTTATATCTCCATCTACTTTCCTAAGGTATCTCACATCGAGAACATTACTTCCATGTCTAGCATCGACAATTACGTGATCAACAAAAAGACTGCTAGAAACAGCAGAAATGAAAACCCTTAAAAAAATTCATGGCAATATACTAGAAGTACAGATTCAGAGATGCAAAGTGGAAAACATCAAGGACGGAGTAATAAAGGGAAGAGTGGAGTGAAACGATCAAATCAACAGAATGACAAAAATTAGGTAGGGTAGTAAAGACAGCGAGATATAGTTCCATAATAGGCAGACGATCAGTCGGAAGACCACGAAAATGATGGAACGAAAACTTACTGGAGTACTGGATGTACATCGGAAAACTTACAATTATAAAAAGAAGAAGAAAAAAAAAGGATAAAATGGACAAATAAAGGCACAGGTCTATAGGCTGGTTACTGTCGGCATTTTTAATAATTCCGAAAAAAAAACGCTGAACAATGTATCGATCATCAAACCGTAAGTCTAGTGAGCCGTATATTGAAATTTTTTTATAGAAATACTGCACAAAAGAATTTACGATAAAATCGACTGGGTTCGGAAATAACCTTCTTCTTCTTTTTGTGTAGACATGATCTACAAGTTGTCATTCCGTTGTTTTCGTGGTTTTGATCGTCTTTCTATTGGGGAACCGTCTCTCGCCGTCCTTACTACTCTATTTATTGTCGTTCGCATTGGTCCATTCTACTCTTCTGTCTTCTGTTTTCCACCCAGTTATTATTGTTGTCCACCCTGCATCTCCGTCGTATATCTGCACTTCTAGTTCTATCCCATAGTACCTTACCATCGATTTTTCGAAGTGTTTTCATCTCTGCTGTTTCTAGAATTCTTTTTTCCTTTCTGTATCAGGTCGTGTTTCTGCCGCGTATGTAATTATTAGTCTGATGACTGTTTGTAAATTCTGCCTTTCACTTTCTTTCCGATTTTTTTATTTCTCCATATTATTTCATCCAGACAACCTGCGGCTCTGTCTCTAGCAAACTAGTACATGCAGGTACCAACAATTAGATAGAATACTGTTATCATTAAGAGTACTACTTTACTATGGCTCTGGATGATGGGTATCTATATATTGTATACCTAGAGACGGGTCCCCCAATACAAAAACAATAAATAATTAATTTGTATTTTAGGTGCATATCTGTATTTTGCTAACATACTCGTAGTTCATCTAAACACACGTCAGTAACTCTTTCATTATTTGTAACAGATAAAATTATAAACATATGGTTGTACAGATATTTCTATACGTATACCAGCCCTTCAATCATTTACAATAAAAAAATTATATAAGAGCATACTAGACAAATTGATACATAATATTTTCTTGATTAGATGACAGCAATGAATTGAGCTATACAAAACATATTGCACAAAATATTAGATAAAAACTAAATCTTTTAAATAATTAGCTCAAGAGAAAATTATATAAACTAAAAAATCTTTTCTATTTTTAGTAATGTTCTTTTTTCATGAAAATTATCGTTTTTTTTTTTCATAAAATATTCTTATACTATTGTATTAGATATTTCATCAACCAGCAAAACATTAAGAACAAATTTTGAAGCGATACTACATGTAATAATTATAACTCTATTTCTTAAGGTATTATAGTAAGTAGCCTTAGTCGAAAATTTGCTTAATATACCTTCCTAAGTTCAAGTAATATTGCACATTAAATAATCTGATTACCAAAAAACTTCCATCCAGCAGACAGTAACGTAAGCCTCAAATTTCCGACACTACTAAACAATGGAGAAGTTTGTCTGAAATTTTAACGAACAACTCCAGATGAGTAACAAGTTTTGCAACATTATTACCGTCAGAGAAGGAATATTCAAAATTTGATTTTAAGCAACTTTGCTCCTTATAACAACGGGCCTTGAATACTAAATTTGCCGACGTCGTATCCGTAGTGTTAACTCAATATCCGCGTTGTCTTAAGTTTTCTATGTAATTTGCATGGAAGCCATTTTGAAAGCTCACTAGAAGTACGCAAAGTGAGGGCCGGAATAAGACATTAAGGAAATTAGAAAGTTTTCCGACCATCGTATATGAAAATGACAGCGTGCTGCTCGGTTATTTAGAAGGGGGATTTCACCAAATTCTAATTCTTTTAATTAAGCGGTTTATTTGAGAGGTATGGTATGTGGAAATCTGAGCTGAAATGGAATAAGAAAAGTTTCATATAATAAATATTAAAAAAAAATAAATAAAGAGTTTATTTCTTTTGTTAACCAAAGCTTTATAGAATTATCTTTTACGTTAATAACGGAGGTCTACAATTTATTCAAGTAATAATTTTTATCTACTGAATGACATGGCAATGATAGCATTGTCAATGTAAATTTTGATTGTTGGCTTTTTTATAAAATTAAATAAAAATTGTATGCAACACAGCTAAATACTGAAGTTATCAAATATTGCTTCCGTAGAGATGTAAAGATCAATGGTGGATGGCAGTAGTTAATTCCAGAGTCCAGAATGCATGATTTTCTTTAAGAACCTTTTTAAATAGTTTTTGACTAAATAGTGTACAAAGTAAAAACACACTGAACACACATTCAAAACACAATTTTGCCTATAGTGTTTTAAAAGGATAGACAGATATACCTAGCACTTGGCACTATAAAGCTTTCAATGTATTTATAAATCAACTGTATCATGAGGAGTTACAACATGGGTATCACTTATTATCGTAAAATAATAACACAAAACCAGAAAAGCTTTAAATATGTGCAATATTCAAGTTCCGTTTTTTTGCTTCTTTCATTTAGTGTCTGGAAAAAAGTTTTGAACCCATTGTCCTTGACCTATCAGTTTCCATTTAATGAGAGGTTTAGTCAGATTTTTTCCATTCGAGAAATTGCCACCCGGCATCCGTTTTAGATGCCCGGTCAAAAGGATCACTATCTTTTTGACAGTTGTTTGATGAGAGTGAAACCATTACTGCCTCGCGTTACCAAAAAGTCGACAATTGCCCACTTAAGTCACCTATTCGGCTGTGTTTTCTCACCTCACACCTGGGACACATTGCTGATTGGCTGGCCCACAGATGTTTTGATGTCTTATGAGGTTACCGTGACTTATTAGGACCTGTACCACCTCCCGAGTTACATCTCTAGTCAAAGCAGTTGGTTTGCTAACAAGACTGAACTCACGGCCTCCTTAGTCTGCCGATAATTGGTCCTCCCATTCCATCTTGCCAGGTGTTAATCGAAGGTCACTTCCGTATATCAGTTTAACATTTCTGATACGGAACTAGGTAAAAGGATTCAGGTCCGAAAGACACCTGCTCTATACCTTCTTGAGCTGCTACAACGGCCGTCTCATTGTCTCCAATACCGGAATGCCCAGGCTCTCATTTAACAGCTACTTTGTTGTTTTTTGCCTGCAATTCATTTAGAGCTATAAAACAGGTTGTTTGTAGGATTGGCTATCCGAGTACAAAATTACATTACTTATATCATGATCCTAAATTCCAGCTTTGTAAAAGCCAAGTGCCGTCGGACAAAGGAAGATCCTCACTTACGAAAACCATTCCTGTCCAGATTTTCTTAGTTCTCGAGCCATCCGTATAACATACTACCGTGCCTCTAGTACCTTTCGATACCACTAACACACCCTCATAGTCCACTTTCACTTTAAATCTACAATCAAAGGTCCAGACATAAAGAAGGTCCTGAGATAATTAAGTTAATTTGCACCTTTTGAAGGTAGTCAGAATTGACTGATTAACAGTATGGCACGCGAGCCTTATTTATCATATCTAGAGCACTCATTTGGACCTTCTTGGAATGAAGCTCCCTGTATGACCACATATAAAAGGCTGTATCTTTTCAATACCAAGAATTACATAAGGAAAATGTGTATTAAAGATTAATCGCCGACAAAAACTATTTTGTAATATAAAATTTTTGTGTGTATCAGATTTGGATGTACTTACATGTTTTTGTAGCTTTATGTAAAGGTTATATCCAATTTTGCTATTCAAAGTATACCAACGTGTATTTAATTTTTTTTTGGTATCAAGAAGGATGACTAACTAATATCATGCAGACGGTAGCTAGATGGTTAGTGGAGAGCGAGTGTGGGTTCGAAACTAGTTTTGAGATTGTATTGGAACAAATTTTACCACAGATAATAAGAAAGAGATAGAAAAGAGTGGCACTTAACTTTTGTAAATAAAAAGAGAAAGTTAAAAACCTTAGATCTTTAACATGGGTGAGAAAACATTACCTACTTAACCACTTTTTGTAACAAGATTTACAACGAAGGAAAAATACCAGATGATTGGTTGGAGTTATTGTTTATAACATTACCAAAGGAAAGCAGACCCACCAAGTGCAGCGATTTTAGACTAATCAGTTTGATGAGTCACGCACTTAAGATATTTTTAAGAATTATACAAAACCGAGTATTCCTTCTGTGTGAAAGTAGAATGGGTTTAGCCCAAAATCAATTTGGATTTAGAGATGGTCGAGGAACTAGGCACTATTTAGTATGCGCGTTCTTTTACAAAAAAAGCTGTGGATTCCGAAAGAACGTTTATTTTTGTTTCATTGGCTTCGAGAAGGCATTCGACCGAGTACAACACGATATACTTTTCAATTGCCTACAGGCAGCAGTGTGGCAGTGTGCCTACAATCAAGTGTCATCTATCCAAGTTGGAGATAGTCGTACTGCAAAACTACCCATCAAACGTGGAGTGCGACAGGGTTGTGTTTTGTCACCCAGTCTCTTTAATCTGTACTCTGAAGAAATCTTTAGGGAGGCTTTAGACGATAGACAAGAGTGAGTAAGATTTGGCGGCGAAGTAATCAGCAACATCAGATACGCCGACGACACGGCCATTCTTGCAGAAAATTTAGAAGATCTCCAGACATTAGTAAATCTAGTCAGTGAATCAAGTTATTGGAGAGGCCTAAAAATCAGTGTTTCAAAGACAAAGTGGATGGCAGTTGGAAAGATAAATGTAGATTAAGGTGTGCTTTCTCTAGATGGAGAGGATATAGAACGGGTAAACCATTTTAAATACATTGGCAGTTGGTTAAATGTAAACTGCGATGAAAAGATAATAACCAGGATTGAAATATCACGTAAGGCTTTTATGACCTGGAAACCAGTTTTATGTAACCAAAGACTGTCGCAAGATGTCTGACCTGATGAATATTGTGAGACATGGACGTTAAAAATCACAATGCTAAATAAATTAGAAGCATTCGAATTGTGGTGCTATCGACGAATCCTAAAGATATCGTGGGTTTCGCACACTTCCAATGAAGACTTCATTGGTTCTTCAAATGATGAATTCAGAACGTCTGCTCATAAACATCAAAAAGAAGAGAAAACAAAATACTTCGGCCATATATTTAAAGGACATAAATACCATCTACTTTACCTTATAATACAAGGAAAAGTGGAGGGAAAGAAATGGATTTGTCGAAAGAAACTTTCATGGTTGCGTAATGTTAGACAATGGTGTGGTTCCACGGTAGAAGAATTATTTCGCGCAGCAGCCGATAAAGAGAGGTTTCAGGAACTTCTAAACATGAAGACGGTCAACGTCTGAATACAGACACGGCACCTGAAGAAGAAAAAGATCTTTAACAAACGTATAGGCGAGCGGCGCAGCGCACCCCCAAAAAGGTGCATAAAAAAGCCAAATAGCCCCCCAATAAAAGACTACTGATCTAAACCAAGTGTAATCAATTTTTTGTGTCATTTGAACAAAAAAGCTAAATATTTTGTTTTGTACAAATGGCAAAAGTCTGTTATTAACAATTTATTGCAAAATAGATAAAAGTTAAAAATAAGTATTACAAATACTTTTTCTAGTTACATTTGGCAAAAATAAATAGTTTTTACCTTTTGTATTTTTTTAAAGCACTCTCTTAGAGTCATGAGCGATTTTAGGGTGAAATCAGGCAAAGAGTTCTTAGCATCTACTAAAGAAATCGTAGCTTACAGCCTGACAAATTTATTTTTTTTTTCTATATAGCCAACTTTTTATCTAAGCCCGTAAATTTTTAAGCCTCCTTCATTAAGAGAGGAGTTTGACAAGGCGACGTAATATCGTCAAAGCTGTTAAATATGTCCCTATAAAAATCTTCAAAACTATAAATCGGTCAACTATGGCATCAGCGTTAATGGCAACAAGTTAAGCCACCTGAGATTAGCTGACGGCATCATTATTATAGAGGGCATAATTATTTTTATCTACTCTATGTCATACTATGTATAAGATTTTAGTTTGTGAAAACTGTCATTATAGATAGCAGTGCGTGAAGGGTTTAAAGTGTGCGTGAAGGGTTTAAAGTGTGCGTGAAGTAACAATATATTTTAAATGGGATTTACTTTTTTGCACACTTTCAATGGGCTTTTTGGCATACTTTCATATAATCAAATATTCTTAACTTTCGTGTTGTCATGATGATCACAATATGAGCAATGACTTACAACAAAATATTTGACAGTTTTGTGGTTTGAAAGTAGTTAGGATTTTTAAATGTCAAAGTTCTAAAAATTGTAGAATAGAAATGAATTCCAGTGACGAAGAATTACAGATTTTTTATTTGTTTGTCGTAGATAAAATATTGTATGAAACTGTGCGTGAAGTACTTTATGCGAACTTACGCGATGTATAGCACTCGCTCCGTTGTCGCTCGTGCTCTAAAAATCGCGTGCGTTCGCAAAAAGGATCCTTCACGAACTATTTCATAAATAACTATATTATTTTCGATAAACTACAAATTATGGTGGAGGAACTTGAAGACATTCCCAATACGTCGCGCGTCGGCCCAAAAATGAATACCTATTACGAAAAAAACAAAACAATGATTCTTCATTGTTTCTCTCTGTTACAGAGAACCCCAGACATATAAATCAAAAATGAATATTATGACAAAAATAAAACAATGAAGAATACAGAGGACCCCAGACGTTAAAACTTTAAATGGCAAAGAGATAAAACAATTCCAAGAATATTATGTACCTAGGCCAAATTTTGAAACTTGACAGAGAGAACCAAAGTGCAGAAATCACTAGAAGAGTCAGACTACCCGGAGTTGGATACTCAGACAAAACCGCAAAATACCTCAATACTTGAAGAGAAAATTGTTCAACCAGTGCATCCTTTCATCGCAACATATAGATATCAATGGTAGACCCTAACTGAGACAAATATGAACAAACTAGCCAAAACAGAAGGAGAAAATGTAAGGGCAATATTAAGTACACGAGTGTCACACATCTGGGTAAGAATAAAAACAAAAGTCGAGAATAGCACAATAAAGATTGTCTGAAATGGAGCTTCGCATGCCTCACTATTACCTAAAAAGACCAATGTTGGAATGTCACAATATAAGTAGATATATACACTGTTATTAGGCGTTAACGCCCTTCCGGTAGGGATCTATGGAGGAGTATCAGTGAGACACTTGTTCTTATCCCTTGCCGTACCGCTCCCTTATAGATCGATTAGACACCAGTTTATTCCAGTCCAAACTGTAGATTCTTAGAATTGTATACTACTTTATCAGCCTATTTATTTTTCTGTTCACCGGGCCAGGGGCTCGAACGCACATCCATTAGATCTATAGGTCGAGTGCCTTGACTTGCTTGGCTATCTGATCGATAATATAAGTAGATGATGTCAAAAAAATAGCCGGAGCAAATTGGAAGTATGTTGCTCGTGATAAGGATCGATGTAAGGAGTTAAATGAGGTATATGTCCAACAATAACGGTAGAAGGCTGAGAAGAAGATGCTGATGCTGAAGTTTTTTTAAAGCTTTTAATCTTGAAGACCTCGTGTGGTGCGTGCGATCAAATCTAAATCGTCAACTTAATATGCGTTTACTTATTGAAGATTGTTCACCTATTGTGTAACTCAGCATGCCTTATAGTTTTTTCTTACACTATGTTGGGAAGAAAACACGCCAGCCCGTCTGCCTGACGTAACCCCGAGTATATTTCAAAGGCTTATGACAGATCGCCTGGCATTTGAACTCTGCAAATCACTTTTCTCTTAGTTGTTCTTATAGTCTAGTCGCAACATAGGGGGTCCTGTGGGCACTTTTAGCTAGCCGCGATTAGATGGTGGTATTATAGGATTTTTGGGTCGCTGAATCCAATGGAAGTGGTCTGGAAGCCCAAATGTTGTGCGTTTAATTTTTATTAATAATTTCTGGTAAAATTAGGTGTTTTTCAGGAATTATTAGAAGCCCTGTAAATAAATTGATAGTGTTAAGTTCTTCTCTGGTGTATTTTTGGTCGCTGAATTGAATGCGACTAGTCGCAATTACTCAAAATATGTTATTATTTTGTTAATAACCAAATAATTGTTTATTCGCCGAAAAGCTCGAAATGCGCTATCTACAGCAAGTTTGTAGATTTTTCATAGTATTTTAATACGCTAAATCCATTTCCACTAGTCGTGATAGCTTAAACTACGTTCCAACTTTGTTATTAATAAATTATTGCAAAAATACCGGTTTATAGTACGTTTACTCACGGTTTTTGCTCTAAATTAAAAAAAAAACCACTTGGATTGCCATGAAATTTGGCATACACGTAGCTAATATGTCAAACAAAACAAGTGATATTATGCCGATGTCTGCTTTTACCCTGGGGGTGAGCTTCATCTCTTTTCGGGGGTGAAAAAAGAAACCTTTAAAATAAGTCCGGAAGTGGATAAACTGATTATGTAATTCTAAGCCACTTTTGTTCTATACAGTTTTTTCACTAAGTCAATACTTTTCGAGTTATTTGGTTTTCTGTTGAAAATGAACATATTCACTTGCATATAACTCGAAAAGTATTGACTAAGAGCCAATTTCTCATATCGAGTTCAACTCCAGTTTAACCTGAACTTCTAGTAAACGTCAGTTTAAAGTCAAAATCGTCTTTCTCAATTCGCACGTTCAACCGATGGCAGTTTAAACTTGAACGATGCTTGAACGGTGGAATTCGGCCGTTCAAAGATTTCAGAACTCAGTTCAGATGATTTCATGGACTACGCATGCGTTGTATTAACACGAAACGCTGTCATAATATAAATATATTCTATTTTATTATATTGAGCCTAACGATAAACGATAACATTATTTTTGTTTTTATAATATTTATTTATAATTATTAAAATGACTATTTGACTATAAATACTTAAATTTAACTTTATTTAAAAACAGCATAAAAAAGGTAGTTCTAAATGGCGACAGTTTTTTATCTTTTGCCATCTATTGGCATTTCTCGAAAGCTGTAGAACGAGCGCTGACATGAACGTGCAATGAGAAATGCATTCCAAACAAAACCACAGATCACCGGTGAACCTGGTACAACTGAACCATAGATTAACGCAGGTATGAGAAATCGACCCTTAGTGAAACAAAAGTTGCTTAGAATTAATCAGTTTATCCACTTCCGGGCTTATTTTAAAGGTTTCTTTTTTCACCCACGAAACGGAGTGAAACTCACCTTCAGGGTAAAAGCACACATTGGCACAATATCACTTGTTTTGCTTGACATGTTAGCTACGTGCATGCCAAATTTCATGTCATTCCAAGCGGGTTTTTAAAATTTAGAGCAAAAACCGTGAGTAAACGTACTATAAACCGTTATTTTTGCAATAATTTATTAATAACGAAGTCGTAACGTGGTTTAAACTATCACGACTAGTGACAATGGATTTAGCGTATAAAAATACTATGAAAAAGACTACAAACTTGCTGTAGATAACGCATCTTGAGCTTTTCGGCGAATAAACAATTATTTTGATATTAACAAAATAAGAACACATTTTGGGTAATCGCGACTAGTCGGATTCGATTCAGCGACCAAAAATACACCAGAGAAGACCTTAACACTATCAATGTATTTACAGGGCTTCTAATAATTCCTGAAAAACACCTAATTTTAACACAATTTGTTAATAACAATTAAACGCACCACATTTTGGGCTTCCAGAGCGCTTCCATTGGATTCAGCGACCCAAAAAACCTATAATACCGCCATCAAATCGTGGCGAGCTAAAAGTGCCCACGGGATCCCCTATGTTGCGACTAGACTATTACAAGAAAAGTCTCTGCGGCCATTAAGTCTGATGTCATTCGTACTGAAGACCTTAGAAAAACTGCTCGATAGGCATATCAGGGATGGTGTATTGGTTGAAAGTCCGATACATCGGGGACAATATGCATATCGAGCGGGAGTCTCCACAGAAACAGCACTGCACCATCTTGTACAGAGAGTGGAGTACGTTCTAGAAAACCAAGAGGTGATGTTGGGTGCATTTCTCGATATTGAGGGAGCATTTGACAACACCTCCTACGAAGCGATCACAAGGGCGATCCGTCTAAAAGGAATAGACGAAACATGCTGTAGATAGATAGACTGCATGCTGAGAAGCCGTGTGATATATGCTACGTTGCTAGGGGATACAGTGTCAGCTCAGGTAGCCAGAGGCTGCCCACAGGGGGAGTCTTATCTCCTCTATTGTGGAATCTGGTCATGGATGGCCTGATAGTTAGACTCGACAACGATAGGCATCACGTCCTGGGCTATGCGGATGACCTAGTCATCTTAGCTCACGGAAAATTTAATGGTACAGTCAGAGATCGAATGCAACAGGCTCTGACCGTAGTTACAGAATGGATTTCAAATGTAGGGCTTGACATCAGTCCTCTAAAGTCCAAAATCATGAAATTTACTAAAAGAAGGAATTCAGAAGAATTGGGTCCTCTAAGTCTAAATGGTGTACATTTAAATCTGGTGAGTGAAGTAAAGTATCTCGGGATAATATTAGACTCAAGACTTACTTGGAATCAGCAGATAGAAAGAATAACGAAGAGAGCGGTATCTACGTTAATGGTAGCCAGACGTACTCATGGAAAGTTTGGGGTTTGAGACCAGACATGGTATATTGGACTTATAACATGGTGGTAAAACCCACAATTACATATGCATCAGTGGTATGATGGCCAAAAGTGCAGCAAAAAAGTGCCATCATCAAATTAAGCAAGGTGCAAAGACTTGCTTGTATCGGGATCACGGGGGCTATGAGGGGCACACCTACGGCAGCTATGGAGGCACTACTGGATCTCCCTCCTTTACATATAACAATAAGAGGTGAAGCGAGAATGAGTTAAATCAGGACATAGTAAAATAACGAATGAAATTAATGATGCCGAATGGATGATGATTTCTGCCCATATGACATCAAGATATATGACTGAAGTACCTTTTCAAGTGGACAGTTGCCCACGAGACGAATGGGACAGAGGAAACTCTCGACACAGACTGCAGGGTTGCACCTGGTATAAGGACGGGTCTAAAACTGCAGACGGTTCGGGCGCAGGAATATTCTATAGTGGTGTAAATTTCAACATTTCTATTCCACTGAGGGAATGTACCTCCGTATTTCAGGCAGAGATTTTTGCAATCTTGCAGTGTGCAAGAGAAAACAACCTGAGGGCATTCGAACTGCAGCGGGTTAACATATGCACAGATAGCCAAGCAGCCATTGGTGCTCTTATAAGCCCTAAGGTGAACTCTAGGCTGGTGTGGGAATGTCGACAAGTACTTGATAGGCTGGCACAACATAACAGTGTTATACTGGTATGGGTTCCAGGTCATCGGGGCATATACGGCAATGAAAGAGCTGATGCACTTGCCAAGAGAGCATCAGCTACAAAATACCTGGGTCCAGAGCCGGCCGTGGGAGTGCCAAAAAGCACCGTCCGCGAACGAAAAAAAGCCTGGATCCGAAGCCAACACAACTCACACTGGGAGAGTGTACCCGGTCAAACACATGGCAAGATGTATATCGGACGGACATGTGCTAGTAGAGCTGAGTTACTGCTGAAAACAAGCAGGAATCAGCTCAGAGTCATAACAGGTTTCCTCACTGGACATGCGCCAGTTAAGGGTCACCTACATACAATGGGGCTGTTTCATGGAGACTTGAGCTGCAGACTCTGTAACAGAGAACCTGAAACAGTCAATCATATCTTGCATGACTGTGAGGCATTGGATCGGAGGCGGCAAACACTTTTCGGAGACATCGAAATGACTCCAAATTTATATGGCACCCACCCACTAGACCTGTACAAGCTGGTACAGGGTTCCAGAATTCTGGAATGGGTTTCATAAACAATGGAAGATGTACAATAAGCCAAGTGGCTGCAGTACAACCGGTTCACAACAGACGGCTTCCAGGGAAAAAAATTACAAGGATACTAATTTTTGGAAAATTATTGAATGCCTTCGCTATACCTATATTTACATTTAATGATTTTATTTCATTAACATTATTTTTAATTTTAAATTAATTGACGATAATATTTACGGTTCTTTGAGTACTTCATAATTTTGTTGACATATTCATCTTCTTCTTTCTTCCTTCGTATCGGTAGGCGGTAGGCTTCTAAGAGCTGTGTTTTCTTTGATATTAGCTTCCTGCATTGATTAAATAATTACACCATCTCTTCCTTGCTCTTCCAATACTTATTCATTTGATGATTTCTTTTATTCTATTCTTACTATTATTTCTTCTGTCATTCTGCTAATGTGTTTGATTCATTCCTGTTTCCGTTATCTACCGATGTATATGTATATTTGTGTTTTCCACATTTCATACCCCTTTTTATCGTTTCTCATTGATATTTGTGTAAACTTTGTCGTCCCATTGATAGCATAAATGTATATGAAATAAATAACATAACCGCAATGTATGTATTAGTTGATACCGGATCAAATAACTGCCATGTTGGACCCAAAATTTATTGGCAGGAGGACAAAATTTATTTTCTTGGATTATGCATTTATTTGATTCGTAACAATACTTATTTACTGACAGTTTTTCGTTTGAACCATATTTATATTCTTATATTTACTTATACAGTGTGCTGGAATAAGTGTTACCCCCCTTATTAACTTATTTATTTTTAGCACTTAAGCAAAACGCTCGGACAGGTCGATTTTTAAAATAATCATAGTATGTATATTATAGCATCAATGTTGCAAACTTTACGCGATCCCTCTTCAGGTGACCGGCATAACTTTGATTTTTTTAAATGGGAGAGTACATCATGTGCCACCTTATTTAAAAGCTTTTATCTACGACTGATACATAATATATGTATTATACTTGTGGTGTTTGCAATATAATGCCATATAATAATCCCTTAGGGATTAATAATGCGGGATTAATAGCTATTAATCCCTCTGGCACAACAATCACAAAATTCACCACGGAAACAAAATAATCAACCTCAAAAAGTGTCACTGTCAAACGAATAGTATATTTGACAGTTTGTGTTGAGATGGACGAAAATGAAGAATCTTTTAATTGTACACCACCAGAAATTGTAGAACTAGCTACAGCAACAGCATCTACCTTAATACCTGAAACATCGAAATCCATTTATAATAAAACGTACGCAACCTTCAACGAATGGCGTGTTCGAAACAACGCGAAATCATTTTCCGAAAATGTTCTGCTGGCCTATTTCGCTGAATTAAGTGCAAAATATAAACCGTCTTCATTATGGTCATTCCATTCAATGATTAAATCTATGTTGAGAATAAACCATGACGTTGATCTGGACTACAGCAGATACTATCGCTAAAGAGATAAACAGTAATGTACCATCTTCTTGTTCTACAGCAATCGAGATCCCAAATATTTGTATTAAAAACTCTACTAAAGTTAATGATGATTCTCAATCAATTCAGTTTATTAATTGTACTATTACTAATTTTAATGTTTTTAACAAATAAAGTTGTTCATTAAAAATCTTAAATTAATTAATTTGTCGTAGATAAAGTAGAGTATACTACTCGCAATAATGGCTCTCATTCCCTCGGAATGTTACTCCCTCGCCGCTAACGCGGCTCGGTTCGTAAATATTCCTCGGGAATAATAGCCATCATTATTGACTCGTGGTATAATCTATTATTAAAATACTGATTACAAAAATGTATAATACTTTAATCCTATTTGAGAGCGTACGCGAAAAATTTTGGTCAAATTATTTTTAAATGCTTTCATTTTTTTCGAATCCTGAGAAAACTAATAGGTATTTTTGAAAAATTTAAACGCAGAATAAAATACTGCAGTGTTATCGTGGGCCGATGGTCCGTAAGAAATTCTATAATGTTTATTTTAATAATTCACAGGGGTGAAAAAAAGAGAAAATTTAGTCTGATTTTTAATTTCAAATATATCATTCAAAAAAACTTTTTGTTTAGTCTAAGGGACTTTCAGCCCTCCGTAATAATGTAATCTTTCATTCTGCGTTTAAATTTTTCAAAAATACGTTCAAAAATAGGAGTAAAGTATTATACATTTTTGGAATCAGCATTTCAAAATCTTTTAAGTGAGGTGTCACGTGATGTACTTTCCTATTTAAAAAAGTCGAAGTTATGCCTGTCACCTAAAGAGGGATCGCGTAAAGTTCGAAACATTGATGCTATAATGTACTATGATTATTTTAGAAATTGACCTGTCCGAGCGTTTTGCTTATGTGCTAAAAATAAATAAGTTAATAAGTGGGAGTAGCACTTATTCCAGCTCACTGTATAATATCAGTAAATACTCCAGAGTAGTCGGCGACGTTTCTACTAAAAAATATACGGTTGATTTCCCATTTTCAAAATTACTTAAAACTTTTGTTTTGGCTAACTGTGGCTAATTTTTATTTAATTGTAAATGTATAGCTTCTTATTATAACGAGTAATATGAGGCCGTTCCTGCCTAGGGCTCAGGGTATTGCGATGGGTGAATTTCCGCGGCATCCCACTGGAGGCTGAGGCGTCGGGGAAGGTAAGGAAATTACATAAACCTTAAGTAAGCGAAGCTGACGCTGCTGTCATGGAGAAACTACCGTATTATGATTAATTATGCCGCACATACATATTTAGTCTCGCTCGCGGATTTTACACCAGTTCTACCTACGCATATTGCCAAAGTTTCCGAATAATTACTTTAGGGAGGAATACTCCATAAAGGGCGGAAGGTTACTCGTTCTTTGTACCAAAGTTTCTGCTCCAAGATGAATTATCCCCATATTAAAAACCCCTTCTTAATAAAGAGGTTGATAATAAACATTTGACAAACTACAAACGCAAATTCTGAGGATTTGAAATGATTAAATCCAACAATTCCACCTACAAAACCTAAAAAATTTACTTTTACTAAATCATTAAAACATGTAAGAATTCTACAAGTATTGAATCATTAAAAAACATTATATTCCAAACACTAGTTCTTTCTCTGAATTGGCATATCCATTTCGAAGTTTTGAAATTATTAGCTCAAATCAATATTTTCTTATGGTATTATCCTCTAATGAAAATTGAAAATAATTTCCACAAAGTTATGTTTAGCTTGTGCAGCTTTAAACAATAAATGTGAGTCCAAGTAAGTCCAACCACCAATTATTTTACCATCCCAGTCCTCCTTTGACATTTATTTTCTCTTCGATATTGAACTTCAAACCTTTGATATACTGACTCATGTAACATGACCAAGGAATGAAGTTTTTCCCTTTATTATATTACAAATTAACTCTTTCTTTTTGGACTTTGAGGAACTTTTACCCAGAGTTTTTCAAGAATCTGCTGTCTATAATAAACTCACAATTCCTCTAAAGCTTCTAAGTCTCTATGGCCGGTTTCACCAGTGACAAATAGTAGTTTATTCGATAAATAAAATTATTTGACCAATAAACTGACACATCTACGTTTTACTAACGTCAAACAACATTTGAATGGTCCAGAGAAAAAACATGTTAAGCGCCAATTTATTAATTTTTGGATTTTAAAAAATGTAGTGTGTCTAACTAGTCCCTACAAAATGTAGGTATATTAAATCTACAGGTGAATAAGCCGCTAAATACCACGATTATACCAATTACCAGAGAACGGCAGTTCTCGCCAGTGACGCACATCCACACTCCCCTACACGCGACACTATATATACACGAAATTTTCGATTTTCTAAATCTGACTGAATTGAAAATTGGACCAACTCCCATCTTAAAGTTCAGGAAAAGACTCACCCATTCATATGACAACCATCCATTTTGGTCTAAGGGTGTGAATTTTACGGCCCTTCCTATTTAGGGTCTGTTTTTCGTTCTCGTCCCCAAAACTCCCAAAAACTTCGAAAATTTAACTCCGACCTTTGCGGCTTCTAATAGAAACAATCATTACCTTTCCAACGCATGTCTAATTTTGAAAATCGGTTATACCGTTCAAAAGTTACCTAGCTCAGAAATATGAGTCAATTTTTATATAAAAAAGGGAAAATATTTTGTGGATATGTATAATATATAGTCCGTCCGCTATAACTTTTCCCATGCGGTACGATTCATTTTCAATCAAATTAAGTCAAAACATAAATTGAAACAAACATGATGTGTATAAACGTCGATGTGTATATACATTTTGTATACTATATACTATATACTACACACATCGGCGTACGTTTCACTTTCTGTTTTGACTTAATTTGATTGAAAATGAATCGTACCGCATGTCAAAAGTTATAGCGGACGGACTATAATATGTATGTATGTATGTGTGTGGAAAAGTAAAACCGATCTGAATTTTTTTTCTGTGTTTGAAGAGGGGGTGAGGGCCGATTCAGGACCGGTGTAGTTTGTGAGTTTTGACTACCCATAAGCCAACTATAGGACTTGGTAGGTAAAAAACGGTATATTTTTTGGCGGTATATATCTTCGGTTCAAGAAGAGACAGGAGAACAGTGAATACACCAAATCAATAGCGTTGAGTTAAGCTTTCAAATGGTGTCTAAGTTGTCAGGATCAGACATACACACTGCTCAGTATAGCCGAAAAACTAAAAAACTAAAATTTGAAAATTTTGGTTTTTCGACAATTACTCAAAATTTCAAAATACGAATTACGCCAATAACTTAGCGTTTGTAGAACGACTTTAGACGAATCTAACGGTGTATACCTTATGTCCGGGAAAATTCGAATTTTTAAGTTATAGGCTTCACAAGTATGATCACATCTATTTCTTATGGGAAAAACGGTTTTTCAAGCTCAATAATTCCTGTAATATCTTCAGTTATCTTACTTGACCTTAGATGCATAAGATACTACTTGTCAGTACGTTTCAAACTCATGTTTAGTGAACAAAATTGGTTAAGCCGTTTAGAAGTTATTAAGCTACAAAAGTATAATCCAATTAACGATTACTCCCTAAATGGTTTATGTAGTTGTAGTGGTTACGACGCTAATTTGATCTGGCAACGGGCAATCCGAGTTCATTTACCGGCCATCCCAATATTTTTTTCAATCTATTTCGAATAGAAAAAAAAGCTAGTGTACATTCGATGGACACCAGATCATTTGGGAGATAATGCGACAAAGGCGACCATTTATAAAGCTTAACGTGTAATCGAGAAACATTGCATTTAACTTTTTTACATTTAATTTATAAATAACTTTGAAAAACTCTTGATAGAAGAATAAAAAAGCGCTAAACGCCGTAAAAATGAGTGGCGCATACAATATTCCAGCTCCAAAAGATCTGATATGAATATTACGTGGCGCGAAAATGTATTTTTATTTTGATGCAAAACAAAATTCTAGTTTAATTTTAAAAGAGTTTTTCATAATATTTGCTAAATTTGAAGTAACGCCACAAAAGTGTTTCAAAATTCAAACTGTATTAAAGTTACTCTTTTGTGGCGCGTTTTACTTCAAATTGGGCAAATATTATGAAAAAATCTTGATCTATATTGATTACAATTATCGAGAACATTTTGGATCTAGTCGCTCTGTGAGTGATACAGCGCAAACTTCAGTTGGTCTTTGATCTTGAAGTTGTTTACTTCTTTGTAAATTTTTATTTACTTTTAGTGTTTAGGTTTCACACACATATAAGAGAACCGAGTAAACAAAGTAGTGAACGAAAGTATGTAGTGTTAAGTGACAGATTACATATTATTGTATCTCTCATTGAGCAAGAAGACCTCTTTAAGTATTTGGGAATAATGTTAAACAACAAATGTACACAAGAAGATGAAATTGGAAACAGAATAAAATTGGCAACGAGAACTTATTATTCACTGTATAAAAATTTCCCAAACAAAAAAGAAATATCGAGAAAAACCAAAATGACAGTATATAAAACCGTATATATGCCAATTACAATATATGGGGCAGAAAACTGGGTACTCAATGACAGACAAAGAAAAAGATTACAAGCTACAGAAATGAGATACTTAAGAAAAGTGGTGGGAGCAAGAAGATTAGACAAAAGAAGAAACGAAGATATAAGACATGAACTACAGGTAAAATCGCTCAACGAAAAGTTGAAGAAAAGAAGTTAAAATGGGCTGGACACATGATAAGAATGAGTGGCGACAGACAAGTGAAAATGACATGGGAGGCCAAAGCAGTGGGTAAAAGCACGAGGGGCAGACCAAGGAAAAGCTGGAACACTAGTGTAAACGAAATATGTACTTAAGAAAAGAGGAACATCGTGGCAAGAAGCAAAAGTTTTAGCAGCAGATAGGAAGAAGTGGCGTAAATTTGCAGAGAGTATTATATAAAGGAGGAATCCTCGACACCTAATGGTATAAGAGGCAATCGATTATGTATGTATGTATGTATGTATGTATGTATGTATGTATCTCTCATTTTGTTAGATAATGATGGTATATTATGTATTCTATTCAAGATCTAACGTGCAAATCAGGATCCAAGTCGAATGTTAGCTAGGAACCCAAGGTATTTAAACGATACCTTAATTTCTAATTAATTTCTTTCTCCCAATTCCACTTTTTCCCTCGATCTTTCCGTTGAGTATAGGGCTTTTCATCGATTGTCATTTGTTTCGAGCTTTTGTCAAATGTCGTATAATCCGTGTATAACATTAATATACACGGATTATACGATATATTATGACAGAAGCTCGAAACAAATGACTGTGAATGAAATGCCCTATTAACTACAGTAATCCTTAATACTCAAATAACCGCCAAATATATTTACGCAAAGATTAGTAGTTTTTTATTTTCTATAATTAACATAGAAAATATGTAATCTCTTAATATGATATAATATTCCATTATAATGTTACATAATATAAAATACCTAATATCTTATATTATACAATATTCATTTATATAATTATATAATATTACATAATATCTTATATTAAATTGATAATATAACGAATTAGCATGAAACCTAGAGGTTATTCAATAAGATCGACAATCTGTAATATCTTGTAAATGGCCTTGAAATATTTGAGTTTATTGTGAAAAAGTAAAATTATAATAAAAAATAATATCTACAGTCGGAAAAATGAAAGAATACCCATCAACGATCACATCAATCACTTATTTTGTATTTGCTGTCCTTTTCTATAACAACCGTTTGTTATTTATAGAAAAAGACAGCAAATACAAAATAAGTGATTGATGTAATCGTTCATGGGTATTCCTTCATTTTTCCTGCTGTAAATATTAAAGCTTCTAAACTCTAAAACATTGGACATTTTCCTTAAAATATTAGGTATAGTCTGTGACAACTCATTTATAGACAGAGAGCTAGAGCCGAAAAATCATCGTCATAAGTAATATGGAGTTTGACCTGTGAAATGCGTCCATTGGATATTGATAATTATGATCCCTTTCAGGCTGATACCTCAGTGTATACAGGAAGTAGCAAATGGGGTGAAAGACTGATTTTAGACTGGGAATTTCATATTTAGAAAGACTGAATTTTTATACACAGCAAAACAATAAATTGTCCTTGGACAATAAGGTACGAAGTTAGCGCCCCTCCCCCCCTTCTTAGTTCACATGTTCTTGCAAAATAATTTTGCAATATTTAGAATTTTTTTTTGTCATTTTTTTTAATTAAATTGTTAGTGTAAATCTTCTTCTTTCATAAACTATCCAAAGTATTACAGTGTTGCAAATAAAATTAATTTGGGATAAACAAATTAAATAACTTTTAAACTATTTGACCGATTGCTTTGAAATTTAGGGTATGATTTAAGTACCAGAAATCTCAGCATTGTGGGTAATAAGAAGGTTCTAAGTTAACTTTTACATAAGTTATGAATATTTATAAAAACTCAAAATTTATAATTTATTTTGCAATTTTCTAAGCGACCAATAAGAATAGACATATTCAGCGAACGCCATATTGAAGTTTTTTATACAATTTATGAGTTTATTACTCTCAAATTTGTTTAAATTGCTTAACTTTTTGGTAATAGACTAAAAAAGCGAAAATTTACCGTTTTTTGATCTTCACTTGTTTATAACTATGTATATCATCAAAATCGGCTGTAGGAAACATATAGGTTATTAATATAGATGTCCATACTACTTAAAAAATTTGGCTTCGGCCTGGAGGGGGTTGTGTCACCAACAGAATACTTTTTTTCCTTATTTCCCTGAACTACTAATATTATTTTATAGCCCTTGACCACTTTAAACGGTTTTTGGCTAAACCTGATATTTTAAAAATTAATGGAGTTATTCTAACAAAAACAATAATGTCTTTTTTTTTATTTTGGGAACATAAATTTTAAAAAGATTTTGGAGCATAAATTATAATGCTATCAACTTCTCCGGGACCTCATTTGATGGATATTTCTGAGTGCTTTAACAAGTGTTTAGTAAGTATCCGTCATAAAATGCATCTCTTTCCCGTTATTTAAGCTTAAATACTTAGATTTGAGTACTAGCTGAAAAAAATATACATTCAATCACCTGTAACTCACTTTTAGTTAATTCTAAAACGCTTTTGAAGTAAGGAATCTATTCAAATTTTTTATTGTCTTCATTTTTGGTAATTATTTTGTTAAAACTTTAGATTTTGAAATATTTATGAAAAATTGCATTACGGCATGCAGTTTTTCACGAAAAATTCAAATTTTTGATCTTTAATAACTCAAAAAGTATTGATTTATTTTAATAATTTGATATAACAAATTTTGCTTAGAATTTTTCTCTCTATCGACTTGTGGAGTTATTTTTAATAAAATAGTTTTCACCCCCGAGAAAGAGTGGCATCCACACCCAATGTAAAAGCGCAAGTTGGTATCATAACGCTTTTGTTTCTTGAGGTATGCTCTAACTACTCATCAATTTTCATGCAAACCGATGGGGGTTCAACGATATCGGAGGTGAAAACCTCACTAATTTTCCCCTTTCCCCCCTTATTGTTACTTTTTGTATCCACTGAGGTGTCAGCCTGAAAAGGATCATAATTATATCTAATAGACGCATTTCACAGGCCAAACTAAATGTTACGTATGACGATGATTTTTCGGCTCTAGCTCTTAATCTATTAGAATCTATTATGTCGCTAAATAGTTCCTAGATTTTTGTGCGATGCCGTTTTATCATTTTAAAATACAGTGATGAGTGCGCTAATAACGAGCAACATAACGAAAAAGACGGAAAATATAAGAAGGTGCGAAATAAAAAGAGAGAATTCTAGTACAGGTGGGAAATTACCAATAGAAACCTATAAATTTATATTACATTGATAGTTGGAAAACATATTGAACTGTCACAGGAAAATTTTATAAAATTCTCCTGTCCAGCGGCAGTTGCCAAACTCATCCGATATGTCTAAAAATGGAGAACTATCAACATAATGTAAATTTAGAGGCTTCTATTGATAATTTCCCACCTCAACTAGCAGAGTGCGAAGACGACCTACAAATGTTATTGCACGAGTTCAACATTAACGCAACAGAAATTAATATGAAAATATCAGCCCAAAAAACAAAAAGCTTAGTAATTGCCAAAGAACCAATAAGATGCAAATTGGAGTTAGACAATCAAATTATACAACAAGTAATAACTTTCAAATATCTGGGAATTAATCTATCAGCCGACAACAATATTGAAGAAGAGGTAAACGACCAAATAATTAAAGCCAGTTAAACGGCCGGATGCCTAAATGACACAATTTGGAAAACCAAACACGTAAGAGTGCAAACAAAGGCCCGAATATATAAGTCAGTTATTAGGCCAGTTATGACTTAGAGAAATATGTTATGAGGCCCGAAATAAGACCAGATACAAGCAAAACAAGAAGACATCTCGAAACCAACGAAATGAAGATCTTAAGAAGGATTGCTGAAAAAGGACTACAGGATAGGGTAAGAAGTGAGGAAATCAAACGCATATGTGGGGTAGACAATATAAATACCTGGGTAAAGAACAGAACAGAAGAGTGGAATGAGCACATAAGCAGGATGTCGGGATCAAGGATAGTAAGAATAGCCATGTTGTAGGGATCAAGGATAGTAAGAATAGCCATATTGACGAAAAACGTAAAAAAACTACTAATTTACCGGTTTCTCTCCCATCTCCCTCCCAAACCGGACGCTCAAAATGGTGTAACTTTTTACTGAACAATGTGTGGGCCATATAGAACATTTTGGTGTTGGAGGAAAACTTTTACTTTGGATGTTTTGGTTAGGCCTTTTTTTGGACCAGTTATACTATACTACCTCCGTAACTTTGGAACCATTCATTTTAGAAAGATTATGCATAGGACCTTTTTTATTTCAAATTTAATGTAGAACAATTTTGTATAGAAGGTTGTTCATGCTAAACCGCATAGTTTTAGAAATATTGGCGAAAAACTTAAAAAACTACGAATTTACCGATTTCTCCCCCCTCTTCCCCCCAAACCCGACGCTCAAAATGGTGTGACTTTTTTCTGGACATTGTGTGGACCATATAGAACAATTTGGTGTTGAAGGATAACTTTCACTTTGGATGTCTGGGATATGCCATCTTTTGAATCAACTATACTATACTATAATAGGTATAGTTGCATTCCTGCTACCCATTAAATATTTGCGTCATAACAAGTTAGTAACAAGAAAGTTAGAGCAGAACTTAAAGCTTTTACTAATGACAAGAGCAATGTGACATTACAAGTTTAATTATCATGTTTTCAACTCTGGTCAAACGAAGTAAATTGTAGTTTGTGTAGTCTCTAAAGCTCTATACCTAAAGGTACAACGAAAACAAATAAAATAAAAAAAGAGTGCAGACTTTACATGAGTTAGTGTTTGTTGGTAATATTAATTTGTGAGTAACATGTAATAATATTAACGTTGATGTGTATACAGTGAGGACATTTGAGTTGGAATAAATTCATTATCTCGAGAATGAGCGAATTTGGAGAAAAATCCTGATACAGGTCGATTTTTGTTTTTAAATTATGACTTTTTGGCATATATATCATACTAGTGACGTCATCCATCTGGGCGAGATGACGTAATCGATTATTGTTTAAATTAGAGTAGGAGTCGTGGGATAGCTCGTTTGAAAGGTTATTTAATTCTTTATCCAGCAATATAAACATTTACATATAAAAACAATTATTTATACAAGGTGTACAAAACACATTTTTTTAATTAAATTAATTTACACAAAAAGAAGAATGTAAGTAATTTATTTAATTTAAAATATGTTTTACTTCTGTTAGGAAAACAGGTAATAATGTTTATTTCACAAATAAACAATGCTTTTCACTTAAATTTAATGTTTAAACTGCTAAGGGACAGGTGAGTGGCAGTTTTAACATTGAATTTAAGCGAAAAACAATGTTTATTTGTTAAATAAACATTTCTTTCCGTTTTCTGACAGCACTCAAATGTATTTTGAAATAAATGACATACATTCTTCTTTTTTCTCAGTTAATTTAATTAAAAAAGTAATTTTTGGACACCCTGAACAAACAATTATGGTAACGTTTATATTACTGAATAGAGAAATAATAAACCTTTTAAATGAGCTATCACACGACACCTACTCTCATTTAAAAAAATCATCAATTACGTAATGTCGCCCAGATGGATGACGTCACTAATAGGATATATACGCCAAAAAGTCGTAATTTGAAAACAAAAATCAACCTGTCTCATGATTTCTCTCCAAATTCGCCTCTTTTCGAGATAATAAATTTATTCCAACTCAAAGATCCTCACTGTATACATTTTGTATACTGTCTACTATCATTGTATAACTAGACCAATGTGTAGATAAACAATGCTACTATATACTACACACATTGGCGTAGGTCTCACTTTATGTTTTGACTTAATTTCTTTAAAAATGAATCGTGACGCATGGGAAAAGTTATAGTGGACGAACTATAATGTATTTAACAATGTACTTCTCTAATTTAACCAATATGTGAAAACTGTGATGTAGCTAACTTGTATAGACACAAACGTCCAGTGACATACTTATGTTTATGTATGTACATACCTACGTAAAGTCAATTTTGTAATTACAAAATGCAGTTACTTAAATAATTGTCTAATTAACCTTAAAATGTAGTTCTCATTTACATACCTTAAAAACTATGTTCATTTTTCAACAAAAAAAAAACACGTTTTAGGAGGTTTTTGCAAATACCTCAAAAAATAAGTATTTTATCGCAAAATACTTATTAATACTTAAGTATTTTATCTTAGCAAAAATATAGCCCATTAAAAATTGCAAAAATGGTGTATGTATAAACTCTCTAGACCCAGTGGAATCAAAGTTGCAGCTAATGAAAAATAGGTTCATATCCGTCAAATTTCAAACTGAATATTTCAACTTGAAATAACCAAAAATTGATGCACTTTTTGAAGAAAACTCATTACACTTTTTTCAAGTTATTAAAAAAATATTTATTTCTGTGTTTTTAAAAAAGGTTCTAGCATCAAAAGTAAGAGAGTTACGCTCACAATAAAGATGGTCTCTTTTTTGTCAAAAAACTGGGGAAAATAACCCCCTAATTACCATATTAAATCAAATTAATCGTTACCGCTTCAAAAGTTACTTTACTTATGTATTATTTATATGATCTGTAAGTATCATCGGTTCAAACGGCTTATTTTTAAAAAAAATTTGGTTTAAATTAATGTTTTTTTACTTTTTAATTTTGAAAAAATGGTTTTTTCAAAATAACTTAAAATTTGTAAGAATAAAAAAATGTAGTAGGGTTTGCTTTTCTGAATATTTCAGATTTTTTTGTTTTTCTGCAAGGCAAAAATTTTTTTAGATATGGCTGTTCAAAATTGGCCTACACTAGTGATTATTGGCTAGTTCAAGTCTTTTCAACTACAGCCCCTTCAAAACTAAGCGGTTTGAACCAATGAAACTAGCAGATCATATATAAACAATACATACACGAGTAAAGTAACTTGTGAAGTGGTAACGATTAATTTCATTTTTGATGCTAATTAGGGGGTGATATTCACGTTTTTTTTACCAAAAAAAAAGGACCAACTTTATTTTGAGCGTAACTCCTTTACTTTTAATGCTAGAACATTAAAAAAAAATAAACAAAAATAAACCTTTTTTTAATAACTAGAGAAAGTTGTAATGAGTTTTCTTCAAAAAGTGATTCATTTTGTGGTTATTTCACGTTGAAATATTCGATTTGGATTTGGCGAGTATAAACCTATTTTTTATTACTTAGAACTTTTCTCTTACTGGGCTTAGGGATCTCACACATACACCATTTTTTTCACTTTTTTATGGGGTATATTTTTGCTAGGAATGTTTTTTCGATAAAATACTTACTTTTGATTTATTTGCAAAAAACCGCCTAAAACCGTGCTTTTTTGTGGAAAAATAAACGTATTTACTCGCAAGTAACTCGAAAAGTATTAACTTTTTGAAAAAAATGCTATAGAATAAAAGTTGCTTAGAATTAGTCATTTTATCCCTTTCCGGGACATATTTTGAACGTATATGTTTTCACCCCGCATAAAGGGTGAAACTCACCCCCATGGCAAAAAGCACACATCGGCCCAATATCACTTTTCTTCTTTGACATGTTATCTATGTGTATGCTAAATTTCATGGCAATCCAAGCGGTTCTTTAAAACTTGGTGGAAAAACCGTGATTCAATGTACCTATTATAAGTTGCTAAGTGACACAATAAATCACAATCACAAAGAAAAATAATCTCCACTCCACTTTAAAATCATTTTTAATAATTAAATGTTTTTTTAAATTTTTATTTTAAGATAATAGTCTTTCTTTAGTCAATGGCTGTGAAATAATTTCTTAATTGTTATAAATAAAAACACTACGAATTAAGAAAACAAAAACAATTATCTCGGCTTCAGTTCGTCGTAGAAAATTTTTATCGTATTTTAAATCTTCGTTTTGTCTTCAGCAACAATAATCTGCAAGTTAGAAACTCATAGGATGTACAGGGGCCGCTTCAGTTCTAACTGTTTATAACGACATTTGCCCCCTTATTTTCAAACCCAAAATAAGAGGTTGACAATGTTTTACGCATTTATTTGCATCAGAATATGAAAATATAAGTCTTTCGAAGGAGAGTGGAGCTAAGATTAACTCTCCACGACATTTGACCTCTAGGGATAAACAATTTATAATATCTAAGCAACAAGTTCACCAATCGGGCTTAATTTTTTTATGTTTGGAATTAAAATCTTCATTTGAATTCTTCATTTTAAATCCTTAAAGAATCAAAAAAAGTTATTTTTACAATAATTCATGCAATTACAAAAACGGCCATTTTGGGCATTTTGCAATAACAAATTAACGAAACTAAACTTGCCATAGCTCAAATTGTGTATTTTTTAATTTACTACAACTTTCTACTAAAAAGTTTTTTTAATGAATATTCTTAGTTAGAAAAGGTTTTTCTCTAAAATGAAGTTGCAAAATTAAAAATCTTTAAAAATTGCAAATTTAACAATTGAAAAACGCCATAATTAAAAAAGCGGACAAACTGTTTGGTTAAATTTTAGTAGAAGTTATTCCTGGCATGGTCCCTTACAACACCTGATAGGTTTCAAAAATTCCTAAATTATATCCTGAAATCGACCTAATTTTATTAATACCATTATTTAATCGAAATTGTTAAGATTTTAATATTTCAGCGTTTTTAAGTATGTGCGATAAATAATTCACAAAATATTCATCTTAATTAATGAATAAACAGTTCCACACAAAATGTTTTGCAGAAATAACCGTTACCAAACAAAAGTACTTAATTGTTCAAAATGACCATCACCTTGTTGAAGAGACTCCGTCATTGTCATATTCAGTAATAAGACATATTCATTTTATTTTTCGTATTATATTATTCAGACCTATTATTTTAAAAATATGAAGTTTTTGGTGGTGATAATCATGAATAATTACTTTGATTTTAAATAGTTATTTTTGTACGTTATATTAAAAAATCTAACAATACGAATATAAATACGAATTTAAAACCGAGTTTTAGTTTATAGTAGCTTTATTTACTTGTTGTGTTAAAATACCTATTTCTAACAATTACATAACATAATCGATGCTCCTCTTATACCGAAAGGTGTCGAGGTGTCTTCTTTACTGGTTATTCTCTGCGAACTTACGCCACTTTTTTCTCCCCTAGCTCAATCAACGCCCCTAGCTATTTCTTTGGCTTCCTGCCACGATTTTCCTCTAACGATTTCTTACAATTATTAAAGCAAATTCGTCCTCATCAAAGCCATAAATTCCACAAAAAAAAATGAGAAAAGATAAAAAATAAAAAAAGTAAAAAAATATACCTACGCATTCTTACACTCTTCGTCGAGGCACTTACGATTGGAAAGTTATGTTACAAAAAAGGGGCGTAGAGATGCATCAAGTCAAACTAGTTTGATTTTATTCAACAAACTTGACTTGACTTGAAAACCAAACTTTTTTGCAAAAATGTTTGACTTGACTTGATTTCGATATATTTAGGTTTGACTTGAAATCAAACTTCTTCAAACAGTTTGAAGTTTGAATATCATATTGCTCAACGTGTTTATTTCCAAATACCAACTTTTGTTTTGACATATTTGGATAGGTCTGCTTCTGTACTCTCATACTACGCAAATTAGTTTTTTAGTTTGTATTAAGAAGTCTATGCTTGGCTTGTTTATTACGTTCGTTTTGAAGTGTGTGCTTTGTGAAATAATATCGGAACCTGAATATTTTTCGGTACAAAATAAGTACCAGAACAAATTGAGTCTGATTTTGAAGGTATTACCACTGCAAAAATTAAGAGAAAAAAAATGTTTAGTCGAAGAAGAATTAATTAAGAAAAATAAATATACCTACTGATTTATTTGATGTTGCTGCTGTTGATTTCAAAACAATGAAAATTGTAAAGTGTATACTTGTATTATCTAAAAATAAAGAACAGAGCTATAAAATAACAAATGAAATAGTGAACTAATTTTTTAAAACGACATTGCAAAGTCGCAAAAAATTCATTAAACCTACTTTATCAAAAATATAATATTTTGTTGTTCCTTCATAAATTTTTGTTAAAGTAGATTGAATTACACTTGGTATGATAAAAAACCATCCAACGAATTCTTTGTTAATCTAGTAACACAAATAACAATATAAAAAAGTGATATCGATAAAACGAAACTTGCCAGCAAACCAATTCTAAGCGTACATACAGAAATCATTTTCAAGAAATTTACGACCCTATTTTGACTATGGCTGCTGTATCAAGTTGCTTTTATATGGCACTCATTGTATTATTAATTTTCTTATTTTAATTGGCAACTAACATGTCTATCTCGACAAAAAGTATATCTACTAAATAAATTATTTTTCAAACTCTTTCAAACTAGTTTGACAAACAGTTTGAATTTTCAAACCTGTACGATTGACCAGATTGACTTGACTTGAATTATTTGTCAGAAGGATTGACTTGAGTTTGACTTGAAAGTAAGTCAAACTCAAGTTTGACTTGAAATTAAGTCAAACTCAAGTTTGACTTGAAATTAAGTCAAACTCAAGTCAATTCCAAACATTCAAGTCAAACTTGTGCAATTCTACGCGACTGATTCCGGATTCATTTTTAAGATAGGTACTTCATTGATTAAAGATATGTATTTTTTGGGCGGTTTATTATTTATTCAGTAATTAAAGATGAATATTTATTTGAATTATTTATCGCACATAATATGTGCCTGTAAGATAAAGGCCTTCTAAGCGAGTTCAAATCTCGGCGCCAACAACGACATTTTCATTTCTAAAAGTGATACGAGCCGTTCACCATGGTCGGACGACCCGTAAAGCCGTCGGTCCTCCTGGGCTAGTGCGCGTAGACACTAGTTACTTAAAACAAGGTTAAGGTAGAATTCCGCACCAAGCGACCGAGACAGGAGACCGCGACAGGCGACAGATAGGTCGCGATAGGCGATAGTTGGTCGCTGGTCTCGGTCGCGGGCTGCAGAACTACCCTGATATAATTGCATTGAGAGCAGTCGTGGGGAGACTCCGCCTATCTGTCGCCTGTCGCGGTCTCCTGTCTCGGTCGCTTGGTGCGGAATTCTACCTTTAAAGTGAGCTCTAATGAGAAAAATAAACGATCTCTTTAATCTATGGTTGACAAAGAAATCCGTATCATCTGAATAGAATAGAGCCAAAACAATTCTTCTGTACAAAAAAGGAGAAATAACTGATCTGGAAAATTACCGACCAATCAGTCTGTTAAACCATCTATATAAGCTTTTCACGAGAGTAATCACCACAAGATTAGACAAGAAATTCTACCTATATCAAAATAGAGAACAAGCTGGAATCAGAGCAAACTTTGGAACCAACGATCACCTCCAAATAATAAAACAACTCATCGAAAAATCCATAGAATAAAACAAGCCCTCAGTTTTAACATTCGTAGATTTCCACAAAGCGTTCGATTCAGTAGAACTCGACAGTGATATAGAAGCACTAAGCGAGAGCCGAATTGATAGCCGATATTCAAGGATAATATGTAATATAGATATATAAAAATCCGGCAAGCTCAATACAACTACACGCTAACAGCAACCAAATAAAAATCCAAAGAGGAATCCGACAAGGTGATACGTTGTCACCTAAACTTTTCATATCGGCTCTAGAAAAACCCTCGAATAAGGTGACAAAGGAATAAATGTGGACGGAGAGATGCTACACCACCTAAGCTACACAGACGATTTGGGACAAATAAAGAAAATGTTGGAAGAACTTAGTATAGCCGGTCATAAAATATACTTAAAAATGAATATAACAAAACCAAAATATATGACGAACTTAGTACCAAGTAAACACCTTGAAATACAAAATGAACAAATAGTACTGGTAGACAAATATACAGGGTGTCCCAAAAGTAGCGGAACGGTCGAATATATCTCGAAATAAACATGGTATTAAAAAACTGAAAACTGAAAAATCTATCGAATGACAAAAAACAAGACCCCCCACTCCACTCCCTGGAGGTGGGGCGGGAGGTAACTTTGAAATCTTAAATGGAGACCCCAAGTTTTTATTTCAGATTTTGATTCCTTACCTAAAAGTAAGTAACTTTTATTCGACACATTTTTTTGAACTATGGATAGATGGCGCTATAATCGAAAACAATCATTTTTATCTTCATGTCATAGGTAAATAATAGAAACGGTCTAATGTCTCGAGAAATACACTTCCAAAGGAAAAACAAAAAATACGAATTTAATATTTTTCAAAAACCTATCGAATGGCACCAAACACGACCCCCACTCCACAAACTGGAGGTGGGGTGGGGGGCGGGGGTAACTCTAAGATCTTAAATAGCAATCCCCGTTTATTATTGCAGATTTGGATTCGTCATGAAAAATTAAGCAACATTTGTTCGAAACAATTAGAATCGTTGATAGATGGCGCTAATAAATAGTCGTTTTCCAATTATAGCGCTATCTGTCAAAATTTTTAAACAATGTTTTAAATAAATGTTGCTCAATTTTTCATGATTAATCCAAATCTGCAATAAAAAATATAGGTTGCCATTTAACATTTTAATGTTAACCCCCATCCCACCTATCGGGGGTTGGATCGAGGATCATGTTTGGTGTTATTCGATAGGTTTTTGAAGAATATTAAACACATATTTTTTGGTTTTTCATTTAAAAGTGTATTTCTTGAGATATTAGAGCGTTTTTATAATTTACCTACGGTATTACAATAAATTGTTCTTTTTTTTTCAATTATAGCGCCATCTGTCCACAATTCGAAAAAATCTCTCAAATAAAAGTTGCTTACTTTTACATAAGAAATCAGAATCTGCAATAAAAACTGGCGGTTTCTATTTAAGATTTTAAAGGTACCCCCACACCCCACCTCCAGGGGGTGAAGTGGGGGATTGCATTTGGTGTCATTGGATAGATTTTTAAAAAATATTGAAAACCAGTTTTTCGCTCCGATGTTTACTTCGCGAAATATTCGACCGTTCCGCTACTTTTGGGACACTCTGTATATATAATATACCGGGGTCACAAAATTAAGACAGGTAAGGACAATTAAACAAACGAAGTATCCAGAAGAATAATACAAGGATGGGCAGCATACGGAGCTATTAGGAAGGTTTTTAAGAGTGACATTCCATCAATATGAAGAAAAAAGTTTTCGACCAATGTGCTACCGGGGATGACCTATGGTGCAGAAACATTATCGCTCACAAAGAAAAACGCACAAAAACTAAGAGCAGCGCAAAGAAGAATGGAGCTGTCAATGATAGGGGCCACTCTACGAGACAGGATTAGAAACGAAGATCTACGAGCTAAGACCAAAGTACCAAAGTCATAGACACGGCATTGAAAGAAGCTGTAATTTAAAATGGAAATAGGCTGGACACGTTTCCAGAATGAAGGACGGAAGACAGACTCGCAAACTAGTTCAATGGAGAGCAGGAGCCGATGAAATTAGCAGAGGAAGACCAACACGATGGAAAGACGACTTACGAAAGACAACAAAAAACTGGATACAGAAAGCACAAGATAGAACACTTTGGAGACAAACAGGGGAGGCCTATGTCCAGCAGTGGATCGAGAGAGGATGATGATGATGAATGTACAGGGTGTTGTTTCTGGGTCGGAAAATGTTTCCAAAATTTTTTAATTCGAACCTTGATTTCTTATAATTATAGATCAATTATAAAGAAAATAATACAATGTGGTTAAAAAGTTATCAACCAAATAAGAAGTTAGCAAAATTTATAAAACACCCAGTATCCTTGTTATTGATTAAGTAAGACCCATTAAATATGGGGTTCTTGATATCAACCAAGTCTTCCCTTTTTTCAGTTAAGGTATGTTACTTTCCGAAGAAACACCTTGTATATCATTATAAAACATTTCCCGTTTTATTGACGAAACTAGGACTCTTTTTTTATTTCAGTAGGATTCCCCTTGATATTTATTTAAATTTATACATTTTAATATCAAGTTTATAATCTATTATAAACTTTGTTATCTTGCAAACTAGATAAACTTCTTTCAACCCTTTCAATATCGTTCGAAAATCAAGTTTCATTTCTCACGAGAATGATATTAACAGTAACATCGTTGACCAGTGGTCATTCCGTCCTGAAATTAACCTAAGTGTCCGGCAAAACAAGTGTATCAACCCCGAACCTTGACCATAACTTGCTCTTACCCTTTCCTTGGGGTCCTATAGAGCTCCTTAAGCGGACTAACCTGTTCCCCGCGAAACAAATTTGCTGTAATTCTGTTATCGAATTTGATACGAGGGGCGACAGAGTGATAGGGTGAAAATATAGATTTTAGTTTTCAATCAGTGCTTGTGTCACCAGTGATAAGTGCGTGCAAGTTTTGTCGAATGGTGCTTTATTGCCAAAAGAAAATATACTTGAATTAAAAAAAAGTTATCCAGTTAGCTTCTTGGGAACGCGATAAATTTCAGCCTTCCTTAGTGAACGTGCATGTAATTTACTCTCTTAATCTAACATTTTTTGTAAAATGTAAGTAGTTGATAGGAATTTATCGATACTGGATTAAAATGTGTTTAATACATAAAACTGAACATTTCTTTGTTCAAAATTTTTGGAAAATTTAACATATTAAGGATTATTTCTGTATATTTTAGTTAACTGAAAATCAAAATTTTTATTTTTAAATTTTTTTCTACTTTTAGTATTATCGCATAGGTGTGTTTACGATTTTTTGTGTGGGTGCCTAGTTTGGAGTTAAACGCCCCATATAATAGTTTAGTCATTGACTTTTCCTGATTAATGATTTTTTTTTATTAAGTCATTGACTTGATTTTTTTTTATTTGCATAAGCATATAATTAACATAGTCAGTCATAATTTTCTATGTTAATTTTTAACATCTTTGAATGCCGTCTTCTTAGAGAAGGTTGGCGATGACTTCTGCAAAGTCTTCCCTATTTTGGGCTTTTCTTATTAGACTTTGAAAGTTTAATCCGGTCCATTCTTTGATGTTGCGCAGCCAGGTCATTTGTCGTCTTAGTACCTTCTTTAAAGGTAAAATATTGCAAAACCTCTAAATGTTAAAGAACTGCTTGGATTGACATGAAATTTGGCATACACATAGCTAACAAGTCAAAGAAAAAAAGTAATATTGTGCCGATGTGTGCTTTTGCACTAGGGCTGAGTTTCATCCCCTATTGGGGGTGAAAAATATATGTTCGAAGTAAGTCCGGAAATGGATAACATGACTAATTCTAAGTAACTTTTGTTCTATAAAGTCTTTTCACCAAGTTAATACTTTTCGAGTTATTTGCGAGTGAATATGTTAATTTTTCTACAAAATAACCACGTTTTCAGACGGTTTTTCGCAAATAACTCAAAAAGTAAGTATTAGGTGGGAAAAAAATTCTTATCATAAATATAGCACGTAAAAAAGTGAAAAACTTGGTGTATATATTATGTCACTGTACCTAGCAGAAGCAGAGTTATAGCTAATGGAAAATAGGTTCATATTCGTCAAATTCCAAATCGTATATTTTAACGTGCCATAACCAAAAAACGAAGCACTGTTTTGGGGAAAACTCTATTTAACTTTTTTAAAGTGTTTAGAAAATGCTTATTTTTGTTTTTTTAAAAAGATTTTTTAGTATCAAAAGTAAACAAGTTACGCTCAAAATAAAGTTGGTCCCTTTTTTTGGTAAGAAATCGGAAAAATCACCCGCTAATTAGCATTTCAAATGAGCTTAATTGTTATCACTTCACAAGTTTTTTACTCGCGTATGTATTGATCATACGATCTGTAAGTTTCATCGGTTCGAAGTCCTTATTTTTGAAAGAGCTGTAGTTAAAAAGGCTTGAACAAGTCACTTACACGAGTGTATGCAAATTTAGAAACACCGAATCTCTATATATAAAAAAACCGCGGAGTGCTACCATTTAAAGGGGTGCGTTTTTGAGAAATGGGTGAATTAGTCCCTGGGCACAGGTTACATTAGGGTGAGTTCTATGCACTTTTGGTACAAACATGTTTACATAAAAATTGATCCTGGCTAAATTTCCTATCTAAATATAACTTTTTGAAGTCAAAGATACTTTTTTTTTACAAAAATATATTCAAAAGAAAAAGCACAAAGAAACCCAAAAGAAATAAATTTTGTTCTCTGTCCCATAACTTTTGTCCACGGGGATATAGGTATAGGCATTGCTTCACATAAAAAAACTTACATATTTTCTCTTTAAAATGATGTTTGGTAGAGGTCATTAGGATTTACAGTTTTCAAAATATGATTTTTGAAAATTCGCCACTCACAGCAATTTTGGGCAATTTTCCTTGTTATTTCGCAAATATTGTTCGGTAACTTTTTTCTACGTAACTTTAGGCATATGCAACGGTGCATATAGGAGGAATAGAAATCAATTACCTTTAAAATGTTCTGCAGTATAATGTTGTACGACTTCTTTTAAAGAGGTTATATTTTTCAAGATTTTATAATTTTAACGAGATTTTATATTTTTTACGATTATTTTTTAAATTTCCCATTATAACTTTTTTTCTACATTTAGGTGTATATATTATATAATAAAAAGAAATCTTATTCTGTTTACTTTAAAATGATGTATTATAAAAAATTCTAGGATTATTGTTGAATAAGATATGCTTTTTCAAAATGTACCTAATAAATACTTGCAACGCTTTTTGATTTTAAGATTATTTTTTAAATTTCTCATTATAACTTTTTTATGTGATTGTGTGTTATGATTGAATCTGATTTTTTAAAGGTAATACTTTTAATTTACTTGACTCTGCCGGGCAAACTTCAAAATATGGATTAATACCAATATTTACTATCAAAGCTCCTGCACCACAAGCTTTGCTTGAAAAAATAGCATGTAAATGTAGCAAAGGATGTACAAAAAACTGCGGTTGTAGGAGATATGAATTAGTTGTTCAATATTCTGCAAAGGATGCATCTGCATGGGTACTAATTGTGGAAAATCTAAGATAACTGAGGTGTCAGAGGAAGATATTGAAGCTAATGCTAACAAAGAGATGGACTTTGATTTTGAAAATTTTGTAAATGTCAAAGTTTAAATAATTTTAACTAAAGTGATGTTTTCTAAGACTAATGTTTATGTAATTTTTGTAAAAGAACTAATTTTAAATAATCCAGGTAAAAAAATATCAAAGAATCACTCGGTTTCCATTATTTAAATATAGATGTTACACCATTTTAAAGAACAGAAAGTAAGCCCTCTTTATTGAGCAATATAATATAGTATATTCATGTACAAGAAAAAAAAGTTATAATGAGAAATTTAAAAAATAATCCTAAAATCAAAAATAATCCTAGAATTTTTTGTAATACACATTTTAAAGTAAACAAAATAAACTTTTTTTATTATATAATATAATATAAAATATACCTAAATGTAGAAGAAAAAAAGTTAAAATGAGAAATTTCAAAAATAATCGTAAAAAATAATATTTTTTTATATTAGGTATTAGTATATATAAGGTGCATATTAGGTATATAGTATATAAAATATAATATTATATTATAATATATTATATATTATATAATAATATTATTTTATTTTTATATTATATTATAAAAAATCGTTAAAAGTATAAAACTTTGAGAAACCATAATCTCTTTAAAAAAAAAGTCGTACAACATTATACAGTAAACCATTTTAAAGGTAATTGATTTCTATTCCTATTACCTGTACCATTGCATATACCTAAAGTTACGTGGAAAAAAGTTACAGAACAATATGTGCGAAATAACAAGGGCAATTACCCAAAATTGCTGTGAGTGGAGAACTTTGAAAAATCATATTTGGAAAACCATAAATCCTAATTACCTATACTAAACAATATTTTAAAGAAAAAATATCTAGGTTTTTTTTCTGTAAAGCAATGTCTATACCTATATCCTCGTGGACAAAAGTTATGGGACAAAAAATAAAATTTCTTTCTTTTGGGTTTCTTTGTGCTTTTTCTTTTGAATATATTTTTGTAAAAAAAAGTATCATTGACTTAAAAAAGTGATATTTAGATAGAAAATTTAACCAGGAATAATTTTCATGTAGATATGTTTGTACCAAAAGTGCATAGAACTCACTCTAATGTAACCTGTGCCCAGGGACTAATTCACCCATTTCTCAAAAACGCACCCCTTTAAATGGTAGCACTCCTCGGTTTTTTCATATATATATATATATAGATGTCCATTGCTCATATGAAATAATAAAACCCTGTTAACGTTGTAGTTCCTTTTAGCTATTTTATTTTGAATATAATCAATAGCCTATTACAGAAAAACAAAAAATACAAAATATTCAGAAAAGTAAAGCCGACTTTTTTATTGTTTAAGACTTTTGGTAATTCTAACAATTTTTAAGTAATTTTGAAAAACGCATTTTTTTCAAAATTAATTTTTTTTTAAATTTTACTTTAAAACCAAATTTTTTCAAAAATAGGCACTTTGAATCGGTGAAACTTACAGATCATATAAACACAAGATAAGTAAAGTAACTTGTGAAGCGGTAACGATTAATTTCATTTAAGTTGCTAATTGGGGGGTGATCTTCCTGATTTTTTTGCCAAAACAAAAGGGAACAACTTTATTTTGAGCGTAACTTGCTTACATTTGATGCTAGAAATTTTTTTTATAAAAACAGAAATAAAGCTTTTTTAAACACTTTAAAAAAGTTGTAATGTGTTTTCCCCACGAATGCTTCATGATTTGGATATTTCACATCGAATTATTCTATTTGGAATTTTTCGAATATGAACCCATTTTTCATTCTCTGCTTTTGCTAGATATAGAGACCTAATATATACATCGTTTTTTTCACTTTTTTATAGGCTATATTTTTGCTAAGAATATTTTTTTCGACAAAATGCTTACGTCTTGAGTTATTTGCGAAGAACCGTCTAAAAACGTGGTTATTTTGTTGAAAAATACAACATATTCACTTGCAAATAACTCGAAAAGTATTGATTTGGTGAAAAAACTCTATAGAACAAAAGTTGCTTAAAATTAGTCAGCTTATCCATTTCGAGACTTAAGTTGAACAGATATTCTTTCACCCCCGAGATGTGGTGACACCCACCCCCAGGGCAAAAGCACACATTGGTACCATATCACTTTTTTTCTATGACATGTTAGCTATGCGTATGCCAAATTTAATGTCAATCCAAGCGGTTCTTTAAAATTTACAGCAAAAACCGTGAAAGAATGTACTATCTACCCGGGCCGAGTCTTGCTTCTATTTTCCCTTGTTGAAGTAAGTTAAACCTGTTGTGTCTAAATATGTGTCCAAGATAATATGTATTACGTTTCTTGACAATTTCTATGAGTTCACGTTCTCTATTCATACGCCTTAAAACTTCTTCATTTCTCACGCGGTCGGTCCATGGAATTTTCAGAATTTTCAATTTTTAACATACCTAACATTCATCGATCTTGTTTCGTCGACTGAAATTTTATTTTTACAATGCTAACTTGTAGAACCACCGTTTACAAGTGCAGATTGTGGCTGAAATCGTGGTGAATATTATCACTAATAATTGTTTAACATTATAAAACGTTGTGCCTTATTCATAAACTGATAGCCAATTTAACCATTAAAGTTAAAAACTAATTTAAACAACCAATTAGTTGTTAAAGGAGGAAAGCATTCACTTTCTGTCATTTATTAAAGTTGAACTTCTGCCTTTTGATTTACCGAAAAGTTACCTAATCTTAATTAATTAATTAATAGATATTACGTTAAACAATGGTTAAACCTTAAAATCATATTAATACTGTGCTAGATATTCTCCATGCCATACATTGCTGTATGGCATGGAGAGTTGGGCCCTTACAGAGACACTAATGAAAAAATTGGAGGCCAAGCCATTAAGCCCAAGATATATTTTTTTCAAATTTAAAAATTTTAGTTATACATAATTATCAGTAATCTTGTTCTTAATCAGGAAATCTTCATGAAATTAATTTCCATCTTTACATTTTTTTAATTATGACCCGTCCTATAAATAGGACGCTGGGAGTTAGGGTTATTATAATTGAAGGTATGTATGAATGAGTTTCAAACAGTTACGAGAATTAAAAGTTTTATTTACATCTAATAAAAACAAGTTTATTTTTTAAGGTAGTGTATAAAACACTTTTGACATTAAGTAACAGTACATTTTCCACAGTATGTTAGTGAATTGGCTCTACAATTTTCTCATGCAGTGTCGTTTCTCTTCTAATCATACGTCCATAAAAACTTTTGCTGATGATGTACTCGGTCTTCTTATAATACTTCTTGAACTAAAAGACAAATTTAGGTAGAGAACTGCTGCAGAATTGCAGATGGACGAAAATCTAATAAAGTAATACTTGACTTATTAACTCGTTTGTAAAGAAGCCATGCATCTACTAATGCCATAATAACCAACCGTGTAAATATTTGCCATTACCACTTCTTGGCTCTGATTTTAGTGAAATATTTTCCAACAAACCAGTCGTGTTTATCCAGACCTCTCATGTAGATATTTTATAAAAAATTATTAACACTTGAGGTTGACAAATTAAACGTTTTCTTTTGAGCTTGAGATACCATATATTAGCTTGTGCGAGAGGTTCTATATTGTCAAAATTAGTAGCTATGGTAACACACTTTATTATCGTTCCATTTTACAAAAAGTATTTCTCCATTTTACATCAAACTGAACATCATATGAACCACGAGCTTCTTTACTAAGGGTTTTCGTATCTTGTATAGGACACTTCGATATAATCTATTCTCCCGCAAGGTTCCTGTTGCTCGGTATCCACATTTTTGTAAATGAATTAACAAATCTCTGCTGGTAAATAAATGATCAAAAAACTTCCACTGACTTCTACGTTCAACAATGCAATCTAACATATTATCAAGGACTAGTCTTGATCCTAAGGTCCTATCCTAAGATCAAATCCTCACGATCATGTTTAGCGATTGTTTTGGCAGTATAAAAGTAAAAATGATAACAATATCCGCTACTTCCACCAGGAGTCCAAAATTTATAGCCGAATCGAATAGGCTTTCCACATAATAAATTGCTTCAATGAGTTATGTACATATTATTTCACAATCATTTCGTCAATCGACAAATGTTTTTCAAAAACTCCATATTTTTTTAAATTCCGTATTTATCACAAAGAAAAAAGGCCTTGCATTATAAATTTCTTCGTCAAATTAAAAAAAAAAAAAATGTGGCACATATTCAGAGAGAACTCAATACAGTAAGGTCTCTTTTTATGCGGTTTTGAAGTTATGCGGTTTGTATTATATATCCAAAAATTTCTATTATTAAAAACTAATAGTATAATTAATATTAACTACATATTCCCATCCAGATGTCACTAATCTGAAGGTTTGCAATTCGGGTATTCCCCTTGTTCCATGATGTAGCATGTACCTATTACATCAATCTGAGTTTTGCATTGAAAGGTATACGCTCTGAGCTTCGCTGTTGTCACTCCTAGCGGATTACTAATGCAACTTTTACCAATAATTTTTAAATTTATTATTTAATTGTTATCTCAAAAAAGTAATTCAATTGTAATCGGTTTTTTAAAGATTTTGCTAATCATTTTGACGTTGAAATTAATGAAATGACATTAATGAAATATTAATTTCTTACTTCGGATACTTTCACCAATTATCGTGTAGATGGCGCTTAGATTAATTTATAATTACATATTACGAAATATTAAAAAAAATTTAAATTCAGTATTTAAAACGTAAGTATATTTAACGTAAAAATATACACCACAGCTTTGACCAACTAATATTATTTCTTATTAATGTTTTTAATTTCAATGTTTTTAATTAATCACTTTGACATTTATATCAAATTTCCAATGAAAGCTTACAGACTTGTAACTACTGGCGCTCGCGAATTTTTAATTATCCCCTCTACCTACGAGCTCATAGTGTATAACCTGTAATTCTTTTGAAATTAAATTTAAATGTTTAAGTATTTAAGAGTTTAAATGTTGCTGATTTCAAGTTGCAGTATAATAAACAGCACATTTTGATTTCTGGATTGAAACATTTAATTAAGTGTCATAAAGTTTTATGTTTAATTAGAAGAGGTTTTGCAATTTCAATATCGTTAGTCTACGTTTTTAATTCCTTCTTTAAGATTTTATTTGGCCTAATGGAGAAAAAAAAACATCAAACACATACGATTTTTGGTGGACAAACGTCCACCATTTTATGTGATTTTAGAAAACTACGGAACGTATCCCTACTTTTCCAATGCAAGTAAAGTTTTTTTTATGCTACTTTTTTATATGCGCTATTCTGTAGAACGTATCCACCGCATAAAACGAGACCTTATTGTACTTATGTATGTAGATATTTTGATATCGCTAAGTACTATAAGTACCAGGGTCCTATGTATAGGACAATAAAAATAAAATATACTTTAGTGACCACTCTGAAATGTATATTTACGACATATATTTATTATGAGTATCGGATATAAAAAAAGCTTACTCAACTATAATTGACTTAATTAACTCAATTGACTAATTCTATACAGCCTTTGTTCGTCTACAAGAAAATAAAGAATTTTTATTTATTTATTTATTTATTTATTTATTTATTTATTTATTTATTTATTTATTTATTTATTTATTTATTTTTTTATTTATTTATTTATTTATTTATTTATTTATTTATTTATTTATTTATTTATTTATTTATTTATTTATTTATTTATTTATTTATTTATTTAATAACATATTGAAAGATAAAATAGTGCCGAAATGAAATTTTTATTATTAAATGACTGTAAAACTAGACAAGGTCAAGAAATTTGTCCAATGTTTATAACTTTTTTATTGAATGAGTGTTTGTAATTTCATGAAAGAATATTTATTATTCAGTTTACTACATCATAAAATATACAGGGTAAATTATTTCTTAAAACTTAAACAAATTTTAATGGATGAAAAAAAAATAAAAATTTTAGTGTCCTATAAATATGACGCTGGCCAATAATGGGTTTGTAAATATATAGAGAAATATTGCGGATAATTTGGGTTGATCGAATAAGAAATAAAATAGTTTCACATTAAAAAGAGCACAGAAATAACAGAAACGATAAAAATTCGAATGTTACTATAATTTGGTCATGTAATGAGACATCCAGAGAGCTATAACCTGCTTCACCTCATAATATAAGTCAAGATCACTGGAAGAAGAGGCCCAGGTCGAAGAAGAACATTGTGGCTCCGAAATCTTGGTGGTCTCCGGGAGTAGTATCAAGAAACCTCCGCTAATCTGTTTAGAGCTGCCGTAAACAAAGTTATTATTGCCAATATGATCGCCAACGTTCGACTGTCGGACAGGGTACTAAAAGAAGAAGAACGGCGTTAATATACCCACAATATAAATAATGTTCTTTGTTTCTTGGCTAAACGTATCGTTTAATTATACAGGGTGTCCCGAAAAGATTGGTCATAAATTATACCACACATTCTGGGGTCAAGAATAGTTCGATTGAACCTAACTTACCTAAGTACAAATGTGCTCATAAAAAAAGTTACAGCCCTTTGAAGTTACAAAATGAAAATCGATTTTTTTCAATATATCGAAAACTATATTAGAGATTTGTGTCATTCTTATGTCAGGATCATCTTAAAACAAAAGTATAGTGAAGTTTGTCCACCCCATAAAAATTTTATGGGGGTTTTGTTCCTTTAAACCCCCCTCCCCCAAACTTTTGTGTACGTTCCAATTAATTCATTATTGTGATACCATTAGTTACACACAACGTTTCTAAAACTTTTTTAACTCTTAGTATTTTTCGATAAGCCAGTTTTTCTCGAGATGCGGTTTCTATTTTAATATATTTACGTAAAAATTTTATGGAGGTTTTGTTCTTTAAACCTCCCAAACCTTTGTGTACGTTCCAATTAAACTATTATTGTGGTACCATTAGTTAAACACGGTGTTTTTAAAACTTTTTTGCCTGTAGTCTTTTTTTGAAGAGTCACGTTTTATCGAGATGTGGCTTCTTTTTCAAAATATACCTAAATAGTCCATTCTTTCACGGTTTTTGCTCTAAATTTTAAAGAACCGCTTGGATCGACATGAAATTTGGCATACGCATAGCTTATATGCCAAAGAAAAAAAGTGATATTGTGCCGATATGTGCTTTTGCCCTGGGGGTGACTTTCACCCCCACTTGGGGGTGAAAAAATATATGCCCAAAATAAGTCCGGAAATGGATAAACTGACTAATTTTAAGTAACTTTTGTTCTATAGAGCTTTTTCGCCAAGTCAACACTTTTTGAGTTATTTGCGAGTGAATATGTTTATTTTTCAACAAAATAACTACATTTTTAGACGGTTTTTCACAAATAACTCAAAAAGTATTTTGTCGAAAAAAATGTATTAAGCAAAAATATAGCCTGTAAAAAAGTAAAAAAATGGAGTACGCGTTAGGTCTCTGGACTTCGTAGAACCAGAGTTATAGCCAATGAAAAATAGATTCATATTCACCACATTGCAAATAGCATATTTCGAAGTGAAATTTCCAAAAAATTAAGCACCTTTTGGAGAAAACCCATTATAACTTTTTTAAAGTGTTTAAAAACAGCTTTATTTTTATTTTTATAAAAAGTTTCTAGCATTACATTTGAGCAAGTTACGCTCAAAATAAAGTTGGTCCCTTTTGTTTTGGCAAAAAAAAATCGGGCCAAAAAAAAAAGACCACCCCCTAATTAGCAACTTAAATGAAATTAATCGATACCGCTCCACAAATTATTTTACTTATGTTGTGTTTATATCTGTAAGTTTCATCGATTCAAAGTGCTTATTTTTGAAAAAATTTGGATTTAAAGTTAAATTTTTAAAAATTTTAATTTTGAAAAATATTCTTTTTTTTTCAAAATAACTTAAAAATTGTTAGAGATACCAAAAATCTCGAAAAACAAAAAAGGCAGTATTGCTTTACTGAATATCATGTATTTTTTTGTTTTTCTGTTAGACAAAAATTTATTAAGATTTGGTGTTTCTAAATTTGCATACATTCGTGATCAGTGACTCGTTCAACTTTTTTTAACTAAAGCCCTTTCAAAAATAAGAACTTTGAACCGATAAAACTTACAGATCATATAAACAATACATACACGAGTCAAGAAACTTGTGAAGTCGTAACGATTAAGTTCATTTGAGATACTAATTAGGGGATGATTTTCCCGATTTTTTTACCAAAAAAAAGGGACTAACTTTATTTTCAGCGTAACTTGTTTACTTTTGATGCTAGAAATTTTTTTTATTAAACAAAAATGAAGCTTTTTTAAACACTTTAAATAAGTTGTAATGAGTTTTCCCCGAAATGTGCTTCATTTTTGGTTATTTCACGTTAAAGTATTCCATTTGGATTTTTACGAATATTAACCTATTTTTAATTAGCTATAACTCTGCTTCTACTAGGTATAGAGACGTGATATATACACCATTTTGTTTTAGTTTTTTACAGGCTATATTTTTGTTAAGAATGTTTTTTCGACGAAATACTTACTATTTGAGTTATTTGCGAAAAACCGTCTGAAAGCGTGGTTATTTTGTTGAAAAAATGAACATATTCACTGGCAAATAACTCGAAAAGTATTGACTTAGTGAAAAAACTCTATAGAACAAAAGTTACTTAAAATCAGTCAGTTTATCCATTTTCGGACTTATTAAGGACAAATATTTTTTCACCCCCAAGAGGGAGTGAAAACCACCCCCGGGGCAAAAGCACATATCGGCACAATATCACTTTTTTTCTTTGACTTGTTTGCTATGTGTATGCCAAAGTTCAAGTCAATCCAAGCGGTTCTTTAAAATTTAGAGTTTTTGCAATATTTTTTGCACGTTTGATCATTTTTGACTGTTTACCGTGACAGATTTTACGTCAGTAGGTGACATTTACTAGCAACTCGACGGTAAGTAATCCAACTCGACGGTAAGTAATTCACTTACCGTCGAGTTAAAAAATCTCTTAATTTTAATTTATTTTGTGAAAGAATAAAGAAAGCTAACGAATTATTTATTAATATTGAAACTTATGGTACAATTTGTTAATTTTTCTCTTCAAATACGCGATCAAAGTTGAAAACTTGGAAATATCAATGCCATCATAAAGAAAAACGGTGGATTTAAGCATTGAATATTCTGCCCAGAGGCTTCCAGGAGCTTTCAACTGCATATGTCTTTGAACGAAATATGCCAATAGAGTCTTTTCTTCGATTCTTAAATTCTTGCCTTCGCACCATTTTTTAAAACTTTGGTAGGTATTTTGATAACGGATTTTGGATTTTTCGAGAATAATTGCGGAACACCCTTCTTCCCAAGCCCGTTCAATTTCTTTAAATTCACTTTCGCTCATATTTTAATTCATAATAATCAAAATTGTACTTAAAATTATTGACAACTAAATAAAAACTCAATTTTCCATTGTTGTTATACACCCTAGTTACTACCTAACAACCAAAGTATCTATCTTGATAAAATGAATGAAACTAGTCAATATGACGAAAATGTTTAATTTTATAATTTATAATGGTATCAATCGTGCAAAAAACGTTATAAGCATGTCGAACGTTAAGGGTAACCGGAGTCGTCGCTCCGCTCCTCCTCCAAACAATTGTCTTCGATCGGTATAAAACCCTTACCGTTCTCCATACTTAATATACTATTACCGTTAAAGAACGGACTAAAAAATGTAAATTATAAATAAATTTTCAGATTATTAACAGGTCTCTATAATCGTACTTAACCATATTATACAAATATGTGGTGGATTCGACAATTTATATTTAAAATATGTCGATAAACACTGGCTTATCGAAAAAGTACTAAGAGGCAAAAAAGTTTTAGAAACATTGTGTATAACTAATGGAGCCACAATAATAATTTAATTGGAACGTACACAAAAGTTTGGAGGGGTTTAAGGGAACAAAACCCCCATAAAATTTTTAATGGGGTGGAAAAATTTCACTTTAATTTTTTTTAATGTTGCTGCCATAAGAATGGTACATTTGCATTTTCAAAAAAAATCTTTAAGACTTTTCGATATATGAAAAAAAATCGATTTTCATTTTATAACTTCAAAGGGCTGTAACTTTTTTGTGTGCACTATTGTATATAGGTAAGTGAGTTTCAATCAACCTATTTTTGACCCCAGAATCTGTAGTATAATTTATGACCAATCTTTTCGGGACACCCTGTATAATCATCTTGTTTATCACAGGACAAAAACAAATAATTGTGTGTCTTTTTTTTATTCCTATGCAAAAACAGCGTAACAGAATTATTGTTAAACTTTTTAAGCAATTACGTTTTCTTCGTTCCGGAATTTCTGTACCAAGATGAGCGGCAATGCTTTTTCTTTAGAGTATAATATATTATGATTAACACTTCCCTTCTGTTCATAACCATTCTAAAATGAAGATTATACTTTGCACTTCATCCACAATCCGACCCAGATCTTTAACCAAGATGTGAAAACAAAATATAGTTTTTTACATTGGAATCTCTTCCAATAAAATTTGCAGTTGATTCACAAAACTCTAGATTTCTCTCTATGCCATTTGCTTACAGTTCCTGCTTAATATTGGCTTAGAAAAAATACCAAATTTCATTTTTGAGAAATTGGAAAACTACAGATTTTCGTCATAATCATGAACACTGACTCGACATTCCTTTTGGGTGTTTGCCTGTTCTATAATTCTTCTTCATTCTGATCTGTTTCGTGCTTTCTTCTCCAATTTTTTATTTTCGTGGTTGTTATAATAGCATTTTCTATTTGTTCTAGGTAACTTAGCTTCGGTCATACCCTATCATTATTCCCACTTGCACTTGTTTGTTTATTTTGTTTGATATATCACTTTTTTCTATTCTTTCAAACTATGCCTTCCAACAGGAGCCGTCCTATGTGAATGAATGTTATACTAAGTCCTATTATTGCTTTTGTACCTTTGAATATGTGTGGCAACATTTTTCTTTCAAAGGTGGCTAATAATCTTTTAGAGAGTGTCTCTGAATCATGTGTAAGTATCTGTCTATTAAGGTTTTGTATATTTGATATTTTGTTTTTCTTGTGACGTTATCTGATCTTCTTCTTCTTCCTTTTGATAAGTAATTCTGCTTGTTCATTGGAGAATCGATACCTCTATGGAAGGGATAGGATTCTATCTTTTGCGCGATCAGCCGATATATCTTCTACCGATTGGTGATTTATCTCTTGCTATTTTGACCACGCGTGTCTTCTCCATTATACTTATGTTGTTATTCCATTCTTTTTCTCTTTAGTGTCCAGTATATTTGCTTTTTGTACTTGATTTCCCCCTTCTTTTTCCAGGTCTTCTTAGCTGGAAAGTGTAATTCCAAGGTATTTTATTTCCATTACTTGTTTAATAGTGATGCCATAAATTTATATTTTACATCTGATTGGTTCTTTACTGATTACCTACTATTGTTTTTCTTATCTTAGTTGCCTAATTAAGATATGGTAAAATTTAATGGCAGTGAATATTCGCCTCTTCACTTCTGAAATGATGTTAGCAGACCTAAGTAAGTAAATATTTTTACCCTATCAATGTTTTGTTTTCCTATTATTATATTATATACAGGGTGTGTGGTAAAAAATGGGCCATAGCTTAACCTTAGATTCCTGAGGTTAAAATAGATCGAGTTAAGCTAACTTACTTTAGTGCAAAAGTTGATAATACCGAAATACAGGGTGTCAAATTTAAACTTGTTATGGCTGTAGTAAGTTATGGCTGCGAAACATGGGTAGCGACACAGAAATCTGCCAATGCATTAGATGTGTTTGAAAGAAAAGTATTACGTAGGATACTGGGCCCAATAAGTGAAAATAACAACTGGCGAATTAGGTATAATAGAGAAATATACGAGCAATATAGCGAACCAACTCTAGCACAACAATCTAAACTGCAGAGATTACGGTGGGCAGGGCACGTGGTCCGCATGCATGAGAATAGAATTCCCAGAAAATTGCTGAATGCAAGAATGCAGGGAAGAAGGCCTGTTGGAAGACCTAAAAAGAGATGGGAAGACGAAGTCGATGAGGATGCCAGGAACTTCCTGGGAACGCGTTCATTGAAAAGAACAGCGGTAAATCGAAATGATTGGAGAAGCTTATTGAAGGAGGCCAAGGCTTGATTTGGGCTGTAGTGCCATTGGATGGATGGATGGAAATATAAACTTGTATTATATTTATTTTTGAATTTTTCCTGACAGGCATGGGACAACAACACGAAATTTGATAAGTGGTGCTGGTACTGTCCACCCTACTAAATTATGTTAAACAAACGTTTCTAGCTACTACCAGAGGCACACGACGGGGGAATGTGACTGGTTGACACTTCCCAAATTCTACACCACTGGCGGAATTGCTATTTTAGTGCAATTTTTTGATTCTCCAATACTTTCTATACAAATAATATACTCTTCTTCCTTAACGATAAGGCCATTAGTTTTCGAGATATTTGAAGCTAAAGACGAATGAGCATAATACATTAATCAAAATAAGTGTGCTTTTTCATTTTTAACTTCAAATATCTCGAAAACTAATGACTTTATCGTTACGAATAAGGAGTATATTATTTGCATAGAAAGTATTGAAGAATTTAAAAATTATGCTAAAATAGCAGTTTCATCAGTGGCGTAGAATTTGGGAAGGGTCAACCATTCACTTTCCCCTGTCGTACGCCTCTGGTAGTAGCCAGAAACGATTATTTAACATAATTTAGTAGGATGTACAGTACCTACACTTTCTGTCAAATATCATAAGGATACGTCAAATAGTTTTATAGTACCGGGCACACATAATTCTTGAAGTTTTAAATATAGAATAAATTATTTAAAAAAGAGAATACTTTATAATAATTTGAAATATCCATGTCGTACTTGGCAGAAAGTGTAGGCACTGTACACCCTACTAAATTATGTTAAATAATAGTTTTTGGCTACTACCAGAGACGTACGACAGGGGAAAGTGAATGGTTGACCCTTCCCAAATTCTACACCCCTGGCGGAATTGCTATTTTAGTGAAATTTTTGGATCCTCCAATACTTTCTATGTAAATAATATACTCTTCATTCGTAACGATAAAGTCATTAGTTTTCGAGATATTTGAAGTTAAAAATGAAAAGGCACACTTATTTTGATTAATGTATTATGCTCCTTCGTTTTAAGCTTAAAATATCTCGAAAAATAATGGATTTATCGTTACGAATAAAGAGTATGTTATTTGCATAGAAAGTATTGGAGAATCAATAAATTGCACTAAAATATCAATTGCGCCACTGGCATAGAATTTGGGAAGGGTCAACCATTCACGTTCCCCCGTCGTACGCCTCTGGTAGTAGCCAGAAACGTTTGTTGAACATAATTTAGTAGGGTATACAGTACCAGCATCATTTACCAAATTTCGTGTTGTTGTCAATTGCCTGTCAGGATATATTTAAAAATAAATAAAATAAAAGTTTAACTTTGACACCCTGTACTTCGGTTATTATCAACTTTTGTACTAAGGTAAGTTAGCTTAAATCTACATATTTTAATCTCAGGAATCTCAGGTTAAGCTATGGCCCATTCTTTACCAAACACCCTGTATATATTAGACTTGTATCTGCCTTATTTCTGCTCTTTTAGTTTGTCTTCTTGATTTTACGATTATGTCAACATGATCTGAAAACCCTTTTATTAATAATTATCATGTCTCGAGTATTGACTGTTAAAGAAGATACATGATAGGGCATCTTGATGACGTAGTTCCTTTTTCACTTCTATTCTTTCTGTCAACTGTAAACTTTCTTGTTATCAACTTTCTTGTCTCGAATGTGATGAACAGTATATAGGGTAAACATCGAAGTGGTTAAAACAAAAAAATAACTAAGCACAAAAGTGACTGCAAAATAGAGAAAATTCTTGTGCAGAAGCACACAATACCAACACAACAAGCCATACATTTATTTTATCAGATATCATGATCTTAAATATAGAAAATAATTATAAAAAAAATTATTTCTCGAAATGTACCACAACAACAAAAACAAAAAGTCAATTAGTTATAAGACAGATACTTGCAAGTGACATGGATTTCAATATTTTAAAATTTCAATTAACTTAAAATATACAGAGAGAGTCTGTAAAGTGGAATAAATTCAATATCTCAAATACTAATTGTTTTTTTTTGGAAAATGCTCAGACCCGTCGATTAGTATTTCAAATTGTCCTTTTTGACATTCAATAATAATGTATACAGGGTGTCCCAATTTAGAGATATGACGTCATCGTCGATTTTCTTAAATGGCAACACTGTCATTTTGATAGCTAATTTGATAGGGTTTGTCAAGTTATACATAACTGCAAAATATCAAATTTTTATTCTCTACCATTTACAAGATAATAGAAAATAACAAAGTTATATCTGTAATTTGGAATATATTCAATAATTAAAATACTAACTGTTTTTTTGAAAAATTCTCAGACCCGTCGATTAGTATATCAAATTGTCCTTTTTGACATATAATAATAATGTATACAGGGTGTCCCAATTTAGAGATATGACGTCATCGTTGATTTTCTTAAATGACAACACTGTCATTTTGATAGCTATTTTGATAGGGTGTGTAAAGTTATACACAACTGCAAAATTTCAAATTTGTATTCTCTACCATTTAGATGATAATAAAAAATAACAAAGTTATGAAAAAGAAGTAATCAACTAATAATTGAATTTAATTATTTCAATAAATTAAGCAAAAACTCATAATGTTGCCCTCAATTATTGTCAAATTGTCAATGGGCAACGTTATGAGCATTTTCTTAATTGAAATAAATAAATTCAATTATTATTTGATTACTTTTTGTTCTTCATAACTTTGTTATTTTTTATTATCTTGTAAATGGTAGGGAATAAAAATTTGAAATTTTTCAGATTCTATAACTTTACACACGCTATCAAAATAGCTATCAAAATGATAGTGTTGCCATTTAAGAAAATCAACGATGACGTCATATCTCTAAATTGGGATACCCTGTATACATTATTATTATATGTCAAAAATGACAATTTGATATACTAATCGACGGGTCTGAGCATTTTTCAAAAAAACAGTTAGTATTTTAATTATTGAATATATTCCAAATTACAGATATAACTTTGTTATTTTCTCTTATCTTGTAAATGGTAGAGAATAAAAATTTGATATTTTGCAGTTATGTATAACTTTACAAACCCTATCAAATTAGCTATCAAAATGACAGTGTTGCCATTTAATAAAATCGACGATGACGTCATATCTCTAAATTGGGACACCCTGTATACATTTTATTGAATACCAAAAAGGACAATTTGAAATACTAATCGACGGGTCTGAGCATTTTCCAAAAAAACAATTAGTATTTGAGATATTGAATTTATTCCACTTTACAGACTCTCTCTGTATATAGTCGGTTCGCTAAACTCAGACACAACTGGCTAGTGATTTTAGTAAGTAATTTTGCCAATTTGATGAAATCGGCAAAAAAATAATTACTAAATAGTTAGTAATTTTGTTAATTTTTGCAAAATCGGCAAAATCATACCTAACAGTTAGTTCGATAACAAAACTAGTTAGTTGGCACTAATGTCACATGTAGAAAAAAAGCAACAAAATCAGTTCCGCTTCGGATACTTGATGCCATTTATGTTTGGCCGCCCGCGCCGATAGAATTAGTTTCACAAAATAATAAACCAGGGCATTTAGAACAAGAAACACCGGATCGATTTTTAAATACAGCACCTACAGACTTGCAACTTTTTGCATTGTGTTTAGCATGAGGTCAGGAAAAAGTCTATACACGGTGATTGATTAGTAGGGTAAAGCTCAATAGCTCCGCTATAGTAATAGATAGCAATAAAAGTTAATAACAAAAATTTTAGCCACCTTTGAGCTTCACATTACAAAATTAGTTAGAATGTTACAGGGTGTTCGATAACACAGTGGCAGACCTAACTTATGTTTTTTTAAATAGAACACCCTATATTTTACTTTATATTCGAACTCCTGTAACTTCTCCATCACAAAAATATAAAGGTTTTAATGTTATACAGGGTATTTACAAAGTTATAACCAACTCCCTGTATAAATAAAATAAGCACAACAGCAATGGTTTATTAATGCCATATTTATTTATTTATTGTCAAAAATTTTAAGAATTATTGATATTGCTAATTTTTTTTATATCAAATACAGGGTGAGTCAAAACGCAAGTACATTATTTTCTCAGTAATGTTAAATGGAACACCCTGTATTTTATATCATTATTGAAAAGTAACATTAACGTACTTTAATTTTTATATAACATTCTCTATGCCCAAATTTATTAGTTTTCGAGATATTTTCATTTTTCAGAGCAAATTATTTTAGGTGTTTAAATTTATCTAAATTTTAAGTAAGCCATGACTGAATTGACAATTGAAGATTACCGATTATCAATCCGGTAATCAATGTAACACTGTAGCAAATAAAGAAATAAAAATAATTTATTAGTTATACATTTTACAAACAAAAACACAACCACTACATGCAACATTTTTCAAACAATTAAAAACTATCTTTTTATGTAGATGCAACAAATAAACAAAGAAAATTAGAAAATAAATTTTACAAAAAAACACACAAACACCAAATACAATATTTTGTGAAGACAATTAAACACTACTTTTGTATGTAAATGTAACAATATAACAAATAAAGAACGAAACATAATTATTTATCAGTAATACATTTTGCAAAAAAACATGTTTGAAAAAATTAGAAGCTACTTTTAATAAAATATTTTTAATATTTAATTACATAAGGTTTTCAAAATTATCTCCTAACACATTTATGTACGCCTAAAAACGATCATTGAATGAGCTACTTACTCTACGGAGCATTTGTAAATTAACACATCGAAATACACTGTGTATTCTATTTTTCATCTCATCCCTTGTTGTTGGAGGTATTTTATAAACTTCATTATTAACGTAACCCCAAAAAAATCAGTCCAGTTTATTAAATTCTGGTGATTTGGGTGGCCACGCTACTGGTCCATTGAAAAATGAAAATATCTCGAAAACTAATAAATTTAGACATAGGGAATGTTATCTAAAAATTAAAGTACGGTAATGGTACTTTTCAATAGTGATATAAAATACAGGGTATTCCATTTAAAATTACTGAGAAAATAATGTACTTGCGTTTTAACTCACCCTGTATTTGATATAAAGAAAATTAGCAATATCGACCATTCTTAAAAATTTTGACAATACGTTAAAAAATATGGCATTAATAAACCACTGTTGTTTTGCTTATTTTTATTTATACAGGGAGTTGAACTTGTTACGATTTTCATATAAAATTGGTTATAACTTTGTAAATACCCTATATAACATAACAAACTTTTATATTTTTGTGATGGAGAAATTAACAGGATTTCGAATTTAAAATAAAATATAGAGTGTTCCATCTACAAAAAACATAAGTTTGGTCTGCCACTGTGTTATCGAACACCCTGTAACATTCTATCTAATTTTGTAATGTGAAGCTCAAAGGTGGCTAAAATTTTTGTTATTAACTTTTATTGCTATCTGTTACTATAGCGGAGCTATTGAGCTTTACCCTACCAATCAATCACCCTGTATTAGAAAAATAAGTATATTAAGGTTCAGATTTTATTACTCAGGGGTTTTGGGGTCGCTGAACACGAACGTGCCAGCCGAACCAACACCCGGAGCACATGGGCCTAGGGACACTGCTAAGGCACTCATCTCTAGTTTAGAGGGTTATCAGCATTAAATTGATGCAAAGGATTACTAGAGTATTTTTGAGGTTGTTGAATATGAATACGCCATTAGAAACGACACTCGGAGGACCTGATATCTAGGGTTACGCGTCATCTTCTGGGATTTTAAGGGTTTTCGCCAATAAATTGATGCAAACAGAATACACAGGGAGTTTTTGGAGGTTTACGGTAAAGAGGCCGAAATCATTAGACCGAAAGCAGTAGACCGAACTCATTACACCGAAAAGCACTTTATCGAAACCTCACTAGACCGAACAGTAGGAGACATTAGGTACATAATACAGGGTGCTTAAACAGGATTGTAATCTGAGCAAGGGTAACATCAACCTCCCTTCACCTTTTATCCAGGCTTAGGACTGGCAGCACACAGTAGGTACTACTAGCGAGTTTAGAGTTTTTGCTTTGTTTTTTGTTTTTAGTTGTTTTTGGTTTATTTTTATTTATTATGCACAATACTAAAAATTAAATATTAAAAACAGTTTGGAGGTTTTTTGCTTGCTTTGTTTTTTGTTTATTTTTTGTTTTTATTTGTTTTTGGGTTTATTTTTTTATTTATTATGTACAATAATAAGTAATTAAGTATGTTAGCATGAATTTCTTACCACTAATTTGTTTAACGGATAAAAATTATTTCATATCAGACTGTACAGAGTAACAATTTATACAGTGTAGGTGTAAGTACCTATATAAAATAATACAAAAAAATACAGTAAACAAAAAGACAGATACAAAATCTTAGAAAATTTACTGCAATCTTTCTTACTTTATGTTCCATTTCGGTCTAATGCTGTTCGGTCTAGTGAGGTTTCGGTAAAGTGGCTTTTCGGTCTAATGAGTTTGGTCTACTGATTTCGGTCTAATTGTCGTGTACCGTTTTTGGAACTGCTTAAAACGAATACAACATCAAAACTGAACCCCGGATCACCTGATGCCCTAAGTCACGTCATCTGGAGTTTCGAGAGTTATCGGCATTAAATTGATGCAAATAGATTACTTGGAGATTTGTGGAGCCGCTAAACACGAAAACGCCAGCAGAACCGACCACTAGAGCACATAGTGCCCAGTGTCACTCCTAAGGTACATTTTCTGGAGTTTCGAAGGTTTTTGGCATTAAATTGACGCAAACAGATTACTCGGAGGGTTTTTGGGGTTACTGAATGTGAACACGCCATCAGACCTGACTCACGCAGCACCTGGTGTCTAGGGTCACATCATATTCTGGGGTTTCGCGGATTTCCGGCACTAAATTGATGCAAACAGATTACACGGGGTTTTTTGTGGTCATTGAAAACGAATACGCCATCAGAACCAACCCCCGAAGCACCTGGTTCACACTGGTTCACCTGGTTTTCAGCACTGAATGCTTACATATAGATTACTAAGTGATATTTGAGGTCGCTGAATACAAATAAGCCATCAGAATCTATCCCAGTACTAATTTGTGCCTGAGGTCACTGCTAAGGCATGTCATCTTCTGGAGTTGGAGGGTTTTTGGCTATCACGTACACCGGGGGTCGGTTCTGATGAAGTATTCTTATTCAGCGACACAAAAAATCTTCTAGTAATCTGTTTCCATCAATTTAGTGCCAAATCCCACTAAACTGCAGGTGACATGCCTTAGCAGTGACCCTGGGCACCAGGTGCTACGGAGATTGGTTGAGATGGCGTATTCGTGTTCAGCGGCCCTAAAACCCCCCGAGTAACAATATCTGGCCTGTCATACACTTATTTTGACATGGTTATACACTTTTGTATGCATTTTATGCACTGTAAATGCAATTAAGCATTAATGGGTGCTGTATTTAAAAATCGATCTAGTTTTTCCTAAATGCCCTGGTCTAGTTCCTAAATGGAAATATTGTAACACGCTTGTATCTAAATACAAGTTAATTTTTAGTTTGTTCCTGATGGAGTTCAATATTCATTTCTACCCGGTTTTATCACATAATTTATTGGTATTTTTCTTCCTCTATTAGGCACTTAACAGTCTCTTTCTTTCTGGATATTGCTTTTATGTGTTTTATATTACGTTGACCATTTGTTTTTTAATAGTTTTCCACAGAACGTTTACGTCATATTTTTAATTATTACAGATTAATATTAGGGAAAAAAATTAATTAAAAACGAATGTAATAATTCAAAAAGAAGGATGTAATTTTTTAAAAATATTTCTTAGAAACTATGATCGAATAAACCGGCAACTAATCAAATTATAATTCTAGGCAGAGTTAATTGTTGTAGAAACACGAGTTCCCCGAACACTTAAGACTGGCTTTATTAAGAATTTGCTATTAATCAATATGCTTTCAAGCCATCATTATTCAAAATGGAGGCAAGCGAAACTTTTGCCTTAATTAAACTATATCAAATTGTTGCGGGTGATTGGGGTACGTCCAAATAGTTTCACAATGGAAACTTTGTTGTAACAATGCGTTATCGTAAAAACACCAGCCGGTCGGTTGGCTCCGCCGATGCCTACCCGTTAACTGTCAAAAACAACGGAAAAGGGGGAACTTTTCGATAGTGTGTGAAGTGTGTGTAAAGAAGAAATAAAAGAAAACTACCACATTAATCAAATACATATAAAATTTGGGAAAATAGATGAAGATGGCTACAAAATTTACTACTGTTTTTATTTGATTGGTATTTTTTAGGTGAATTTTTGAACTTTCAGAAGTTGTAATGTAAATATTATACCTACAATACAAATACAATAACTTACAGCTTAAATGATGCAGTCGCTACTTAATAAAACTAGCTTGTGTCAGTGGCTCAATATTTATCAGAAAAAAATTACGTACTGAAATTAAGTTACTATTCTTTTTCTCATAGGCATCTTTCAGTGCGTCACAGTTTTTCGATTTCTTTCTATCGCATTAAATTTTATGTGACAGAAGAAAAGGCACGTCCTTGATTACAGACATTTATAACATTTATTCTAGTTGTCGATAGATGGCGCTATAATCGAAAAAAAACTTATTTACGAATTATATAATATATCTACGAATATAATCTGTACAATTTATAAGACTATACAAATCAAAGAAAATACCATTTTATAAATGCAATAACCACAATTGATTTGTTTTTATGCCAAATTGCAAATAAAATGTGACAACTGTTAGATTTAACTAAAATGTCATGTTAGAATAAATGTTATAAATGTGTATTATCACGAACTTCTATCATTTGTGAGGCACTGAAAAATGCCCATGGAAAGGACTTTATTACGCCCGGTTTCATAATCAACTTAAAGTGAACATTAACTAAAGTTCACTTTAATGTGTATTACAATTCCATTGATAAAGGTACCAACTTAAAATTTAAAGTCCACTTTACCTTACTATGAAATCGGACGTTAGTCTTATAAAATAGCATAAGCTATTTTTAGGGCAGTCAATGAGGGTATTTGGCTCCGAATTCCATCCTACTACATCGATTTACTTGATATTTTCACAGTAAGTAGGAAATAGCTCAAGAAACAAAGTCTACCCTATGCCGATGTGTGCTTTTATCTTGGGGGTGGTTCCCACCCCTTCTCGGGGGTGAAAAATGTTTTGGTTAAAATAGCCACGAAACAGGCTGTAGAACCCAATTTTAAGCAAAAACTTTTCTATAATTTTTTTTGAAACTCTTTGAAAATACTTTTTGAGTTATTCGTGGTTGAAAATTGGCCATTTTCATTGAAACAATACCTTTTGGAACGGTTTTTTGCGAATACCTTAAAAACTATACATCTAACTAAAAAACTATTTAAAACATTTTTGTAAGTTATAAAAAACAAAGAGACACTTGCCTTCATAAATCTTATAGTTATAATACAAAAAGCGATGTGGTAGGTGAAAATAGTTTGTTTTTTGGTACATTCTCAAATTGGTGTATTCAATTTTAAATAACAGAGAAACGGTCGATTTTAGGTGTATAATGCTACCAATATCTTTTGTAGTGATTGAAAAGACCTTTAAAATGAGCTATATTAAAGGTCCAGTACATTAAAACTAAGCGAGATATGCTGCAAACAAAATTGATAACTAATGTATTTTAAGAAAAAACGAGAAGTAATTTTAACCCCCATCCACCAAAATGTAAATGCATCGTTTTTCTTTTACAATGCCTTTTATTATAGTGTTATTTCTATGTTTAAAAAGTTGGACGGGTTTAAAATGCATGGTTTTTGAAAAAAATAAGATCAAATTATAGAGCGCATTTTTAAATTTTCTTAAAAATCTACGGAAAAAAAAATATCACACCAAAATGTAGGGTTGTTTCCGATAAAAATTTCCTTATTATTATTCATTACTGTATCTTTAATCATTTTCAAGATAAATGGAAAAAAAGGAAGATTTTTAAGAAAATTTAAAAATGCGCTCTATAATTTGTTCTTATTTTTTTTTTCAAAAACCATGCGTTTTACACCCGTCTAACTTTTTGAACATAGAAATAACACTACAATAAAACGTATTGTAAAAGGAAAACATTTACATTTTGGTGGATGGGGGTTAAAATTACTTCTCATTTTTTCTTAAAATACATTAGTTATCAATTTTGTTTGCAGCTTATCTCACTTAGTTTTAAGGTAATGGACCTTTACTATACCTCATTTTAAAGGTATTTTCAATCACTACAAAAGGTATTGGTAGCATTATAAACCTAAAATTGACCGTTTCTCTGTTATTTCAAGTTGAATACACCAATTTGAGAATGTACCAAAAAACAAACTATTTTCACCTACCACATCTCTTTTTGTATTATAGATAGAAGATTTATGAAGGCAAGTGTCTCTTTGTTTTTTTTTATAACCTACAAAAATGTTTAAAATAGTTTTTTAGTTAGATGCATAGTTTTTAAGGTATTTGCAAAAAACCGTTCGAAAAGGTATTATGTTTCAATGAAAATAGAAAATTTTCAACCACAAATAACTCAAAAAGTATTGAGTTTTCAAAAAAAAATTATCGAACAGTTTTTGCTTAGATTTAGGTTCTCTAGCGAATTCCGTGGTAATTTTAACCAAAACATTTTCCACCCCTGAGAAGGGGTGGGAACCACCCCCAAGATAAAAGCACACATCGGCATATCGGCATAGAGTAGACTTTGAATTAGGAGATAAATAGAGGCTAGGCCCAAAATTTCATTAAAATCCATGCAGTAGGATATAATTCGGAGGTATTATCCTAACCTTGCTCCCATTGATATGACTGTTCTATTTTTGTGTGTCAAATATATAATATACCATACTTAAATATAAAAAAAAAATTCAGTATTTTATGTATGATTATGATGTCACAGCTAAAATGATGCAGATACGATAAAGTCTTACACAACTTTTCTGTTTGAAATTTGCGAAGTAGGCGTTAGATTAAATTGAAAAACATACTTACTTATGTTTAATTTGACATGCGTCAAATAATAAAATTATTTAAAAATGTGCCTTCCGAACTACGATTAGTGAAAGAAATTTAATTATTACTCACGTAGAAATGGATATAGCCAAAGAAACATATCCCAAATGGTAAATAAATGTTCATCAACCGTTCAGCACATTATTGACCGTTACCGAAATGAAAATAGAGTTGAAAATAAATCAAGGCTAGCTCCTAATAAAATTTTTACCGAACGTGAGGAAAGATGGGTTCTCAGAGAAATAGCAAATGATCCTAAAAAAAGTGCACCAAAATTGCGAGATGAGGTGGAAAGATAGTTCGAATAAGATGTAACCCCGAAACAATTACACGAATATTGCGAAAAAATAATCTACATGGTCGAACTGCTAGAAATAAACCTTTTTCTACGGCCGTGCTAAAAGAGCCACTTTCACGCATGCATTTGGTTTCCGGAAGTTGCACTTTCCCGCACGGCGTGCGTGAAAGTAAAATACCTTGTAGTATGGCATTATAATATATTATAATACATACAATAAACTAATATTTAGATATTATTTACTAATTTATTTCAAATGTATCTTATTGTGTTTATGTTTTAATGAAATTAGCGCGATTATTTTATTCATAGGAGATTCTGACCAATAGAAAGCTACAGAAATCTGAATTAAATCGATAATTTTTGATAATTGCCCGTCGTTAAGTATATTACGTCAGATGCCCTTCGTTGCTACGAAAAAATACATTCAGTGACATTAATAACAATTAATGTTTTAAAAATTATAAAAGTGATGACTTTCAACCGTGAAATATTTCTAAAAACTTTGTGTTTAATTGTACTCATTTGTACTTACATAAATAAATTACAATAAAATTTTGGTTTTGAACAGTTTTATTCATGAAATAATCGTAACAAATTGCACTCGAACTCTAAAATTAATATAGAATTTTAGAGCTCTTGTGCAATTACTACTGATTATTTCATTCATAGGAGATTCTGACCAATAGAAAGCTACAGAAATCTAAATTAAATCGATAATTTTTGATAATTTCCCGTCGTCAAGTATATTACGTCAGATGTCCTTCGTTTCTAGGAAAAAATACATTCAGTGACATTAATAACAATTAATGTTTTAAAAATTATAAAAGTGATGACTTTCAACCGTGAAATATTTATAACAACTGTGTGTTTAATTGTACTAATTTGTACACTTACATAAATAAATTACAATACAATTTTGGTTTTGAACAGTTTTATTCATGAAATAATCGCAACAAATTGCACTCGATCTCTAAAATTAATATAGAACTTTTGCTCTCGTGACATTTTGAAATAATTTCACTCGCCTTCGGCTCGTGAAATTAAAACTGTCAAAGTGACACTCGGGAAAAATTCAATAATTTTAGAGCTCTTGTGCAATTACTACTGATAATTCGATGAAATAAAATTATTTTGACATAATATTTAAAAGTCAGATCAGTAGACAATTACAATGGTTTTGAATCGTTGTCATGGAAACCAATATCTTCATCGTGGTAACCCATTATATTGAAAGTTTGGTTTTGACAACCTTGTCAAAGAATTAATTTGTGTATTTTCCCTTCTAAATAAAAATTGATATAACTCTATTTTTTGTGGCTTTTTTCCTAATGTACGGTCCTAGAAAAAATATTTTTCCTAACGCATGCGGAAAGTGTCTTCCCCGCACTCGACTGCTTGCCCAAACTCCGCTATCGCGTCGTTCGGGTCAACGGCAGTCTCGTGCGTGAAAGTATCACTTTCCTCACTAGTTAGGAAAATAACTATTTATTAGCCAAAGAAATAGGCTTATTAGATTGGTGTTCTCCAGGAAGCATTATAATAAAAATGCGAACTTTTGGAATTCAGTAATATTTGCCTGAAACCAAAATAAACTTGTTTGGATCCGATAGAAAAATATCAGTGTAGATAAAGCCAAATGAAGAACTAAAATTAAAAATATGAAGGCTACGGTGGAGGTGGAGTGATGATGTGGGGGTGTATGTCGTCTGCAGGGGTAGGTACCATTTTATTGAAGGGAATATAAACCAATGCATGTATTGGGATATACTAAGGCAGCATCTCGCCGCTAGTGCTAAAAAATTAGGTATTAATAACAATTATCGTTTTTATCAGGACAATGATCCAACACACATCATATCTGGTTGGTACTTGGTTGCTTTATAATTTCCGAAATGTGGTTAAAACACCAGCCCAGTCACCCGATTTGAATGTTATTGAAAATGTGTGGTTGACATTAAAAAATTAAGTAAATAGTGCCCCTATATCAAATCGAAATGAATTGAAAGTAAAAATTACTGAAGCTTGGGACACGATATCCCCAGAGTACCTACACTAGAAAGTTGGTTGAATCCATGCCTAGACGACTACAAGCTGTAATAATTGATAATGAAGGAGGACCTACAAAATATTAGCAATCATTTTTCAATGCGTCGAGCTTATTGTCTTTATTAATTTTCTTCTTTTAAAATTTGCATCATTTTAGCTGTGACATCAAAATCATCCATAAAATAATTAAATATTTTTTGTTATTTAAGTGTGGTATCTTTGAAACCCAAAAAATAGCTTTTGCTATTTTATAAGAATAATGGTAACTTAATTTCAGTATGTAATTTTTTTCTAATAAATATTAAACCACTGACACAAGCATGCGCGGATCTAAAAATTGACTCATCCCAGATACCTTTGGTATCAAAAAGATTGAGTTCTGGTGGGACTCTTTTCGTGTTACGGATGAAATACGGAAATAGTCTGTTGGGTCATGGGTGGGTGTCCAAGACAATCGGGGGGTCCATGGACTCGTTGACCCCCCCCCTGTATCCGCGCCTGGACACAAGCTAGTTTTATTGAGTAGGGACTGCATCATTTAACCTGTGAGCCACTGTATATATTTTAATTAAAATAACTCCCCTAAGGAGATATACAATCTTTCCTTCAAAATATTTAATCTTTCAATATCGACTTAGTGCCATAATATTAATTAATTGTAATACTTTATTTAAGTAATTTAAATGTCTTTTGGCCCACTTCTGTGGCTAGTTTCATCTATTGATGTAGTAAGATACCACACATTAATTTTTTTTAACCATCAATATTTCAACATTTTTGTTTTAATTCTAATATATATTGCTAGGTTCTCACTAGTGATTATCGGATAGGACGAAAAAGTTTTGATGAATTCTAAATCCATTTGGATAATTAAAAAAAACATTAAAAAAATTATATAGATACCATTTACATTGCTATTTTTTACTTTATTTGTAATGTGAGTTGTAATTATTACATTTGAACTTTACAGTATGAAGGTTCAATCTTTTTTTTATTTTTTTGCTTGGACTATAGTCATTCAGCCAGTCTCAATCAAAAGTAAATATATTAAAGAAATTTTCAATTAGTGAAACATGATTATTATAATAATATTACAATTATTTGTTACTTCTTACTCTACCTACTCATTACAGCTAATGTACATACTCATCATTCTCTTTGCCTTCTCCCTATGCGGGGTCGGCATCCCTAATTGCATTTCTACACGCAATTCTATCTTGGGTCATATCTATGTTAATTCCCTTTACCAACATGTCCTGCCTTATCGTCTCCCCCTGGTCTTCTTCTTCTACTCGTTCCAGAAATCTGCACTTCAGCTATTCTTCGTATTGGGTGACTAACGTCTCGACGTTGAACATGACCAAACCATCTTAACCTATGCTCTCTCATTTTGGCATCAATTGGTGCCACACCTAGACTTCCCCTAATATACTCATTTCTAATTTTCCACATGCATTCGTTGTTCCTCTTTCTTTTTCACTGCCCAACATTCAGTTCCGTAGATCATAGCCGGTCTTATGGCTGTTTTGTAGAATTTTCCCTTCAGCTTCATTGGAATTTTTCTGTCATACAACACGCCACTCGCTTCTTTCCACTTCATCTATCCAGCCCTAATTCTACTGCATGCATCTCCGCCTATTTCTTCATTACTTTGTAATACTGATCCTAGGTACTTAAAACTATTGCTTTTCACAATCATTTCGCCATCCAAAGATGCCCTTTTATTTGTAGTAACTCCATCTTTAAATGAACATTCCAAATACTCTGTTTTTGTCATACTAAGTTTTAAATCTTTTTTCTCCAGAGCTTGTCTCCATTTTTCCAGTTTTTGTTCTGAGTTTCTTTCACTAGTTCCTATTAACACTACATCATCAGCATACATTAGGCACCATGGAATGCTACCCTGTGGTTTCGCTGTTATCTGGTCCAAAACTAATGAGAATAAATAAGGACTAAACACCGAGTCTTGGTGCAGTCCCACTTTCACCTGAAATTTATCAGTCTCTCCCACGCCTGTCCTAACACTAGTCGTTACTCTCTCATACATATCTCTTACAACCTTTACATATTCGCCATTGACTCCTTTCTTATTGAGTGACCACCACAGAATCTCTAGAGGAACTCTATCATATGCTTTCCCAAAATCAATGAATACCTAGCTAGCCAACTTATTCCTGTCTCTCCGAATGCTCTCCATAGTTCCCCAGGAATATCATCTGGTCCGATTGCTGTTCCTTTCTTTATTTTTTGAAGCGCTTGAGCCACTTCCTCGTTTGTTATTCTGGTAATCACTGCTGTTACTGTCTCCGTTAACTTTACAGGCTGTCTGTCAAATTCTTCATTTAATAAACTTTTAAAATACTTTCTTCATCTCTTTTTGACATCCTTTTCGTGAATTAGTATTTTATTATTTTCATCTCGGATACATCTAATCTGATTAAAATCTCTTGCTTTCTTTACTCTCTGTTTGGCTATTTTAAATATCTTTGCTTCGCCTTCCCTGGTATCAAGTTGATCGTATAGGTTTGAATACGCTTCTGCTTTAGCTTTTGCTACTGCTACTTTCGTTTCCTTTTGGGCGACCATATAGTTTTGAAGATCTATGTCCGATCTGGTTTCTTGCCACTTTTCATATAATTTTCCCTTCTCTTTTATTTTTCCTTGTACTTCATTTGACCACCACCAAGTCTCTTTATCCTCAAACTTGTTTCCTGTACATACTCCAGCTAATGTACATACTATGTTAATGTACACACTATGTTAATAAATACTATAGGTACTTATATTATACTTATGGTTATCAATAACACATAGCGTATACATTTTACAAATAAAAATATGAACGTTATAATAATAATATTTTTCTACAACCGTGTTAAAAAATGCAATTTTTAGCACTCCATACGAGCGTTAAATATGCTACTTTAAGGCACTAGTGCTTTAAAAATTTTATGACACTGCAGTTTGTATTGACCGTATAGGCAATTTTGATGCACTGTCAAAAAATGAAATGAAATGTCAGTCAAGTTCAAGTAAAAGTTTTTGTAGATATTGTTCTGTAATTACGTTTGTAGAAAAAATATTGTATGATATGCGTGTTAAAAAGTACATTTTTAAGGCACTCATGTGAATTGCAGAATGAGCGAAGCGAGTTTCACATGCGTGCCTTAAACGTGTACTTTTAACACTTATATCATAAATAACTATTAAAATAATTGCGTTCTTTTTTGTAGTTTTTGTTTGTTTTTTTTTTGTCACTAATAAGATGTCAACCCGGTTTAACAGCTCGTAGGTGGTAAATCCTCTTAGTTATTTTTTTCTTTAATTTTTTTTATATATTTTTTAGATTTTTTTTAATTTAATCATTTTAAACAATTTTTTTTGTTTCATTTTTTTATAATTTTTTGTGTTAATTATTTTTAAATATTTTTTAAACATGTTTTACAAATATAACTAATTACAATAATATTTTAGTATCCGACAAAAAAGATACCAAACAGTCAATAAGTTTATTATAGTCAATTATTAATTAGGTTATTGGTCTATAATAATTATTTTAATTAGGTTATTGGTTAGTTATTTATGCTCCTTGCATTCAAAAAATATGTGGTTTAAGTCGCTTTTAACCTCACACTCTTGACAAATATTCGAATCTGATATGTTTATTTTAAATAATTGTGCAGGATAACATGCATGTCCAAATCTAATGCTACTGAATTCGATTTTAAACAAATGTATTTGCGAGGGAGGGTGAAATTATTATACCAAGATTTTTCATGAATAATCGGTTGTATCAAACTGTATTGTGTTGTTGATACGCTACACTACTTTTCCCAGTGTGTTTTCTAGTTCCCCATCTATTCAGTTCTTAAACAAGCAAAAGAATCTAGAATATAGGGCTGATATTTGGTTACTGTTCCATAAATGAGGGAATTGTTAGCTAATTGGTCGACATGTTCATTATGTGTAAGTCCTGAATGTGCTATGATCCACATAACTTGCATTTTTTGGGTGTGTTTTTTAATCTCAAATAAGATTTTTTTTTATTAAAAAAATGTATGGATTAGAAGTACTCCAAGGTAGTTGAGGTGTTTGAATAGCAGTAAGCACAGATAATGAATCAGTTAAAATTACTGCAGAATTATAGGATGCTAACTTGAAATAAATTAAAGCCTCATATACCGCCGCAGCCTCGGCACTAAAAATGGAGAAATTTCAGGGCAGTTTAAACATTTTTTCTATAAATTTATCTGGAATATAAAAGGCACAACCAGCACAAGTTGAACTTTTGGATGCATCTGTATAAATACAAACAGATTTTGACCAATTTGTGAGGTAGTTGTTTAAAAACAATACGGTTCAATAAAGAGTGCTGATAATAACTGGGTTGTATTATATTATTATCTACTTGATTTACATTAGTAACTTAAAGAAATCTTCGAAATTTACCACTTTATTTGCAACTGCAAGTTCAGTATTATTATTCGCAGTGTTTATTTATTAAATATTTATTTGTTAAATCAAAATAATTTAAAGTACTAATTTCTTTATAGAAACAAGTGTTGTAACATCGAATCTTAAGAAAAATGTTTGGCTGAGATATTCTCTTCTGAATTTAGTGGGCGGTTCCATTGTTTCAATAGGGGTAGATCTCATAGCACTTGTGCAACAACGCAATACTGTGTTTAGAAAAATATCTATGCGACCTAAATTGTTACTAGCCGATCCATACAGTACTGAGCCATAATCCATACCTAATAAATCAGACATATGAACGATAAAATAGAAGACATATTTCAACATGTGCACCCCACCAAGTTTTTGAAATTAATTTAAGAAAATTTAGTGCCTTACTGCATCTATCAAGCATAAAATCAACGTGCAGTTTCCAGGTCAATTTAGTATCCAGAATCATACCCAGATATTTTACTAATTTACAAACAGGAAAGTAATCATCATTTAATTTTATTTGTTCTCTTTGAGGTACATTATGTCTAGTGAATATACAAATATTAGACTTGTTGTTTGCTAACCCAAAACCATTTTTATAACCACTTACGGCAATGTTCATGGATATTTTCCAATGTGTTTAAGACATCATTATATTTTTTAGATTCAGTATAAATACAAAAGTCATCAGCATATTGTAATATATTAAAAAATGAAATATTGTATTTTCCTGTTTTTGTAGAAATTGACAATATTTTGAGCTAGAAGAGAAGGTATTTGGAATCGATGATTCATTTTGTCTTTTAGCATATTTAAATTAACACTGTCATATGCACCTTCAATGTCCAAACATAACATTGGTACATATGTATTGCGAGAATATTCATTTTGAATGAGAGTTACAATAGTAGTGATAATAGCGAATAGTGAATCCATAGTACCACATCCTTGTCTGTAGCCTTACTAAAAATGTGGAAGTAGTTTTTTCTCATTTAACCACCATTCAAGTCTTACTAAAACTTTGAGAATACAAGACGCGTGAAATTGGTCTGTATGATTGTGCCAGATTCGGATCTTTGTTTGGTTTTAAAATTGTAATGACAATAACTTTTTAGGTTCAATCTTCACCTCGGTAGTTTTTTGCTGCCGTTTCAATCGGCTAAGGACCACAAAGATTTTTTCATCTTCTTTATGACTGAGTTTTCCTCCTCGGTCGGTAGGAATGGTGAAACGGATAAGCTTATTAGTAAATTTTAGCTTATCTCCCTCCCAGACCTTGACGATCTTGAAAACGTTTGCACATCTTTTTAAAGTCTTGCTTATCCATTTTGAATGATGATCTTGACACTCAAATGTGAATGCGTTCTAAAAAACTGAAAACACAAATTAAATAAATTATTTTGTTGTTAAGTGGAAATAGAGAAAAATCTTTTAATAGTTTAATTTAATTTACAGATAAACAGAAAGAAGTGTACTTTTGAGTGTGTATACCAGTATGAAGAGAGATTGATCCCATCTACGATACAAACAGACTTCTATTTCTTATGTAGTTTTTAATGATAGAAAAAAACCTTGTCTGTCTGTTGAAAAAATTGTTCAATGTTGCTGTTGGTTTGTAGCCGGAAAATTTAAAAACATCAAATACGAGCACAAAGGACTTTCACACAAAAAATTACATTACAGATAACGAATATTTGATCATGGTAAAGTATAAAAAATACTACCATCTGAAGTGTACGGTTTCATCGGCAACATTGAACAATTTTTCTCAACAGACATACAACATACAAGGTTTTTTTCTATCATTAAAAACTGCATAAGAAAAGTCTTTTTATATCGTACATGGGATCCATTTCTCTTCATAGTGGTATTTTGAACTTTTTGACCATAGCTCTGAAGATGGATTTATAAGCCAAAAGCGCTCAGCTAGGAATTATATATTCTACACACTTCAAAAGTTCACTTCTCCCTGTATATCTATAGTCATAAGTGGGTACAAAATTATTTCAGTCTTTACATTTTTAATTTAATTTGCCTCATTTGTTAACAAAAATTCAGACGTATACGCTCTGAGCTTCGCTGGTGTCGCTTCTAGCGGATTACTAATGCAACTTTGTGTAATTTTTTAATTTATTATTTAATTGTTATCGCTTAATATATACAACGCAAAAAATTAATTAAATTGTAATCGGTTTTTTAAAGATTTTTCTAATCATTTTAACGTTCTATTAATGAAATATTAATTTCTTACTTCGGATACTTTCACAATTGTCGTGTAGATGACGCTTAGATTAATTTATAATTACATATTACGAAATATTAAAAAAACTTAAATTTAGTATTTAAAACGTAAGTATATTTAAGGTAAAAATATACACCACAGCTTTGACCAACTAATATTATTTCCTATTAATGTTTTCACAGTTTTAAATTAATCACTTTGACATTTATGTCAAATTTCCAGTAAAAGCTTACAGACTTGTCACTACTGGCGCTCGCGAATTTTTAATTATCCCCTCTACCTATGAGCTCATAGCGGATATTAAATATTTTAATGTAGATGAATTTATAATGCTATTGTCAATGCCAGATTCTGAAAGAAAGAAAGGGTAAGAAACAAAGAGAAGTCAAAAATGGTTTATTTTGCTCAATAAATCAAACTACAAAAAGAAAATACCAACATTAGTAAATTAATAACATAGCGGACATTCTAACTGTCAAAAACAACGGAAAAGGGGGAATTTTTCGATAGTTTGTGTAAAAAATAAATAATATAAAACTACCACATTAATCAAATACTAATAAAATTTGGGAAAAAATAAACAATGAGGTTCAGAAACTGTTTTCTTGTAACTTGTCTAAGTTAAATGTTATGTTTATGTGGGATTATGGGAAGGTTTATACGGAATCGAATGTTATGTGTATAGGGGATCAAAATAAATTATGATTACAATATGCCAGTTAGTTTTCATAGTTTACAACAGCGGTTCTCAACCTTTTAGCACTGGCGCCCCCTTTGAACACTGAAGATAGCTCACGCCTCCCATCCAGTCAATAATTGGTTGGTTCAAGTTAGAACAGTGAAATTGTGAAACTGACGATGCTAACTCTACGTTAGCAAAAGCTGGGATGCAAAATAAAAATCCAGATATATTTAAATACGAAAGTTTATTGGATGTCTCATTAAACTTAACATTGTTTATTTATTTGAGAAAAATAATAATCAAAAAATCAAATACGCATATAAAGTTGAAAGTCTTATATGAGTGTTTTTGCACTTTCAATGAGACGGTTGGTATTGTCTGTTCTCGACAAGTTTTTCGATTTTCGGTTGAAACTGTGTCAGAGCACACCTCAAGTCACTTTCAACGTCCAGCCTTGAACGGTATTTTGATTTTATATACGCCAATGCAGAAAAACCAGATTCGCAAAGATATGTGGATGAAAACTGGACTATATATATATTCGTATGAACTTTACACATTGCTAAAACATACAATAGATTGTAAGAATATAAATGAAAACATTAAAGGCGGATATTGCTACTGTGGAGCCATTCCATTGCCTCAGGAGTTAGTTCGTGGATTTCGATTAAGCTTCCTTCGAATTGTGTGGCTGGACATGCTTGTGTAATGTGGTGGACTGTTTGTTCAGCAGTATTGCATTTGTCACATAGCGGGCTGTCTGCGATACCCCATTGGTTAAGTGATTTATTGCACACTCCATGACCTGCCCTGATTCGGTTCAGATTACACCATTCTCGACGCGGAAGAGAGAAACCGTTGAGTTTGACTGTGGGATTTCCTATTAGGTGTGCATTGTTCACTTCTTCGTTCCATTCGCTTATCCAATGCTCATCAATTGTGAAATTGTTTGGAAGATTGTTTGCTGTTCTTGTTGGCGGGTTTCGAGATCTCAGCCGCAATTGGCCCTGGTTTAACTGATCTATGTCGGTATTTATTGGCAATGAGGGATTCTTTTGACATTTCTGGTATTGTGATTTAAGGGCAGCTAACCGTCGTGTTTTGGTTGGTGCAATGTTGCTTAGAACTGGAAGCCACTGAGTTGGTGTGCTTTTTATGGTCCCCGTAATATACCTCATTGTCTGATTTAGTTGTGTGTCTAGGACGTTAGTATGGTGACTGTTTAGCCAGACTGGAGCACAATATTCGGCTGTTGAATAGACTAATGCAAGAGCGCTTGTCCTGATTGTGTCTGCATTGGCTCCCCAAGAGGTGTTTGCAAGCTTGTGAATGATATTATTGCGAGTTTTTACTTTAGCTGCAGTTTTATGTAAGTGTTCCTTGAAAGTTAGAGTACGATCCAGTGTTACACCGAGATATTTTGGATTTGGGTTATGTTTTAGGGTAACCCCTTCGCTTTCTATGTTTAGTCTGTAGTTCACTTCCCGGTTATTTAGATGGAAGGCAGTAACTTCTGTTTTTGTGGGATTTGGCTGAAGGCCCCATTTTTTAAAATATGTGTTAACAGTATGTAAGTCGCTTTCTAGGATAGCTTGGGCGTTCTCGATGTTTCTTTCTTGTATGCCTAAAGCCATGTCATCTGCATAAATAAACTTGCGTGAGATTGTCGTGGGAGCGTCTGAGGTGTAAATGTTAAACAGGAGCGGCGATAGAACCGATCCTTGGGGTAACCCATTCTGTAAACTTCTGTATTTACTAGTTTTCCCATTAACGCTAACTTTAAATAATCTGTCACACTGCATTTGATTTATTAGCTTATTAAATGATTGGCATGGTACCATCTGGTACAATTTTAGTAGTAGTCCTTCTTTCCATACCGTGTCGTAAGCACAAGTCAGATCAATGAATGCTACTGCCGTTTTGATTTTCTTTTGGAAGCCATTTTCAATAAATGTGGTTAGAGAAAGAACTTGATCACTGCAGTTCCTTCCTGGCATAAATCCAGCTTGTTCTACGGGAATATTTTCGCTTACAGAGTGTAAAAGTCTTGCGTAGATTATCCTCTCAAAGAATTTATAGCAGACACTTAAAAAGGCGATTGGTCTGTAACTCTCGGGCAATGAAGCATCTTTGCCTGGTTTACAGATTGCGATGACTTTGCTTTGCTTGAATAGTTTGGGGAGCTTTTGCGTCGTCATTATCTGGTTGAAGAAGTCGAGGAGCCACTTTCGAGTTTTTGGACCAATGTGTTTTATGAACTCAGGATATATTTTTTTTACTCCTGCAGCTTTGCGGCACTTAATTAAGTCTAGAGCGTTGAAAAGTTCCTCGGTCTCTATTTGCCTCATGATGGGTAGGCTTTGTTGAGATGCAGTTTTGATCTTTTTGAGCTGATATCGTACTTCTCCTTTATGAGCCTTTTCTATGACTGGTTTGGAGATTTGCGCAATGCGTTTCGCTATATCTTCTGGATTTGGTAATGAAGAGTTAGTTGTTGGGATACTAGCGCCTGTGTCCAGTTTTCTGAGCAGGCTCCAGGCAGTGTGACTGCTATGCGTGAAGTTAAGGTTTTCGAGAGTTTCCCTCCACCTGGTAGTTCTTGCAGAATTTAGAGACTCTAGAAGTTGTTCCCCTAGATCTGGGTCTCTGGTTTGCTCATATTGATCATACAGGTCTTTGCATTCTTCGGTCCAGCATGGGATGTAGGATTTGGTTAGGCCACGTGGAACATGTTTTTTAGCACAGCTAATTATAAGTTTGGCGAATCTTCCGTAGTTTTCTACCTTAGGCTCAATATATCTTTATCCAATTGTGCTTGGTACTTATCCCAGTTTGCCTTACGAAAGTTCAATCTAGGCAGAGGAATTGAGTTTATAATGGGAATAGTGATGCCCATGGTTGTTATCACCGGCCTATGCTGCGATTTTGGGAAATTATCAAGAACTTCTCTAGTTGCATGATTATGGCAGTCATCTTTGGTGGATATAAATGTAAGATCTGGGTTGTAGCCTTTCTGCCATCTAGCGGAAAAAAAGGTAGGCTTCTGTTTTGCATCGTGCAGAAGTCTAAGATGCTTGAGCTCCGCCCATTCAATCACTTGTTCGCCTTGGAGATTACACTGGTTATAGCCCCATGTAGTGTGATGACTATTGAAGTCTCCCGTATATATTGATGGATGCGGGAATGAGGGAAGCACTTCTGGTGGCCATATTGCGTTTGGTGGTTTATATATATTAACTATTGTGATCTTGTCTATTACGGTTGCCAGTATGAAGAGTTCTTGGGATGAGTAAGAATGTACGGTGCTAACATTTTTTATATCTGTTCTACAATAGGTAGCAATTCCATATTGTGGGTGATTAAGTGAGGCTACCAATCTATATCCTGGAATTTGACCTCGGTTGTTCAGTTGTAAGTCATCAGCAGTGTGTGTTTCCTAAACTGTGGCTATGTCAATGCTATGTTTTGCAAAGAGCTTGCTGATGTATTCGCTCTTGCTTCTGTTAATACCTTCAATGTTTATTTGGCATACTCGGATTGTTGGTCCAATTGTCAGATGATTCTGAGAAGAACCGTTTTTTGTTTGTTGCATGGTTGTACTGCAATGTGTTCGCCAGGAGATCTGAAAGATGGTCTGGCGGTTCGATGTTGCTGCTCATTTAGCGTTACCCAGGGTGCACCACGAGGAGGCGAGACAGCTTTGCACCCCAAAAAACTGGACTAATAACTTCAGATACTAAGGCCACTTCTGGGTAAACAGGAAAGTAGGTTAACCAAAATTCTTCGAAGTCCATGTTTGCAAAATCTGCTTTTGCTTATGAAGGTTAACTGGAAGAATGTCAATTTCGATATGAAAAGGATCTCTTGTCAACTTAAATTCCCAGTTTTCCAAGCTAACATCTGGAAAGTACTTTCGAATTTGATTTATCAGTTCTTCCAAATGCCGTGATATGACGTCTTTCAAATACGAAACTAGATGTAGAGGAAGGGTTTGAATATCATCGAGGAGGTCGTTCACTTTAGGAAAAGAGGAAAAGTTTGGCTTGGAACTGTGAAGGCGGCGTTGCCAAAGCGATATTTTTTCTATAAACCCCTTAATTGCATCATAAGTGTTTAATAGGTTTTTACGGCCTTGAAGCTTCAGATTCAGGACATTAAGTGTCTCAAAAAAGTCAGACAAATAAGCCAAGTAAAAGATATTTTTGTCATCTGTAAATCTTCTGTGAAGATTTTCTTGTTTTGAAGTCATTAACAAAATTTCAACTTCTGACTTTAAATTGAATAATCTTGCAAGCATATTTCCTTTGGATAACCACCGGACTTCTGTGTGAAACAGGAGGGTTTCCTGATCACTATTCAGTTCTTGACATAGTGCCTGAAAGAGTTTAGTGTTTAATGCGCTGGATTTGATGTGGTTAACTATTTTAATAATGGGATAATAAATATTATCCCTAAAATAATTATGCAATGGGTACCACCAAACCGCAGAAAGAGAGGAAGACCCAAGAAATCTTGGAGAGAGGGAGCAACGAAGGCGATGAGCGCAAGAGATCTTAGAGAGGGCCAATGGGATGATAGAGTGTCATGGAAATTAGGCATCAGACAACGTCGCAAGACGTTTTAAAACCAATTGATATATATAACTATTTTAATTGCTAAGTTTAATGTGACGTTGAGAGGTTCAGATACAGTCTGACTAGCTAAAGCTTGTCTGTGAATAATGCAGTGAGAACCAGTTATCCTAGGGTTCTTCATTTTTTTGCCAATTCCATAAATCCAGATCGACATCCTGTCATTGCTTGGGCCCCATCAGTACATATGCCAATTACTTTCTCCCATGGAAGTTCGTTGATTACTAAAAAATCTTCAAGAGCAGAAAATAATATGTCAATGGCTTTAGTTGTTGTTTCATGAGATGTTGAAAACAATTTTTCCTCCAGGAACCGTTTTCTGTCAATAATTCGACAGTAAAACAATAACTGTGCATGCTTTGAAATATCAGTTGTTTCGTCACACTGCAAAGAAAAAAACGGTGAATCTTTTAATTTTTGCAATAGTTGATTTTTCAAATCCAGAGCCATGTCATCAATTCTACGTTTTACTGTGTCGTTTGAGAGAGAAATTTTTTCTACTTTCTTACAACTGTCTTTACTAAGTACGGTACTACAAGCAGTAAGTAAATAAGGTTTAATTAGTGACTCACCAATAGTATGTGGTTTCTTGTCTTTAACTATCAAAAGTGCTATTTTGTATGATACTTCCACAGCTTTCTCATTTTCAACACGAAAATTTGCAGTAGAGTCAAGTTTCATACGTGTTAGGCTGCTTTTTTTGGCAATAAAAAATTCTGGGCCTTTATCTTTCAAAGAAGAATGGTTTGTAATTAGATGCCGTTCTAAACGTCCGGGGTGCATTGCATCATTACTAAGAACAGCATGGCAGTTGACACACTGAGGTAAATGACTGCCGTTTTTCTCCATAAAGGTAAAACCATGCTTAATATAATCGTCTGAAATCTTTTCTTTGGAAGTGACTTAGCCATTTTCAAAGCTGTTACACAACACTATTAAATAATTCACAAACAATCACTCTGTTATTAAATAACTATTAAACTGATTGCTACAAACAGCACACAGACGCTGTCGACTGAGACTGACGCGTGAGACGGAGTCACTGAACTGGAGCCAGGAGTGCTTGCAATACAGTGTTGGTACAATATGCTAGTTAGCATATTACCAGCCTTTCACCACAGACAAACAACCCACTGGATGGTGGAGATTGAAACGATGTGTTTTCCATGTGGTCCCACGAATCAGAAGCATTTGACAAATTGCTGGCTAACATCAATAATCATGTATGTACTTCGAAAAAGCAATTAATAGAGTAAGACATCTACTATTAGAACTGTTGCAAGAAGTCGGTTTAGGTGGTAACGAGATCAAACTACTCAAAAATTTATACTGGCACCAAAACACCTGAATTAGGATCGAAGGTTCCACGGCAACAGAAGTAGAAAGGATGTGTTTTGTCACCCCTGCTATTTAATCTTTATTTCAAGTTTCTATTTAATATAAAGAAGCACTGTAAGATTCCAAGGATGGAGTCAAGGTAAATGGCGTAAACATTAAGAGCATCAGATAAGCCGATGACAAGGTATTGATTGCGGATTCCGATTTGTGTCTACAACGACTCATCGACAGGACCAACTCAATCTGTAAGCAATTCGATATGAAAATAAACATTAAGGAAACCAAAGTGATGTCAATCTGAAAAAAAGAAAAGAGAACGTACCTCAACCTTGCAAAATAAACGGGCACATTTTAGAAAAGGTCAACAAATGTAAGCACCTGGGATGTTGGCTTGATAGCAACATAAATCATGATCTAGTAATTAGATCGAGAATAGAACAGACCAGAAAATTGTTCAAAAAAATCAAAAGACTGCTGTGTGATTCTCGAACAAAACTCGAAATTCGACTACGTTTATCAAAATGCTACGTTTAATCGACTCTTATTTGTGCAGTTGAAACTTGCACCCTTAAAACATCAACCGTAAATAAATTGGAGGCCTTTGAAACTTAGATCTACCAATCCAAAGACTCATCTTCAAAATTTCATGGACATTGCATACTTCAAAAGAAGAAGTGCTGCATAGAATAGGCAAAGAAGGAGAACTTTTCAACACAGTGAAAGTTAGGAAAACATCATACCTAGGCTACATACTAAATAATATGCTCAATTAATAGTGAAAGGAAAGACCGAGGGAAAGAGAAGATTAGGTAGGAAAACACTATCGTGGCTAAGAAACATCCAACAATTTTGAAATGGCTCAATTTTGAACAGATAATATGAATAGCTGAAGAAAGATAAAAGCTTGTAATTGTAGAAGCCAAGCTCCATTAAGGAGAGGGCACTTTAAGAAGAAGATCTTGACATCTCTCTCTTGTCATTTCCCCATAACTGAGGATCGTGATTTCTTCCAATATTCCTAACAATGTTTCTCCATTGGTCTCTATCTTCAGCTGCTCTAAGAGCTTCGCAGAATGAGTTTCCTGCTGAATGCTTTATTTGATCAGACCATCTAGTTGGTGATCGTCCTCTTGATCTTCTCTTTGGAACGTTTCCAGAAACAATTAATATCTCCAAACTGTCGTCACCTCTGCGAACCACGTGACCAAAGAATTGCAGAATTCGTTGCGGACATATTGTGGACAGCCTTTTTTAATATTAAGTTGGTTTAGAATGGAAACGTTTGTCCTATGAGCTATCCAAGGTATGCGCAGCATTCTTCTCCAGCACCACATCTCAACGGCATCAATTTTTTGGCGCTCCCATGCGCAAAGAGTCCAAGTCTCTGCTCCGTATAGAAATATTGAGAATACAAGGGCATTTACCTCTTGACATGTGTAATGTTTGACTTTTGATCTTGACATGTGTAATGTTTATTGTTTTTATATTATTAAAATTAAAATAAATTAAATAATTAAAATAAAATTATAACAATAAAGTAATTAAAATTAAAAAAAAAATTGTCTTTATCCTCACAAAGTGAAGTATTATATCATTTAGAATTACACAATATGTTAGAAATTTCACATTTACATAATATATTTTCATAATTTTGAAGAGCATTTTTTATTGCAATAGCATTTTATAAAGACTTGTCACTGATAGCTGAACGTCGGACATCTTCGAAATTAAAAAAAATTCTTTTTGCATTATTTTATTTGATTCCTCGAAAAAAGTGTGTTTATTGTTTGGTGTTTCATCCCTACTCTGTATAAACCGTCACTGGTTTATCCCAAATTGCATGATATCCCTAACATTTCGAACATCTCTTTTAGCTCTCTCAAAGTTAGGAACAGGTATGGTTACAGTTTTTCCGATCGGAATTGACCGAAAGTTTTTGTGCAGTTATTGTTTCAAAACATTAGCATCAGCATGAAGACCTTCAATTACCTTTTCTTTATTTATTTTTATATTTTCTGTCTATGCACAACGCATGCATGTAACTTTACTTTCGAAGCTTTCATAGTATACGCCAAAAATATGCTGTAAGCTTACACATGTACAACCTGTTTATAAGTTTTGCACGTATGCGCGGCAGAGCTGTATTTTGGCCAAACACAACGAACCCCATCTGAAAAATTAATCTCAATTGTTGAACAATTTTCTTTCTTTATTAGTAACAGCGTTTCAGGGGATTTATCAGTACGGTGATCCTTAGTTTTTTCTTCTATTAAAGTATCTGGTTGCACAGTTGACAATGAGATTCCCATTTTATATCTTTGGGCTAAAATAAAATTCATATACTTAGCCAACTCAAATTACATGTAAATTATAAAGTTAAAAATTGAAATATACATGAAATACATATTTGTAATATGCCTAAGTACTAAGTTTATATTAGAACGGTTTTTAATAATTTTTTTACCGTTATAGCTGGGCAAAGCAAAAACAAGGCACGTTCACTATAGTGCACTGTATAGTAATACCATTGATTTTGACTGCAAATTATAAAAGAAACAACAATAAAATGAATATTTAAGTAAATAAAAAATTTCAGCAATTAATGAGAAAGTTGCCACTTAATATTATCATCAGTATCATTTTGCTTCTCTCCAGACGAATTCATAGCATCTTACTTCTTCCTCTGTCTGAAGAACCTTTTTCATCGAATCTGACAGTGTACAGTACAATAAAGATCGACCTTTGGCCGAGTCTGTTAGTCACTTCTATAGTTTATTTTTAACCAGGAGGAGTAAACTAAAAAGACAGATTTATACCCAAAAAAGTCACTAGAATAATAGCCAAATACATCTTCTTTTTTGGTTGATCTAGTCGGCGCTCAGCGGTAATCCTTAAATATTATATTAAATTAATACGTCGCTAAAGAGTTTCCGTAAACAACTGCTTTTTATATAAAAGCAGACTAACAATCTAAAAATTAAAGGAATAACACAGAAAGTACAAAAAATCGCCGATATAACTTAATTAACCTATGAAATGTCACTAGTGTCAAAATTTGATAAATGTCATTAGTGTCAAAATTTTATAACAGTGGACCAATTACAAACAAGCAATACAGCGCGGTAAATTTGAATCACTCGTCTTGATTTAAAAATAAACCATAGAATCGCCTAGCTAGACAAAGCCCGAAACAGACTATTTTTCGTTCAACGTTTGACTGAAAAATTAGGCACTTCCAGGTTTGACTAAAAACACTTTGATGCTACTACGATCGGTTTACATCGTTCATTGACGCCTTCCGACTCCTAACCGCCAATATTTTCTGCTTAACCATAGACCTGGAGGGATTTCTCTTTCCTCTAGTTCTTTTTTAATTCCCTCCTTCCAGCTTCTTCTCGGCCTTCCTCTTTTTCTTTTTCCTTGTGGTGTCCATGCCAAAATCTGCTTAGCGATACTGTCATCTGGCATTCTCTGTACATGACCGTACCATATTAGTTGTTTTGTTTGTATGTCATCAATTATTGTATGTGTGACTCCCATCATTTCTCGTATTCTCTTATTTGGTATCCGATCCGAAGTCCATTTCTGTTACTAGTAATATTTTCTCCGTTCTTTGTTTCAGTGGCCAAACTTCACTGCCATATGTGATTATACTTTTAAGTATGCTATTGTATTGTTCGCTTTAGATATTGTCTGCTCCCACAGAATGCCGTTCATCATGGATATGGCTTTTCTACCCTGTATGTTTCTGTCTTTTATAGCAGCATCGAGTGATCCATCTTCAGTTATCTTCATGCCCAGGTACTTGTATTCATCGCAGTGTTCAATTTCTACCCCATCGTCTAATGTAATGGACTGCTTTGTTCCTCCAATACACATGGTTTAGTTTTCTTAATGTTGACTTCGAGACTCCATTTGTTATATTCTTCTATTAGCTTTCGTGTCATGTAACTCAAGTCGTCATTATCCTGAGCAATCAGAATTTGGTCATCAGCGAAACATAAAGTGTATAGTGTTGTCTCGTCATTTAGAAGGATTCCCATGCCATAACATTATTTTTTTCCACAGCTTGAGTGCTTGTTCCAGATAAATTTTAAAGAGGGTAGTAGAAATACAACAACCCTGCTTCAATCCTTTCGTGACCTTAAATCCCTCAGACATCCTTGATCCAGTTTTAATTTTTGTAGTCGTTCCATTATACAGACTTTGGACTGCTTTGATAAGACCATGTTTAATGTTGGTTTGATGGTGGTCTACTGTGGACCGTCCAGCTCTAAAGCCAGCTTGCTCCTCTGCTTCGTAATCTCTATGGTCATTTTCTATTTTGTTCTTAATAAGTTTCCCATACATCCTAATTATTCTGTAATTTTCACAATGATCCTTGCTGCCCTTTATGTGGATTGTTGACATTATAGATTATTTCCACTCTTTTGGTAACTCGGCACCGTTTAAGCAATCTTGGAAGAGTTTTCTTAGCTCTCTTGAAGTTTGTCTGTACCGGCTTTCACTAATTGTGCGGGGATGTCACCATGACCAGGGGCTTTTCCATTTTTCAGGGATTTGTTTATTTCTTCCATCTCTGATTTACTTATTTGTAATGTTGATGAATTTATATGTATACCTATCGTGTTTTCTTCTATGTTAACAAATTCTGGTCTTTGTTCTGTTAGTAATTTTTTGAAATATTCTTCCCATTTTTCCGTTGTTATTGGTGATATAACGTCTTTTTTCTTATTAGTTCTCATATTTTTAATTAAACTCCAACTCTCTGTGCTGCTTTCAAATCACTTTAGTCAAAGGCCGAAAATGAAATGTATTTCGGGGTTTGGCTGTAAGTCAGGATTGACTAATCAAACGAGTGACGGAACTCCGAGGTTTAACCATAACGATTTTGACTCTAATATTTTTTTATATCAATTATGATGTCACTACCTGTATCAAAATGAACTTCATTATGACACAGATTTTCGTTAAGATACAGATTTTTAACCAATAGAATCGCAATGGCGAGTCAAATACATACGCTTTGACAGTTCTAAATATGTAAACAAACTGTCAACCTACTTAATTTGTTTGCGTTACAAAATTAATAAATTTGAATATATTTTTTGGTGTGAATGATCATAGAACAAAACATGTATACAACTTGCATTTAATTATCATTATGAAGCTCGTACTCTATACGAAACTCGCCTCGAGGCGGCTCGTTTCGTATCCCTCATACTCGCTTCATAATGACCATCATTAAATGCTCGTTGCATAATATACTAGTACTACTTATTTGATAGTTGTTTAAGAATGTATTTTAAAGCAATGTTTACTTATTTTCACAATATTTTTTTAGATGTCTTAAAGAACCAATCAAGATTCTTCGCTGCTGTCCTCGTCGCGATCCTGTCCTGTAACTTACTCCGGATCATAATATAGATAAGTTAAAGGATATGAAATGTTATATGCAAAGGATGAGGAAGTTTGGAATTAATTTCATTAGAAAGTTTCCTAATTTAATCTGTCATGTGCCAAGAGTTTGCCAAAGAAAAATACAACTGGTATTACACGACCAGAGCGTTCTAATTACTTACTTGCCAGAGTCCAAATTGATAATCAAGGAGGATGTTCACTGATTCAGGTAATTTGGTGATATATGTCACAGTAAAGTTTCTTAAGGCGCTGAAATTAAAGTGTTAGTGGTTGGGAAAGATGTAATTGAATAAAACGGACAGCTCAAGGGAGTTTTCCTTATCGGTAATTATTAAGCGGTTTCCAATATTAATTAACCTTCCACGACCTTACTTGTAGACTAGAATGTGATCCGGTAAAGATAAATTAAACATTTTTTTTTATTAAACACAAGCCGTGTTTATACTACTGAAATCTGGTCATCAGTTGACCAATTATCAGTTTTTCTTTAACTTATATTACTAAATGATACATAATCTAAGATCTTAACCCTATGGTGTCCTCTTATTTTTTTAACCAGTATGCATTTTAAAACTAAAACTAACACACAATACAACACTATGCTCTGCTTTTACACTAACACTTTACACTAACAAAAATGGTTTTCTTCATTTGAGTCTTCTTTCTAGCCCAGTATTACCGAGGAGCTGGATGGCCTCGATGTTTACATGACTATGGAGCCGTTGTTCTTGACTACCTGCCATCTTCTTGATAACTTTGTCTACAATTTCCATCTCAAGATCCTTGTGGAGGTCGACATTTCGGATATACCAAGGAACATCAACGATGTTTCTTAATACTTTATTCTGGAATTTCTGGATAATCTGGGTATTACTTGAATTGGCACAGCCCCAGAGTTGGCCACCATACATCCATACTGGTCTAAGTATTTGTTTGTATAGAAGTATTTTATTATATGTGGACAATGCAGAGTTTCTTCCCATCAGCCAGTACATTTTTTTGTAACGAATACCTAATTCTTCCCTTTTCTTTTTAATGTGGACTTTCCAGCGAAGCCTTGCATCAAGTGTGATACCTAAATATTTTGCAGAAGATGCATATGGTATTTGGGCATCATTTATTCTAATTGGAATGTTTTCAATTTTTACTTTATCGTACTATATACGTAGTATAGTATAATATTACTTTATCGTACTATATACGTAGTATAGTATAATAGATAAAGTTATAGGATCGTGCAAAAAATTTTTTTTCAGATTTCACTTTTCTTCGACGTTTTGAGTCCCCCTGAGTCTAAAAAGCAAATAAAAAAAACATGTCGGAAGTATGTACGTACGTATGTACGTACGTATGTACGTACGTATGTCGCCACCGCCCAGCAAAAACTACTGGACCGATTTTGATGAAATTCGGTATGAGTAAGTTTAAGAGAATTTTGTCGAGAAACTAAGCTTTTAAAAAAAATCTCTCAAAGGGGGGCCGAAATAGGGGGGTTATTTAGGGCCCATTTTTGCAAATTTTGACAGAAATAAATGAAATTCAACTCAAAGTAAGCTCATCGATAGGTAAATAAAAGTACGGAATTTGACATTTCCAAATTCAAAATGGCGGCCAACATGGCCGACCGCCCCCCCGACACATTTCCCTATCTATCTAAAAAGTTTTTGAAGATAAGTTTAATTTGAAAAAGTCGTTATATAGCCTAAAGATGGGGCTATAAGAAAGATGTTATCGTTTTTCAGAAAAAGATATGGGTTGCCTATATTTAAGGGGTCAAATTTTGACATAAATTTGAACTAGATTTTTTCAAAAATGGCTCCAAGGAATTTTTTTATTTTTTGATATATTTTTGATATCCTATCAGTAAATTGAATGACATTAGTCATATATCTTAACTCCCCATAGGAGGGGAGTTATGAATTTTTTATAAAAAAATATTCGAGTGCCCGTAACTTCCTTCTTAATAGAAACTGAAATTTGAAATTTTGCAAGCATATATGGTATTTTATTATCTATTATCACAATAAATTTTACCAAAAACATGGCTTCCGGTTGAACCGGAAATGAATAAAAAATCTTAATTTTTTTGATACGCCCTGTATATTTTAACACATTTTGAAAGAATGCAAAATTACCTTTCCAATGACATAAAATTTATTGCTGTAGCTCAAAAACTCGAAAAGTTACGGTAAATAGAAATTTTGCTATAATCTTATGTGTGTCCTCTCTCACGCGTTCATAGCAGAGCATTATTGTAGAGCAGTCAATGAGGGTATTTGGCTCCGAATTCCATCCTACTACATTGATGTACTTGATATTTTCACAGTAAGTAGGGAATATCTCAAGAAACAAAATCTACCATATATACTATGGCGCTTTTTATCTTGGGGCGGTTCCCACTTCTTCAAGGGGGTGGAAAATTTGTTGGTCAAAATAAGCACGGAAGTGGCTGAAGAACCTATTTCTAAGCAAAAACTGGTCTATACTTTTTTTTGAAAACTCAATACTTTTTGAGTTATGCGTAGTTGAAAATTGGCCATTTTCATTGAAAAATGACACCTTTTCGGACGGATTTTTTGTGAATACCTTAAAAACTATGCATCGAACTAAAAACTCTATATAAAACATTTTTTAGATTATAAATAATAAAGAGATTCGTTCCTTCGTAAATGTTCTATTTATAATACAAAAAGAGATATGGTAGGTGAAAATAGTTTGTTTTTTGGTGCATGCTCAAATTGGTGTATTCAACTTGAAATAACAGAGGAACGGTAGGTTTTAGGTGTATAATGCTACCAACACCTTTTGTAGTGTTTGAAAAGGCCTTTAAAACGAGCACCGTTAAATGTCGGTTACTTACAAACTAAGCGAGATATGGTGCAAAAAATATAATGACTAATGTACTTTAAGGAAAAATGAAAAGTATATACATTTAACTCCCCATCCACCATAATTTAAATGCATTGTTTTTCTTCTCAATACCTTTTAATATAGTGTTATTTCTACTTTCAAAAAGTTAAACGGGTTTAAAATGAATGGTTTTTTTTAAAAAATGTGATCAAATTATAGAATGAATTTTTAAATTTTCTTAAAAATCTTCCTTTTTCTCCATATAATTCGAAAATAAAAATATTTCACCCCTGAGAAGTGGTGGGAACTTCCCCCATGATAAAAGCGCCATAGTATATAGGATAGACTTTGAATTAGGAGATTGGGCTACTCCCAAAATTTCATTAAAATCCATGCAGTAGGATAGAATTTGGAGATAATATCTTGTTCTTAATCTCGCGCATTGACTGGCGTAATCGAAATAGAATGAAATGCAAATATTGTAAACTATTAATTTCTCAGAAAAATGAACTAATTTGAAATGAAAGTATGACTATAATATTCTATTGATTTATGCAATAATCTACACATCTATAGTGTGTCCCCGAAATATGGCATCGAACATTTTCTCAAATGCAGGAATTAATGATGCGTAGAACCATAAAATACTTTTAAGTACAGTAGGTGTTTCTAAAATATCAAAATAACGAGTAACTTTGTTATTTTTATAGAATGCCAATATCTAGTACCATAACGATAATAGATCGGCACGATAAAGTTCTCGGGCGGCCCTTCCGTCCAGCGTTTTTTATTTCTAAAATTGACATGAATATATTTAGATTCATTTAATTTGATTTTCCATTTTTTAGTCCGGTATTATCGGAAATTATTATGCGGTATTATCTGCAAATGTAGCTATAGTATCATTTTCCATTTCAGGTATATCGTATGTGTATTACAGATAGAGGACAGGACCTAATACGCTTCCTTGAGGGACTCCTGCTCTGATTTCTTTTAGATCAGTGTACACGTCTTCTTGCTTAATTCTGTAATATCTGTCAGATATATATGATTGTAAAATTTCTGAATATTGTTTAGGCATAAGAATTTTGAGTTTGTAGACTAAACCTTTATGCCATACTTTGTCGAAGGCCTTAGCTACGTCTAAAAAGATTGTAGATCAGACTTTCTTTTCTTCTAATGATATCTCAATTATGTTAGTAAATCTTTGTACCTGATCAATTGTAGAATGTTTATTTCTGAAGCCAAATTGGTGGTTTGAAATAATTTTTTCTCTTCTATTAAATTAAACAATACATTTTTTTTAAGTTATACTTCTTTACGCGCGATATGAGGGTGAATTTTTATATGTTAAAACCTACGATCCCGGCGCATGCACATTATAACTTTGTTCTGATTGGATGTTCAAATGACATGTCAAAAATTATCCAATATGGCAGCTGTAGCGCAGCTGTGGTTTGGACGGTTGACGGTTTGGTTATGTATGGTTGTTGCGTTTTAAAATTTGTGGGAAGAGAAACAACAAAGGTTAGTTAATAGTTATACTGCCTTTTTAAATAGTTTTCATATTATATTTTTGAAGTAATACTTCAAAATGTTTTAATTTATGTATGTATTAGTCCAGAAAAGATGTATGTGGACACACACATTATTTTTTTTGGCTTTTATATAATTATTCGAAAATGTTATAGTTAATAAACATTTTATTATCCAGTAGAAAATCTTACGACTGAATCTGAAAATCTTCAGTTCATGAGTTATCAAACGCATAAAGTTGCTTATTATTTATTTATAAGTTATATTACATATATCAACGTTTTACTTCTACTATAGAAAATCTTACGAATTGATTTGAAAATATTCAGTTCATTAGTTCTGAAAAGTGTAAAGTTACTTATTATTTATTTACCTGTTTATTAAATTAACTAGAGATTTATCAAGAAATTTTACTCATCATATTCCTAGCCTTAGTTTAAGGCCAACAGTAGCGCGTCAATATAACTTCGGGAGATAGTAGCACACCTTTTTTCGAAAGTTCTGCGAAACTTTGGCAACAGTGCGTCGAGATTATTTGACATAACTTACATATTCAGTCGTGTGATGGATGACCGAAGTTAAGTTTAACGTTTGAGTTAAAGTTAAGATAACTCTCAGGAATAACGTGCTTATAACTGTATAGGTAAAATTTGGTGTGATGTATCGCTCCTAGTTATGAAATAGTTATATCATCAACGTTATATTAGAATGAAGTTTTGAGGAACAAATTTTGAAGTAACAAAGAGAACCTTATGTACAAATAGTACAAGTTGGAGTGAGCGCGAGAGATTGTTCCGAACATACCCGTCGTCGGCTACTGCCGATGACCGAACAGCAAACAGCTGTTTGGGTTCCTTGGTGTTTCTAAGTTGCTTTCAAACGGTAGATAGAAACAGGGTTGCCAGATTGGTGTATTTTCCCAAAATTTTGGGTTAATTTGAAAGCGTCTGTTGAAATTTTTCTAAGCAGAAATTCTCGCTCGATTTGATTTTTGTATAAATTTTAAAATTGTATTACCCTTCTATTCTTAATTATTAAATTACTAGCTTCTAAATTCACTTGATTTCTGTCTAAAAACAAGTCAAAAGATGAACTTAACCTTGGATAACTACAGAGTTATCTCATAACTTGAGGTTTAACGTCGCGTTATAAAGTGACCAGATAACTAAAGAACTGTCAAGAAATAACGCAAATAGTTAAGTTAAGTATGATACATCACACCAATTCGATGGTTATAACATAACTACAGGATAACTTTACGTTAACGATAACTTCGGTCATCCATCACAGGGCAGATTGTTACATTAACTCATAGGCGCGATAAATAAAAGTAATAGACAACAATTTTATTATTAGTAAATAAATATTTATAAAAATAAACCAAAATAGGTGAAAAATGTATTATTAAAAGCGTGTATTTTGGTTTTTTTATTTAAATTTAAAATTTAACTTTTAAACTATTGATGATATTTCTAGACAAAAAAATCCTCCTAAAACTTTATATACTCGCATTAGAATTCGAAACATTTTTACGTAAAATATACTTACCCATAAGTAAAACACACAATTAATAACACTATTTTTTCAAAATAATCCAACAACTTAGTTCTATTACACAAAATTATAATAAATTAATTATAAATAAACACTAACGAATTCTTAAAATAATACACTACTGCAAATATTAATAGATATCGATACAGATAACAGAACAGATAAGAGCATCGTGCTATTATACTTAGAAATCTGATGCAAGCTTGTCAAAATGACAGTGACTATTTCTGTATGTTGCCTAATCAGTTATTAGTTATACAGTATGGTGCAAATGAAAGGAATAAATTCGTTATTTCGTAAACTGGCGACTTCAAGGAAAAATTCCGAAACAGGTCAATTTTTATTTTTAAGTCATGATATTGTGACATATATGGTATACTAGTGACGTCATCCATCTGGGCGGGATGACGTAATCGATGATATTTTTAAATGAGAATAGGGGTCGTGTGCTCGCTCATTTGAAAGGTTCTTCAATTATCTATTCAGTAATATAAACATTTACATGATTATTTATACAGGGTGTCCAAAAAAAGTTTTTAATTAAATTATTTGAAAAAAAAGAAGAATGTATGTAATTTATTTAAGAGCAAACAGTAGCGATCAACAGGTAGCAACAAACGCATTCCAAGATTGCGGCTCTAATTTTGAATATTTTGTCGAGATATTTGGCACACATATTTGTAATATAATAAAGAATGGCGGTACAGGGCCCAATTTCAGAAATATGTTAGTATGTGGAAATTACTCTATAACTAAATACAATATTAAATAAAGGAGCCTGTACCGCCATTAAGAAAGACAAAAAAATACACTTTCTTCAAATAAACATTTTTATCCCGTGCCTAGATTTTGTGTCACATTGGAACTACTAAGATAGTATAAACGTCACTGTCAGTGTCGAATTACCGAAGCACTGTTGCCTCACTTTTGAAAGTTCGCAGCAATTTTGGACCGCGTTTGTTGCTACCTGTTGATCGCTACTGTGTGCTCTTAATTCAAAATAGATTTTACTGTTACCCGAAAACTAAAAAATGTTTATTTCACAAATAAACATTGCTTTTCGATTAAATTCAATGTTCAAGCCAGCTCCCGCCAGCCACCTGCCTCTTGGAAGTTTGAACATTTAGTTTAAGCGAAAAGCAATGTTTATTTGTGAAATAAACTTTGATTTATGATTTGTGAAAGCAGTACATTGTATTTAGAATTAAATAAATTACATACATTATTCTTTTTTTGTCAAATACTTTAATTTAATAAAATTTTTGGACACCCTGTGAAGCGTTTTACATATCTGCTCTTATGGGGGCAGGGAAAGAACTAACTACATAGATACTAGGGGTCGAAATGGGGCTAGTAGAAGGAACAGACACATAAAGCCTCTTTGCGAGACGGCAGCTCATTGGTTGTGCGGTGGCTAGGTCGCAGATTCGTTAAGGGGGGGTAAGGGGTGTTAAGAAGACTAAACTACCATAATCAAATACAAAAGGGTACTTACTCAGACTAGAGGATCTTTCTACTATTTAACAAAAAGGACGCCGTTCGAAATAAATCCTCTGGTTCACATATGGGTACTTACTAGACATTCGGGCTATTAATTGGGGGACATTCCCCATCGATTCCTCTTTGGGGTTAAACTGGGCAATCATGTTCTTTATTCTATGGTTCTATGGCTTCTATGCCATATTTCTTTTCTTATACTCTAAAACTTACACAGTTGCATTAGACATCTGGTTAATAATTTTCCAAAAACGGTTACAGAAAGAAACGGTACATTTTCAAAAATGTTTATTTAAAACTTCAAACTTTATTTTTACTATAAAAAATACTTTCTTAAATATGAAGTTATTACAACTACTAATTTACAAAACTTTGACTTTGATATTACAAAGGTGTTAACCTGGTTTAGACTTAAAATACTCTCAAATATGAAAATTATTTTACATTACAAAAGAACTTGTTGGACAGTGTATGTCAACATAAGATTTGACGTAGCTGTCAAATGTCAAAGTCATTGTCATTTACCATTATGAAAGCAAAAGCAAATTATTATTATTTTTAAACTCTTTACCAGCAAACTTTATATCCATTTGGAATCCTTACAAAATGAAAAAACGTCTCATACCTTTTTAAATCACTCTTGCAAACACAAACATCCTGTCATCACGCTTCGAAAACTTTACGGGGGCCTTGACACGAGGTGCAGGGGGGAACAGGCACAACTTGGAAACAGGAACATATACTTATACTGGAACGGGAACTTAAACCATAATATCTCTACAGGACATCATTAGGGGATATTAACCATCCATGGCTAACAACTAGGGCTTTAGAAGAATAACAACCACCACCATACCGGCTCAAACTACGTAACATGTTACTGCGTATGTACCCGATTTCCACTGTAAAAATCCAATATTATGGAGCGGAACCTTGCACGGGGTTCTTCTATGATCACAGAACAATAGACCAAACCATTCTCTTGATTAAACTTAGCGACAAATTCAAACCGGCAGGTGTGGCACCTGGAGTTCCACGGAAATGTCTTTACATTTCAAACGTACTTGTAGAACTGAACTCTTCTCGGCGGTGGAGTACTCACACCGAGAACTTGTTGCGCATTTAAAAAAGCGATTTTCGCCCTTAATGCTGCAACGTTAACAAGCTGAGGGACGAAACCATTATTTTTTTTTTCAAGGGAATGTTGGCATTTTGGACGAGTCCAATCATTTTTTGAAGAGGATTACGGTACTTTCTAACATGATTCAATGTTGCGCAATGATCTGTAATACTCAGAAGCAGGGCGGGCTTTAAAATATTTAGGACGGGATATAGGATTAATAAATTGGAAAAATAAATGTTCTTTTTGGGAACTGGAGTATAAAATTAATGAATGCTATTAGCAAAACATTATAGCGGGAAATCCAACTGCTATAATAGCCTCCTCGGGAGAGAGGAAACTGGATTATCTATTCAGTTTTCGACAACTACAAAAAAATCTAACATTGACATCTACGGTGTGACAGGACAGCAATATCAAAATATTTAGATAATGGCTAGTGGGGATTAAATAAAACAAAAAAATCGTTAGGGATTGGGCTAGCGTGCCATCAATCGCCAGACTCTTTAAAGTCAAGTAGACTAAAATGTTTATTGACTCTACTAAGAACTGTAGGTGACAAGAGTTTCTGTGCCTTGGGAAAGAAACTAAACTTGTGCCCTGTGTGGACCTCGCTGACATCCACAGCAGTAACACAAGTGACATACCAGGGCAGACACAGCCTTGTCACCTCGTTGCCTAACCGCGAGCGGTTCTCAAAACTAAAAAAGTTGATGATTGGCAGATAAACATCTGCCCAAACTCTGCTAACACCTAGCGAGTTTCACGGGACATTTCGGCAACGGTCTGCAAAAGGAGGATTTAGACAATCCAGTCTAAACACCTCAGTGAGACAAAATCTCACCAACTACTTACCTCAACAACTCATTCAAACAATACAGGGCTAGACAAAGGGGTGTATGACAACAACAAGGACTAAAATCAAAACAAGACTAACAAGAGGGGTGCGTGTGACAACAACAAAAGACCAAAAAGACTAGTATACTGGGTTCAAACGGGATATCGAAATTTTTAAACAAGACTAAGGGAAATGAACGCAACATATGATATAGAGAACACTACATCATTACTTTTTCAATCAACAGTCCAATCTAGGACATAAGAACCTTTCATTGAAAGTTCACAAGACAACTCTCTCATTTTCAAATCACAAACTGGGGGAAGATTTCACTTTTCAAAAAACTGGGGTAGACCTTACTTTTCAAAACTGGGGATAGACTTCACTTTTCGAAACAGGGCAGACTTTACTTTTTCGAAACTGGGGATAGACTACTTTTTCAAGACTGGGGGTAGACTTTTCAAAACAGGGATGAAAGCAACGCACAAGGGGAAAACCAAAGGGACATTGGAAAGTATGACAGTTCTGACGAACAACCGCTTCCATTTATCGACCGAAAGCAAGCGTCACCTGTACTCAACGCGACCAGATCCTAACCTCACCAGCCTTGTCACAGCTTCTGCTCTTGGCCTACATTCAATCAACAAACAAAAGAGAGGTCAACTAACTATTCGCCAAAAAAATCAAACTCCATCACGGACACGGGCTAACAGACAACACAGGCTAACAGACAACACGGGCTAACAGACAACACGGGACAACGGGCTCTAAAATTTCCAGACAAAACAGGGATAGACAAACAAACAGGCAATATTATCAAAGACTTCTAGACATGCAGAGGGGCTTACAAACACAAACAATATTGAAGCTTGGTTCCTATATGAGCTTACACGGGATAAGACAGTCCTTGCTCCGACTACTAATGAAAGTGTTCACAGATAGCTGAACAACACTTCCTTCATCACGAGTATCACACTTGTGACATGTCAGATACAAAAAGACATACTTCATTCACGGAGGGTGACTTCTACTACTTCACTTCACGGGGGGTAGACTTCAACTACTTCTTCACGGGCTCTTTTCAACTAACCTCTGGCATCCTTTTGACACCTACAAAGATAGATTAGTCGAAAAACAAGGGGCAACACAGACAAGGGGGGGCTTCTTCACGGGCTAACCTCTACACTTCATCAAAACAGTTATTTCCAAACAGTGTCGACAGAGAACGCCATCTTCGAACAGCGACAGCTTTTCTCCTGACTGCTTGAAAAAAACAAGGGGCTCTACTTCTTATGGGGTGACTTCTCCAACTAACCTGTGGCGTAGCATACACCAACAGAGATAGGCTTCGCTGGGAAAACACGTGACTAACTCACACAGACAATACGGGACTAAGCTCATACACGGACCATACCAACAACATCACACATCTACTCAAATGACCAAATCAATAAATCACAAAAAACTATTGTTTCTGTAAAAAACTGTTGATCTATAGGAATACATGCAAAAAATACAACATACAGTTATACTCTATTAGTGGATTCAATATTCAAAAAATTTAACGTTACTTTTACCAAAATTTTCAAAAAATTTTACGTTACTTTTTACTCAACTGTTTGTCTATATATTTCATCAATACTTTCAAAAAATTAAATCAATGCTTTCATCATGGGTACAATATCAATACAATACAGTTAGTACGCTACAATAACATACAATTCTGTTCTACGATACATACAATACCAGTATACATAATATGGGGTTACAGGTTAAATACACTATGATGTATGAAATGGTACATGCTTATACAATCAACAGCATGACCAAATCAACACCACAATAAAATGTGTACATACTTACACCTCTTTGGAAAAATTATTAACTTTCGGCAACAAAAACTACAAAAATGGTATCTTTCATGGGGACTAATAGACTGAAACAGTTTCGGGGGCACTAAAAGACATGAAACAGTTTCTGGGAACAAGACAAGAGGAATCTGGACTAAACTACATGGGAAGACTGGTGCGATAGTTACTCGGGGTCAAACTTCAGGGTGAACGTTAAAAGTGTAACACTAAGTGCGGGTGGCTAAAGACATTGGGAACTAGTAGATAGGCTAACTACTAGTTGAACAAGGATACAAGCTCAACTTGTAACAGTGGGCGTACACAAAACATGACAAGAGTCGAGCTTCCATGTTGTCGGAAACACTTGCATCACACACTGAGATCGGGCCGCCCAAGGGTACGGGCTGCCCCACCAGTTGCAGTACAAATGCAACCGAAAGGAGGCTAAAGGGACTTGGCCCACACTGGTGGGTCAGTTGGAGCATGCAAATAGGACCAGAAGAGGCTAAAAGGAAACATGCCCCACGTGCACGGCGCCATTTGAAGCGTTTTACGTACAACTGGAGCCGGAAGGAGGCTAAAAAATGAGTCGAGCTCCACACGTTGGGCGGCTACATAAATAATTATGTAAATGTTTATATTACTAAATAGATAATTGAAGAACCTTTCAAATGAGCTAGCATACGACCCCTATTCTCATTTAAAAAATCATCGATTACGTCATCACGCCCAGAAGGATGACGTCAGTAGTATATGCCACAATATCATAACTTAAAAATAAAAATCGACCTGTTTCGGGATTAAAGTCGCCGCTTTACGAAATAACGAAATTATTCCTTTCATTTGCACCATACTGTATGTTCGATTTCTTGTTAGAGATAAAACATTTTAGTAGTTCCAATCTGACATAAAATCTAGGCATGGGATAAAAAAAGTTTATTTCAAGAAAGTGTATTTTCTTTGTTCTTCTTAATGGCGGTACAGGCTCGTTTTTTTAATATCGTATTTATTTATAAAGTAATTTCCACATTCTAACATATTTCTCAAATTTGGCTCTGTACCGCCATTATTTACTATATGACGAATATGTGTGCCAAATATCTCGACAAAATATTCAAAATTAAAGCCGCAATCTTGGACCGCATTTTCCGTTTTTGTTGACGCGCTACTGTAGCCTCTTAATCAATCCTTTTCACGCACTATATTATATTTCACCTTGTCGATTTTTACGCATATTGGCGCAACTCCAGTATATTCTTAATTTTCTGTGAATTTTTTATACATACAATTACTATTTTACTTGGAAAATAAGCCATAATTTAAGTTGGAAATGAAATTTTTATACATGGAAATAAACTACAAAGAATTGTAGAATTGTAATAAAAACTACATTTTTTGTATAATTTTTTGATTCATTACGATAAAGACCTAATTTTCCCCTTTTTCCTATCTCTTTTTTCAAATATATTGAAGCATTTTTCCATTGGAATTCTGCTCATTGTCCGAAGCATCTTGTAACATCTGAGATCTACAAAATTGTCTGTTTTTAATAATATTTATGCTAAGAATAATTATGCTAAGAAATTTAATAATAAGATTTATGCTCGTTTATCCTAACGCTTAGTAGTCTTGAAGTTTTGTCTAGATCAATAATTGATGTGTTGATAATTATTATCAACACAAGGTGGTATTTTATAAATTCAGTTCTTTTTTGTTCATTGGTAGGTTTGTTTTTTTTTTTTTGAAAAATTAACTTAGTGTGTTGGTTTTAAATGTTTTTTAGTCCCTATGGTATGGTGTTTGGTTATAAATAGGGTGTTTGGTTTTAAATGTTTTTTAGTCCCAATGGTATTGTTGTTTTTTATCTATTTTTGTGTTTCAGGACCTTTTTTAATGTGTATTATTCCAGTTCCCTTTTAAAATTATGTATTTACAATTCACAATGTATAATTTATTTATTTTTTAGAATATAAAGATGCCAGTTAGTTTTTTCTTCCAAAATGTGTTTTGTATAACACACCTATTGGAAGAAAAGTTGCTTTCCAAAAAGTATAACATTTACAGATTATTTATTGTTCATAATTTTATTGCTGGAATTTTTTGAAAACGATTTCCAGATAGAAAATAGAAACGTCACGATAAATACAACTGTTATTAAATATTCTATTGATTTACTCCTGTATATAAAAAATTAAATGAAAAATATGCCATACAAAAAACTTTTCAGAATCATAGAAATTTAGAATATAAATATTAATTTCTCATTTGATGCTTCCTTTTAGATGTGTTAGGACTATCTGTTTTTTGTTAGTGTTGATGTTTTGTCGCTAAAATACGTAGACATAATGGTAGGTGTATGCTAAATAGGCGTACAAAGTATGCTTAATGTGCAGTCCCTCGATCTTTATGGGGACCTATTGGCTTGTGACGAGTAGGTCCTAAAACCAAAACAAGTAAAGTAAAGTTTTCCATTTTAGTGGGCACTTTCCAATTTTAATTTAATTTTCCATTTCCAACAATCGCTTTTTTTAGATTATAGCACGTCTATCCATAATTCTAAAAAATGTCTCGAATAAAACTTACGTTTTGTGACGTAAGGAATCCAAATCTGCCATAAAAAATGGGGGCTCCCATTAAATATTTTAAAGTAACCACCTAACCCATCTCCGTGGGTGGTCGTGTTTGGTGTCATTCGATAGATTTTTCAAAATTATAAATTACTCCCATAAAAAATTTAAAATTCACCCCCTTCCCATCTACGTGGGAAGTCGTATTTGGTATCAATCGATAGATTTTTGAAAAATATTGAGAACGTATTTTTTAGTTTTTAGATCTGTCATTCATTTCGCGAAATATTCGCCTTTTTCTTGTGAAACTTTGGGACTCACCCCATTTCCTTACGCCCCGCTCAAATAGTCAGATTTTTTAAATATACACTGTTTTGCGTGTACTTAACTGACCTTATCTTAATCTGACGATTTCGAGTTTTTCTAAAAATAGATTTTTTTTCGACATCCGCTTAACGAACTCCCCTGCATTAAGAGCCAATATATAGTAGAAGTACATTTTCAGAGTACAGGGTTTCTCCCCATGTAATAGTCTGACGCGCTCGAGTAACTGCAAAAATCCCCGCTTAGGCTCCCCTACCGTAAACCTTTTAATATTTCTTGGTTGTTGTAAAATAATGAACCCTTCATTAAAAAATTCATGTGGTAACGAAGTATTTACGGAGCGATTCTATGCATTGTTCCACTGTACGATTGATTGTGCCATTCTTTTGAAAATATTTCTTAAGCATTCTCAAATGTGAAATTGATGGATCTTCTTTCGATCTAACCCTGTTTCTAAGTTTCTAGTAAAAATAAGTTTCTTGAGCTGAGTGACGATAAAAAGTCAATTCAATTTTGCTATCCCGACATTTTGTCTATAATCTCATTTGAAGTGTACTCCCTCCATCTTTTTGCTTAGTTACAATCTTCCACATCAAATTTTCAAACAATTTGTATTCGCCTACTAATTATACTTATTACATATACCCTATTCCACGAACATACGCCTGTTTTGGATTACTTCAACAACGAATATTTTTTTGTGCAAAATAAGAAGAACGAAAGTAAATTGCAAATTACATTGTTGTTTATTGGAATAATTATTAGCGCCATTTACTTTCGTACTTATGTTGCACAGTAAAATAGTCGTTGTCGAAATAATCCAAAACAGGCGTATGTTCGTGGAATGGCCCATATTTATGGTTTATGTTTTTTAAGAACGAAAGTTGCTACCATATACATTCCTTTGGTATCAAAATACATCTTCATTTTTTAATAACTTTTAGATAATTTAGTAAATCTGTATTCGAGATTACTTACAATTAAAATAAAATTCTGACAAAATTTAATTAAAACGAATAAATATTCAAAAATATGTGTAAACTAAAATAAACTTTTTAACCTATTGTTAAAATGAGAAATTTATACAGGGTGTAACAAAAATGCAGGTCATACCTAAATTAAATCACGTATTCTGGGAACCTAACTTACCTTAGTACAAATGTGCACAGAAAAAAGTTATATCCCTTTGAAGTTACAAAATGAAAATCGATTTTTTCGTAAATATCGAAAACTATTACAGATTTTTTATTGAAAATAGACCTTTGGCATTCTTATGGCAGAAGCATTTAAAAAAAATAGTGGAATTTGTGTACCCCATAAAAATTTTATGGGGTTTTTGTTCCCATAACCCCCCCCTCCCCCAACTGTTGTGTACGTTCCAGTTAAATTATTACTGTGGTACCATTAGTACGCAATGTTTTTAAAACTTTTTTGCCTCTTAGTACTTTTTTGATAAGCCAGTGTTTATCGAGATATTTTGAATATTTTTCGAATCCACCACATATTTGTATATGGTTAAGTACGATTATTTATAGAGAGCTGGTAATCTGAAAAGAATCCACATCTCGATAAAAAGTGGCTTATCGAAAAAATATTAAGTAGCAAAAAAGTTTTAAAAACATTGTGTTTAACTAATGGTACCACAATAATAACTTAATTGGAACGTACATGTGTACAATTATGGGGTGTACAAATTTCACTGTTTTTTAACATGTTCCTGCCATAGCAATGCCACATAACCATTTTCAATAAAAAAAATCTTCAATAGTTTTCGATATATTGAAAAAAATCGATTTTAATTTTGTAACTTCAAAGGGATGTAACTTTTTTTATGTGCACATTTGTACTAAGGTAAGTTAGGTCCAATCGAACTATTTTTGGTCGCAGAATATGTGATTTATGACCTGCATTTTTGTTTCACCCTGTATATAGAGCGAAACCTATACTGAAAAATATTGATGTAATAATTGTATTAATAATATTTTATTTTATGTAGGTAGGTAGTCACAAAAAGTTATATACATAATTATTTTTTTAATAAAATGATTTTTTTATAAAATTTTGAAATGGTGTAGTTCTTAAAGCTTTTTAAAATAAAATTCATAGCGGACTTTTTGAGTAAGTACCTACCTAATATATTACGTAACATAATTGCGCTAGATAAATATCAGAAAAATATCCAGAATATTTTTAGTTTAGTTATCTGTCACTTAATACACATACACATTTCACATATGTAGTAGGTACGTACACACCTACTCACGGAATTTTGCTGGAAAATCAAAATTGAAATGCGAGAATAATAATAAAGGAGAAATATGATTACACATAACTAGAACTGTAAACAATTATATTAATCACACCCTCCAGCTTAAAAAGTCTACTGCGGACACAAGTCTCCTTCATGGGCACACGGGAACTTTTTCAAGCAATAACAATTTTCAGCTCTTTCATTTGCAGACGTATAATAATATGTAGTTGAAAGCTCAAAAGATACATTATGACAAGTATTTATTTCAAAGAAAGATATTTGAACTGAACCTGATAATTGATAATAAATCGGTAAATAAAACAGCCTTTTCTTTGAAAGTTAAAAGCCTTTTAGTAGTGAAATCAGTGAGGATATTTGGCTCCGAATTTCATCCTACTGCATCAATGTACTTGATATTTTCACTGTAAGTAGGGAATAACTCAACAAACAAAATCTACCCTATATTATATGGCGCCTTTATCTTGAGGGGTGGTTCCCATCCCTTCTCGGGGTGGAAAATTGTTGTTCAAAATAACTACGGAAGTGTCCAGAGGACCTAATTCTAAGCAAAAACTGTTCTATATTTTTCTTTTTTGAAAACTCAATACTTTTTGAGTTGCTCGTGTTTGAAAATTTGCCGTTTTCATTGAAAAATGACACCTTTTCGGATAGTTTTTTGTGAATACCTTAAAAATTATGCATCTTACGAAAAAACTAGAAGTATAAAACGTTTTTGTACTTCTGATTAAAAATCAAAGAGATTTATTTCTTCAAAAATCTTCTAGTACCTAATACAGAAAGAGATACCTATAGTAGGTCAATCAAAAAAAATATTTTTTGTGCTTGCTCACATCGGTGTATTTAACTTAAAATTATACAGAAATGGTCGATTTTCGAGGTATATTGCTACAAATACCTTTTGTAGTGCTTGAAGAGACATTTAAAACGAGCACAGTTAAATGTGGATTACATTCAAACTAAGCGAAATATGGTGCAAAAAGTTGATGATTAACGTATTTTAATGAAAAATGAAATAGGTATTTGTGAAACAGTTCGTGAAGTATGCTTTTTGCGAACGCACGCGATGTTTAGAGCACAAGCGACAACGGAGCGAGTGCTATACATCGCGTAAGTTCGCAAAAAGTACTTCACGCACAGTTTCATACAATATTTTATCTACGATAAACAAATAAAAAACTTTAACTCTTCATCACTGGAATTCATTTTTATTCTACAATTTAGAATTTTGACATTTAAATATTCTAACTTCTTTCAAACCACAAAACAGTCAAAACATTTGTTGTAATTTATTGCTCATTATGTCATCACCATGACAACGCGAAAGTTAAGGATATTTGAGTATATGAAAGTGTGCCAAAAAACAGTGCGAAAAAGTAAATCCCATTTAAAATACATTGTTACTTCACGCACACTTTAAATCCTTCAGGCACTGATATCTATAATAACAGTTTTCACAAACTAAAAATGTATACATAATATGACTTAGAGTAGGTAAAGTATGTTTTTAACTTTTCTTTAAATTCTTTCTTTTTCTCCATGTAACTCTAAAATGATAAGAGATACGAAAAAAAGGTCCAATAAAAAAATGTTTGGTTTTTACAGTTAACAATTTTGTTTTGTCTTTTATTACTGTATCTCTTTATAATTTTCGAGTTACGTGGAGAAAAAGGAAGATTTTTAAGAGAATTAAAAATGCGCTCTATAATTTAATATATTTTTTAAAGCCATGCATTTTAAACCAGTTGAGCTTTTTAAACATAGAAATAACACTCTAATAAAAGGTATTGTAAAGTAAAAAGTAAAAGTAAAACGATGCATTTAAATCTGGTGGATAAGGGGTTTAATATACTTTGCATTTTATCTTAAAATAAATTAGTCATCAATTTTCTTTGAACCATATCTCGCTTAGTTTAAATGTAATCGACATTTACGGTGCTCATTTTAAAGGTCTTTTCAAGCACTACAAAAGCTAGTTGTAGCATTATACCCTTAAAATCGACCATTTCTCTGATACTTTAACTTGAACACACCTATTTAAGCATGCACCAAAAAAATTTATTTTCACCTACCATCTCTTTTTGTATTATACTTAACTAGAAAATTTATGAAGAAACGATTTTCTTTGATTTTTCATAAGCTACAAAAAATGTTTTATACAGCTTTTTTCGTTAGGTGCATAATGTTTAAGATATTCGCAAAAAACCATCCTAAAAGGTGTCATTTTAAATGAAAATGGCAAATTTTCAACCACGAATAACTCAAAAAGTATTTAGTTTAAAAAAAATAATTATACCTACAACAGTTTTTGCTTAGAATTAGATTCTCCAGTCACTTCGGTGGTTATTTTGAAAAAAAAATTTCCACCATCGAGAAGGGGTGAACTGTAAAAAAGCTTAAATTATAGTCGTTAGAAAATATTCTTCGGTATGTAATTTCGCTAATACCTTCCGGTTTCTTCAGCTGACAGTCATTTATATAAAGTTGATATATTTTCCTTATACTTAAATTTTTGTCCAAATATAAATATCTACGCTTCGTACTTTGGCGAATATAATGTGGGACCATGGTTGGAAAAGACTCAATATGAGCCTTCACAATTTTTCGGTTTTCATTGCTTATTTTATTTGTCAATATAACCTTGCCTCTTTTGCCCGTATCTGCATAACAACATAGAATATCAATTTTTCTTACATCTTGCATTAACGACGCTGATATACAAAGTGTCTTACAAAAAAAACTTCTCACATACCTGTACCTCTTGACCATTCAAAGAAACATAGTCGATAGTCGATACTATCGATTTTACCAGTCGATATGAATGAGAAATTTTAATAAAATATACATGTAAAATGTATTAAAGACATTTATAACCTTTTTACTGAATATGATATACAGCAGTAGAAATATATTGTTGTCCGGCAAAATAATATATGTGCGGTTACTTGGTTTTACATGCAACAGAACTTTAATTTTGTGGAAGTAAGTAGCGATATATTGTTTTACTTGAAAATGAAAAGTTAGTTATGTGTAACTTATTTGTTTATCACACAAATTATCTGCTGACTGGTAAGTCGTATCATTTACTGGGTTTTACTTATATGTAGAGCGTAAAAAGCTGAGAACCTTGGTATACCTACTTAACTCGATATTTTAAAATAATTTGTAATTTGCCTGGTTTTCGCAGTATACCGACGATATTTGGTTTTGAGTTTAATGTTTATGCAGCTATTTATGTGAGTTGACATATAAGAAAAAACTGTTTATGGCCGTCGTGGAAATTGGAATTTGCTCTCCTGAAAAGTACCAAAATGGACTTATCTACTTTTGGCAAACGACCACTGAATTTCTTTCACAGTACGTGTACGGCTTTTGCTCCAAACTGTACCAAGGGATTTTTGAAGGCAAGAAATGTCACAAACTCAATTTCTACAAAAGTGGTCGTTGACCGATTATTGCACCGAGCCCTTCAATTTAAAATATCAAATTCGAAATTGTTTTATGTGCAGTCAGACAAAAAGACGGGTATGAATTAAACTATGGTTTTTGGTGCAGTAAACGAAAGAAGAGATGTACTTATCTCAAACGCATCGCTACATTTTTTGAAGGATGCGAGTACCGGTCAGAACTGTATTTTAAATAATGTGGTTTTGGGCAGATCAAGTGCCAGTAATATAGTGCAGTCACTGAAGGTTTTCACCTCCGATTTCGTTGAACCATCGATTTTCATGAAAATTGGTGAGTAATTAGAGGATATCTCAAGGAACAAAGGTGACATGATGCCAAGACTGGCGTTTTACCCTGGGGGGGTGGATGCCACCCCTTCTCGGGAGTAAAAAATATTTTATTAAAAATAATACCGTAAGTCGATACAGGGACAAATTATAAGCAAAATTTGTTATATAAAGTTATTAAACTAAATCAACACTTTTTGAGTTATTAAAGACCAAAGATTTTATTTTTTCTTTAAAAAATGCATGTTTTAAATCGGTTTTTCATGTATAAATCAAAAACTAAGCTTTTACAAAAAAGTTGTTATTACTGAAATTAAAGATAATAAAAAATTTAATACATTCCTCACATAAAGAACTAAACTAATGTTAGTTCAAAATGAGTTATTGGCAATTGAATGTGTATTTTTTTCGACGAGTACTCAAATCTAAGTATTCAAGCTTAAAATAACGGGAAAACGATTAATGTATAAAATATTCCTGCAAAAGATGTGTCAAAGTACTTCGGAATACCTATCAAATGAGCTTCAGAACAAGGTAATAGCGTCAAAATTAAGTAAGTTATAATGAAAATAAAAGAACGGTTTCGAATTTTTTAGGAAAAAGTGAAAAATAAAACATACGCCATTTCAACAAAAATTAAAATTTATAGTAATCCTTAAAAGAACTTCTTCATATTAGCATAAGTAATGTTTTCGATAATAAACCTTAAATTTTGCTGTGGGAACCATGCAACCAGGGCCATTTAACCTTTTATTTTTAAAAAAGTAAGGGGTTTAAAAGATTAGGTTCAACGTGCTTAAATAGCACTTGGAATTTTCTTTCAAACAGTTTTTAGATGAACCTAATATCGTAAACACGAACAGAGTTATTAAAAAAAAACATTTTTTGGAAAAATTTTTAAAAGATAAATTTTGAAAAAATTTTGGAACATAAATTTTAACGCTATCAACATGTTCGGGGGCTCATTTGATAGATATTTTTAAGTACTTTGACAAATGTTTAATAGGTTTATGTTATAAAATGCATCAATGTCACGTTATGTCAGCCTGAATACTTAGAGTTTTTTACTCGCCGAAAAAAATATACATTCAATTACCTATAACTCACTTTTAGTTAACATTAAAAGGTTTTTCTAGTAAGAGGTTATTTCATTTTTTATTAGCTTCAATTTTAATAATAATAACTTTTTTGTAAAAACTAACACTTTTGAGTTATTGATGAAAAATTGGTTAAAAACATGCATTTTTCTCAAGAGAAATTAAAATCTTTGATCTTTAATAACTTAAAAATGTTTGATTTATTTGAATAACTTTATATAACAAATTTTGCTTGAAATTTGTCCCTCTATCGAATTATGGGGTTATTTTTAATAAAATAATTTTCACCCCCGAGAAGGGGTGGCATCAACCCCCAGGGTAAAAGCGCAATTTGGCACCATATCATCTTTGTTCCTTGAGATATCCTCTAACCACTCACCAATTTTCATGCAAATCGATGGAGGTTCAACGAAATCGGAGGCAATAGCTCATATTCACCTGTGACTCACTTTCTGTGATATTCAGTGACTCCATTAAAAGGGGCCGCAGAATTATTTTAAAAAATATTACGTAAATAAATATTAAAATTCCTTCATTCAGTTTTAAACATAATATTATTTAAATTTTAAAAATATAGAAAACATTGGTAGTATGAATTTTGTATGAAGCTTCGCACTAGTCTACAGTAGTTATTTGACCTTTAACAATAAATCCATTTTTATAAACTTTTGTCTGCGTTTAAATATTACCTTTTCAAAATTATTATAACAAATGCTAACTTCCTGAACTGTAAACTGTACTAAACCCAAAAGTTTCTTCAAATAAAAATGGTTTTCCTAGTCCATCCCGATATAAACGAGCTAGAAGTAATTAATATAGAATAGCGAATAAATCGAAAATAACGATCTTAGTGTAATAATTCATAGCGACTAATTTAAAACAAACTTTCCCAATTTGAAGCCGGAGCTAAAATTCCACGCCTGTAGAAGAGAGAGAGAGAGACCTAAAACTAAAACTAGCGGCATAAATTTAATCAAAAACAGAACACATATTAGAAATTCAATCTCGGAACGAAGCAACCCTAAAGGATCAGGGAACTTCCCTTAAAATATCCTATTTTCACCCACCCCATCCCATTCCGCACCTTAACCACTCCTTATCCCCTCCTTTCCCCATTTTAAAAACTACCCCTATCTCAAGCAAATTTCAGCCTTACAGCCGGGCACTCTTAAGTCATAATATAAAAGTTGGCTGCATGTAAGACGCGCAATACTTATATCTCATTGGTTAGAGTCTGTTACCTAGGTAACCGCGAATAGGCGGGCCCGGAGCTTTGCATCAATACTCTTAACTTTATCTTAGTTAGGAGCGCGCCCGGAGAAAAAACCCTCAGAATTTCGGGCCTCCGCCGACTAGCGGGAGATCCGAAGCGGCCCTGACGTCTTCTATCACTAAGAATGGGATGATGGATTGATCGCAAGAATGGAATGGTTGGTGCTTATAATGATGTTTGAACTCGGGCTTCGCAAAACCTGGTAGAGAGAGAGGGCTTTTATACAAATCAATAAAGATAAGAAACTGGAAAGGTCGGGCAAGGACGTGCCTATGAATATTATTACGGGTTTAAAATCTTACATGTAAAATGGTTGTATCGAAGAAAAGGGATATTAAATAAAAAAATATATTTGTAGGAAATATAAACTGAATATCATATTAAGAAATATATTTACATTACTTATACGATCTTTGCTCCAAAACTCCACTGAAATTAATTTCACGTTTTTGTGATTATGCGTAAGTATTATAATTATTTAACTCGGTAAGTTTAAGAACAATTCAGCTGCAACCAATTCTACAAGCGATAAGTGATTGTAATTAAAATTACATTTTTGACTAACTAAAGTTTGACGTTTAGATTTTCATTCCGAAAATCGTTTTCAAAAAGATTATTAAAGAGTTTTGTTGAAAAGACTGTATAACCGCCAAGTTGATGACATGTCTGCTCAAAAAGTTGAAAGTTGACTTCGCTGCAGTGTCATAGGCAACAGCCATGCGTTGGCTGTAAAGATGTAAGTGTGGATTTTTTACCCTAAGGAACTTCAAATTCTGATTATGTGTGTGTGTGTTCGTGTACTGTTGTTGACTGTTGTATATATGCATGCAGGGATCTAGAAATTCATAATAGAGGGGGCCAGATGTTATTAGACCGCAAATATTATATTTTCCAGATTTAGCCATACGACTCACACTTAGGTACCTACCCTAAGGATAAAACTCACTCATCCCAGATACCTTCAGTATCATAAGGATTGAGCTGTGGTGAGACTATTTCCATGTTATCAAGCCATAGGTGACTTGATACGTCGGAGTATCTCCCAAAAAATACCTTACGCAACTGAATAGATATTGAGAGTAGCGCAGATTTATTATTCCAGATTTAGCGATACGGCTCTCACTCCCTCAAAGGGGACAGTTTATTCATCCTAGATACCTTAGGTAACAAAAGGATTGGACTCTGGTGAAACTGTTTCCGTATTATCGAGCTCTAGATGATTGAGCCTTGATACTTCGGAGTATCTCCCAAAAACTTTCTTAGGCATCTGGATGTTGAGAGTATTATCACTTTCTGCGTGGTCTTAAAGAGATGTTCATTGGTTGCTTTAGCTGTTTTATGTTCTCTAAAAGACTCTTCGGGATGACTTTATTATTGTTGTTGTTGTTGTCTAATACAGTAAACAGTGCATGATTTTGAAATTGGCAGATTCAAGCAATGTGAGGCACAGTGCATATACAATGCTAAAGGCTGTGGTTTCAAAATTCGCGCTTGCACACCACATAACTTTCTTGACATATTAGCTCCGCCGTCGTAACCTTGCACACGAATATTTGAAATATCTAGCCCCAAGTGTCTGAGTTCTCGTATTATATCGCTTAACAATGTCTCTCCAGTTAAATCCTGCACCACTACTAATCTACAGTACCTACTCCTTTTTGTCTACATATCACACACATAATGTAAATTGTTCATTGGAGCTAATGTCAGATGTTTCATCTACCAAAATAGAAAACTATTTTCTTTGCTTAACCACTTCAACAATTTTTTTCTCAATAACAGTGCCAAAATTCTATGAGGTCATTTTGCGTTGGCAAAGGCACTTATAAGCGTTGAATTCTTGGGATAATTTTTGAGATGGTGTTCCAGAATCTGATCACATGCATTAACTCTATATTTAAGAAGTTCACTGAAGTTCCCTTCGTTTGAATTATTGATTGATTCAGACGATTCCATTTGCAAATCAATAGCACACCATCATATCTGTGCCCTTTTAAGGGAATGTTTTGTCGACCGCACAAAAAAATTATTTTTACAATTGGAACAAGTTTCATTCGATTTTCGTTTACTGTTTTTGTAACTCCATTAACCTTCGGATGACCAAGCGGGGGAAATTGTGACCCCAGCGTATGTTTTTCTTTAATAAATTCAAAAGTATTTTTAATTTTTAACTCATTATTTTTTTATTTGACTTTAATATCACTCTAGATATCTTCATATTTTGAAATAAAAAAAATTCCCGATATTTTACGAATAAAAAATATATTCTGAAGTTGATGTTTAGTAAAATAGCGTCTATTATGTGTAATTACAAGTAGTTTTACGCTAATGACGTCGACTTTGCAAAGTAACAAGACACTTACTCAACATACACACTACACATGACACTAATACTTATGTTGTGACTGGCTGAATGACATAAAGTCCATGCCAAAAAAAAAATTAAAAATTAAAAAAAAAAACTTTATTTTTTTGTTAATTGTCATTTTTGACATTTTTGACCTGTGGTCATTTTCCCCCCCTTGGTCATCCGTGTAACAAAAAAAGGTTGGTCATCGGAAGGTTAATCAATTAAAAGATAGCGTTTTCAGTCTTACCTTCAGACCCTTTTTTAAAGTTGCTACATTTTAATTGAGCCGTTTTATGATAGATATTATCAGAATGGCTTCTTAATATTTCACACGCTTTCTTGAATTTCCGAAGAGGCTTAGTAATTAAGTTTTGTAACGCGATTTTGCTTTGACCTCCCTCTTTAGGCCCGAACAAAACATACACACGGCAGTAAGCACCTTCATGTTTCTTGCTGTAAGATAGAAACGGGAATTTATTTAACTACATAATATTTAACTACATAATATTTAACTACAATTGTCTTGAGTGTACAATTGTCTTTGGAAATCTGTATTCACTTTAAATAACTTAAGGATCAGTTACAACACGATATTTTCTCGTCACTGCACTTTTCTTTACCCACAACGCAACCGATATCGTTATAAGTTGGGGCTGCCGAACCTGCATCACACGTAACTGATTCTGGTGAAAATATATTTACACCAATATCGCAGTTTCCGACATCTGACGTTAACATATGCCTATTATTACTATCGGCAACATTAGTAGACAGAGATCTTACTTCAGAACATGGCTTTTTTATGAACTGCATTATATCGGCTTGTCCGCTTGAATCTTTCGTTTGGACATATTCACTATTATTCACCGCTAGCAGACAAAATTCACGACTATTAATATCACTGGCCCCTCTTTACCAATTATAGGTGTTAATTAAGGTTAACTTTTCTACTGTCAATTGGTACGACTGGGCTATCTAGTAAAATTCAAATTTTATACGTATCCAATATATAATTATTCAATATATTGAGATGTGACTTTTCATGAGATAAGTTTTATACCCAGTTTTTGCATTTTAAAATATCATTTTTGTTATTCTTTGAAATGAGAAAAATATATCCGCTGTTTATGGTTCCATCGGTACCCAAATAAATGCGTCTGCAGTTTCTTTTTCAGAGAAGGCTGCTTTATTTTGGATTTTATGGCTTCTTTTAATTCTTTGGAAGCAGTTGTCGTGTATATTCTACTGATTGCTTGAAGTTCTACAGAAAAATAGTAAATAATAAAAAATACTTATAGACTAAATACAATAGGGGGTCCAAGGCCCCATTGACGCCCTCTCTGTATCGGCGCCTGATACAATGTGTCTAAGATTTTATTAATCCGCTATTGTTGATATATTCTTGTAGTTGATTTCTTCTTTTAGTATTGGCAACCAAAGCCTGCTGCATTCTGCTGATGGATTTGCTACACCATTGTCTTCAGTGAGTAGAATGAGGGCTGCTTCTTTGATTTTCCTTTTATTCATCTCTGTTTCTGTAATCATTATTGATGCATTTTCCCTTGATTCTCTGTTAATTGTCCCAGGCATGTTTTGTCGAAATCCCTGTTTTTGATGTAGTTTTCATTCTCATTTACACTTGACGTTGCATTCGCATGGTATTTTATAGATACAGTTCTTTGATCTCTCTTGTGTATTTCCAAGTTTTGATTTAGACAGATTTTTTTTAATGTTGTGATATTGTACTTATTTCCTATCCTTTTTCATTTTTCTCCTAGGCCCTTTACAGATTTTACAGATGGTATTCTGTCATACTTAAATCCCTTCTTGTGAGTGTTTCTGGATTGCTTGTGGTGTTTTGTTGTCATGCTATTAAGTGTTCTTAAATATTGACTCTACATCTACCGTAAACAATTTTGGAGAAATATTGTCTCCCTTTCTTACTCCTCGACCTAAACTGAATGTTTCTGTAGCTTGATTCTGAAGCTTCTGTAGCTGAATGCTGATTAGTGACGTGTAGGTACATATTATTATAGTCAATTCGGCTGTGTATTGATAAATAATGCGAACATGTTGTATCTGTGCAATTTGTGTATCAACAAATGACAATTTAAATTAAATCTTAAAACATATTGCTCCTTTGTAAAGATACTTAAGTATTTAAAAAATAAGTAAATTATTATTTTAACACCCACCCACATTTTAAATTATACATATTTCACAGCAAGGTGGGTAGTTTAAAACACATGAAATTATAAATAGAGTTTAGGCTATTACCGGATGCGTTTTAAGGTTTTAGGGAAGAGTTATGTTTCAAAATACCTTCAATCCCTTCTCAAAATACTCACTGAAAAAACTAAAAACTAGACAAACGTTGTGTTTAAATGGAGAATACACTAAGAACTCAACAGTGAGTTGTGTTTCTGTATACAGTGTATGGTATACAGAAACTCCTTCCCACTTTTCACTGAGATTTTCCAACTCACTGTCAAATTAAATCAACCGATAATATTCTAAATTATTAACCGATACTATTAACCTATTAAATCAACCGATAATATTATTATTAATCTAAATTATTATTCTAAATTATATACGAAACTCTGTCTGTGTAGAGATTAAGTGGCTGTACGACCAACGACAGCGTTTTTCATCGGCCGTGGTTCGTTCCTGGAGCTGTACTTATGTATATGTCCTTGGGAATAGATCACTGTTGTGATTTATTCCAAAGAACATATTTGAGAAGTTGACTAAATTTCACCCTTAATTTTTGATAATATACTGTATACCGGTAATATTGTTTTATTTTTTATTTTGTGTATAAAGGACACCGCACACATCATATGGTAAATGTAATGTCACTCAAATACAATAAAATATACATGAATAGATTCACCTCGAAAATAAAATAATTTCATATCATTGCGCCAACTCTGTTTTTTGATTATTAACGGTGTAAATTTATATAAACAAATCCAAAATCAAATGGGTATGTACATAAGATAGAGTGAAACGAGATTTTGTGAAAAGGCACTTTATAAAACTTTCTGCAGATATTAAGGTATCTTATCTTATAAATAAATAAATGGAAATTCGCACCGCTAAAGAAAGGTCAGCCTCACGCTGAGTTAAGCTGTTTTCAATTCGATAATATATTTTAGACCAATAGTATTTGAATAGGACAATTTTATGGATTCCAAAAATGTGATTTCTATAAATATTAATTACAATTTACGCCGTTATTAATCAAATAATCAAAATTCAGAGTTGACGCAATGATATGAAATTATGTAATTTGGAGACTAATCTATGTATTTATATAAATTTTATTGTATTTGGTGGCATTAAATTGTCCATAAGATGTGCGCGGTATCCTTTAACTTCTATTTTATTCAAACATTAATTTGTTTTTTTTTTATTTTAGGATAACATTTCAGCTGAAGACATTGTATGAAAAACGTATTATTATAAATAGCAAATTACAAATAAATACAAATAATGATTTGTTTATGATTAAAGATGGCATACAAAATAAAATATTAATGTAAAAAATATTTTTTCGCCAATAAAAGATTTTAAAATATTTATCGTTCACTTTTTCGTTTTCCTTACACGTATAATAATACATTTGTATTACAGTAGAGCGTCGATTATCCGAACGTCGATCAACCGAACGACCGGTTATCCGAACTCCCGACTCTCGCGCCCCGCACTCGAGTACTGAGCAAGCGTTAGTAATTAACGCATAAAATATCTTCAATTTTCTTCAATTGTGTATCCAAAAATATGTTGTTGCAAACACTGCACTTTTTTGTTTAATTTCTATTTGTCATTATCAAGGTATAAACAAATATACAGTTATATAAATATGGTTTTTATTCACTTGTGGATAAATATGTATGACAATCTCAATATAGTTCGATTATCCGAACAAATCGGTTTTCCGAACACCCATGTCCCCCAATTAGTTCGGATAATCGACGCTCTACTGTATTTGTATATTATTCATATCGTATACGTAATCGTGGTGACATAATATGATGCATAACATACCCTATTTAAGTGGAATTATTGGTGTTAGTAACACTACTCTAACTCCAATTGTAAAAATAAACTCCTATTTCGACGAGTTAAAAAAAAATTACACACAAGACTATTGTGGTATCTAGAAGAAAATAAATAATATGCTTATTTTAACTTCGTCAAATACTGAGCAGGGGCGGAGAGACGGGAGGAAAAGTGGGCATATATCCCCACCAACAAGGTCCAAAATTAAAGAAAAAAATTGTTAATACATAAATTTATATTAGCTGACATGAAACCACAGACAGATAAATTCAACCCAACAAATCGTCTGGTCACGAAAATTAAGGAAACTTAATGTATGTAAGTTATTATTTATTTCTTTTATGTAGTTTGGGTTTTTCTATTTTATGTCTTTTGGTTGATGTTTCATCGGAAGTTAACCTCCCCAAGAAAATTTCTAGATCAGCCACTAAAGCAGTAGTCTGCTAGTCTGCAAAAGTAATTCAAGTAGATCCTGTGCAGGTAACTTAATAGGTTGATAATTAAATCAAATGGCAAAAGGGTGTATGTTTTCAAAAAACTGATAGTGTGTAAAAACTTTATTAAAATTCAGCTAAGTAACTACTTTAAGCATATCACAAATGCCATCATCAGAGCTTTCGTCTCATAGGTATAAATACCTCAAATGAAGGGTAATTTTTGAACAACACATTACAATAATTCAAATTAATCCAGTGCTTAGCCTCTGGTCATTGTAAAGTATTGAGTATTGTAAAATGGTAGCATTGTATTTTACTCATATTAATGTGACAATTTATTTATTTTAAAGGTTTTTACCCATGACCAGAAGGTAAGCCCTGGGTTAATTTTAATTATTGTAATGTGTTGTTCAACGATTACTCTTTATTTGAGGTATTTATAACTATGAGACAAACGCTCTGATGATGTGATTTTTGATATGCTGAAAGTGCTTAGCTGAATTTTAATAAAGTTTTTATTTGTTTACACACTATGAATTTTTTGAAAACATATACCCGTTTGCCATTTGATTTATAGAAGTGTGTACACGTCATACAGTATTTGTCTTGAATAGGTTTATAATCAGAGACATGTGAAGTTTGCAAATAATTAATAGAACATTACAGTATTTTGGATATCTCAGACGTATATGACACAGTATGAAGACATAGTATGGTAAGCTATGAAGATTTGGGCAATAAGAAACAATAAACTAAAGGTTTTCACGCTAATTGTACGTTTTGTTGGATAGGACTAATCCTATACAATAAAACGCATCGTGTAAAAAGCAATATTATGTTATTTTTGCTGTATACACGCTACGTTTTATTGTATGGGATTTGTCCTATCCAACAAAACGTACAATAAGACGTAGCGTGAATACCGGCCTTTACATTCTCTGCAGTAAAGAGCGTCCTTCGCTCGTGATTGCACTGATAATTACATATCAGAGAACGATCTTAAAACGAGAAAAGTAAGTCGTTTTCTCGATTTCCCGTGGCTATCGACGGTATGAAGAAATGAATATGGTGACTTCGGACTTGGAGTAAAGAACGACAGGGGAGAGAGAATGACCGAATTCTACCAACACAATAAAATATGGTAGTGACAAATACATAGTTTAAATTACATACTCGCATATTATAGGTACCTACACGTGGACTTGACCGCAACATAATGAAAACATATTAATCCGTAATAAACAAACAAAAAATGATATCCCAACGCTATCATCATTACAAAGATATGTCTTGGAGCTGACATAAATTCTGATCATAATATTTTTGTAAAAGTTTGCTCAAGATGAAAAGTCCGATGACGTAAACGTCCTGTTAAAAGCTATTAAAGAACAAAATTTAACAACGTAGTAGAAAAACATCTAAAAATATTATATGAACAACAAACAGGAATAAATAACAGACGAGATTTTACAACTAATTGACAAACGAACAGAACCCAAAGCAAAAGATGACAAAGACGGAGAATACAAAAGAATTCGAAAAATAGAAACAAGGAATGACTGAAAAAATGCTTCGAAATAGAACTGCAACAAAGGCATGATTTTCTTTAAATTACATAAAAAAGTAAACGAGTTCACAGCGATTATACTCCGTTTGAAAATGATTGATAGCGAAGTTTTTATGGCAAAGCTCATTTTAATTTTATCTTGTATTGTATTCAAAGTTTGTCGAGATGGAATACAGTACAACATAAAATGCAAATAAATATGCTGTGCCATAAAAACTGTGCTATTAATAATTTTCAAGCGTATTATAGCAAGAGAACAACTTTTCACACCATTGCTGAACACAGATGACAAACTGATAGAATCGACCGAAGGTAAACGGAAATATAGTGGAACATCGAACATTAATCGGGACCGCGACCGATCCGGGTTATCGAAAATCCGGGTTAGCCGGAGAATATGGTAAAAATTAATAAAACACATATAAATAATAAACAAATACACATTATAATTGCAAAAACATGAAATATATAATACAGGGTGAGTCATGAGGAACTGTACATACTCCTATCTCGTATAGAGACTCCTATGGGGAATAACAAATGACCATTAAAAAGTGTCTGCTCCCATTGTTTAATAATATACAGGGCGAGTTTCGCATTTTGACAGAAATTTGTATTCGCCATAATTTTTGAACGGTCTGATCGATGTGTCTCTTATTTTGGTCAATCGTTACACTATTACCACCTTATCAACTGATTTATTCAAACTAGAAAAAAATCAGGTCCGGCTTCAAAAAAATTAGTTCGTTTGGGTCTTAGAAAAAATTTCACCCTGTATACGCTTTTTGAAAACTATAATATGAATTTTATAAATTAGACAAATAAGCAATTAAAATGACATATTTATTTTTTCCCCACACGATTACTTAAGTTTTTATAAAAAAATCAAATTTGACTATGAATTAAAAGTTTGGTAAAGTGAACCATAGATTTAAAAAAAATAACCTTTATTACAAAAATTAATTTTTTTTAACAAATATTTAATTTATGTTACCACCCAATCAACTGATTTATACAAACTAGAAAAAAAATCAGGCCCGGATTTAAAAAATTAGTTCATTTTAGTCTTAGAAAAAATTTCACCCTGTATACGCTTTTTGAAAACTCTAATATGAATTTTACAAATTAGATAAATAGGCAATTAAAATGGCATATTTATTTTTTCCCCACACGATTACTTAATTTTTTATAAAAAAATCAAATTTGACTATGAATAATTAAAAGTTTGGTAAAGTGAAACATATTTACTAGAAACCAGATTTAAAAAAAAAATAACTTTTATTACAAAAATTAATTTTACTCACAATCGGTTAGTAATTTATGGATTTCTAACCTTTGAAGTAATCAGGAAGCGACTTATTACTTACTTTACTTTCCCAGCTAGCCGGGAAAGTACTTTCCCGACTAGCATCTGTCACTTTTCTACCTGCAAATGTCAATGTCATTTTTGATTAAAAGATGGTTTAGAAAGAATAGAATCCACTCAACATTTATTTAATTAAGAAACAACAATAACAAACAGAAAACTATTTGGAATTATAAATATTAATAGTTACATTAGCACACCTTTAGCCACGCACCATTTACTGTATAGTTCATAGGTGTTTTCATACCTCTCCCTGCTTTTTTCAGGAATTATTCCTTCAGTAGCTCTCTCTGCGGCTACCCGCAGTTCTGGTGGCGTACATTCAAATTCACTATCAGACATTTTTGTAAAATAAACACAATTTGATTATATGTACAATTAATGGCGTCATGTATCGCCTAAATGTCAGATTCAACAAACTTGTTTTGTTACCTAGCAACGATCTCACAGGTTAAAATTACTTAAAATAATTCATCTTATCACATAATGAAAATGGATACCTACAGATATTTGAAACGAAATTATTATTGGTAGATTGTGAGTATTAGAAATCCATAAACTACTAACCGATTGTGAGTAAAATAGTATACAAACCTCGCGGGAACTCATTCTAGCCTCGCGTCTGTAGTTTACCTCGGTGCTTCGCACCTCGGTAAACTACCTTGCCGCTCGGCTGAAATAGAGTACTTTCACGCTAGGTATGTAATATACTATTTTTTTTGAACAAATATTTAATTTATGTTACCACCCAATCACCTGATTTATTCAAACTAGAAAAAAATCAGGCCCGGATTTAAAAAATTAGTTCGTTTTGGTCTTAGAAAAAATTTCACCCTGTATACGCTTTTTGAAAACTCTAGTATGGATTTTACAAATTAGACAAATAGGCAATTAAAATGGCTTATTTATTTTTTCCTCACACAATTACTAATTTTTTATTAAAAAATCAAATTTGTCAAAATCGGAATTTTACCATAAAAATAAAAAAAATTTAAACAACGTTTTTATTAAAATTAAAATCTTCACCATTTTTTTTTTATACCACGTCTAGATCTAAAACCCATAACACTTTTTTTTGGACTCTACAGTTTGACATAGACGTGATCAAATAGATAAATTCTAAATTTTTTCACTTAATTTTTGCGATTTAACTTTGCAATTAACGAATATGCACATTTCATTTTTAAAAATTCATAACTTTTATGAGAAGAAGACTGAAAGTCTACAACAATTTTCATAGTCTTCACAATGGGAAGAGATATGTGCTGTAAAAATTTCAGAAAAAAAAATATTAAACTGGAACAGAGTTGTAGCGAGTTAAACCGTGATTTCATTTTTTTTTAGGTTAAAATTCCGATTTTGACAAAGATTTTTTAGTAAAAAATTAAGTAATCGTGTGGGGAAAAAATAAATATGCCATTTTAATTGCCTATTTGTCTAATTTATAAAATTCATATTAGAAATTTCAGAAAGCGTATACAGGGTGAAATTTTTTCTAAGACCAAAACGAACTAATTTTTTAAATCCGGGCCTGATTTTTTTCTAGTTTGAATAAATCAGTTGATTAGGTGGTAACATAAATTAAAAATCTGTTAAAAAAAATTAATTTTTGTAATAAAAGTTTTTTTTTTAAATCTATGGTTCACTTTACCAAACTTTTAATTCATAGTCAAAGGACATCGCACACATCTTATGGAAAATATAATGTCACTCAAATTCAATAAAATTTATACCAATAGATTCGTTTTAAATTAAAGATCAAATCTTATCATTGCGCCAACTCTCTATTTTCAAAAATAAGAGCAGAAATTGATATAAATAAATCTGAAATCAAATGGGTAGGTACATAAGTTAGAGAGAGAAAAAATATTTTAAAATACCCAGATTTTCGGTACTCCATAAATCAGCGGATTGGTTTCACTAATCCGCTTAGGCCCAGCCGGATTTAAGCTGTTATGAATAGCACTCAGAGCAATAATGATTGTAAACTAACATTTTATGGACTCCAAAAATGTGATTTCGATAAACTTTAATTGCAATTTGCGCCGTAATTAATCATAATTAAGAGTTGGCGCAATGATAAGAATTGATCGTTATAGTAAAACGAATCTAATCGTATAAATTTTATTGAATTTAAGTGACATTATATTTTCCATAAGATGTGTGCGATGTCCTTTGATTTTTTTATAAAAAAATTAAGTAATCGTGTGGGGAAAAATAAATATGTCATTTTAATTGCTTATTTGTCTAATTTGTAAAATTCATGTTATAGTTTTCAAAAAGCGTATAAAGTTTTTTTAAGACCCAAACGAACTAATTTTTTTGAAGCTGGACCTGATTTTTTTCTAGTTTGAAGAAATCAGTTGATTAGGTGGTAATAGTGTAACGATTGACCAAAATAAGAGACACATCGATCTGACCTTTCAACAATTATGACGAATACAAATTTCTGTCAAAATGCCAAACTCGCCCTGTATATTATTAAACAATGAGAGCAGACACTTTTTAATGGTCATTTGTTATTCCCCATAGGAGCCTCTATACGAGGTAGGAATATGTACAGTTCCTCATGATTCACCCTGTATGTAAAGTACATCTAAATTACGTATACATTTATTGTATACAGTATTGTTTATTTCTTGGTAAAAAACCCAGTCAAAGTGAAAAAATGTTTGTTTTGTCTGATGAAAATCGGTCCGGGTTAGCCGGACTCCCGGGTTATCGGAGGCCGACTTATCGGGGTTTCACTGTAATAGGAAAGCTATCTCAAAATTCTTTTTCACGGCATACGAGAAGAACCAAAAAGATTGGACAACAGTAACGAAGGACCAAAACTTCTGAAAACTGAAATATAAATGCCAATAACAAATAAAAGAATAATAACCGAATCCATAAAAAGTGCGAAAAAAATTTCGGAGACGATCATTTTCGATTCAGAGCCGGCTTAGAAACGAGAGAAGCCCTGTTCAGTTTACTAGTTCTGGCTCAAAAATGCTATGGCCAGAAACAGAAACAGAAAGATATACAGGGTGTTTCATTAATGATTGTCCATATAGCAACTGGAGAAACCTTAGCACAAAATACGAAGATTTAACCTAAAACACTTAAATAAAATGTGGTTCCTTACTGAGTTACAGAGTGTTTTATCTAAAAATTTAAAAACTATTTTTGCTCAACATTTTAAAACTATTCGACGTATCCTTTTCATACTTAGCAGAAAGTGCCACTACTATACACTTTACTAAATTGTGATAAATAAACGTTTCTAGCTACTACCAGAGGCGTACGACAGGGGATAGTAAATTGTTGACCCTTCTCAAATTCTACGCCACTGGAAGAATTACTATTTTAGTGCCATTTCTAGATTGCCCAATACTATCTACGTAAATAATATACTCTTCATTGGTAACGATAAAGTCAGTAGTTTTCGAGATATTTGAAGATAAATATGAAACGGCACAGTTATTTTGATTACATTATGATATGATTCATATCATTAAAATTTAAAAATTATTTTTACCCAGTACTTTAAAACTATTTTACGTATCCTTATCATACTTGGCAGAAAGTGTAAGTACTGTACACCCTACTAAATTAAGATAAATAAACGTTTCTAGCTACTACCAGAGGCGTACGACAGGGGATAGTGGCTGGTTGAGCCTTCCCAAATTCTACGCCACTGACAAAATTGCTATTTTAGTGTATTTTTTTGATTTTCCAATCCTTTCTATGTAAATAATATGGTCTTCATTCGTTACGATAAAATGATTAGTTTTCGAGATATTTGAAATTAAAAATGAAGCGACACAATACATTAATCAAAATAACCGTGTGGTTTCATTTTTAACTTGAAAGATATTGAAATCTAATGACTTTATCGTTACGAATAAAGAGTACACTACTTTTATAGAAAGTATTGGAGAATCCAAAAATTGAACTAAAGTAGCAATTCCGCCAGTGGCGTAGAATTTGGAAAGGGCAACCATTCACTTTCCCCCGTCGTACGCCTCTGGTAATAGCCAGAAGCGTTTGTTTAACATAATTTAGCAGTTTGTACAGTACCTATGCTTCCTGCCAAGTATGAAAAGTATACGTCGAATAGTTTTAAAATGCTGAGCAAAAATACTTTTTAAATTTTTAGGTAAAACACCCTGTAACTCAGTAAAGAACCACATTTTATTTAAGTGTTTTAGGTTAAATCTTCGTATTTTGTGCTAAGGTTTCTCCAGTTACTATATGGACAATTATTAATGAAACACCCTGTATTTATATGTGTCATAGATATCGAAATATAATTTGATAGAGAAGACACCATTGACTATTAGAACGATTGCAAGAAGTCGATTTAGATGGACCAGACATCAAACTACAAAGGCTTGTACTGGAACCAGAACACCAGAGTTAGGATCGAAGGTTCCACGTCCGCAGAAGTAGAAATTAGAAGAGGAGTTGGACAAGGATGTGTTTTGTCAGCTCTGCTATTTAAGCTTCCATCTGAGTTTCTATTTAAAAAGGTACTGTAGGATTTCAAGGATTGCGTCAAGATAAATGGCGTAAATATTTAGAGCATCAGACAGGCCGATGATACGGTATTGATTATGCATTTCGACTTTACAACGAGGTTTATGACGACTCATAGACAGGACCAACTTGGTTTGTAAGCAATTTAGTATGAAAATAAAGATCAATAAATCAAAAGTGGTACCAATCCGAAAAAACCAAAATGTACCTCAGCCTCATACAAAAAACGGACACATTTTAGAACAGGTTAACAAATTTAAATTACCTGGGACTTTAAATCCTGAATTAAAAATAAGATCAAGAATAGAACACGCCTGAAAATCTTTCGCAAAAGACTGCTATAAGATCGTCGAGTAAAACTCGAAATGGGTCTACTAGTCCAGGGTAATAAGGTTTTTCCCATGACACTCGAGCAGCCAGAGTACTGAAGCGTTTTTTCGATAGGTAATACCTATAAGAGAAAATTGTAACTATCTCCTGCGTAGGATCTGGCGGCCATTTTTATTTATAAACAATTAAGTGTCAAAAAATGGCATTTTTCCCTTTTTTTTCAAATCAATGGAAAACAGTTACTCTCATGGTTCTTTTAGTACAAATATCTTTGAGACTATGGAAAAAGCTTTAAAATGACGTATTACAAAGTTTGATATACTCATTTATTGTTAATATAATTGCGAAAAAAGGTCGGAATTACAAAAAAATGAATTTCGCAATATCTATTGTAAAAATTAGTGTACAGCTTTGAAATTTTTGTCATGTAAGGGTTCTTTAGTGCTTAATATGTGATAAAAATTTCAAAGCGATTCATTCAATTGTTTGAATTTTATTTAAATTGTTTATCCCAGAGAGCATTTTTTTGCAATAACATAAGTCAGAAAAAAATGACGTTAGAACCATTCCACAGGTGTCAAATGAAAGAGCATGAGCTATGTTTTCAACTTGTTTTAAAAAAAGAGAATAAAAAATGCATTTATTAGTAATAAATAATTATGCAAAAGTATCGTAAATCTTTCCTTATAAACTTTTTATTTTGTTAAATAAGAAATTATATATATTTATTACAATTTTTTATCAATTATGATATAAATAACATTACTTGGTAGTTGTGCACTTAAAACAGTTAATTTTTTTTTAAAAAGTTATCCAAAATGTTTATAAGGAAAGATTTACAATACTTTTGCATAATTATTTATTACTAATAAATGCATCTTTTATTCACTTTTTTTAAACCAAGTTGAAAATATAGCTCATGCTCTTCCATTTGACATCTGTGGAATGGTTCTAAGGTCATTTTTTTCTGACTTATGTTATTGCAAAAAAATGCTCTCGGGGATAAACAATTTAATTAAAATTTAAACAATTGAATGAATCGCTTTGAAATTTTTATCACATATTAAGCACCAAAGAATCCTCATTTGACAAAAAGTTCAAACCTGTACACTCATTTTTACAACAGTTATTGCGAAAATAATTTTTTTTGCAATTCCGATTTTTTTTGCAATTATATTAACAATAAATAAGTATATCAAACTTTGTAATATGTCATTTTAAAGCTTTTCCCATAATCTCAAAGATATTTGTACTAAAAAAATCATCTTCTTCTTCTTCAGGTGCCGTCCTCGTTCCGAAGTTTGGCTATCATCAAGGCTATGCCTATTTTTGATACCGTAGATCTAAATAATTGGCAGCTGCTGCTGCCAAAAATCATATGAAAATCAATGAAAAAAATCATACGTTTCACTATTTTCCATTGATTTGAAAAAAAAAAGGGAAAAATGCCATTTTTTGACCGTTATTTGTTTATAAATAAAAATGGCCGCCAGATCCTACGCAGGAAATAGTTACAATTTGTTTCTATAGGTATTACTTGTCGAAAAAACGCTTCAGTACCCTGGCTGCTGAAGTTTCACGAACAGGGTATATTTTTGTCTTATTACCCTGGCCTCTACGTTTATCAAAATGTTAGATCAGATCGGCTCTTCTCTATGCAGTCCAAATGTCGGCCTTTAAAAAGTAAATAAATTGGAGGTCTTTGAAATTTGGATCCACCAAAGCATCCTCAAGATTTTATGGACATCGCAGACCTCAAATGATGAAGTGCTGCATAGAATAATAGGCAAGAACGAGAACAAATAAATATGCTGAATAATCGTGAAATGAAAGATCGTGGCACAAAGAAAGATTAGGAAGGAAAATTCTATCCTTGCTAAGAAATATCCGACCATGGAGAAGGTTAAATTTTGAACAACTAATAAGAAAAGCTGAGGATTTGGTTCTATTGATAATTGAATTGACTAATTTAAGAAATAAATAGCCCTTTCGGGGATAAATTCAACGATATAGAGTGTAGGTATCATTCTATAATAATTACTTTATGAACTAATTCAGGAAATGTTATTCAACGAATTCCAATTTTTGCCACGGAGTATAACCTTTTTTTTTGTTGGCGTTTATTTATCATCCGTTTATTTTTTGCAAAAATATGCGACAAAAGGTGATAAAAATTGTAAACTGGTATTTATTTGACATAAACTATCTGCAGTGAAGTAATTTTACAAAAATGGTTGTGCTTTTAACAGAGAGACAAATAATGAAAATTTTGATTATGGTTGGTTGTAGATTCAAATTTTACAGTGAACAATGAATGTGCGAATTATTTATAGCCCAGTAAATGAACGGGAAATACGGCGATGCCGTATAATTTTCAGGGGTAGCATTGAATTGCATGAAAATTTGGATTTAGGTTCTACTTACACTCTACTTCAAAGTTGAATTTGTGCCGTTCGCTGATTTTTATTTTTTAGGGGTGAAAACTACCCCCATTAGAAAAGAACGTATAATTGTGAATTAAAGCAGATACATAATTTAAATCATCTTTTAATGAAGTGAATGAATGTTAATTGACACGAATAACATAGTTTAAGATTTTATCACAGTTTAACCCTTAATCTCAGCCCCTAGAATAGTTTTAATTCAAACAAACAATGTCATTGAATACCTTGTCGTTACTGATTTGCATGGAAATTTGGATTTAGGTTATACTTACCCTTCATTTCAAAATTGGACTAATGGCGGACTTCTAGGTACCTAATGAAAATTACTGACTATTTTAAAATTATAATTCTCCGTTTTTATATTTCTCTCCTCTGTGTCTTTGTTTTCTCTTCATTTAGTGTTAAGCCTCTTTCCACTGATTCCTTTTCAATTTGTCTAGTTATGTCCTCTAAGGTTCTTCTGTCTCTCGCCAGCACCGCTAGGTGCTGGAACTCGCATATATGCTACTACCTGGACTGAATTGACCCGTGTTGAGCTGCCCCCCCCCCCACTTGCAAAAATTAAAAAACAAATAGCCCTGATTTATGAGCTATTTATGAGCTCTCATATTCCGCAAACTAAAATTTTTGAGCTCGTTCCACTGAGCAGGAATTTGATACTTTAGTGGGGGGGGGCTGAGTCAGCCCCCCCCACTACTTAAAAATAGGAATATTGAATCGGTTTTTGCGGCAGAATTACGAGCTATTTATGAGCTCTCGAAATTATATAGTTTCGATTTTTGAGCTCATCCCCTTCACCCCCAAACAACCCTTTAATTGATTTAACTTAAGAGAAAAATGCTGAGAAAACTTAAAATATATCGTATTGCGGATATAATTCCTATAGCTTATATACTCTAAGAATAAACTATTAAATCACGTGCATTTCGATTATTGAGCTACAACCCCTTCGCAAGAAAACCACCCTATCTTCCCGGCTTAAGAGAAAGTTGTACTTAAAATGCATTAAACTAATTATTTAGCGACTACATATCATTGAATAATTTATAAGTTTCCAAATTACGCGCATTTAGATCAGTAAATTGCAATTTATTTTGTATAGTGCAGTCACTGAAGGTAAAAATCAACGATTACCTTCAATTTCGGTGAACCTTCATCGATTTTCACGAAAATTGATCAGTGGTTAGAGGATACGTCAAGAAACAAAGGTGACATGGTACCACCTTGCGCCTTTACCCTGAGGGTGGATACCGCCCCTTCTCGGGGGTGAAAATTATTTTATTAAAAATAACTGCACAAATCAATAAAATAACAAATTAAAAGCAAAATTTATTATATAAAGTTAATAAAATAAATCAATACTTTTTAAGTTATTAAAGATCAAAGATTTTAATTATTCGTGAAAAAAATGAATGTTATGAAGCGGTTTTTCGTAAATCACTGAAAAACTGTAAGTTTTTACAAAAAAGTTAATAGTCGTTTAATTCGTATTCGTATAGCTTATATTCTAAGAATAAACTCTTAAATCACGCGCCTTTCGATTATAGAGCTACAACCCCTTCGTAAGAAAACCATCCCATATTCCCGGCTTAAGAGAGTTGTAGTTAAAATAATTTAAATTAATTATTTGGCGACTACATATCGTTTAATAATTTATGAGCTTGCAAAATATACGCATCTCAATTATTGAATTGCCATTTTTTTTCTATAGTGCAGTCACTGAAGGTAAAAATCAACTATGACCTTCGATTTCGGTAAATCTCCATTCATTTTCACGAAATAACAATAACAACTTGGGGTTTTAACCTGGGGTATATGTCACCCCTTCTCGGGGGTGAAAATTACTTTATTAAAAATAACCCCACATATTGAGAGAGGGACAAATTGTAAGCAAAATTTGTTATATAATGTGATTAAAATAAATCAATACCTTTGAGTTATTAAAGATCAAATATTTTAATTATTGTGAAAGAAAATGCATGCTTTAAAGCGAGAGAGAGAGAGAGAGAGAGAGAGAGAGACATACTTTATTGATACAATGTACCAAAAGGCCATCGACCGAAGTCTTTCAGCCAGGCCTTTAAAGCGATTTTTCATAAATAACTCAAAAACTGTAAGTTTTTACAAAAAAGTGTTGATCACTAAAATTCAAGCTAATAAAAAATATAATAAATTGCTTACTTGAAAAACCCTTTAATGTTAATTTAAAGTAAGTTATTGGTAGTTAAATGTATATTGTTTCTGCGACTATTCAAATCTAAGGATTCAAGCTTAAATAACGGGAAAGAGATGCATTTTATAACACTTAGGTACTAAATACTTGTCAAAGTACTTAGAAATACCTATCAAAAATGAGCTCCAGAAAAAGTTGATAGCATCAAAATCCGCTCACCAACTTTCGTGAAAATGAATGGAGATTTACCGAAATCGAAGGTCATAGTTGATTTTTACCTTCAGTGACTGCACTATAGAAAGAAAATGGCAATTCAATAATTGAGATGCGTATATTTTGCGAGCTCATAAATTATTAAACGATATCTAGTCGCCAAATAATTTATTTAAATTATTTTAAGTACAACTCTCTTAAGTCGGGAATATGGGATGGTTTTCTTGCGAAGGGGCTGTAGCTCTATAATCGAAAGGCGCGTGATTTAAGAGTTTATTCTTAGAATATAAGCTATACGAATTAAACTACTATTAACTTTTGTGTAAAAACTTACAGTTTTTCAGTGATTTACGAAAAACCGCTTCATAACATGCATTTTTTTCACGAATAATTAAAATCTTTGATCTGTAATAACTTAAAAAGTATTGACTTATTTTATTAACTTTATATAATAAATTTTGCTTTTAATTTGTTCTTTTATTGATTTGTGCAGTTATTTTTAATAAAATAATTTTCACCCCGAGAAGGGGCGGTATCCACCCTCAGGGTAAAGGCGCAAGGTGGTACCATGTCACCTTTGTTTCTTGACGTATCCTCTAACCACTGATCAATTTTCGTGAAAATCGATGAAGGTTCACCGAAATTGAAGGTAATCGTTGATTTTTACCTTCAGTGACTGCACTATACAAAATAAAGTGCAATTTACTTATCTAAATGCGCGTAATTTGGAAGCTTATAAATTATTCAATGATATGTAGTCGCCAAATAATTAGTTTAATGCATTTTAAGTACAACTTTCTCTTAAGCCGGGAAGATAGGGTGGTTTTCTTGCGAAGGGGTTGTAGCTCAATAATCGAAATGCACGTGATTTAATAGTTTATTCTTAGAGTATATAAGCTATAGGAATTATATCCGCAATACGATATATTTTAAGTTTTCTCAGCATTTTTCTCTTAAGTTAAATCAATTAAAGGGTTGTTTGGGGGTGAAGGGGATGAGCTCAAAAATCGAAACTATATAATTTCAAGAGCTCATAAATAGCTCGTAATTCTGCCGCAAAAACCGATTCAATATTCCTATTTTTAAGTAGTGGGGGGGGGCTGAGTCAGCCCCCCCCCCACTAAAGTATCAAATTCCTGCTCAGTGGAACGAGCTCAAAAATTTTAGTTTGCGGAATATGAGAGCTCATAAATAGCTCATAAATCAGGGCTATTTGTTTTTTGATTTTTGCAAGTGGGGGGGGCCAGCTCAACACGGGTACTGAATTGTTAGTGATCGTCCCATTGATTTTGATTAATCGTTCATTTGATACCTATTATAAAAAAAGGCAATACAATTCCGCTTCTGAGGCAGTACGAAGTTCACCTGGTCAGTTAGTGTATTTTAATCAAATTAGAACGTTTTGAACTTCAAAAAATAATAATACCAAGCAATAAGGTTTCGTAAGTCTCAGGTTTTCTTCTGTTGCTAAGGCGCGTCGAATAATATATCTCTTGTACTCTTTCGACGGCTTTAAAACAGTACTTGTGATTTTAACTGTTGAACCGAAAGTCTGATGTCAAATTTCTCATCTTTAATGCCGTCTTTGGGTTGTCAACTCTTATTTGACACCTCATTTGTCATTATATCTATTTTAATAAGGGAGGAGTTGTGTTTACGGATGGGCCAACAGATACAAGGTAACCATATTTTAAATGAACTAAAGAAACACAGACTTACTCACAATCATTTAATTTACTTTGTCTAATCTTCGGGGGCTCAGTGGAGGCTGCCCTTCAGTTGATTGAAACACCAATAGCACTTAGATAATTTATTTATAAAGACCGACACTAGAGAAGTTACCCCGGGAGAACGATGAGTACTGACTATGGCTTATACGCGAGTTAGTTGAAGACTCTATTTGAAGTTACATCTTGACTGCTTGAGTTGATTCTAACGAATGATTCTAAAATGTATATTCTATTGTTGGCAACATGAATTGGGTCACAGCCCACATGACAAGAGAACAAAGGTTTATATTTAGTCAGCTAATTTAATGTCCATTGCCAAAATATTGTTTATAAATTGCAACAATTAAACAAATGAAATATCCAGCACATGTTTAAATATGATAACAAATTGGTTTATGTGATGTACGGGGTGATAAAAATATACTGTAAAATATCGGAAATGAATAATAAATGTTTGGTATTTAACAACTTCGACGACCGGTTTCGATCTCTACAATATACAGATCATCTTCAGGTCGGCGTTACAAGTGATTAAATGCTACAATTAAAGAATGCCATAGTTAGAACATTGTCTGGTTGTATCAAAATGCAAATAGAAAGCCAAAATTTTGAAAGGTATGTAAATGTTGACATTTCAGAACAACAAACTAATACATACGTATGCACACATATGAGCAAACAGGTACTCATAAGCGCGCATACGTACATAGATGTATGCGGTTTATGACTATTTGTTTAATTAATTTAAATTTTAAAAATTTTAAAACTTTTAATTTTGATATACTTACATGCCGTTACAAGGGATGCTTTGTAAGTTCATCAATAACATGTTTAAACGCCCAGATTATACTAGTAGGATAGCTAGGTGAAGGACTGTGTAAGCGGACATACTTCGTAGGTCAAAACACAGTGAATTGGAATGGATCCTGAAGGCAGATGTGTGATGTGAAACAGAGATAGATGTATTAGTTATGAGAAAGACAACGTTCGGATGGGAATGTTCGTAAATGCAGCTAAGGTGTAAATTGACTTTGTGTAAGCACTTGTACGATTGTAAGGGTCTTTGCTCTTAGGTGTTTTTGAGCTATGGGCAAAGGTCGAAGTAAGGAAAAGACAAATAGGAATAAGTTGTAAGATTGTATTGTTCCCAGTCAAGGACTAAGGGATGTCAGTTAGTTTGTATCATTGTAGGTGCCCAACACTAGAAAATCTATTAAATTTAGAGAAATATAGGAAACATTAATTGGATAAAGAGAAGGTCAAATTAAAATATTGGTTGAAAACTGGAGATTATTAAAGGTGATCTGAGAAAGGGTGTGGTTTGTTTAAGCTATAGTATGATAGTGTATGTTCAGAAAATTAATAAATTAGTAATTACAGGTTGTAGGCATTTATATTGAGAAATTTAAAATAAATAAATAAATTAACACAATAAAAGACACAAAACACACAGGACATTGTCTATATAGTTATGATAAATCCTATGTGTATTGTGTCTTGTATTGTGTTAATTTATTTATTGATTTTAAATTTCCCAATGTAAGTGCCTTCTTCTTCTTCACGTGCAATATCACTCATATCAGAATTATCCGACGTTGGCGATCACCATTGCGAAGGCTTCTCGATCTTCTGCAATATAGAATAATTGTCCTGCATTTGATATCTGATATCTGAGTAAGTGTCTACACCCTGTAATTATTATTTCATTAATTTTCTGAACATACACTATCATACAATAGCTTAAACAAACCCCAACCTTTCTCAGATCACCTTTAATAATCTCCAGTTTTTAACCAATATTTTAATTTGACCTTTTCTTTATCTAATTAATTTTTCCTATATTTCTCTGCATTTAATAGATTTTCAAGTGTTATGCACCTACAATGATACAAACTAACTGACATCCCTTAGTCCTTGACTGGGAACAATACAATCTTACAACTTATTCCTATTTGTTTTTTCCTTACTTCGACCTTTGCCCATAGCTCAAAAACACCTAAGAGCAAAGACCTTTACAATCGAACAAGTGCTTACACAAAGTCAATTTATACCTTAGTTGCAGTTACGAAGATTCCCATCCGAACGTTGTTTTTCTCACAACTAATACATCTATCTCTGTTTCACATCACACATCTGCCTTCAGGATCCATTCCAATTCACTGTGTTTTGACCTACGAAGCATGTCCGCTTATCCAGTCCTTCACCTAGCTATCCTACTAGCATAATCTGGACGTTTAAACATGTTATTGATGAACTTACAAAGCATCCCTTGTAACGGCATGTAAGTAGATCAAAATTAAAAATTTTAAAACTTTTAAAATTTAACTTAATTTAACAAATAGTCATAAACCGCATACATCTATGTACGTATGCGCGCTTATGAATACCTGTTTGCTCTTATGTGTGCATACGTATGTATCAGTTTGTTGTTCTGAAATGTTAACATTTACATACCTTTCAAAATTTTGGCTTTCTATTTGCATTTTGATACAACCAGACAATGTTCTAACTCTGGATTTCTTTAATTGTAGCATTTAATCACTTGTAACGCCGACCTGAAGATGATCTGTATATTGTAGAGATCGAAACCGGTCGTCGAAGTAAATTAAATAATTGTGAGTAAGTCTGTGTTTCTTTACTTCATTTAAAAGGAACTCACATATGCAACTCATTCAACATTTTAACCATATTTTATTGTGGTAAATTGGGTGAAAACAATAAAAAGAAATTTTAATGCGTATAGATGATTGTCTTTCTTTTATTGTCTTATTTGAATGCATTTTTTTACTTATGAAAATCAGAATCACAATTCAACGCATTATTTGTTACCGCCGTGTAGGACGTAAAACGTTTATGAAAATATATCCTTTATTGAACCCCAACAAGGAAGAACGCATCGTATCAGTTTGTTTTGTTTCAAGTTATAATAAGAAACATCAACTTGAGACACCATACCTATACGTTAAAGAGATGTCACATTATACAAGCATCAACAACAAAGATTGAAATAACTGATTTCAAAATGCCGATGAAACCGATCTGCAAGAAAGAGGTGAAGTGACAGTTGATTAACGTTATCTAAGTTTTATTGTTCAATTCCATTGTTTTCCCGCACTAGTAATATATAGAATATTCTAGATATATTTTTAGAACATTTTCGATAATATTTAGTTTATTTTAATTAACAATGATAAGTAATTGAGATTTTCGTATTTGCAGAATATCGTTGTGCCTATTAGGCGGGATAATAACGCACTAAACCTACCAATTTTCCGCAGCAAGATGAATCGCAATGAAAATTTCACTTTGTGCACAAGGAAAATACATTTCCAAAGTACATAGAACATGAGAAATTTGCAACTCGAAAAATATAGACAGGAATGACTTCAATTTTGTTACTCAGTGGTTCTCGTTCTCGAGGTAGCTGAACACAAATAAACTGCTCGTCAAAAGTTAGGGTTATAGAAAATTATGCTAATTTTTATATTTGATTTCTCTTGAACAGATTAACGGATTTCTCTAATTTCTTTTTATTATTTTAGATTTTTCTTTATTATTTACACAGATGTACAAAGGTTTACTGAAACTTCTTTTTTTTTGTAAAGTTTCTTTTGCGGAATATAATATAGATTTCTGTATCAACTCAGAGGACTGGGTCGGTAAATAGACGTCAAAGGTAGAATTTCTCGTGAAGTAGTCATGACTAGATCTTGCTGGAAAGACATGTATGTAGATGTTTACGAATTAAGCCAACAGATTTTAAAATATGGAAAGGTGGAAGGGTTAAAATTCCGTGATCTTTTAAGTAACTTCTGCAATATGTTGCTCTTCTAAGGCCAAACAGATATCTTATTGCTCTTTTTTGTAATTTAAAAATAACATCGAATTGAACAGCTGCAGCAGAACCCCAAAAAGGAAGACCATAACGAAGATGAAACATAACGAACAAGAACAAAAAAAATATGCTATTTTGGAAGATTCTAGATTGAGTTCATTCGAAAGAGTTCTTAGCATAGCAAGCTAAAGATAGATTCTTCCTTAACAAATCGGTATGTAGTGACCCTTTAAGGTTGCTGTCTAAAAAATACCAAGAAATTTTAGAGAATCAACGGTACTGGTCTGGCTGTTATTAGGAGGTGAGGGTTGAAGAGCTCCTGAAGAAAGAGATGGAGAAAGTACTTTGACAGCTTATTAAATGAAGAATTTGACAGACAGCCTGTAGAGTCAACGGAGACAATAGCAGCAATGGTCACCAAAAGAACCAACGGGGAAGTGGCTCAAGCGCTTCAAAAAATAAAGAAAGGAAAAGCGGTAGGACCAGATGATATTCTGGGGAAGTATGAAGAGCATTGGCAGAGACAGGAACAAGGTGGCTAGCAGGTCTATTTAATAGAATTATGGAAGTCGGACAAATGCCAGACGAATGGAAAAGCAGTATACTGGTACCTGTTTACAAAAACAAGGAATATATACAACAATGTACAAACTACAGGGCTATAAAACTGCTTAGCCACACCATGAAAATATGGGAAAGAGTAATTGATAGACGGATACGTGAAGAGACCGAAATATCCGAGAATCAATTTGGCTTTATGCAAGGTAGATCAACAACAGATGCAATTTTCATTCTAAGGCAGTTGATGGAAAAATACAGGAGTAAAGAAACAAACGCTCATATGGTATTCAGTGATCTTGAGAAAGCATATGATAGAGTTCCTCGAGAGATTCTTTGGTGGGCACTCAATAAGAAAGGAGTCCCTGGTGAATATGTAAAGATTGTGAGGGATATGTATGAGGGAGTAACGACTAGTGTTAGGACAGGTGTGGGAGAGACTGATAAATTTCTTGTGAAAGTAGGATTGCACCAAGGCTCTGTGCTTAGTCCGTATTTATTCTCATTAGTTTTGGACCAGATAACAGCGAAACTACAGGGTAACATTCCATGGTGCTTAATGTATGCTGATGTCGTGTTAGTAGGAAATAGTGAAAGAGACTTAGAACAAAAACTGGAACAGTGGAGACAAGCTCTGGAGGAAAAAGGTTTAAAACTTAGTAGGACAAAACAGAGTATTTGGAATGTTCATTTAAAGATGGAGCTACTACAAATAAAATGGTATCTTTGGATGGTGAAATGATTGTGAAAAGCAATAGTTTTAAGTACCTAGGATCGGTATTACAGAGTAATGGAGAAATAGATGAAGATGCATGCACTAGAATTAGGGCTGGATGGATGAAGTGGAAAGAAGCGAGTGGTGTGTTGTGTGACAGAAAAATTCCAATGAAGCTGAAGGGAAAATTCTATAAAACAGCCATAAGACCGGCTATGATGTACGGAACTGAATGTTGGGCAGTGAAAAAGAAAGAGGAACAACGAATGCATGTGGCGGAAATGAGAATGCTTAGATGGATGAGTGGAGTGACAAAGAAGGATAAAATTAGAAATGAGTATATTAGGGGTCTAGTGGTGGCACCAATTGATGCCAAAATGACAGAGCATAGGTTAAGATGGTTTGGTCATGTTCAACGTCGAGACGTTAATCACCCAATTCGAAGAATAGCTGAAGTGCAGATTACTGAAAGGAGTAAGAGAGGAAGACCAAAGAAGTCCTGGGGGGAGACGATAAGGCAGGACATGTTGGTAAAGGGGATTACCATTGATATGACCCAAGATATAATTGTGTGGAGAAATGCAATTAGGGAAGCCTACCCCGCATAGGGATAAGGCAAAGAGAATGATGATGGTTGAAGAGCTCCTTTATAAGATAATGCTACTGTTTTATCTACGTTAAACGAGATTAAATTAGAGTCAGACCAGGATTTTATTGTTAGTAGATCAGAAGTTATAGTAGCATGAAGAGTTGCAATATTTGAGTTGTTCCAAGTGATACTGGTATCATCAGCAAAAAGGAAGGTTGTTTTTCCATCGATCTTTAAACTAGTGATGTCATTAATAAAGTTAAGGAAAAGTAGAGAACCCAATACTGAACCTTGAGGTACCCCACATATGCTTTTGAGACTAGAGTCTGTATCATTTGCTCTAACCAGTTGTTTCCTATGATCCAAGTAAGATTGGAACCAATTTAAAGAAATACCTCGAATTCCGTAGAATTTAGTTTTTTTATCTAAATGTTGTGATTCACATAATCAAAAGCTTTGGCGTAGTCACCAAAAACGGTGGCAGTGTGAAGATTATTGTTCAGTGCTTGATAAACCTCATGTAGTACAGAAAACATGGCATCAGTGGTGCATTTATTATTTAAAAAGCCGAACTAATTTTGTGATAAAATGTTGTTTTCAACGAGAAAGGACGTAAGTCGGGCTTTTATTAATCTCTTAATAATTTTGGAGAGTACCGGTAGTAGTGCAATAGGTCTATAATTGCAGGTATTAGTTATTTCACCACCCGTATGAAGAGGAATAATGATGGCGGTCTTTAGGCAGTCTGGAAATTTACCATTTTCAAAAGAGTCATTAAATAGAGAGATGAGGACTTCAAACACATTTTCTGGGAGATTAAAATTTTTTTTTATCGATAGACCATCAGTAGGTACTACAGGAAGATTTACTTTTGATAATATTGATTGTTTGGATCAGTTCAGATTTATCGACTGGTTTTATAAAGAATGAATTCGAGACCTTTCTTGAATAAGGGAGATAGAAAATGGAATCTTATTGTGGCAAAATCAAAATAGTTGATGTAATATTTTTACTCACATTGACAAAGTATTCATTTAGATTTTCAGGGTCTGGAAGGGAAAATGTTTGAGCAGTGTGGGTTTTATTTCGAAGGTCGTTTATTATGGACCAAGTTTCTTTTGCAATACTTTTGGAGCTTCCCAGACGGTTTTGGTAGTAGAATTTTTTAGCTGATTTTAAAAGTTTAAGATAGGTTGCCCTGTACTTGGTGATATATTCAGTGATAGAGACGTTGGTAGTAAATTTCTTGATGTAGAGTAGAAAACGCATACTCTTGGAAAATATTCGGATACCTTTAGTAGTCCAGGGTTAGTTAAACTTCGTATAAATTGCTTCATGATCAGATAATCCAGTATTAATAATTGTAGAGTGGACATCAAGGGGTGAATAATCTGAAACAGTATAATCAATTATGGTGGATGAAGTTTTTGTAATTCTTGTAGGAAAATCAACGTGCATTGTTAGACCATACGATCCAAATATGTTGACTAAGGATATTTGTGTAGCACAAGCAACAACATAATTAATGTTGAAGTCCCCGCTTAAAATTTTTCTACTTTTATTGGGCAGGTCATCTAACAAATTTAGCAAGTTCTGAAAAAATAGTTCCACGGAAGAGTCATGAGATCTAAAAATGCAAATAATATAAGGATTACGATTCTTGTTATAAACTAAGAAGAACTCAAAAAAGGCTTCACTTAACAGAAAGTCATATTTTGTTACCAAAGAAAAATCATTACTTGTAGAAAGGATTAGGGTGCCTCCATGAGCTGAGCTTGGTCGATTATACCTAGCAATTGTGGTGTATTTTTCAACAAAAAAGGCTCGTTGACTTCAAGACAGTGCTCTGTAACCGCAACTACCGGGGGACATCCTAATTCATCTAGGAACAAAATCAATTCATCACTTTTGTATCTTATAGAACGAATATTAATCAGAACCATGCTAAAGTTGTTATCACTAGAACAATTTGAGGATTCTAGTCCCTCAGAACACGTCGTGATGTTTAAAAATTTCGTTTTGGAGAGACAGCGGAATAGTAATTTCGGTGACATCCCTTGATTTTTGCAGGTGTATTTTTACAAAACTGACATGACTTTTCTATGATCTTTTCTTCTTCTTCTTCTTCAGGTGCCGTCTCCGCTACGGAGGTTGGCAATCATCATAGCTATTTTAATTTTTTTTTGAGGCAGTAGCTCTAAATAGTTGTTTCGAGCTGCATCCAAACCACTCTCTCAGGTTCTTCAACCATGAAATTCGTCTTCTTCCGATGCTTCTTCTGCCATCTATCTTTCCCTGCATTATGAGTCGTAGGATACCATACTTCTCGCCCCGCATCACATGTCCGAGATACTGTAGCTTCTTTTCTTTAATTGTAAGTTCAACTTCCTTTTCTTTACCTATTCTTCTCAGTACTTCATTGTTTGTAACTCTATCTACCCAGGAAACCCTCATAATTTTTCTATAGGTCCACATTTCAAAGGCGTTAAGTCGTCTCATTGTCTCTACATTTAACGTCCATGATTCCACTCCATAGTATAGAACACTGTAGACGTAACATTTTGTTAGGCGTACTTTAAGAGCTAATGTTAAATCTTTGCTACATAGGACCTTTTTCATTTTTATAAAATTAGAACGTGCTTTTTCGATTCTGACTTTTATTTCTGCAGTGTAGTCATTATTTTCTGTTATAAGTGTTCCTAGGTAAGTGTACTTTTTTACTCTTTCGATCTGCTGGCCCTCTACTATCAAGATTTCGTTAGTATTATGGTTGTTTTTACTAATTTTCATAAACTTCGTCTTTTTGATATTGAGAGAGAGTCCGTACTCCCTACTACACCTTACTATTTTACTCATGAGTCTTTGCAGGTCTTGTAAACTATCGGCTATTATTACTGTATCATCTGCATATCTGATGTTGTTAACTAAGACTCCATTTACTCTATGATCTTTTAGGCACTAATATTTAATTTTAATTGACTTTTTCTATTTTTAATAACTTACAACTAAACAAATGAAAAACACTGAATTTATATCTTTTAAAAAGAAATAACCGTTTTCAATTTCGTTGCAATACGAAACTACAGCCGTAGCATTATTCCAGTTCAATCAGAGAGTGCAGCAAGCACCTCTAGCGGTTTCGAAACTTTTAGTCTCTCATCAGGAGGCACATATGCTGCTCTCTCTGACCCAACTAGTACAATCCCCGGCGTGCAGTCACGAATTACAACGAACGAAATGGCAGGGATGCCCTAGCGGCAACCGCTATCAAAAAATTAAGTTTTCAATCTAATAGCACATAAAACAACATCCAAAAATGTTATTCTACATCCTACCAGACTGAAAACAAGGACAACCTTCTCTGGTAACACCTCCGAGGCTTCTACAATTTGCAAGCCATAACGGATGCTGAGACTAAGGAAGATGAGGGAATTTTACAATTTATAATCCACGTCCCATTTGCTCAGCGCGGTAAAGTTCCAACGAGAATGGTTCCCTTCGTACTCCAATCGGACCAAATCAAAAATGAATAACTGTTTTTAATTTCGTTGCAACACGAAACTACAGCCGCATCATTATTCTAGTTCAATCAGAGAGTGCAGCAAGCACCTCTACCGGTTTCGAAACTTATTAGTCTCTCATCAGGAGGCACATATGCTGCTCTCTCTGACCCAACTAGGACAAACCCAAAGTTTTTTTTATATCTTTTATTTTACAAACTACGATATCTAATTTATTTATTACACCAAATCCACTAATTTATCTAATTACAAATTCAAAAAATAATTCCGCGCCCGTTACATATCAAAGTACACCGACGATTTCAAATTCACAACTGCCCTCTGCTTGAAAATCATGAGCTTATATAGATACGGCTCTGATTTGAGAATCCACCGTCGAACATTTCGAACGCCTGGAACAGGTTTCTCGAAAATTCTCGCTTAGCGGATAAATTCCTTGTCGATGACGTGACCCCGTTGTTTATTTACTACTAGGGGTAGCGCCGGTCTCAGTTATAAATTCGTCACATTGCCCCTCCTTAAAAGATGGTTCCTCCTGGAACCTTATCGGGACTCGAACTGGATGATGGTATCTGCAACTGGACTCCCAGTTGTATAAAAGTGGCAGGGGACGGTCTTCGCTCCGCACCAGTAACTATGCGGATTACAACAGACTAACGCATGGACATCGGTGTCTTTAAAAATTTCTTCTACCAAATTTCGGATAACTCTCTAGTCTAATTGGCGGCATTCCAACTTTGGCATGGCTAACTTTTGCACGTCGGACTCCAACACGTGCTCTTAATTGAAATCATGCATCCCATACATCTTGGTAGGTAGTTTGGTCATGGACAGTATATTTTATTACCAGATAGAATAGGTAACGTGATGCATCTTGGAGTTTCAATGCTTCGCCAGGAGCTGGCAGTTGGCATTGAAGTTCTGCAACTCGACCAAACTTCCTTCGAAAGGCGGATGCCAACCCTTGTGCGTCTTTGATACTGGCCGGGATGTATGGGGCAGTGAATAGTCATCGCGAAGTGCGAGTAGATCTCGCTTTTCTTCAGTGGTAACACCAGGTCTCGCTTTACCGGTACCTCCATAGGCCCACATGAACTCCTCAAACGTGAGGTCAGGTATTTCTCGAACTTGATTTACTTCCACTTCTTCATCTGCGTCGTGGTCTCCCTCGTACGGCGCCAACCGGTACAAACTAGCTTGGCCTAGGCCAAACTAGTTTGTCCTGAAATCGGGTTTGGCCGGTAACATATACATAGATAAACAATATCTAGTTTTTTAGATGCCGAAGTATTAATTGACATCATTATCATTTTATAAAAATTAAGTTAAGTAATGAACTACTTACATGTACCTATGTATAATATACAGTGATTAGTGCGCTAATAACAGAAAAATAACTTAAAAAATGGAAAACATACATAATACATTGTGAAGTAAAAAGAGATGAAACGAGTAGAGGTAGAAATTATCAATATAAACGTATAAATTACCATTACAGTACATAGTTTTCCACCTTTAGAAGTATCGGAGGAGTATGACAACTATCACTGTGACAGGATTATTTTATAGAATAGTCTTGTCACAAGTCACAGACGTGTAAAGGTGGAGACTGTGTAATGTAATGTTAATTTATACGTTTATATCGATAATTTCCACATCTACTAGTTTCATCATTCACATATAATAGGACATGCTCGACAGTTTCGTCATCTCGTTCACACTTTCTGTATAGAGGTGTGTCTACTAGCCCCAGTGTGTGGAAGTGTTTGATTATTTGACAACGGCCAGTTCAAAAACTAACTGTCAAGCGTAGGTTTTCGAGTTTTCCTGGTCATTCCCAAGTAATTTTCTGGTACTGACTCTCTAAGGTTCCTTAGTGTTACCCTGACAGGTCTACATCCTGGCCCTTCTTTCCATAGTTTCACGGTTTGCGTGTGGGAGTGACATTTAGCAATTTCCACGATTGTTGTAGTTGACCAGCCAAAAATATTATAAGGCCATAAGAGTCTTAGGCTTGCTGCCTTCCTAGCTAGCTAGTCAGTAATGCGGTTGCCTTTATTTCCATTGAGTCTTTTAACCCAACTCAGTATGATGTTGTTACCATTCGAAGTTGGACTAGTGACTGATGTGACACGTGGTCTATTCAGGGTGATTAACGCTTGTCTGGTGTCTGTGCAAATCATTATGGATTTACCGTCTATACCGTTTTGGGTTATCTCTTTTACGTCTATGGAGATACCAGCCAGTTTACTCTGACCGACGCTGTCATTTTTCCCATACCCTCTTTTATACTAAGGTTCAGTGATCTGGAGTAGGTATATCCTCCATCTTAAACCTTTTTCCATTTTGGAGCCATCGGTGCATATCTAATACGCATTTGCCGCGTTTGACTTCTTATGATATCTTGTTTCAATTTTCTATGGGTGGTTCAAGACAAAGACAAACGTATTCAAGACGGTTTAATTGAGTCGCAGCCTGCATGTAGCAGGTCTTGCGCATCTAGCTTTTCCCGCCAGAAACGACATGACATCTTAAAGACCGACCGAGTAATCGGCTTCGGCCACATTCGGTAAATATTTAAACCTTCCGCCAAAATTCGGATTCGGCCAAAACGAATCCAGAGGTTTCTTCGAAGATGAAATAATTAAATATAAAATGAGCGGAAAAAAACAATATATATATAACACCGGTTTATAGCGTCCTGCGCCTTCCGGTTCCTATTCTCCAGCCGCGTCGATCTGTCCAATCTCCTGGTCGGAGATCTCTCTCAGACATGGCTTTCTGGATTCCACTTATCCAGGTTGTTTTCGGTCTGCCCCTTTTCCTTCTTTCCGGGGGTTGCCATTCCATTATTAGCTTTGGGAGTCGATGTTCCTCCATTCTTTGTACATGGCCATACCAACAAAGTTGTTTTTGTTGGACTTCTTCAATTATGTTTGTTTTTCTATTCATAACATCTCGTACCCGTTCATTCGTTATATGTGAGACTCTGGAGATGCAGGCCGATCTTCGCCAGAAGTCCATTTCCAGAACAGAACAGAAGTTGCTTGCACTGGAAATGGAAAAAAAAAACAATATGCAGTTTGTAATTTCCTTAAAACCTGGACATACTATGCCAAGCATAGAACGGTATTCAGATCTGCTGGGCAACTTTGCACTGATAGAAGAGCTAATTTATTAGGAGAGAACGCAGCCAAGCTGCTTTTTCTTACTTATAATATTAGGATGTTCTTCTTCTTTTTCTCTTTCTTTTCCAGTTTTTCTTCAACGGTGCCTTTCATTCTGTCCCTAAACTGTCATTTCATGTTTTCCTTGGGCGTCCTATACTGCTTCTGCCTAACGTTGTCTTGTCCCTGGCTATTCTTACTATCCTTGATTCAGACATCCTGCTTATGTATTGATTCCACTCTTCCTTTCTATTCTTTACCCAGGTATTTATTTATATTGGCTACACCACATATGCGTCTGATTTCCGCTCTTTTTACCCTGTCCTGTAATCCTTTTCCAGCAATCTTTCTTAAGATTTTCATTTCGTTGGTCTCCAGATGTTTTTGTGTTTTGCTTGTATCTGGTCTTGTTTCGGCCGTGTAAGTCATAATAAATAATAAATAAATAAATAAATAATTTATTCACCTTTTGTGTCATACATGTATGAAGGTAAGTCAATATCGAATTACATAATAAATATTACATAAAAAAGTCTACAAATTACACAAATCACATGCACACTTAAAATACAAAACAAAAACAGAAATAATACAATACTCTCATATCCGCGACTAGCCAGCTGTCTCTTGGATGAATTCCTCCAAGGAGTAAAATGCATTATTCAACAAAAACTCTTTCAGCTCTTTTTGGAATGTTCTTAAGTTATTTTGATTTTTTAAACTTAGCGGTAGTCTATTATATAGAGAAGGACCAGTATAGTAAGGGGATTTTTTAAAACCGGCATGGTTACATTTTATCAAACGAATAAACGCATAACTGGCGTAATAACTGACTTATATATTCGGGCCTTTAGCTTTGTTTCCAATCTTAGGTGTTTGTTTTTCCAAATTGTGTCGTTTAGGCATCCGGTCGTTCTACTGGCTTTAATTATTTGGTCTTTTACCTCTTCTTCTATATTTTCATCTTATTGGTTCTTTGGCTATTACTATATTATTACTTATATTACTAATATTACTGATATTTTCATATTCATTTCTTTTGCGTTAATATGTTGAATTCGCGCAGTAAGTTTTGTAGGTCGTCTTCACACTCTGCTACTAACACGATGTCATCAGCGTATTTAATTAGGATAACAGAGTATTAGTATGTTTAATTTTGATTATTAGCTACCAGATCCAGCACTCAGCAGTGTCACTTATTTTAGTGTTTTTAATGATATTTATTTTTGATATTGTTTCTATTAACAAATGATGTATAAATGTTTATCACCCAATAGTTAATAAAAATATAATGCATATGATTGAAATTTTTATCATTTAACAGATTTTTAGTCATTTTCGGCTTCGGTCGAAGGTAGTCTACAGGCCAAACTTCGGCGTCGGCTTCGGCCAAAAAAATCACATTCGATCGGTCTTTATGACATCTCAATTGTCCCATTAATACATCAAAGTTTCACCCATCTCTTTGGCTAATTTTGATTTTAAAATATTTGTATAAAATAACTAAAATTAAACAAAAGTAAATAAAATTGTACATGTAAGTACATAGTTCGTTACTATAGTCTATCTTTATGACCGATAGAGTAAGTTATGTTATAAAATTAGTTTCTTAAGCTATAATAATACTCTCTCGGTCATCAAGATAGACTATAATCTTAATTTTTATAAAAATAAAAAATTCCAATACTTTGTTCTTTATCTTTATATCATACATTTCATTGTACCCAAATTAACACGTGCCTCTTTAGCAATTTATAGAATACGAAACAGGTACTACTGTTATGTTATTTTGCAAGTTACCCTTTCGTCTTATAATTTACATTACAATAAAGATTTTTGCCCACCTGATTTTATGTAAGCTACAATATATTTATCTCATCCCTACTAAAAGTATCTGCAAAAAATTTACATTTAAATGATATGAATAGAATTCTGATTTAGATTAGGTAGGTATGTATGACCATTTTTTGTCGTATTTTAATACATATAGGTGTAACTCATACACGTAACATATACATACAGGTGTAACTCTTGGCCTGCAATTTACTGGAGACATCAACGAAAGAAGAGTGATAAAAAATAATTTAATATCAATGAGGTTTTCGCCTACTTCTAATTTTTTTTAGAAATTATTAAACATTATTTATATTAAACATGGAAATAGTCGGTATCGTGTTGATTCGACATCCATTTCACTCATTATTTATATTATTGTATTGAACCATATTCGGAGTAGAAATCGAACCGTCAAAATCAACGTATTTTAAACTGATTAGTGAAGAATTTTACGGTCATATTGAACAGGTATTAAAATATGTTAAAAACATGAACTAATTGCTGTAATGGATAATCTTAATACCAAAGTAGGTAAAGGAAAATACGAAGATTTGATTAAAGAACATGGGGTTGGCGAGCGCAATCAAGTTCCGGAAAGAAGACCAGGGAGAAGTTAACAAACCAGATGGTCCGACGAAATTCAGCGGGCCAGTCAATCTGCGAAACCTTTAGAACAGCTGAAGATAGAGACCAATGACCAATTTGTTAAAAGTGTTGGAGAAACGACAATAAAGAGAAGGAGCGAGCGAGCGAGAGAGAGAGAGAGAGAAAGAGAGAGAGAGAGAGAGAGAGAAAGAGAGAAAGAGAGAAAGATCGTAGTAACACTATTGACCTGTCCCAATTTGAGACTTTGAATCTGGGCTGTCTAGTACTTCAGGCAAGCTCTCATCCCCGAGACAGCTCATCCCAATGACTAATAGGGAATATTAGGGAACAGGGAACGTATTATAGGACCATACAGCACAAGGTGCCTATAAATAAATACGATAGTAAACTGCAGCTATCTTATTGATTGTAGATTTGTTAGGTACTGTAGAAAACTAAACTAAAGTAAACTAAACTGTAGATTAGATGGGTGTGCTAGAAGGGCTGCCTCTTTGATTTTTTTTCATCTTCTTCTTTGTGTGCCATGCTTGTTCTCAAGCGTTGGCTATCGTCGTATTAACAAGCTGATGAAATGTTTATCGGTCAGCAGCTATATTGTGTTTATATGGGCTGATCCCATATAAACACAATATTTAAGGTTTATTTTGTTTTCAGGATTATGCAGTTTTTGTTGTACAAGTAGTTATTTTTGTTTAGGTCTTTAAAGCTCTGGATCTACAATATCTGTTAAATTAAACAAATAAAATATATACAGTGATGAGCACCCTAATAACCGGCAAAATAGCTCAAAAGATGGAAAACATAATACACTGCGAAACAAAAAAGATGAAACTAGTGGAGGTGGAAATTATCGTTACAAACGTATTAATTAACATTACATTACATAGTTTCCCACCTTTAGACGTCTGTGAGAGGAGTATTTTATAAAATTCTACTGTCACAGTGACAGTTGTCATACTCCTCTGATACGTCTAAAGGTGGGAAACTATGTAATTTAATGTTATTTTAGACGTTTATAACGAAAATTTCCACCTCCACTAGTTTCATCTCTTTTTGTTTCGTAAATGTATTATGTTTTCCATCTTTTGAGCTATTTTGCCGGTTATTACCGCGCTCATCACTGTATACAGTTGATGGAAAACATAATACATTGCGAAACAAAAAGAGAGGAAACTAGTGGAGATGGAAATGATCGTTACAAACGTATAAATTAACATTACATTACATAGTTTCCCACCTTTAGACGTATCAGAGAAGTATGACAACTGTCACTGTGACAGTAGAATTTTATAAAATACTCCTGTCACAGACGTCTAAAGGTGGGAAACTATATAATGTAATGTTAATTTATACGTATATAACGATCGGTACCACCTCCACTAATTTCATCTCTTTTTGTTTCGCAATATGTTATGTTTTCCATCTTTTGCGCTATTTTGCCGGTTATTAGCACGCTCATCACTGTATATAGGTATACATATATAAACAGGTAAAAGCACAATTTAGTAAATGCATATCTAATTTAGTATAAAATAATTCAATGATTCTATATTTGCAGTTGGAATGGAATGGAATTGAAATACTTATAGTTCTTATAATAATATAGAGATAAAAAATATTAACTACAGTTACAATGGTGTAGGTCCATTATTTTTTTAATTTGACATCAAAATTAACAACTACAAAAGGTTATTGGACTTTATATGTACATATAAAGGGCGAGGCAGATAAACGGCAAATTAGACATATCTCGAGAACTAAAGGTAATTGAATCATAAAAATTGGAATGTAGGGGTTCTTAAGAATGGAATATGAAGATATTTTCATTTATTTGCTACTTTCGGTATAACCGGCATGCGTTAACGATTAATTTTCTTATAGCTTCGTTTAAGTGGTTAAAATGTTTTACATTTTTTGATTCTCCTCGATGTCTTCTTTCTTAAAATATGAGGTTTTATAATTACGGGGTAGTTGAAAAGAAAATTAGATAAGTTTTTTAATATTATTTTTTTTTTCTTATTAATTGTAATTTATAATTGTATTAATTGTAGCGATTTGACATAAAAAAACTCTGTTTATGTTCAAATAATTTTTAATATAGTCTACTATTCTTAAAAATTATTAATACAGCAAAATGTTGAATTTTTTATATACAGGGTTGGTCGAAACTCAGAATGAATATTTTCTGAAATTTCTTAAATGGATAAATGTATTTTAGTATTGTAATAAAATGATATTTTATGGTACTTTTTATTTCTTATGCATTCCCTATAGGGCTTTTCATCGATTGTCATTTGTTTCGAGCTTCTGTCATGTGTCACATAATATTAATATATCTACGTCATACGTCTTTGGTTTTATCATTGGTATACGCTCTGAGCTTCGCTGGTGGCGCTCCTAGCGGATTACTTATTCAACTTTCACCGGTAATTTTTAAATTTATTATTTAATTGTTATCGCTTAATATTTACAACGCAAAAAAGTAATTAAATTGTAATCGATTTTTTTTTAATTTTTCTAATCATTTTGACGTTCTATTGATAAAATATGAATTTCTTACTTCGGATACTTTCACAATTATCGTGTAGATGGCGCTAATATTATTATATTAATTTATAATTACATATATTACGGAACATTAAAAAAACTTAAATTCAGTATTTAAAACGTAAGTATATTTAAGGTAAAAATATATACCACAGCTTTGACCAACTAATATTTTTTATAATTAATGTTTTTAATTTAAATTTTAAATTAATCACTTTGACATTTATGTCAAATTTCCGGTAAACGTTTACAGACTTGCCACTACTGGCGCTCGCGAATTTGTAAATATCCCCTCTACGTACGAGCTCACAGCGTATATACCAATAACGTTTGACGTAGATATATTAATATTACGCGACACATGACAGAAGCTCGAAACAAATGACTGTGAATGAAAAGCCCTATACCCTATACCTAACTGCTTTAATTTGTTGAGCTATTCTTCTTCTAAAAGTGCCTATTTTCTGGAGATGTTGGCGACCACATTGACCCATCTTATTCTATTTACGGCAGCTCGAAATAGATCAGTTGACGTTAGACCAGTCCACTTCCTAAGATTGGCCAGCCAGGATATACGTCTACGTCCAGGGCCTCTCCTGCCCTCAATCTTGCCTTGTAGAATCAACTGCAGCAGTCGTTATTTTTCATTACGCATAATGTGGCCGAAATAAGCCAATTTTCTGTTCTTTACGGTGTTAATTATTTCTTTGTCTTTTCCTAGCCTCTGGAGAATAGTTATATTAGTTGTGTGGTGTATATATGAGACCCTCAACATACGTCGGTAGCACCACATTTCAAACGGCTCTAACCGTTTTATGGCATCTTCTGTCAGGCTCCAGCTTTCAACTCCGTATAGGAGGACACTAAAGACGTGACATCTAAGAATTCTTATGCGTATATTGATACTTAAAGACAAGTTGCAGAGAATTTTCTTAAGACTGTTAAAAGAGCTTCTGGCTTTTTCAATACGAGTTTTTATTTCGTAGCTACGATCCCAAGTATCCTTAATGTTGCAGCCCAGGTAGCATATTTTCTGTACTCTGTCTAGAGGTGTATTGTTTACTGTAATTTGGGCTTTTATGTTGGTGTTTTTACTAATTATCATTATTTTTGTCTTCTTACAGTTTAGTTTTAGGCCGTATTTGTTACATGCTTCTACAACATTATCCATGATCCTTTGGAGCCCCTGCGCACTATCCGCCAGCAATACTGTATCGTCTGCATATCTAATATTATTTATAAGTTGTCCATTTACTGCAATACCATCTTCTGATTCGTCCAAGGCCTCTCCAAAGATGTTTTCAGAGTATATGTTAAATAATGTTGGTGACAGTATGCAACCCTGTCTGACTCCTTTTTCAACCGTGAAGATTTCGGACAGTTCATTTTCGAATCGAACTGTTGCTTTTTGTTAGAGATATAAGTTTGAAACGAGTCTTATATCCTTACCATCGAGTCCTGATGTTTTTAGGATATCGATTAGTTTTCCATGTGGGACTTTATCAAATGCCTTCTCGAAATCTATGAAACATGCATACACATCGCAATTGACATCCCTGGCTCTCTGTATTAGAACTTGCAAGCTGAAAAGTGCTTCCCTCGTTCCGAGTCCTGATCTGAATCCAAATTGAACTTCACTCAGCTGTTCTTCTAATTTGGTGTATATGCGCGAGTGAATTATAGTAAGGAGTACTTTAAGTATATGGCTCATCAAACTAATTAATCTATGTTCTTCACATTTTCTAGCGTTGGCTTTTTTGGGAAGTGGAATGAATATTGATAGTAGCCAGTCTTTTGGTAAGTAACCAGTCTCGTATATGTTGTTGAATAACTTCGTAAGAGCTGTAATTTGTTGTGCCTCTAATAGCTTTATAATTTCACCATGCACCTCATCAGGTCCTGGTGATTTCCCATCTTTAATCCGCTTAATGGCCATAGTTACTTCTTCGTTTGTTATTTCTGGGCCATAGGGATTGTCTATTTCATACGGACTTCGTGCAGCATCTTCGAATAATTCTTGCATACATTCTTTCCATCTTAATTTATCTTCAATTGTAGTCAAAATTTGACCTTCGACGTCTACGACTATGCCTATATTGCGTTGTTTTCTGATGTTCTGTACTTCTTTAATCTTTTTGTGCATATGGAAATCGTCATGTTTGCGTTGTAGTGTTTCAATTTCTGTACATTTCTCCATCAGCCATGCTTCTTTTGCCCCTTTTATTTCTCTTAGTATACTCTTGTGCAACTTTTTGTATTCATTGTCATTTCTACCTTTTAATTTCCTTCGCTCTTCCATCATCTGCAATATTTTATCTGTCATCCATTCTTGCTTCTTTTCTCTTTTTGATTTAAGATATTCATGCGATGTGTGTTGATAGATGTCTTCATTTCGTTCCATTGTTCTTCTACGCCACTAGGAGCGTCTTCAACTATTTTCGCAAAATTCTTATTAATCTCTGTTTTTACTTTTTCCTGGATGCTATTTTCTTTCAGTAGTTTTATATCTATCTTGGGTCTTATTTTCTTTTGAATTATTTTAAGTCATATGTTGATATTTGCAACTAACAGACTATAATCAGAGAAGACATCGGCGCCTGGATATGTTTTTGTTGAGGTGACAGAATTTCTAAACCTTTTGCTTATGTTAATAAAATCAATTTGGTTTCTTATGATTTTCCCTGGGGTATCACTGGGTGCTTTCCATGTATAAAGCCTTCTTGGATGTAATTTAAAGAATGTGTTCATTACAACCATATCCGTCTCTTGGCAGAATTGTATCAGTCTTTCTCCTCTTTCGTTTCTTGTGCCAAGACCATATGACCCCACAACATTCTCGACTGTACCTTGTCCTATTTTGGCGTTGAAATCGCCCATGATGATAGTTATCTCATGTTTTTTTGTCAGCTTTAGAGAGTTTTCTAGAGTCTGGTAGAAATTTTCTATTTCTTCTTCGGTTGATTCGGATGTCGGTGCGTAGACCTGAATGATATTTATATTAGAGGGACTTGAATTAATCTTCAATAGCATAACTCTATCTGATATGGGCGCAAATCCTATTACTGCTTTGGCTATTTCCCTTTTTACTATCATCGCTACGCCATTTCTGTTTCTTGTTGTGTCATCTCCCCAATAATAGATATGGTGTTCACCTATAATTTGTATGCCAGAATTTGGCCATCGAACTTCACTGCATCCTAAAATATCTATGTTAAGGCGAGTCATTTCTTGAATAATATTTGCTGCCTTCCCTGCTTGATACATGCTTCGAATGTTCCACGTACCGATCTTTTTCACTTTTGGGACATTATTGGCTGACCGGGGGATTCTTAGCACCCTCTCCCCATTTAAGGGTTGCCCGGGACTGAGGGCCGTTTGTTTTGGGTTTTCAGCCATTGTGGTGTCCTGGGAATATCCTTATGGATCTTTAATGTGGTAGTCATCCCGTGGCTTTCCACATCTCAATGCCGTTGGCTAATTTAGCTCATCCGTCTTCGGAGTCAATTTCCCAGCTCCAGGGCAATGAAGTGCCCTACCAAATGTCGGTTCTTCCACCCGTAGCTGTTGACCAACAAATGGGAGATTACTTATACCGGTAATCGCTCGGTTAGTAGAGGGTGTAGTAGCAGGAAATATAGTGACCCGTCTGCCTTCGGAAACCTAATCGCCATTCGGGGTCGGAAGAAACAAGAGTTAGCCAAGAGAGGCTGATAGGAAAGATTGAAAGACATTTCACTCAAGACAAGTTGAAAGAGAGTAAAATGTGAAGGCTCTTATGATCCGCCAGGTGAGTTTCATAAGCGTATGAGTATTAATACATTTTGTGTTCCCGCTCATACTTCGGGGTGTTGAGCTATTAGTGATTCTTTAAGCCAAACATTAATTGCAACAAAAATTGCGTGAAATTTTATTAGATTGGCCGTGAAAATATTCAATACTAAATAATGTTTCGAAAATAAATACAGATTAATCTTGACTAATCCTTAATTTATTAAGATTGGTTGAGATATAAGTAAGTAAGATTTTTCGTTTGATTGCAGTTGGTTGAAACCGTTGCATTAAATTTTGAAAATTATCTTTTCTTAGTTAATGATAATAATATTATGTTCTTATTGCAAATAGCACATTTTTGTTAAACTCTGTAAGCACAAAAACCATATTACGCAGTTCCTTATTAGAAAAATTTTAATCCACATTAGTAATCGTGACAAAGCAACTAGAACTATAAAAATAGTAGGTATAATGTCAAATTTTTAAGCAAATTTAGTGTCAAAGTCATAGCCAACTAGGTAGAATATTGTATGTTTTCATTAATATGTCACGCACCAACAATATTGACTACGTAGGTATTTTTATATCTCAACCAATATTAATAAATTAAGGATCATTCTAAATTAATTTGTACCTATTTATTTTTGAAAAATTAGCTCTGATTGCATATTTTCACGGCCAACCTAATAAAATTTCACATGATTTTTGTTGCAATTAATGTGTCGCTTAAAGTACCATGACAACTCACAAATTAAAGCAGTAAGTTATAAATAATGCTTAATAAATAAAATCGTAGATACCATAAAATATCATTTCATTACAATATAAAATTCAGGGTGTTCCATTTCAGCAAACTCAGAATATACTTATTCCGAGTTTTGACCAACCCTGTGTACTAAAATTTATTATTACGCTATATTAATAATGGTAGAGGAGCCCAAGCGGAGATTTTGGCAGTTACTCAAGCGCGTCAGATTATCATATAGGGAGAAACCTGGTAGATACCCTGCAGATGTACCTCTACCATATTATATTGGCTCTTAACACAGGGGAGTTCGTTTACACAAGGGGACCCGAAAAAAATCTATCCTTAAAAATACTCGAAATTGTCATATTAAGATAAGGTAAGTTAAGAGGAAACAGTAGCGATCAACAGGTAGCAAAAACGCATTCCAAGATTGCGGCTGTAATTTTGAATATTTTTTCGAGATATTTGGCACACGTATTCGTAATATAATAAAGAACTGCGGTACAGAGCTCAATTTGAAAAATATATTAATATGTGGAAATTACTCTGTAATTAAATAAAATATTAATAAAACGAGCCTGTACCGCCATTAAGAAGAACAAAAAAATACACTATCTTCAAATAAACTTTTTTATCCGATGCCTAGATTTTGTGTAATTTTGGAACTACTAAAATTTTTTATTTTATTAGTAGTTCCAAAATGAAACGAAATCTAGGCATCGGATAAAAAAGTTTATTTGAAGAAAGTGTATTTTTTTGTTCTTCTTAATGGCGGTGCAGGCTCGTTTTTTTAATATTGTATTTAATTACAGAGTAATTTCCACATATTAATATATTTTTCAAATTGGGCTCTGTACCGCCATTCTTTATTATATTACGAATACGTGTGCCAAATATCTCGAAAAAATATTCAAAATTACAGCTGCAATCTTGGAACGCGTTTTCGCTACCTGTTGATCGCTACTGTTTCACCTTAAGTACATGCAAAGGAGTGTATATTTCAAGAATCTGACGATTTGAGCGGGGCGTAAGGAAATAGGTGAGTCAAAAATTTTCACAAAAAAAAAGCGAATATTTCGCGAAATGAACGTAAGATCGAAAAACTAAAAAATACCTCTTCAATATTTTTCAAAAATCTATCTTCTTCTTCTTCTGTAGGTGCCGTGTCTGTATTCAGACCTTGGCCGTCATCATGTTTACAATTTCCTGAAATCTCTCTCTATCGGCTGCCGAGCGAAATAATTTTTCTACTGTGTAGCCACACCATTGTCTAATATTACGCAGCCATGAAAGTTTCTTTCGACCAATCCATCTCTTTCCCTTCACTTTTCCTTGTATTATAAGGCGAAGCAGATGGTATTTAGGTCCTCTAATTATATGGCCGAAGTATTCTGTTTTCTCCTCTTTATGATGCTTATGAGCAGACGTTCTGAATTCAGCATCATTTGAAGAACATCTTCATTGGAAGTGTGCGAAACCCACGATATCTTTAGGATTCGTCGACAGCACCACAATTCGAATGCTTCTATTTTGTTTAGCAATTTACATTTAACCAGCTGCCAAGGTACTTAAAATGATTTACCCGTTCTAACTCCTCTCCATCAATCACACAAAAATCTATCGAATGATACTAAACATGACCCCCACGGAGAATGGTGGGGGATAAATTTACAATTTAAATACAAACCCCGCGATAATTCGCAAAATGAACATCAGATCGAAAAACTGCAAAATACACGTATTCAATGTTTTTGAAAAATCTATGGAATGGTACCAAATACGACCCCTCACGGAGGTGGGGTGGAGGGTTACTTTAAAATCTTAAATGGGGCGGCCAAATTTTTATTGCAGATTTGAATTCTTTACGTAAAAATAAGCAACTTTTATTCGAGATATTTTTTCGAGTTATGGATAGATGGGGCTATAGGTATTCGGAAAAAACGATTGTTGGAAATGGAAAATTAAATTAAAGAATAGAAAGCGCCCTCTAAAATGGAAAATTTTACTTAACTTTTTTTGGTTTTAGGACATAATAATCACAACCCAATAGGTCCCCATAACGCTCGAGTGACTGCAAATTTAGCATACTTTGCTCCCCTACCATAATTTCTAAAAAATATTAGACTATATTACAAATCTTGAATATTATTAGAATTTTTTGTCAAATCACTAAAATTCTACAGTATGAATATTGCTACGATATTAATAAAAAACGTAATTATCCTTTATACCTCGCATAATATTACGAAACCTCACATTTTAAGAAAGAAATCATCGGAGAGAATCCAAAAATGTAAAAATATACAGGGTGTCCCATTAAAAAAACGAAGTGATAAGCAACTTCTAGTATAACCGAAAGTAGCAAATAGATGAAAATATTTTTAAGTAAGTGGTTCATGCTTCAAAACCCCTACATTCCAACTTTTATTATTTAAAAACCTTGAGATCTCGAGGTATGCTACTCTACATAGGTATATATGTTGGATGTATTTTAATATAATATTTATTTAAATTTATTTTTATTTTATTTTGTTAATATTATATTTATATTTATTATTTTTATCTTTACATATTTTTATATTTTATTTATTTTGTGAAACTAGGCTGGTTCCTGTTTTATTAATAATTGTTGGTTGGGAATATCAACCTAAACGTTTAGAGTCAAGGGTGTGTTTATCATTTTATAGGTACATTGCTTTGTCTTTATCTTAATAATCATTATTTTTTATTTGCGAGAAAAATGTTACTGTGTTTCTTTTTTATTAATAGATTTAAATGTATATAGAATATTTATATTAATATGTAGATATAAATATAGGTAGTTTTTTTGTTAAGATTATGTATTGTAAAAATACTACAAGAAATAGTCAATTCAAGTTCTACTCGTTTCCGAAAAATTATAAGCACAAATTTGTACTTACTGTCAAAGTATCTAATAAATAGAAAATGGCTATTTTCGGTGGACGTATTTCATAACTAAAGATATAACGTACATTGTACATTTATATTTAACTAGTATAATATAGTAATATAACTATATATAATACGTTATAACATATTTAGCACAATATAACTTTATAAATTGCCCGAATGGCCTTTATAATTTCCCGAATTGCCACCTTGAAATGGAACTGGGCCGGACACGTAGCCCGAAGCAGTGATGGGAGATGGACGAAGAGATTACTTTAGTGGAGGCCGAGATTAGACAAAAGAAGTAGAGGAAGACCACCTACTCGTTGGACTGACGATCTCAAGAAAATGTCTAGAAATTGGATGCAAAGTGCTCAAAATAGAGCACAATTAACAAAAATGAGGGAGGCCTATGTCCAGCAGTGGACGCAAAGGGCTGGATGATGATGATGAAGTTGATGATGAACTTTATGAAATAAACACAATGTTAGTTAGAAATTCCAACTAACTCAAACAGAATGCGCTAATGTGACTGTCACTAAAAATGATAAACGTCAAAATTTTTTGTTAACAAGATGTAAACGTAAAAAATATACTGACCCATTATTACAGTGAAAATGCCATTAAACATTTTCGAAGTTAATTATTGATATTGGGACCGTGCAAGTTTGGAAGAGCGACATCTGGTTTCATAGCTCAGCAACATTTTTAGCACTTTTAATTATATTGCCCAATTATATTAGTCCTGGTTACTGGATAATTGTCAAGGACATAGCCCAAAAAAGAATCAGAAGAAAAAGTAAGATTGGGGTTATGTTATTAAAAGGTAAACATTGTAGGTATGTTGTAAATAAAATGAGTTATTAAAATACAGTACTACAAGCAGAATACAATCAATTAAATTTACTTTTAATTGCATATCATATCAATATTGTGGAGCAACATATACCTAATTTTTACAATTTATAATACCGCATTTGCGAAATCCCATTTTCTTCAATGACAGAAATATACGTCAATTTGACAATATGAATTATTTAAGAAATATGTTAAGAAAGTTGCAAGATTTCTCCGTTGCTCGCGCACGATCGTTTCTTGTATCCCCTCCAAGTACTTGCACACAGCGAATAAATTACAATAATTTATTGTATTAAATAAATAAGTTTAAGTAATTTTATTTTCAGTTTAAATACGACTAATATATTAAAAGTGGCATAAACCACTTGAACCACACTTCAGCCCGTGAGTATAAGAACTATTACTCACGGGTAAAATAACGGATGTTATTAACTATTCAAAATTAGTGAATAATGAGGGTGTTATTAAACGGTCGTATAAAAAATGTTTTAACACCTATATCACACGGTTAATAAACCATTTCATACGTAGCTAGTAGCTATTATATCGACTCTATTACTACATCCACGCGCTACTCGTCTAACAAAAAATTAATCTCCCCTGGTATAATTTTTTGTCCTGCTACCTGCACATTTTCCCCCACAGCTGCAATGGCTAGAGGCATAAGAACCACATAAAAAACAGTGACCCTAATTTATTTAACCCTCCTCCGGAAGGGTTGCTACTACATGTTTTGTAGGTGACTGTAAAAGATTAAAGTTACCCTTTTATTCAAAATGAATTGGAAAGGTCGAGAGTTACGCTATTGAACAAAAGATGGCAGCATAACAAAAATTCAATCGATAGTTTTTAAAAGTTTGAAAGTATTGCTTTTTAAACAGATTTTAATCATAAAATGCAGAAGAATAATTTTGGTGTATGATAAATAATTGTATTGTCTGGTTTTTCATGGTTTTTATACTGTATTGAATTGTAAGGCCACTATGGTAACTTTTTAACTTGTAGCCTACTAGATAATTTCTATCATATCTATCATATAGTTTAATCTATGAGCACGAGACTTTCCCAAACCGCCTATCTCTCTTGCATAATATTTTTTTATATTTGTTTTCTTCCAATGCCATAAATTTTCAAAATAGTTCTCAAACAACCTATAAAATTTTAAAATGTGCCAATTTATTTAAAGTTTTTAGATAACTTAAAATTAATACATACACTCAACTGAAAATACTATAGATACAATACAAAAATTGTAACACTTCACGAAATTAGACTATGAGGATATCTTTATGTTATGACATGTATGATCTTCTGATCACAAGGCAGTTAGAGTTAGATCTGCTACGGACCTAACTGGCTTGTGTAGGAGACATCGCTATACCATATTTATAATATAATATATAGGCGACATATTATGTTACAGTAAAAAAGTGTTACCTACTAAATTTTAGGCAAACCAGCATAGTATCGGTAATAATAAAACCATAAGTAGGTTTCGTGCGTTTAGTCGTAATCATCTGAACTGTATTGTTTTATCTGTGAAAATTAGCTCGTTAGTCATTCGGAAGTGACATCTGATTTATTTTTTATTATTTTTAGTTTGCCATCAGCTTGATTCCTCACATATTGGCAGATTTGGTTAATATCAGTTTTGATAATTGGTTTCTGAAGGTTGGCCATTTTGGTAAATATGCTTGTTATTTGTATATTTGAAGATGGTGCTATAACTATAGTTTAATTTTAGATGGATTTCGCTCAGATATTTATAGCTGTATTAACTGGATAGGTACTTTTTATAGTACTGGATTAACTTTTCGTGAATAGATACTTTTTGAAAAGAGTATTTGAAGCATGCATCTGGAAAATTTTCTGTTACTAAACATTTTACAAAAGAATCTATTAGTTCTGTAAAGACAAAAAAATTCGTTAAAGGATTAATTTTAATATAGGTATTTAGGGAAACCTTCCTTTAAACAAAATAAACTTTCAAAAAAAAGAAAAGGAAAGCAATTAATTTAATTCTTTTAGGTCAAAAAATGTGCAATAACTACGTCTTAAAACCCACCAAATTTCATTTGCATATTTTAACCGATTTTAAAACAATAAATAAATCGTCAGTCTGTAAGAAAGGTTTCAACACAACCTATCTCGGAAACGAAGCATTTGCGGACATGCCGTTTAAATAGCAAACTGTCATTATTTTTCATGCATAATTACCCCTTAAAGTTTGCCAGACTTACTTATTTAAAAACACCCTGTATTGATGAAAAATATGGCTAGTTGTTAAAGTAGGTACCTAACTTTTTTATGGTCAAATGTAAACGAATGAATCAAAAAACAAAATGTTGAGAAAACATGAGGCTATAGGTGGATTTTAATTTAAGTATTTTATAAACGCTAGAATATTAGGTAAGGTATTCGGAAAGCGGGAGTTGGGAGAAAAAAAATATCATAGTTAATGAACCTGAGGAAATGGTTCTCCACAACAACAACTAATCTGTTTAAAGCATCGGTTAATAAAATAATTATAGCCAGAATGATCGCCAATATTCGAAACGTGTTATAAAATGAGTTAGGTGAGCTAACTAGCTAACTAAATGACCATCAACGATTAAGAATTTATTCTTAATTACAGGACAATAGGAAAACATTTTACTTGAACATAACTTGTATATCTGACATTATATTTTCTTGACATTGACATTACATTACTTCAATTATCAATACTGTCAAATACATAAAGTGGCAACCATAGAGCAATAGCTACTTTTTATATTGTATATTCTAACACTCTCCCTCAATATGAAAAGTAGATAAGCTAAACATTAGACCCTAAAACAAAATCATTATACAATTTTGGTTTATTTCTAAAACACGTAGGATAACGCCTAAATTCTTCAACACCATCGCTTCTTTCTACACTTTCCATATTCTTAGATTCCACAATTTCATTGATACCACTTTTCCCTTCTTCGGAGTTTTCATTTACACTAAAACATTCCGACTGATTCTGGTTCACTGGTTTAGCTTTAACTTCAGAAATTCGCAAATTGCATGTAACCTCAGGTTTAAATCGTACGTCGTGGCTCGATACGATTCTTCTTTCAGATGGAATCCATATTCTAAAACCATCCCTGTCATTCACGTAACCAACTAAATAACCATGTATCGCTTTGTCATCAAATTTACTGCGAAAATTTTTGTTTACGTGAACATAACATTCAGTGCCAAATATTCTTAAATGTTTCAAACTCCCAACTGGCTTTCCATACCACAATTCATAGGGACTTTTATTCTCAATTGATGATTTTCCTGTGTGATTCAGAAGATACACTGCAGTATTACATGCTTCTGCCCACAATGCTTTGGCCCACAATGCTTTGGGTAACTTGCATGGGTTTAACATGGAACGAGCACACTCTACAATGGTACGGCTTTCCCTTTCAGCAACACCATTCTGCTGAGGTGTATAGGGTGGAGTGATACAATGCTCTATAACTCTACTCGCAAGAAGTTCAGATACCTTTCTATTGTCAAACTCTCTCCCTCCATCACATCTCAGTTGCTTTACTACATGGCCATTTGTGTTTGCTTCATTTAAAAATTTTTCTAAGAAGGTACATACCTCACTTTTGTGTTTCATAAAGAAAACTTTTCGAAACTTACTAAAGTCATCTTTAAAACATACGTAATAACGTGCTTTTCCCAGTGATTCTATAGACATGGGTCCATTCACATCTGCATGGATCTGTTCACCAGTGACTTGTGGCCGATTGATCCTAGTTTTAAATGGCAATCTATGCATTTTTCCAATTGCATATCCATCACAAAAGCTTTCTTTGCACCCATCAATGTCTATATTCATTTTCTTCAAGACCTTCTTTACGTGTTGCTTATGCTGATGACCAAATCTTTCATGATACACTTGTAACATATCTGTTGACTCTACTAAGTTTGCTTGAATGGGATTGGTCGGTTTCATAACACGTATATCAAGTGCATACAGGCCATTACTGAAGTACCCAGTCATTACAGATTCAAGAGTATTTTTATCATGTATATTTACACCTTTATCGTCGAGTACTGTAACGAACCCTCTTTGTGCAGCAGCTTTCACAGAAAACAAATGAGCGCTTGCTTCAGGAACATAAAAAACATTCTTCAGTTCAGCATCTTTCCATTTATTATTCAGACGCGTTTGAATTTTCACCGTTCCTTGTCCACAGGCTAGCATACATACATCCTTCTTACCAAGTGATATCTTTTCGGGTTCAGCAAACTCTGTATAAGATGAGAAATATTGCTTATCTGTAGTGATATGATTTGTGGCTCCACTGTCACAATACCATTTCCCAGCTTCAACACAATAATTGTTAGATGAGGCACTTAAAACAACAGACAAAAAAACAGCATCATTACTTTTATTCTCGCCTAAATTCTCAGCAGATTTTTTCAATGGACACTCTCTCGCCCAATGGCCTAATTTCTTGCATCTGTGACAAGAAAATTTTTCTTTTGCACGATGTACATTTTTCTTTGACTTTGTAGTAGCTGTACTTTGGCTCTGTTTGTATTTTTCTGTCGGGCTATTGCGTGCAACAAACGCAAAAGATTCTGTGGTACTTTGGTCACGTAATTCAATGGCACACAATTTCTCAATCAATAAATTCAAAGTTTGATTCTTCGATGGTATCTTGTCCCACAAATCTTTGAAATTATCAAAGTCCTTACCCAAAGTTGATAAGATCCGACCATTTAACATTCTTTCGGATAAAACATTTTCATCATGCTTCAGCAATTCATCATTCAAATCTACAAACAGTTTCTGTAACTTCGCAACATGTGTGCTAATATCTTCTTTTTCATCACGCTGGACTCTAAAAAAGGCTTCAATTAACATGTTTAACCGTTGCGTACTGCTACGTTCAAATCGCGCACGTAATTTGTCCCATATTTCACTAGCATGAGCACATGTCAACACCAGCTCGGCGACAGTTTTTCCTAGCGTACTTGCTAACAAACTTGCCGCTTTTGCATCGTCTTTTAACCATTGTTGATGCTTCTCTACTTCCAATGAAGTTGAATTTCCAGCAACCTCGGGACACTTACACGTACCGTTCACAATGTCTTCAAGTGCATACGCTCGTAATAACATCGAAACGTGCCATTTCCATTTTGCCCAGTCTTCAGGACCCTCAAGTTTATCGACTTCAATTTTATAATCGTTATTGCTGGTCGCCATATTTTTTCACCTGTTCACAGTTCACGTGAATTGGGCCCGTAACCTGTTATAAAATGAGTTAGGTGAGCTAACTAGCTAACTAAATGACCATCAACGATTAAGAATTTATTCTTAATTATAGGACAATAGGAAAACATTTTACTTGAACATAACTTGTATATCTGACATTATATTTTCTTGACATTGACATTACATTACTTCAATTATCAATACTGTCAAATACATAAAGTGGCAACCATAGAGCAATAGCTACTTTTTATATTGTATATTCTAACAAAACGAATGAGCACTAAAAGAAGAAGAATATTCCACAGGGTGATGCGAACTTTGACAAAAAAACACAGTTTGATTGGTGCACCCGGTATACAATGAAAATTTAACTGTTTAGCAACAATAATATTACAGCGATATTAAAAAAATCACTTAAATCTGACAACAGGTTTAGGAAATTCAAAACATAAAAAATAACCCACTTTTAAGGTGTCCGGTTAATTTTGCACCAGAAAAGGCCAGAGCGATGTTCTACAGAATGAAAAAAATATTATGTAGACGGAGTATTAATAATAACCTGAAAATAAGGCTCGTCAAATGTTATATCTATTAAATATATATTAAATAGACTGCTATGCATTATAAGGTGGGTTGACAGAGTGACAAATGAAGAGATATTAAATCCGAAGTAGAACATCGTGAATATATGAAAATTTTAGTTTTTGTCCATGTCATGCAACACCCAGGACGATATTGAGTCCTCCATTTTATTATTTAGGGCAAAATATGTGGCAAGAGGGGTCCCGGCCGGAGAAGAAAATCATGGAAGTAATGGCCATGGTACGTAGAGCAGAAAAGTTATACACTTTATTTAATTGTGCCAATATGCTCTTAACAAAAGTAATACAACTGTCGTCATAAATTTCTCTTTAAATTAAAGTTGATTTCATGTAATCGACTGAACTATCTTTCAATAAAGTCGTCTCAGGAACGCAACTAATAAATACTGACAATATTATTTAATTTTTTTTTTAAATAATTAAATTATTATTCGAAGAATTTTTTACCCAGCAACAAAAACCAAATTTGTTTAATTTATTAATTTTTAGTTTTCTAGTTTTATTTGATTTAAGAATGAATTCCGAGGTGAAAAGCGAAACATCAAATAAACTTAATTTGAAATAAAATTGTGCCTTACTCCCAACAAAAATAACAAACAGTAAGTTTTATAGCAAATCTCAGTGACCCGTCAAGAAGAAAGTGGAACAAAAAAAAGACCAGAAATAAGAAAGAGCATAAAAGACGTTTCAAAAGATGAAAATTTTTGAGTTTGAAAACAACTTTTAATCAGAAAGGTTGTTCTGAAGCAGAGCCTATTTTACTTCAAATCAGTCCCGAGGCACTACAAAGTCTAATGTTTCACTATTGTCTGTGAACAATATGTTTAAAATATCGCTTACAGAATTATGTGTATGCATTTTTTCGTATAGATAGTTGAGCAAGGTATCACAATTTTCATGGCCTTTTAAAAAAAATTATAAGAACGGTTTATGGTTTATGAATACAACTCTCATTGTTATCATTTATCATTTCATGTTGGTGAAATGAAATAATTTTAAAAATTTATTTTGTTATTGCAATAAAAAGTTTTTTGGTGATCTTTCCGTTCCAGTTTAAAATTCGGGCCCGGGGCAGGTGCCTTATGGTAAAATAGGTCCTGTTCTGAAGCTATTTCATTGTTGCATTCTACTCAATTTACTCTTTTATTTCAAAACAAGCCACAATTTAAGTTTGCAATTAATTTTATTTGACGTTTTGACTTCTACTTCGGAAATCGTTCGTTGTCAAAATACAAAACATTAATAAATTAAACAAATTTTGTTTTTGTTGCTTGGTAAAAAAATTCTTCTAATAATTTAATTTTATCTGACTCATTCATATTGACACTTCAGATGCAATATATCATACATTTTAAATAGACGACTTTAAAATTATGTTGCCAATATTTATGAGTTGCGTTCCTGGAAAGACTTTATTGGAAGATAGTTTATTCGATTACATGAAAAAATCAACTTTAACTTAAGAGTATTCATCAGAAAATTATAGCATGTGGTTGTCTTTTTAAAGACAAATCATTACAAATCGAGTTCACGTGACACTTCATTTGAACGATCTGCTAGTAGCCTTTGCAGCGATATGATATTCTAATATTTATTTCAACAGGGTTAACCAAAACTATGTACTTAGTTCTGTAAAATGGAATTACAATAAATAGGCACACTCAATCACTAAACTACGTTAGGAAAAAATTTACTGCCCGTATTTCTCACTGCATCATTCTTAAATGTCGTCAATTTCAATATTTCTTATAATATTATTGTATATTACTAAACATTTATTTAGTTAATTGCAATAATAAACCAACAGTTTTGGTTAACCTTGTAGAAATAAATATTAAAATAATTGCATCGTTACAAAGTTGATTAGGAGACCTTTGAAGAAAGAAGCGTCGATTACGTCATTACGCCAGCATTGATGACGTAATGTACAATAGATGTACCTATAGCAATTGATGGCCATTTAAAATTGAGGTGTTTTAAGATTTGTTTAAATTCGTTTGTTTCTGAAATAATGAATTGATTCCATACTCTTGTATCATACTGTATATTGTGTTGTGAAAATATAAATATTATTGTTGATCAAATTATTACAATTTTAAGCCGTTTTAACTTCTTCGCGAGATTTAAAATTTCCATAAAATTTACCTTTATAATTAAGTACTTAACATTTTCTCTATAGCGTTTTGATCAATATATTGCCGGCTACAAAAAATTCCGCATCTAATTATATATTTCATTTCTAAAACAGAACTTTTAAAATCGGTCCGAAAATATCTGAGACAGACATGGAAAGAGACAATTAGACTTGATAAATGATTTTCTTGTCTTAAAGCGAAAGGGCGGAGTGGGAGTTGGCGAGGGGGAACAGGAGGTTGGGGGAAATCGAGGGAAAACGCTGCAAGAAATAAAAAGGGGACGAATAATTTTTGTCTCGTTTTATCTACTTGCGCCAAGCATTTTATAAAATCGCCTTTGCTCCGCTATTAATGCCTTTCCCGATCTCTCTCGTACAGTGGCGGGTACATGAAAATATTACGTGTTCGTAATTTAATCTTTACTAAGTAGAAAATCATTTCATAAATTCGGCCACTTGTTGATATGAATTAAATCTCTTAATTTTATATGTGTCAACATGATTTTGAGAGTTTTAGTTATTGGGGATAGCTATTATTATACATATCGATACACCAGTTCCTAAGTGTAAAACTACGGCCAGACAAGCGACAATTTACAGCGCTGTAAGAGCAGTAAAATAAAGCGCGGAAATGGGTCCCACGGTGAGTGTAGTGGATGGCCAGACTGAGTTGTAACATATCGCGCAGCAACATAGCAACGTAGGATAGGACCCATTTTTTCGCGCTTCATTTTACTGCTCTCACAGCGCTGTAAATTGTAGCTTGTCTAGCCTTAGCCTAACAAGTAAGAGATCATTCATTACGAGAAAACACGGTAACAACTCAAATTGTTACACTCTGGAACTAAAATAATTACTGTTTTAAGACAAATATAATATGTGATAATATGTGTGACATCTTCACAGATCGTTATTATAGAGTTGATACCCTTGATACCCTTGGTACCCTTGTTACTCTTTGGAACTGGTGTAACCAAATGATAATTTATTTTTCATTTTTAGAAATATTCTATTAGTTACTCCATTCATTAAAAATGTCTAACTCAGAATAGGTAATAAGAAATAAATTGCGGTATATCGAAACAAATATTCAGTTACCACACAACTAGTTATTCCATAACAGGTTATATTTATACCCGTTTTTATAAGGTTAAAGGTAACCAAAGAGCCATGGAACGCTCGATGTTAGGCATTTTTCGTAGGAATCCAATTACGAACAAGAAAAAGACGGAGAACAGGACAGATGCCATAGAAAGAATTATGACCCTTAAGTCGAACTGGGCGGGGGACCATAGCAAGAATGTCGGATAACAGATGGACACAGCGATTAACACTCAACGAAAAAGGTACGTAATATTAATAAACATGTTAATTCAGACAACAAAAGCAATACTTAAAATTTGTCCAATTCTTGGTTTTATTGGAACAACAAAGCGATGTTCATCAATTCATTATTTTCATTAATTGATCCAATGTATTACGTTTATTGAATGGATGAACATCCATTTATTAATATATAATACTTTCATTATGTATACCATAATATCACCTTATTGATATTATGAACACTCTTCACTGAGTCAACGAACACTATCCATTGAAACAACAACGTCGTTAATTGACCGACGAAGACTATTCGTTGTGTCAATAACAGTGTTATTTCTACTAACGTATACTGCTTCATGCATCCAATCAATTTCGTTTATTTCTACAATTATGTCCCTTTATTCTTACAATTAATTCCGTTCATTTCCACAATACTTGCGGTTATTCTTGCAAGCAATTCTATTCACTCCTACAATCAGTTTCGTTCATTCCTACTATGAACATATTTTATATTATTAATAATTACTGAATACATTAGCTTAATGTATGCTACTAATTGAATAATAATAATTTTGCAAATCTCCCTTTTTTTCCTAAACCTGATGGACTTTACACTGTGTGATTTCTCGATTTCACTTATAATACAGTGCGCTGGAATAAGTGTTACCCCCTCCCCCTTATTAACTTATTTATTTTCTCAGACAGGTCGATTTTTAAAATAATCAAAGTATATTATAACATCAATGTTTCGAACTTTACGCGATCTCTCTTCAGGTGACAGGCACAACTTTGATTTTTTTAAATGGGAAAGTACATCATGTGACAGCTCATTTAAAAGCGTTTGAAATAGTGATTCCAAAAATGTATAACACTTTAATCCTTTTTAAGAGCGCAGGCGCAAAATTTCTATCGAACTCTTTTTAAACGCATTCATTTTTTTTTGGAATCCTGAGAAAACTAATAAGTATTTTTGAAAAAGTTGCAGAATAAAAGATTACATTATTACCGAGGACTGAAAGTCCCTTAGAATAAACAAAAAGTTTCTTTTGAATGCTATATTTGAAATTAAAAATCATACTAAATTTTCTCTTTTTCACCCCTGTGACTTATTAAAATAATCATTATAGAAGTTCTCAGGGACTTCAGACCCTCGAAAATACTGTAATATCCCTCTGTAGTATAGGGATAAGAATGCTTCAATACTATCAAAATCATTATTTATGTAATTAATATTATTATACTTAATATAATTATATAAGTACATATTTTTGAAAAAGTTGCAGAATAAAAGATTACATAAGGTTTGTTCGGAGTACGATCCAATCGATCAGCAACCGTTGCCAACCATCAGACGCATGCGCAGTTAACAGTTAGCGCTGCGCAGTTAACAGTTCGAGTTCGTAGACTACGAACGCGCTTGCGTCTGACGGTTGGCAACGGTTGCTGATCGTTCTACGAACAAACCTATTATAACCGAGGGCTGAAAGTCCCTTAGAATAAACAAAAAGTTTCTTTTGAATGGTATATTTGAAATTAAAAATCATACTAAATTTTCCCTTTTTCACCCCTGTGACTTATTAAAATAATCATTATAGAAGATCTCAGGGACTTCAGACCCTTGATAATACTGTAATATTTTATTCTGCGTTTACATTTTTCAAAAATACTAATTAGTTTTCTCAAAATTCGAAAAATAATACGATAATAGACAGACAAAAACTTCCTTCCAGTACGACACTTGGAAACGAAATGAAATTATTCGGCACTTCGGCAAAGAATTATTTTTTAAACAATGGTAACACAGAGAAGCTCTGGGTATCACGATAAGGAAAAGCCGTTACATTTCAAATGGTCAAGCAAAACATTTATTGTTTCAACAACTGCGTTTATTGTTACCATGTACGCATTGATTGTGGTTATTAAATGCAGTAGTAGATTGATTAATGCATTCGTTGTCATAACAATCAGTTTACATCTATGGAATAATCATATATTATTCTATATTAACAACATTTGTACATTGTTTTAATGAAATCTGGACGTTGTCACGATAAACCAAGGTAATTGCTTATCATCTACAAAATCAAGAAAGTGTTTTGCTGCCAGAATTACTAATATTTATTAAATATACGAAACTAATTTATTGTCTGAATAAATTGAGTGTTATTGATTAATGTACTCTAGTTATTTTCACAATAATTATTATTCAATCATTGTGACAATAACCAAATACATTCATCAATGTATAAAAGTTCGTTGAAACAAAAAACTAAATTGTTGCTACAACGAAATACTATTCAATAATCACTGTTAATCAATATTACGAACTAAATTTTTTTGAGTGAATACACTGGAGACCAAGACAAGATATAAGATACAAGATGGCCTGATGACATAAAACGGATGGACAAAAATTGGATGCAAACAGCACAAAACAGAAACACATGAAAAATACTGAGGGAGACCTATATCCAGCAGTGGATAGATCCGGGTTGAATGATAAAACACACACATATATTTTTAAATACAGCACCTATCGACTTTTGCATTAGATATGTTCAAGATGAGGTCAGGAAAAAGTCTACAATAGAAGAATGGGTTGGAATACATCATTGCACTTAAAGAGTATAAAATGCATTCAAAAGTGCATGCAATTTTTGGGGCCATATCGGATTTTATGAAAACATGTCGAAATCAGTATATTATGGGCCAGATTTTTGTTACTTGGAGGTTTTGGGGTCACCGACCCAGGAGCACCAAGACATGGGTGTTCACTGAGAAATGAGTATTCGGGCTCAGAGTTACTGCTAAGGCACGTCAACTTTTGGGATTTCGAGGGTTTTCGGCACTAAATTGATACAAACAGATTACAAGGAGCTAGGAGGGGGGCTCTAAAAGCGAATATGGCGTTAGAACAGACCATCTGAGCATCTAGTGCCCAGGGTGACTGTTACGCACGTCATCTTCTGGAAGATCGAGGCTTGCCGATACTAAATTAATGATAATTAACATACTCCCAAGTTACTCCGGCTATTTTTTATATCATCTGCTCATCTTATCTGCGGTCTTCCTCTTGGTCGTTTACCTTCGTAAAGCTCCAATGTTGTATGTGGCATTACAACGTTGGTCTTTTTATCTAGCAGTGTGGGCTGCGAAGCTCCATTTGAGTTTGGCAATTTTTGTTGTGATATCCTCGACTTTTACTTTTGGTCTTACGCAGTCGTTAGCCTTTTTATCTGATAATCGGATACCTTTGGTTGCTCTTTCCATTGCCATTTCTCTTGTGGCTAGTTTATTCATATTTGCCTTGGTTAAGGTCCAGGTTTGACAAACATATGTGATGATCGAAAGGATGCGCTGGTTGAACACTTTGCTTTGTTTCTCTAGTATTGGGGTATTTTGCAGATCTTAAGCATCCAACGAAGTTTTACAAATCCTGCCCATGCTAGTCTTGCTATTCTTTATTTGAGCACTATAGTTCTCGTTGTCAAGTTTCAGAACTTAGCCTAGGTAGATATATTCCTGGACGTGCTCTATCTTACTGCCATTTACAGTTATACGTTTGGGGTCCTCTGTGTTTGTGATTGTTTTTGTTTTTTTTTTTAATTTTTCATTTTTAGGCGGACATATAAGGAACAGCGGCCTGAGAGTTCCTCCACCATAATTTGCAGTTTCTCAAATGAGCTCGCTATAATCACGACGCCGTCATCGAATCTGAATTGATTTAAATTTTTGCCAGTAACGTTAAAACCATCCAATTTGTAGTTCTGAAGACGTTTTCTAAGACTTGGTTAAAAATCTTTGGCGATACTACGTCTCCTTGTCTAACTCCTCTCTTCGATGTACCATTATAGTTGCGTTTTCATAAAATATATATTATGTAGTAGTTGCCTATAACTCGAACATATTCTACAATCATTAATTGCTTGGTCTATTGCCCATATCTCGATACTATCAAATCTCTTTTCATCCGTTGCGGAATCCAGCATGTTCAACCGATTGGTAATTATCCATTTCGTAAGTCAACCGATTATCAATAATTCTCATAAACGGTTTGTATATACAAATATATATGTTGAAATTAACAACCAAAGTGATAACAAACAAATTGAATGAAATTATACCATTAGCAGAAGAACAACAAGGTTTTAGGTCGGGAAGGTCATACACTGACGCTATATTTATAATGAGGCAAGTTCAGAAATCTTTGGAACACAACAAACCGGCATATTTATGTGTCGTGGACTTTAAGAAAGCATTTGACAGGGTCACATTAAAGGACGTTATCCATTTGTTATACTCGAGAGACGTACCTCTAGGAATAATTAAAACGATCGAAAACATCTACCACAAAAACACAATAAAAGTAAAATTGGAAGCTAAACTAACTGACCCAATTGAAGCTGGCAATGGGATAAGACAGGGGGATTCCTTGAGTCCTTTATTGTTTAATCTGATCATGGACGAAATAATAAAAAAGTAAGAACTAAAAAAGGATATCAAATGGGAGAAAAACAACTTAAAATAATCTGCTATGCAGACAATGCAATACTAATCTCTCAAAGTGAAGATGATTCACAACGTATGATGCACCAATTTAACATAACCGCCAGAAAGTTTAACATGTTAATTTCCCCAAAATAAACAAAATGCATGGTTATAACAGCAGATCCAATAAGATGTAAATTGGAGCTGGAAGGTCAGATAATAGAACAAGTGATGGAGTTTAAATACCTAGGCATCACATTATCTAGCTACGGAAGGCTCGAAACAAAAGTGGAAGATCAAGTGAATAGGGCAAACAGAGCCGCAGGTTGCCTGAATGACACAATATGGAGAAACAAAAATGTAAAAAATGAAAGGCAGAATTTACAGAACAGTCATCAGACCAATAATGACATACGCATCAGAAACACGACCCGACACAGAGAGAACAAAAAGATTGCTCGAAACAGCGGAGATGAAAACTCTTCCAAAAATCGATAGTAAAACTCTATGGGAGAGAGCTAGAAGTACAGATATACGACGGAAATGCAAGGTGGATACCATTAATAACTGGATAAGAAACAGATGAATAAAATGGAATGACCACATAAGCCGAATGACAACAAATAGGGTAGTCAGGATAGCGAGAGATGGTTCCACAATAGGAAGACGATCAGAGGGAAGACCACGAAAACCATGGAACGACAACTTACTAGAGGCACATTGAAAAAACAGACAGTCATGTCTATAAAAAAAGAAGAAGAAGAAGAAGAAGAAGAAGAAAAGGCTTGTATATACATGACTGAGCAATGATGTAGGTATATAATTCTGTAAATCTCATTTATCCCCTTTTTGTGTAAGAGTATTACTAGACTCTTGTTGCAGTCTATAGGAATATTGCTATTATGGAGACGTCTATTTAATAGCTCTGTTAGTATAGGGAAAGTTAATATAGAGAAAAAATTTTAAATATTAATATAGAGAGCAATAAATAAAAATTTTAATATTCTTGTTTGTACTTTTTACCTTCTACTTCTTAATTCATTTAGACCAGTTCTATTACCTTTACAATTCTTTTTCTTCTTATGCAATCCACTAATGGATGTTCGCCATCAAGTTTGACCATTTTTTCTCTATCCCTTGCAGTATGTATTAGGTCTCCTATGTTTCTTAGCCCTGTCCATTGTTTGACATTACGGAGCCATGACATTTTCTTCCTGTCCACTTCCCTTCATCCTTCGATCTTTCCTTTAATTAAGGTTTGCAGAAACTGGTATCTTCCGTTTCTAATTAGGTGCCCCAGGTATGCCGTCTTTCTCTGTTTAATTGTGCACTTTTACAATTAGTTTTACCATTTCTGCTCAGCAGTGGCGAAGCGTGACTTTTTCTAAAGTGTTACCAAAACTAGATGTAAAAAAATCTTATTGAAAAATAGTTACTTATGAAACAGTTCGTGAAGTAAGTTTTTTGCGAACGCACGCCATATTTAGAGCATGAGCGACAACGGAGCGAGTGCTATACATCGCGTAAGTTCGCAAAAAGTACTTCACGCACAGTTTCATACAATGTTTTTTCTACAACCGTGTTAAAAATTCAATTTTTAGCACTCCATAAATGCTACTTTAAGGCACTAGTGCTTTAAAATTTTTAAGGCACTGCAGGTTCGTATTGACCGTATAGGCAATTTTGATGTAATGTCAAAAAAATATAAAAATGGAATGTCAGTCAAGTTTAAGTAAAAGTTTTTGTAGATATTGTCCTGTAATTACGTTTGTAGAAAAAATATCGTATGATATGCGTGTTAAAAAGTACATTTTTAAGGCACTCATGTGAATTGCAGAACTCGCTATCGCTCATTCTGCAAACTTTCACATGCGTGCCTTAAACGTCTACTTTTAACACTTCTATCATAAATAACTATTATGATATAAGTGTTAAAAGTACAATTTTAAGGCATGCATGTGAAAGTTTCCAGAATATATTTTCATAATAGTATATTATTCAACGAGCATGTAATGATGGCTATTACTCACGATGATGAAGTTTGCGACACGAGCCGTAGGCGAGTGTCGTAATTCATCAGAGTGAGTAATAGTCATTACATGCGAGTAGAATACTATAGTTTTTCTACGACCCTTTTTTTATTTTAAATAGTAAAAAATTTAATTATCAACTACTCAAGATTTAAATTATAATAATTTACAAAAATACCTAAATGCTATTTACCCCTAGTACGTGGCTGAATAATTGGTTGCCTACTATTACTAAATTCTTATTTATTGTAAAAATACAACTAGAAATATTCAACATAAGTTCTATTCGATTCCGAAAAATTATAAGCTTAAATTTGTACCTGCTGTCAGTGAATCTAATAAATAGGAAATGGCTGTTGTCGGTGGACGTATTTCATATTTTATAGTTATAAAGTATATTTACATTTAACTATATATAATATAACTATATAACTATACATAATATGTGATAACATATTTAACACAATATAACTTTAAAAACAAACACAATAGTAAGTAGTTATAAATTCCAATTAACATAAACAAAATGCGCTAATGTCACTGACAATAAATTAAATGATAAACGTAAAAATTTTTAGTAAACAACATATAAACGTAAAAAATATACTGATATTGTTACAGTTAAAATTCCTTTAAAAATTTTTCGAAGTTAATTATTGGTATAAATTACAATAATTATTGTATTAAATGAACAAGTTTAAGTAATTTTATTTGCAGTTTATATACTATTAATATTAAATTGAATCTAACTTCAGTCCGTGAGTAATGACCCGTGAGTAACTTCAGCCCGTGAGTAATGAATTATTACTCACGGGTACAGTAATGGGTGCTATTATCTATAAAAATATAGCGAATAATGAGCATGTTATTAAACGGTCGTAGAAAAATAACTATTATCTACGATAAACAAATAAAAAAAATGTAACTCTTCGTCACTGGAATTCATTTCTATTCTACAATTTTTAGAACTTTGACATTTAAAAATCCTAACTACTTTCAAACCACAAACCTGTCAAAAATTTTGTTGTAACTGTAAGTCATTGCTCATATTGTCATCACGATGACAACGCCAAAATTAAGGATACTTGATTATATGAAAGTGTGCCAAAAAACGCATTGAAAATGTGCGAAAAAGTAAATCCCATTTAAAATCCATTGTTACTTCACGCACACTTTAAACCCTTCACGCACTGCTATCTATAATGACAGTTTTCACAATCTAAAAACTTATACATAATATGACATAAAGTAGATAAAAATTATTTTGAATCTCCCAAATATAAGTTTTTGTTTTCAATCCAATATGTATTTAATGCAATATGTGGGATAAAATTAAACAAATCACTATTCCCAAATTATATGCATGTAATTATGTATACATGTATTATATGCATTAATAGGTATAACAATAAATAATAAACAAACTAAACAGATTATTCTACAATAAAATTAACATAAAAAATAAACAAGTAGGAAACAGAACATATTTTGAAAACTAGTGTTTATATTTTAAATCTTCTATTTTCAATAATTTCATTTTTTTCTTCAAAATTATATATAAAAAAAATATACAAGGATAATGACTTTTCAAGTAGTTGATCGATTACGCAGCAACATTCTTCCATGTTCAAATGCACGAATAGCTACTAAACTAACGTTACCAGATTGTAAAATGGTTACAATACTGATATACACAGCGTGCCCGCGTGGTCTCTGGAGCCGTCATTCCTTCAAAATTTTCATTCCCGAGCGATAGCTAGAATCATCTTTCGTTACCAGAACTAGAAGTGGTACCGGAGTATAATAACGTGCAACGGATTCAAATGTATTCACATGTAATCTCGCCAATATTTTCGTGCGTCTAGTTGGCTATTTACTGAATTGGGTAGGTACTACGTATTAACAAATATTTCTGTTGGTAAAAAATATAAATGGAATTATTTCATAGTAGTCATAAAATATTTGCAGGAAATTTTTTCTTCCTGGATTTTATAAAATATTTATTTGCAAGATTTTTAACTGTTACCAATGGTAACAGTGGTTACATGGACGCTTCGCCAGTGCTGCTCAGTCGATCTAGATGTCAAATTTTGGTACCGACTTTGGCCCTCTACCCTTGCTACACGCGCTTATGGTCCCGTTGGAGTTTTCCTCGTGTTTCCGGCTCGGTATGAAAGGCGGGCGGCGCGCTTTCCACCGAAACGCTTTTTAATTTTCTCGCTGGCTATCGGGAACATTCATAAATTACTGTTGTATTTTCCACAAACAGACTGCTCTTGATATTACTACATTAGATGGTTCTTACTCTTGGCTCTTGTTAAACAAACACGATACACTAAGAAAAACTGAGACATCAAATGTGTGAGAACATTAAAAGAAATATGTAATCTAAAAGTTATACATTTATTTACATTTTTTGTTAAAACAATTTATGAAAAGTAGTAGTTTTGTCTATCATTGGATATTGTATAGAACGGAATCATGAAAGTTTTTATATTAGCTATTTATTTCTTATACATAATAATTATATTCTTGCTATGTCTATTATATAGGGCTTTTCATCGATTGTCATTTGTTTCGAGCTTCTGTCATATGTCACATAATTTTAATATATCTACGTCTTACGTCTTTGGTTTGTATCATTGGTATCTACCAATAACGTATGACGTAGATATAGTAATATTATGTGACACATGGCAGAAGCTCGAAACAAATGACTGTGAATGAAAAGCCCTATTAGTTTACTCTGTATACTATAAATAGTACAGGGTGTAACAAAAATACAGGTCATAAATACAATCACATATTCTGGGACCAAAAATAGTTCGATTGAACCTAACTTACCTTTGTACAAATGTGCACATAAAAAAAGTTACAGCCCTTTGAAGTTACAAAATGAAAATCGATTTTTTCCAATATATGGAAAAGTATTAGAGATCTTTTATTGAAGATAGACATGTGGTATTCTTATGATAGTAGTGTCTTAAGAAAAAATTATAGTGAAATTTGGACACCCCATAAAAATTTTATGGGGGTTTTGTTCCTTTAAACCCCCCAAACTTTTGTGTACGTTCCAATTTAATTATTATTGTGGTACCATTAGTTAAACACAATATTTTAAAAACTTTTTTGCCTCTCAGTACTTTTTCGAAAAGTCAGTTTTTATCGAGATATTTTGAATATTTGTCAAATCCACCACATATTTGTATATGGCTAAGTACGATTATGGAGACTTGTAATAATATGAAAATTTATTTATGATTTACATTTTTAGGTATATTTTGAACTATATTAAAAGAGAAGTAATATCTCGATAAAAAGTGCCTTCTCGAAAAAATACAAAGAGACAAAAAAGTTTTAAAAATACTGTGTTTAACTAATGGTACCGCAGTAAAAGTTTAATTGGAACATACACAAACATTTGGGGGGTTTAAAAGAACAAAACCCCCATAAAATGTTTATGTAAACATATTAAAAAAGAAGCTGCAACTCGATAAAAACTGTCTCATCGAAAAAATACTAAGAGGCAAAAAAGTTTTAGAAATATTGAATTTAACTAATGGTACCACAATAATAATTTAATTAAAACGTACACAAAAGTTTGGGGGGTTTAAAAGAACAAAACCCCCATAAAATTTTTATGGGGTGCACAAATTTCACTATAATTCTTTTTTAAGATGTTCCTGCCATAAGAATGCCACATGTCCATTTTCAATAAAAAATCTGGAATAGTTTTCGATATATTCGAAAAAATCGATTTTCATTTTGTAACTTCAAAGGGCTGTAACTTTTTTTATGTGCATATCTGTACTTAGGTAAATTAGGTTCATTCGAACTATTTTTGGTCTCAAAATATGTGATTTAATTTATGACCTGCATTTTCGTTACACCCTGTAGTGTATATTTTAGTTTTACTCCTATTCTGAGTATGGGGGACTAATCTTACCAGCTGGACAGGGGGGAAGTGAGATACAACTACATATTTAGATCTCCCTCGGCCTTCTTTGCTCCGGCAATTCGTTTAGCTTTGCTCCAAATTTTAGAAATCACGAAGGTGTTACCAGAAGATTGGTCCCAATAGTTTTATTTTTGATATTATTTTTAATATTATTTTAATTGTCTTTAGCAGACGTCGCTACGACATCCACACCATCAGGTTATTTTGTTGTGAATCGATGCTGGCTGCCCGAATTTCGGTTATTAAGAGAGTAACAAATATGCACTTTATGAGGATATCCTAATAAGGATTGAAACCGGTCAGGGTGCTTTTGGCGCTCTCTAAACTAACTAAAATAAGACGGCTCTTGTTTCGTTTTACAACGAAAATATTTATTTATATAATACTAAATAGCGACAATGCATTAATGTATTTTGTTTTAATCTGTGTTTTACTGAGTCTGTTTTCCTAAAAGAACTACCCATCACAAAGTGATACAAAGACACATTAACTAAGTACACAAAAATCCGAATTTGATATCAATTCGAGATAGCATAACTCTCAGAATTTCAACTTGAAAACATGGCTATTGGCCTACAAGATCCAGGGGAAGTAACTACCTGTCAAATTGGCTGATACAAAGCGCCGATAGATAAACAATCTTCAGGTTAAAATAATATCTTATTGTATAATATTTTTTGCACACAATTTCCGGGTTGGAAATCGAAACGTCCAAAATAAATGTAAAGTGTAATTTTTGTTTCAATCAATTGTGGTTTAATCCCATATAAAACAATATAAAATTGTGGTTTCAAAACAATATAAAATAAACTATTGTATAGAAAGCGATTTTGAGAATAGGTTTCAATAAAGAAACCAAAACAACAAATAAAGGTGTTTTATAATTTTTTATGTATTCCCAAGGAGATATTTATTAAAATTTAATATAGTTATTTTCCTAACAAGTGCAGAAAATCATACTTTTCCGCACGCGACTGCAGTTTGCCGAACGACGCGAAGCGGGAGTTCGGCAAGCAGTCGAGTGTGGAAAAGAGACTTTCTGCAAGAGTTAGGAACAATATTTTTTCTACGAGTCTTTAAAAAATGACCAAATCTAAATCAATTAATTTAATTAATATGATTATTTCATTCATAGGAGATTCTCACCAATAGAAAGCTACAGAAATCTAAATTAAATCGATAATTTTTGATAATTTCCCGTTGTCAAGTATATTACGTCAGATGCCCTTCGTTGCTACGTTGAAAAAATACATTCAGTGACATTAATAACAATTAATGTTTTAAAAATTATAAAAGTGATTACTTTCAACCGTCAAAATAATATTTATAACTGTTTGTTTAATTGTACTAATTTGTACTTATATAAATAAATTACAATAAAATTTTGGTTTTGAACAGTTTTATTCATGAAATAATCGCAACAAATTGCACTGGATCTCTAAAATTAATATACAATTTTAGAGCTCTTGTGCAATTACTACTGAAAATACATACACAAATTAATTCTTTGACAAGGTTGTCAAAACGAAACTTTCAATATAATTAGTTAGCATGACGACGATCTTGGTTTCCATGACGATGATTCAATATGACTGTTATTGTCTACCGATTTGACTTTCGAATATTATTATATGTCAAAATAACTTTATTTCATCGAATTGTCGCGTTAATTTCATTAAAACAGGAACACAATATTAGTTTATTGCATGTATTATAATTATTTTAAGGCCATATTAAAATATCTACACGCGTGCGGAAAAGTAAAACGCGTGGGGAAAATAAAACGCGTGCGGAAAAGTGAAACTTTCTAAACTAAAACGCGTGCGCGAAAGTAGACATTTTTGCACGCTCGTAGAAAAAATTCAAAAACATATTAAAAGCAAAAAGTTCAATATTAAATTAGTGGTGGAATCTTTGGTACAATTAAAATTAAAGAAAATTAGAAAAGATGAACATAAACATTTAAGACAACGTAGAATGAAGTAAACACTTCTGTTGTATATAGGTATATTATAAATTTATTAAAAAATTTTTAAAATTCATCCACAAGGGAGTGGTTGTACAAAACGTTTTCGGTCAAACTGACCATCCTCAGTGTAAACCTGGAAATAAGTGAACCACTTAGATTGAAATGCAAAAGGGTGAAATTTTGACAGTTAAAAAAGAAAATGTGGTTACTTACGTCCAGTGTACAAGTAATTGAAACTAGCCACTTGAATAGGTGTAAAACCTCAAAATAACATTATTGCTACATTATTAGCTGTATAGTAATCGACAATAAGTCGATGTCTTAAGATTAAAAATGTATCACATGTGGATGTATGTCATCCTTGCTCGGAATTAGCACAAGGTTGTGATCAGGTGAGAGGTTAACAACCAACTGATTAGACAGATTGGTGCCTGAAAATTCATGACAAGATGTCAAAGAAGATAGGTGGATTTCTCAAATGTCAACCGAAAAATTTTTGACAATGTGCATTAATATTTAACTTAATTATTCAATTGTGAATATGCAACTATTAAATTTGTTTGATATGAATTCTAAATTGTAAATAAAGGTTAATAAGCTATAATGATATATTCATTAGTGCACCGTAAACAAAAGCAAAATTCTACTCATATGCTGTGACGTCATAGACTGTTTGTCTACTGTATAGGACTGATAATAATTATATTAATTTGAGCAAAGTTATAATGAATGAATATTATTGAAAATTATATAGAAAATTTTTAAAATTTTTTTTATCAAAATATGATATTTTAATAGAGTAGCAGCTGTTGAATTGGAAGAAATGCCAATAGGGAATGGTCGGTTGCATATGTTTCAGGGAACCAACGAATATAATGAGAAATAAACATTTAAGTTAGCAACTACTTTTCTCTATAAATTCTAGATATTTTCTATATAGCGATTACAACGGGGATATCTGTCAAATACTTAAGTTGGTAGTCTCCAATAAACGCTGGACATTGCGTACAGCGTCACGCTGTAGGTCGTGTCTGTATGATTAATACAATAAATAATCATTGTTATCTTATGCCGAACGCAGCATTAAACTTCTGTAAGTGGCTTCACAGGCGGGGATCACCGATAGATACCGTACGCTGCGTACACTGTCATGCCGTAGGTCGCGTCTATATGCTTTATGTAAGAAATAATGTATGTGGTTTCTACTGTACGTCGAACGATGCGTCAAACTGGTTAAAATTAGTGTTGCCCAAAATCGGTCTTGGTCTTGCAGTCTTGGTCTTGTTCTTGCGTTTTCGCAAGACCAAGACCAAGACCAAGACCGCCTAATTTTAGCAAGACCAAGATTTACCGTGCAAGACTTGAGCAAGAACAAGACTAAGCCTGCGAGACTCTTGCGTCTTGCAGTTAGAACTGAGGGTCGTTTTAGGGAGTATATAAGTTCAGCTATATTCTTAGATACTCTATGAGAAACAAAAAAAATTGTATCAAAAATTTTGAAAATTGGACTTATGCGCATTACGAACAATACCATAAACATACATAGCGAATCAAAATATCCATTAAAAGAGATACTGAGAGGTCATTATTATAATGTAAAAATAAAACTTTTTAGTCATACATTCTTTCTCAGCAGCAGTGGCGTAGCTAGTCCCACAGGGGCCCCGTATCAAAGATTTTTGCGGGGTCCTTTTCAAGAACTGATATAAGGTAGTGCTAGAAAATGTTCGATGGAACACCGTACTTATGTGAATGTGTACTCTTTTGTATGGTGTCTAAGGTTAGACTTTAGCGGATACCCTTCTCAAAAACCTGGAAGCCTTTGAAACCTTGGTGTATCGGAGGATCCTACGAATAAGTTGGGTGGATAGAGTTCGTAACGAAGTTGTTATACATTGGAGGGGAAAAATTACGGGAAGTCATCAGAACAGTAAAAACTCGCAAACTTGAATATTTTTTTGGCCATGCTATGAGGTGCTATGTGCTATCCGTATTATACTACGGGATGGAAGCGTGGACACTGAAGAAAATTGACGTGAGAAGAACGGAGACATTCGAGATGTGGGTGTACCGAAGAGTGCTGAAGATCTCATTGGTAAATAGAATAACCAACGTAGAGGTAATGAGACAGACGAATGCATAGGGAAAGAGAAGTACTTCTAACAATTAAGAGAAGAAAACTGAGATATATGGGACATGTGATTAGAGGAGATAAATATCTAATACTCCACTTCATTATGTAAGTAAAATCCAGGAAAAAGATTTATAGGAAGCTGATAGCTGATAGCTGATAGCTGATAGCTAAGAGGAAACAGTAGCGATCAACAGGTAGCGAAAACGCGTTCCAAGATTACGGCTGTAATTTTGAATATTTTTTCGAGATATTTGGCACACGTATTTGTAATATAATAAAGAATGGCGGTACTGATGGCCAATTTGAAAAATATATTAATATGTGGAAATTACTCTGTAATTAAATACAATATTAAAGAAAACGAGCCTGTACCGCCATTAAGAAGAACAAAAAAATACACTTTCTTCAAATACACTTTTTTATCCGATGCCTATATTTTGTGTCATTTTGGAACTACTAAAATTTTTTATTTCATTAGTAGTTCCAAAATGACACAAAATCTAGGCATCTGATAAAAAAGTTTATTTGAAGAAAGTGTATTTTTTTGTTCTTCTTAGTGGCGGTACAGGCTCGTTTTTTAATATTGTATTTAATTACAGAGTAATTTCCACATATTAATATATTTTTCAAATTGGGCTCTGTACCGCCATTCTTTATTATATTACAAATACGTGTGCCAAATATCTCGAAAAAATATTCAAAATTACAGCCGCAATCTTGGAACGCGTTTTGGCTACCTATTGATCGCTACTGTATCACCTTAACTCATGGCTGAGGAATCTTAGGGCATAGTTTGGATGTAGTAACAACGAATTATTTAGAGCCGCACTCTCAAAAGTAAAAATCGCTTTGATGATTGCCAACCTTCGAAGCGGAGACGGAACCTAGAGAAGAATGCGCCACCCAGAGAAGAATGCGCCACCCAGAGAATTATAATATACTCCATTTAATAATAAAAGGCAAAGGAGACGGAAGAAAAGGGTCAGGTCGAAGAAAAACGCCATGGCTTAGAAACTTAAGAGAGTGGTTTGAGAAACTCCAGCTTCCATTTTCCGAGCTGCCGCCAACAAAATTACTATAGCCAATTTGATAGCCAACACTCGATAATCGAGCACGGCACATGAAGAAGAAGACATGTGTGAATAATTTTATTCCACTTTAAAATTCCTGAAATTTAATTACTCATCAGTACCAACTAACCAGCATCTGAAAGAATTACTAAGAAGTGCTGTCACCATTTATTCACTAAGATTTAAAGAATTATCAAAAGAAGTAAAATAAATTTATAATATCTAAATTTAGTACAAATAGGTTGTACTTTTATTTACACGTGTTCAATAAATATTCTGTACAAAATTCTGTACAAAAATTTTTAACACCTCTTTTGCATAACTTTTTAATACGCATTTAATGACGGCTTCTAAAAAATTTCAAATTTCTATCAAAGAATATCAAGGACCTTGGCCACCCCTGTTACAGACGACAATTAGATAAGAATTAATTATTGTTTCATTAGTAGATAGAGATCTAGATCTAGTACTTACCATTGCAATCTAAATCACTTTGAGAATCTGGTTGATGGAAAAATGAAGAAATTTTGGGTATTTCTTCTAACTGACTAAAACTTCTTCCTTTTTTTTGTTTCATTTTTCTTTTCATCGCTCCACTCAGCTACACTCTTTTTATTTCACTAATTTTTTCCACTTCACAATATTTTCAGAATTTAAAATTTAAACTTTCTGAATCGACTGCACAAATTGAACCTAATAAACCTAATAAACTCTAATAAACCAAACTCAAAAAATAGATTTGAAAACAGATTCAGTTTTTTCAACAACACTTGTTATATAAGCCAAGGGTGACTGGACAATGAAAAAATGGGCTAAACAATAAATAGATTAAGTACACGCAAATATACCCAAAACAATACATATACACACTGTTCCAAATCGTCAAGGATTAAGCGATAACAAAAATTGCAATTTGGCCATTTTACAGTGTGTCACCGCCAACGGTAAATGAACCATGAAAAGTACCTAACTTGAAAACAAAAACAAAGCTTCTTTGTTGTTATGGAATACGGCGGCAAATGGATATATTATGATTTACAATACAATATTATAGATAAAGAATCCATTATACGAAAAGGTCGACATCCAAACAATACACTGTTTCAAAGCGTTTTATTAGGGAAATTGTAGAATATTTTGTTCAATTTTTTCAATGGAAGTTTTGTTTCGACATGCAGCGCCAAGGCCCCGTATAATATGCCGGATATCGTGTAGACATAATACCGAAATATTATTTTAACGATATAGGTACACTTCTCCAAGAAATTAACGCACCACCCATCTTTATTTATACGTCCATGGCACCACCTTAAAAATGGGTCATTTTTAATGTCTCAAATTTCCTAAACCTGTTGTTATTTAAATTTAAGTGATTTTTTTAAATATTTGGTCTTATTCTATTCTTTATAAATATCGCAGTAATAATAGATATTGTTGCTAGACAGGTCAATTTTGTCAGTGTATACCGGGTGTACCAATCAAACTGTGTTTTTTCTCACTCTGTGGAATATTCTAGCATTATGCTAACTTATTATTCTAGCATGCAATAATAGCATACTGAAATTAAAGCCCAAGTAAAGCCTCATAGTTTCTTAACATTATGTTTTTTTATTCATTCACTTATATTGGATAATAAAAATAGGTACTTTTTTAACTATCCATGTTTTTCATCAATACAGAATGTTTTTAAATAAGTATGGCAAACTTTAATGGGTAATTCTGCACAAAAAACTAATGACAGTTTACTTCATAAACGTTTACTTTATAAATGCTTTGTTTACCAAATAGAGAGGGGTTGAAATTTTTCTTACAAACTGATGATTTATTTATTGCTCTAAAATCGGCTGAAATACGCAAATGAAATTTTGTGGGTTTTAAGAGGTAGCTTTAACTTTAGTTAGTTAGAACATAACAGCGATCACTTTAGATCGTGGGTTCAAACCCCACTCGGTGTCAGTTGTTTAGATATTTATTAATTTGGCTAGTCTTTACTATGGCTATGATATTTAAGCTTAAAATGTACCTCTCTGTTACTTTGTTCTAAGATATGCAATAGGCTAATGGGCAACTGCGAGACTTGCAAGACTCTTGCTGCAAGACCAAGACCAAGACCAAGACTGGGAGCACAATACCAAGACCAAGACCAAGACCAGGTGTACTGCCGCAAGACCAAGACCAAGACTGTCTAAGTCTCGTCTTGGTCTTGCATTTGGGCAACACTAGTTAAAATGTTGGACGCAGCGTCTTTAGTTATTTTCGAGCATTGCTGCGTTCGTCTGGTATGCGTTTTAACATTATAAAAACAATATTGAAAAACACAAACGTTGGGAAAAAATAAGTGAAATGAATGAATATAAAAATAGTTATTTATGAAACAGTTCGTGATGTATGCTTTTTGCGAACGCACGCGATATTTAGAGCACGAGCAACAAGGAAGCGAGTGCTATACATCGCGTAAGTTCGCAAAAAGTACTTCACGCACAGTTTCATACAATATTTTATCTACGATAAACAAATAAAAAAACTGTAACTCTTCTCCACTTGAATTCATTTATATTCTACAATTTTTAAAACTTTGACATTTAAAAATTCTAACTACTTTCAAACCACGAAACTGTCAAAACTTTTGTTGTAATTTATTGCTCATATTGTCATCACCATGACAACGCGAAAGTTAAGGATATTTGATTATATGAAAGTGTGTATTTGATTATATGTAAACAGTGCGAAAAAGTAAGTCCCATTAAAAATACGAGTAAATTGTTACTTCACGCACACTTTAAACCCTTCACGCACTGCTATCTATAATGACAGTTTTCACAAACTAAAAACTTATACATAATATGACATAGAGTAGATAAAAAGTATTTTTTCTACAACCGTGTTAAAATAGTTATTTATGAAACAGTTCGTGAAGTATGCTTTTTGCGAACGCACGCGATATTTAGAGCACGAGCGACAACGGAGCGAGTGCTGTACATTGCGTAAGTTCGCAAAAAGTACTTCACGCACAGATTCATACAATATTTTACCTACTCTTCGATAAACAAATAAAAAAACTATAACTCTTCGTCACTGGAATTCATTTCTATTCTACAATTTTTAGAACTTTGACATTTAAAAATCCTAACTACTTTCAAATCACATAACTCTCAAAAATTTTGTTGTAAGTCATTGCTCATATTGTCATCACCATGACAACTTGAAAGTTAAGGATATTTGATTATATGAAAGTGTGCCAAAAAACCCATTGAAAGTGTGCGAAAAAGTAAATCCCAATTAAAATACATTGTTACTTCACGCATACTTTTAAACCCTTTACGCACTGGTATCTATAATGACAGTTTTCACAAACTAAAAACTGATACATTATATAAAATACATAGAGCAGATAAATGCAATTTTTAGCACTCCATAGGAGCGTTAAAAATGCTAGCACTAGTGCTTTAAAAATTTTAAGGCACTGCAGTTAAAAGTGAATTGTCAAATTTTGAATCGGCAAAACATTTATATTTCATTTATTAACATTAATATCAATAGTACAATTTGTGCAATTTGAAAAAGGTGGTTTTAAAGCTTTTTAAAAATTTAATTTAAACTATATTATTGTATTTTTAACACGTTTGTAGAAAAACTATTAAAATTTGTTAGAATATATGTGCCGGGTGTCCCAATAAGAATGGCTCTCGGCTATATCTCAGGAACCGTTTATAGTAGAGCTTTGAAATAAAAAATTTTATAACAAAAGTTGCCTCAGGAAAAGCCTGGAAATTATTTTCTTAATTGTGGGACCACCGCTAGAGGGCGTAATTGAATATCAAAAATTAAAAAATCTAAATTTTACAAAATTTTCCTAATGAAGGGGCACTGGAAATCCGATCGTCGTATTCTTCATAAAATTCTACGCATACTTGATTTGACAAGTTTAGGTCTACCTTTGGAAATAAGAGGTGGGGGTGAGTGGGAACCTTGTTATGAAAAACTGGCTGTGAGTCCGGTTCTGCTTAATCAAATTTTGCAAACTTGGTCTTGTTGAAGATAGATCTTTTTCATCAATGTAAAAGTTATGATTTCGAACCAACTTACTGAGTAATATGCCAGCTAGAATGCATTATTTAATTTTTTTCAGAAATCTAGTGTTCCTTGGAAAATATTAAATACAAACATGCATTTTTAATACCATATTACAAAATTAGACAAAATTAGCAACAGAATAGCGAAAACCGCATGTTAATACCTTTTTTCTATCTCGAGATATCTTACAAAACGTGTAAATTTAAAAACATAACTGTTACTGTCACCGGTAAACGAAATAATTTATTAAAAGTAGTGTGCTATGGAAACAACAAAGAAACATTTTCCAGCTCTCAACGTATATTAGGTCTTTTCAACGCTTCTCATTTGTTTCGAGCCTCGTTCATATCTCGTATATTAATATTATACACGGATTATACGGCATATGACAGAGGCTCGAAACAAATGAGAAGCGTTGAAAAGCCCTATTACAAAGAAATAAAAACAACTATTTAGTGATGACATAAACGTTCAAATTTTTGCCCATCATTTTCGTTGCAAACATTTACTCTTTCAAGAGTAGATTGAACAGCAGTCTCAATTTCTGCTCTCGATATGCTTTGAATGGCGTTTAGTATTCTCTGGATAATGTATTCTAGAGTAGTGTATGATGGGCAACAATTTGAATATTTAGGTCGTCACTAAGTAGTTCTTTTTGTTCTGTGTTATATTTAATTTTAATAGTATTGTTTCTCTTTATATTGTTGTTTTAATTAATTATATTTTTATACGTTGACATCTGGAAAATGTTATTTTGTTTTTTTTCCACAGCATACTACTTTTCATTAACTTAGTTTACCGGTGATAGTAACAGTTATGTATAAAATTTACACGTTTCTCGAGATATCTTGAGATAGAAAAAAGGTATCGACATGCGGTTTTCGCTATTCTATTGCTAATTTAATCTTATTTTATAAAGTATGATTAAAAATGCATACTTGTATTTAATATTTTCCAAAGAAAACTAGATTTCTGAAAAAAATTAAATAACGCCTCCCAGCTGGCTTATTACTTATTAGGATGGTACAAAATTATCACGCTTACATTGAAGAAAAAGATCTGTCTTCAACAAGACCCAGTTTTTAAAATTTTATTTAGCAGAACCGGACTTACAGCCATTTTTTCATAACAAGGTTCCCACTCACCCCCACCTCTTATTTGCAAAGGTAGAGTTAAACTTGTTAAATCAAATATGCGAAGAATTTGATGAAGAATACAATAATCGGATTTCCGATGCCCCTTCATTAGGAAAATTTTGTAAAATTTAGATTTTTTTATTTTTGATAATCAATTACGCCCTCTAGCGGTGGACCCACAATTATGAAAATAATTTCCAGGCTTTTCCTGAGGCAACTTTTGTTATAAAATTTTTTATTTCAAAGCTCTACTATAAACGGTTCCTGAGATATGGCCGAGAGCCATTCTTATTGGGACACCCGGTACAACAATAAAAGTAAGATGTTATTCTATAGTTGTCATGATTTACGTGTTGACAGTATAGGCAGTTTTGATGTAATATTAAGAAAAATATAAAAATGAAATGTCAGTCAAGTTCAAGTAAAAGTTTTTGTAGATATTGTCCTGTAATTGCGAATGAATAAATTATAATTGTTGATATATAAGACGTTTGTAGAAAAAATATTGTATGATATACGTGTTAAAAAGTACATTTTTAAGGCACTCATGTGCATTTTTATTTCTGTAGTTTTCTATTGGTCAGAATCTCCTATGAATGAAATAATCAAAATAATTACCAAAGATGCTACTAGCACTATTTATAAATCGAAAGTCAAATAAGCCAGGAAATAAAATTCGAAATTATTTATCGTCTGAGCTTTTTAAGTTGGAAAAATAAAGCATAACCGAGTGGCGAAATACTCGACAGGGAAATCTAAAATTGCATGTCACGTCCTGTCTTTACCGTGGTTATAATTTTAGCGAATTTTCTCCTTTAATATCCACACAAGTGAATAAAGTATAAACTAAAAGAAAAGAAAAGATGATTCAGATTTGATTACAGTACAGAGCCTCTACTATGTGCTTATACGTATTTCGGAATAACCGTTTCCTCATCGGAGCACCTGGGTAGAGGCACTGAACTGCAATCAAATCCTTTCATCCTTTCGGGGTAATTATCAGTAGTAATTGCACAAAAGCTCTAAAATTATCGAATTTTTCCCGAGTGACACTTTGACATTTTTAATTTCACGACCCGAAGGGGAGTAAAATTATGTCAAAGTGTCACGAGGGCAAAAATTCGATAATAATTTTAGAGATCGAGTGCAATTTGCTGCGATTATTTCGTGAATAAAACTGTTCAAAACCAAAATTTTATTGTAATTTATTTATGTAAGTACAAATTAGTACAATTAAACACACAGTTGTTAAATATTTGACGGTTGAAACTCATCACTTTTATAATTTTTAAAACATTAATTGTTATTAATGTCACTGAATTTATTTTTTCGTAGCAGCGAAGGGCATCTGACGTAATATACTTGACGACGGGATATTATCAAAAATTATCACTTTAATTTTTATTTCTGTAGTTTTCTATTGGCCAGAATCTCTTATGAATGAAATAATCAAAATAATTACCAAAGATGCTACTATCACCATCTATGAATCGAAAGTCAAATAAGCCAGGAAATAGAATTCGAAATTATTTATCCTCTGAGCTTTTTAAGTTGTAAAAATAAAGCATAACAGAGTGGCGAAATACTCGATAAGGGAAATCTAAAATTGCATTTCACGTCCTGTCATTCACCGTGATAATAATTTTAGCGAATTATCTCCTTTAATATCCACAAAAGTGAATAAAGTATAAACTAAAAGAAAAGAAAAGATGATTCAGATTTGATTACAGTACAGAGCCTCTACTATGTGCTTATAAGTATTTTGGAATAACCTTTTCCTCATCGGAGCACCTGGGTGGAGGCACTGAACTGCAATCAAATCCTTTCATCCTTTCGGGGTAATTATCAAAATAATTACCAAAGATGCTACTAGCACCATCTATGAACCGAAAGTCAAATAAGTCAGGAAATAAAATTCGAAATTATTTATCCTTTGAGATTTTTAAGTTGGAAAAATAAAGCATAACAGAGTGGCGAAATACTCGATACAATATTTCTTTTTCCATTCATCCTTTTGTTGTAAGTGTGTACAAAACATATAATTCTTTTTCAAAAATAAGTGAAATAATTAATGTGCCAGGAAGTTTTTAAAAATACTGTATTTTTATCAACTAACGAAATAATAGTAGGTAATTAATATATAAATTTCTTGTGGTATTTCAAGTCGGGGAAAAACAAATTGAATGATCGCACTAGACTGATAACGTCACAAATCGGATGTTGCCGGTGACTGATAAACGCTGTATGCAACGTCTGGCATGACGCTGTACGCAACCTACAGCATTTATTGGAGACCACAGCCTGATGCTGGACGCGACCTACGACGTTTATTGATAATCATATCCAGGGCCACTTTATCCATTAGGCAATATAGGCAGTTGCCTAGGGCGGCACATTATGAGAGGACGACAAAAATACTGTACAAAAATATTTGTGTATAAAAATTATGGATCTGGCTTTTGTCATTAAACAGAGCATAAATCTCTTTCAAATTACTTTACCGCAAGGAAATCAAAAAATTGTGCCCAAATAAAACATATAAAGAAATAAGAAAGAGAAAAAGAAAAATTCAATTTGACGAGGGTTCCGATGATGAACTAAACTTTTCAGCTAAATAGTGATGAGATGAAAATCCACACATTCTATATTATAATCGACACTCTGATAAGAGACCTGAATAGACGTCTGGAATCTTATCGACTTATTTATCAACGTTTTCGTGTTATTAACAGATTTGCCAAAATTAAGCAATGAAGAAATTATTAAAGAAGCTGAAAATCTGACACAAAATAAAGACGATCAAGATACATTATTCATACATGAACGCATTCACGGAAAGGGTCATTTGGATACCACAATAAAATCACCAATTGACATATCTTAATAAAGAAGAGTTAGTACAGTCACTGAAAGTGGATACGAGCTATTACGTCCGATTTTGTTGAACCTCCATCGATTTGCATGAAAATTGGTGAGTGGTTACTGGTTAGAGGATATCTCAAGGAACAAAGGTGACATGGTGTCAACTTGCGCTTTTACCCCTCTTAGGGGTGAAAATTATTTTATTAAAAATATCCCCAGAATTCGATAGAGAGACAAATTCTAAGCCAAATTTGTTACATAAAGTTATTAAAATAAATCACAACTTTTTGAGTTATTAAAGATCGAAGATTTTAATTTTTCGTGAGAAAAATCCATGTTTTTAACCGTTTTTTCATAAATAACTTAAAAACTATTAGATTTTACAAAAAAGTTGTAATTGTCAAAATTAAAGCTAATAAAAGATGAAATAAACTCCTTACTGGAAAAACCTTTTAATGTTAACTAAAAGTGAATTATAGTTAATTGAATGTATATTTTTTTCGGCGAGTACCCAAATCTAAGTATTCAAGCTTAAATAACGGGAAAATTATGCATTTATAACATAACCTTATTAAAAGATTTGTCAAAGTACTTAGAAATATCTATCAAATGAGCCCCTGAAAGAGTTGCTAGCATTAAAATTTATGCACCAAATATTTTTCAAAATTTACCTTTTAAAATTTTTTCCAAAAAAGTTTTTGGTTTTTTTTAAATAACTGCGTTAATTTTTAAGATATCAGGTTTATGTAAAAACCATTTGTAAGTTAATTTTAATGGCTATTAAACCACGTTAAATTTAACCTTTTAAACGCCTTACTTTTTTAAAAATAAAAGGTTAAATGGCCCCGGTTACATGGTTTTTGCAGCAACATTTAAGCGTTAAACATTTCTATTTCGGTTATTTTTTACCCTACAGCAATAGTAAAAAGGTAAAATATTTGATACAGAAAAAACTAATATTTGGTTATACATTATATCACTTTTTACGTATATTGAGTATTTTTGGAGTTATTATCAAAAGAAAATGAAAATTGCGGTAATTTTAAAAATTCTGATTTTTTAAAATTATATCTTTTTTAAAATATGCATTCTAAACCTGTCAAAATTGTTGAAATCATTACTTATGCTAATATAAAGAATTCTTCTAACGATTACTATAAATTTTAAGTTTTGTGGAAATGGCGATGTTTTATTTTTCACTATTTCCTAAAAAGTTCTAAAGGGTTCTCTTATTTTTATCATAACTTGTTTAATTGTGATGTTATTAACTTCTACTGGAACTCATTTGATAGGTACTTCAAAGTACTTTGGACAAGTCTTTAGCAGGTATATTTTATAAAATGTATCGTTTTCCCGTTATTTAAGCTTGAATACTTAGATTTGAGTACTCGTCGAAAAAAATATAGGTACATTCAATTACCCATAACTCACTTTGAATTAACATCAGTTTAGTTCTTTAAGTGAGGAGTGTATTCAGCTTTTTATTATCTTTAATAATAACTTTTATGTAAAAGCTTATAGTTTTTGAGTTACACGTGGAAAAGAGTTTTAAAACATCCATTTTTCTACGAAAAAATAAAATCTTTGATCTTTAATAACTCAAAAAGTATTGATTTATATTAATAACTTTATACATATAACAAATTTTGCTCAGAATTTGTCTCTCTATCGATTTAAGGTATTATTTAAAAAAATAATTTTCACCCACGAGAAGGGGTGGCATCCGCCACCACGGCAAAAGCTCAAGTTGGCATCATGTCAACTTTGTTCCTTGAGGTATTCTCTAACTACTCACCAATTTTCATGAACATCGATGGAGGTTCAACGAAATCGGAGGTAAAACCTTCAGTGACAGTACTAAGTGGATTGAAAGATATTTTTCCACCTACCTCTACCGAAAGTATACTTTTCTGGACATGATTGTAGGGAGCAAAGTTGTACTTTTCCTCCCTAGAGAGGAAAATATTTTTCCTCCCTAGGGAGGAAAAGTAAAAGTGACGTCATGATATTTCATTCATGAAATATAACTTATTGACGCCCTGTACAATATCTATTTTCTATTACGTAAGTATCTATACATTTTAACGTTTATTTAAAAACACTCTGTATTTTGCAGAATGGTAAAAAACAGTAAGTTGTTATTCTGTTTTAACAATGTTTACATTAATAATTTGACTTATATTAAATTTGACAGTTGACAGTTATATTGTACCTACTTGTTAGTTTTAGTTCTAATAAATTTTGTTGGTTAGTTACATAAATAAATTAAGTAAAAATGAAAAAATTACTTGTTATTGAGGAAGGTGGAAAAACCATATGTATAACATGGGAGTAAAGTGCCTTTTCCTCCCTTGAATGATTACTGCCCTCCGCTACGCGTCGGGCAGTAAACTTCATTCTCGGAGGAAAAGTAGCACTTTCCTCCCTTGTTATACAAATAGCTATTCCCTAATTTTGACATTGCTTTGCACATTTATTTTGGCACCCCAGTTGCCAAAGTGTCTGCTTAAAGGTCATTTTCGAAAATTTCAAGAATTAAAAATAAAATCCACAAGGAAAAATTTCCTGTAGCTGGCTGTATATCATTAATTACAAAAATTCAAGAAAAATCTTCTGCGTAAAAGGTATATTTTTTTTATAAATATACCTTTTACGCAGAAGATTTTTCTTCAATTTTTGTAATTATAAATAATTTCCCATTAAGTATGACGCAAGAACGTGTTAACAATTTGTTGATTTTGGCAAGAAAAAAATTTTTTTTGAAAAAAAGTCTCTGACGTGATCCTACTGGAATGACAATTTTTTCTGTTATAGATATATAAACATCGTAGTTTAAATCCATTTTTAATGTATTCTTATTTAAGTAAAAATTTCTGCAATTTTTTTTCGTAAAAATGGTATGTACATGTTTGAAGGGCCGCTACTAGAGAACTGCCTAGGGCGTCAATTGACCTAAACGCGGCCCTGATCATATCATATGTTTTGTAGTGACAACGTGAAGTTGCCGGCTACCGATAAACCCTGTATGCAACGTCTGGTTTTACGCTGTACGCAACCTACGGCATTTATTGGAGACCACAGCCTATGGTTTTTGGAAGACGAGACTATCATGGAATGACAATCAAACACAAATCAAAAATAATGACATAATATAAATAACTGACTAATTTCTTGTAATTGCTATTCCAAAAGAACTCACGTATGTATAATACTGAATGTACTCCCTTCCCATTTCCTATCTCTCTCAGTCTCGCGCTTAAGTTACCTATAATTTTTAAACACCAACAACTTTTTTCCGTAATAAATGAGCGAAAATAAAAGAGAGCCATGATAAAATAAATTTCATCTTGGTTTCCTTATTTTTCGCCCGCACTTTTGAAAACTTTTAATTAGGAAACTCAATTTAAAATACTTTAAGAGGGTTGAAGTTATCGAATAGGTGCTCGAGTAAAAAACATTCCTGGATTAATTAAAATATTGAAAAATCATCCGGCAATTAACCTGGGTATCAAGCAAATTTTATCTCCACATGCTTATAAATATATTATATTGATGATTTGAGTTGATGGTGGAGAGGTAGCCGAATATTGCACTAAAACTGTTTCTTTGTGTTATTTAGGTTTTTGCAAATACCATGTTGGGAACAATAGACCGATCAAATAAGATTACAATACATGTAAATCAAAATGTAATTCGTGTCAAATATTTAGTAGCCTTGTCTGTCACTGTCTTGTCACCACATTATGTTCGACTGAGTGCGTTATGTGACAAAGATAGCAAATATTCGATTTGGAAAATTTCACCACAGACATGGTGTTCATTTTTTTTCGAATCCTGGAAAAACTAATAAATATTTTTGAAAAATTTAAACCCAGAATAAAAGATTACATCATTGCCGAGGGTAGAAAGTCTCTTAGAATAAACAAAAAGTTTCTTTCGAATGTGATATTTGAATTAAAAGTGATACTCAATTTTCTCTTATTTTCCACCCCAATAACTTATTAAAATAAACATTATAGAAATTTTTAGGGACTTTCTACCCTCAGTAATGATGTAATCTTTCATTCTTCGTTTCATTTTTTCAAAAATACTTATTAGTTTTATTAACCTGAAAGAACGGTACGGATGCATGTACATCAAATGAACTTTTCAGAGCAGCCGTCTATAAAGTCCGAATAGCTATGATGATTGCCGACCTCCGCCGCGTAGATGGGCACTTGAAGAAGATTAGATCAGGATTCGAAAAAAAATGAATGCATTTAAAAAGCATTGGAACGAAATTTTGATATACGTACTATACTATACAACTATAAAAAATAATTCGTGAATAATGTCATACTTGTGCAAAGATCCAGCGGATGGACTGTATGTTTCCGATGTTTTCATTCTTATGCTTTGAAATTTTCGCAATTATGATTTTGTGGAATATTCTCAGCGTTTCGAATATACTTTTATCTGATTATGTATTTAATTTTATTTGTAGATATTGGTAATGGTCTTTTTTTATGTATTTGTATCTTTTTGTTTTAATACATTGTATTTTTTATGAACGTTCATGTCTAGCCTAAATCCAACTCTGCATTTTATTCGAGGAAATGAAACGGAAAAAATGGCAAAACCTCGCAATTTTTTTGTCCAGCTTCGATTTGTACAAAAATTTGGGATTAGGCTCATTACACCTTCTAGTTCATTTTCTATATTGAACTGTTGTACGCTTTTGGTTTTTTAAGGATGAAAACTACCCCTAATTGTAAAAAATTATAAAATAACATTTTAAACATTAATATTGTCAACATTTGGCTCTTATTAGTTACATAATGATTGTTTTATGCTTTCAGATCTACTATCATAATATTTCAACCCTTCAAACCACCCTTGTTGGAGCTATATATAAAAAGTTTACTTATCCTGAAAGAATAATTTCGGCTTGCATCGATTTACCTAAAAATTTGGGATTAGGATCATCTCACCCTGTACTTCATATTCTGTATCATGCTTAAAGGCGTTGATCATTTTTAGGGGTGTAAACTACCCCTTATTGTCAAAAGTTATATAAAAACATTGTAAACTTTAATATGGGTAAAATTTTATTTTGATTGGTTAAATAATGAATGTTTTATACTTTAGGATATAATATCATAATATTTCAACCCTTAAAAACCACCCTTAATAACATTACAATTTTTATAAGCAGATAATTTAATAGATCTGATCTATACAGAAAAAAAAGTAGAATTAAAGAATTACAATTACATTTATTTAGACAAAAATACGAATTTACAAATATGTACAAATACAAATACAAATAGTTTTTAGTCATCTTCCAGTATACGAACCGGTTCTGTGGTATTATACATACATTGAAAATTACTCACAAGCGGACTAGTCGAATTTTTCAAAAAAACAATCGTTTTATAAACATAGCTCTTCATTTTTGGCGATAAAAAGTTTCCCAAATATGATTTTGTAGGATTTTTTAAGAGTTATAAGACTGTGTAAACTAAATTCTGTAAGATCCCTTAGTTTTTAATTGGATTGGTTTTAAAGAGCTCGAATGAAGGGGGTGTTTTTTTTCGTATCTCCAGTATTTTCGGAGATATTTTCAAGTAAAAGGTAAAAAATGGAAAATTGCAAAAAAGTCTGATTTTTCTAAAATTAGGCCTTTTAAATAGGTCAAACTTCTTGGCTGTATTGATAATTCAAATATAAAAGGAATTGCAGAAAGGCGAAGACCAATTTTGTATTAGGAGGGTAATTAGGGGGCTGTTTTCACTGATTTTTTCATAGAGAAAAGCAGTTACCGACTTTTTTATCATAAGTCGCTTAGTTTTTAGGCTAGAAACTTTTTATTATTATTTTTGAAAGGACTGAATACTTAAAAAAAGATTATTTAAGGTTTCCTCAAAAAATGCACAGTTTTTCCGTTATTTGGCTTTGAATATTTCAAATTATGCATTTGACGAAAAAAGCTAACATTTAGCATGCCGTATCTCGGTTTGTATTAGTGTTGAAGATATTACAGAAAAAGATTTTTTTTTGTGTTACTAAAAGATACAATTTTGATATCTACAGTTTTTTTGATTAAATGCATATTTTTCGAGGTGTTCTCAAAAAATCTTCTAAAAATGTCGATTTTTTCGTCAAAAAACTGTTACTTTCAAGCGCGAATAACTCGAAAAATATTAGTTTTACGAAGAAAATGTAAAAATCATGTTTTTCTTAGAATAACTGTTTACATCGATTTACATGGTTAGAATGTAATAAAAAATTCCCACCCCCGAGATGGGGTGGCAACCACCCCCCAAGGTTTTAGCGTACAGCGGCATGATATATAAAATGATCCTTGGACTATTCCCTACCTTCTGTGAAAATTTCAAGTAAATCCACGCTGGACGAAAAAATTGCGGCTTCATTCCCTCGACTATTTAGATTATTAGTCTAAGAGCTGGGAGCGGACTTTGTGCATGATAAATAATATGGAAAAACTATACAGGGATATGTTGAATTAGTTGTGTGCATGACTATCGCCAACGGCCGGAAACCAGAGTGGGGGACGAGGGTATATAGTTATAAGGGGTCAAAGTCGCGGTTTTTATTATTTTTTTGTGACGCTCGTGACCGAGATAGGGCACCAAAATTTGGAAATAAGTAGGTCATGACGTAACTAAGTAAAATCTCTAGGGTCGGAACGCTGCGTGGCCGACAAAGGGGTGGGGGTAGGGGTAAATATAAAAAATATAAGAGGTTTCTTGCGACGTTCGTGATTGAGTGCACCAATTTGGGAATAAGTAGACCATGACATAACTAAGTAAAATCCCCAGAGCCGGAAACCAGAATGGGGGACGAGGGTAGTTATAAGGGGGTAAAAGTCGCGGTTTTTATTATTTTTTTGTGACGCTCATGATGGAGATAGTGCACCAAAAATTTGGAGTAAGTAGGTCATGACGTAACTAAATAAAATCTCCAGGGGCGGAACGCTGCTTGGGGTACAAAGGGGTGGTAGGCAGGGGTGAGTATAAAAATATAAGGGGTTTTTTGCTGTTCGTGATCGAGATAGTGCCCAAAAATTTGGGAATAAGCAGATCATGACATTACTAAGTAAAATCTCCAGGGGCGGAACGCTGCGTGGGGACAAATGTTGTGCTGCGTCACAAAAAAAATAATACAAATAATACTTTGGCCCCTAACCACTTTGTCGGCCACGCAGCGTTCCGCCGCTGAAGATTTTACTTAGTTACGGCATGACCTACTTATTACCAAATTTTGGTGCACTATCTCGATCATGAGAATCACAAAAAAATAATAAAAAACCGCGATTTTGACCCCTTATAACTACCCTCGTCCCCCACTCTGGTTTCCGGCTCTGGGGATATTACTTAGTTACGTCATGGTCTACTTATTCCCAAATTTTGGTTCACTATCTCGATCACGAACATCACAACAAATCCCGTATATTTTATATTTACCCCTGTCCCCATCCCTTTGTCGGCCACGGAGCGTTCCACGCCTGGAGATTTTACTTAGTTACGTTATGACCTACTTATTCCCAAATTTTGGTGCACTATCATGAGCATCACAAAAAAAAGTAATAAAAACCGCGATTTTGACCCCTTATAACTACCCTCGTCCGCCACTCTGGTTTCCGGCTATGGGGATTTTACTTAGTTTTAGTTATTTCATGGTCTACTTATTCCCAAATTTTGGTGCACTATCTCAATCACGAACGTCGCAAAAAACCCCTTATTTTTTTAAATTCACCCCTTCCCCCACCCCTTTGTTGGCCAAGCAGCGTGCCACCCCTGGTAATTTTAGTTAGTTACGTCATGACCTACTTATTCCCAAATTTTCGTGCACTATCTCGATCATGAGCATCATAAAAAAAGTAATAAAAACATTATAAATAATAAAACATTAACATTAACATTAGCTCTTAAAGTACGCCTAACAAAATGTTACGTCTACAGTGTACTATATTATGAAGTGGAATCATGGACGTTAAATGTAAAGACAATGAGACGACTTATTGACTTTGAAATGTGGACCTATAGAAGAATTATGAGGGTTTCCTGGGTAGATAGAGTTACGAACAATGAAATACTGAGAAGAATAGGTAAAGAGAAGGAAGTTGAACTTACAATTAAAGAAAGAAAACTACAGTATCTCGGATATGTCATGCGGGCGAGAAGTATGGCATCCTACGACTCATAATGCAAGGACAGATAGATGGCAAACGAAGCATCGGAAGAAGACGAATTTCATGGCTGAAGAACCTGAGAGAATGGTTTGGATGTAGCTCAAAACAACTATTTAGAGTTACTGCCTCAAAAATTAAAATAGCTATGATGATTGCCAACCTCCGTAGCGGAGATGGCACCTGAAGAAGAACTACCCTCTTCCCAAACTCTGGTTTCCGGCTCTGGGGATTTTACTTAGTTATGTCATGGTCTACTCATTCCCAAATTTTGTTGCACTATCTCAATCACGAACGTGGCAAAAAACCCTTTATATTTTTTATATTCACCCCTACCCCCACCCCTTTGTCGGCCACGCAGCGTTCCGCCCCCAGAGATTTTACTTAGTTACGTCATCACCTATTTATTTGCAAATTTTGGTGTACTATCTCGGTCATGAGCGTCACAAAAAAAATAATAAAAACCGCGAATTTGACCCCTTATAACTATCCTCGTCCCCCACTCTGGTTCTGGCCGTTGGAGAAAGTCATGTACACAACTAATTCAACATATCCTCGTATAGTTTTTCCAGATTATTACTTAGCACGCACAAAATCAGCTTCTATCTCTCTGACTATATGTCTACTGTCACTAATACATAACCGCTATCTGCTTATAAAACAAAAAAAATTGTTTCACTTCAACGAAGGTTGTCTAAGAAAAGAATCTCGTATTTCGTAGCTCTATATCAGGTTCAGAGTATCAATAATATATTCCACCCCAAGCCGGTATTCTCCAAGACAAAAGAGATGCGAAATGTAAATAGTGTTTTTGTGATATCTTTTTAATGTTCTCCTTATCCCGACATTCATTTATTTCTTTGCGAGAGCGTCCGTCTTTTGTCTTGGCCCAAACAAAACAGAGCCTTAACTACCTTTTGTCCAAGTGTCACTTTCTTTTGTTTTCTTCTTCTTCTTTAGCATTGCGTCGTAAAAGTTTAATGTTGGAAAGGTTTTTATCAGCTGAAGTGAGTACAATTTCTTTATGTAAATTATTTTCCTGCTTAGCAATTCCGATACGATTTTTATGTTTCCAACGGTAAAATTTTTCATTGCGAAATAAGAGTGTCTCCTTAATAAGATAAATACTTGAGTACAATTGAATTATTTTTGAAAACGTAAGTTGGTATTTTAAATGTATATGTTACACTCAAACACTCACTTCGCGATTTGGACAACGTGAATTAACCACGTCGCGGAGTGAGCATTTTATTCGGACATTGGCCGAAGCGAAAGAACGCGTTGTGGGTAACCAAAAGTACTCAATTGCCGAAATAAACATGTTCACCGGAGATTGAGCAAAATGATAATACACCTATAGACTAGGGGCATTTAGCAGTAAAAACACCCGAATAAATAAATTTTTAAATACAGAGACTTGCAGTTTTTTGCGTTATGTTCAGGATGATGTCAGGAAAAAGTCTGCTATTCAAAAATGGGTGGAAATGCATAATTGCACTGTAAAGTGCATAAAATGCATCTAAAATTGCATAAATATAAAAATAAAGTAAAAATCAGTATACTAAGGAACAAAATTTATTATTTGGGCAGTTTTGCGGGTCACTGAATACGATTACGCCATCAGAACTGATCCCCGGATCACCTGGTGCCCAAGGTCACGGCAAGAGACGTCATCTTCTGGAGTTTCGAGGGATTTCGGCAAATTGATGTAACTGGACTACTCGGGGGGTTTTTGAGGTGGTTAAATACGAAGATGCCCTCAGGATAGACCTTAGGATCACCTGGTGCCCAAAGCCACTGTAAGGACGTCATGTTCTGGAGTTTCGAGGGCTTTCGGTATCAAATATTGATGCAAATGGATTACTTACGGGTTTTTGAGGCCGCTAAACACGAATATGCTATCAACACCGACTCCCTGTGCACCTGGAGCCCACGCTCACTGCAAGGGCGTCCTCTTCTAGAGTTTGAGAGATTTCGTCATTAAATTGATAAAAATGGATTAGTCGGGGGTTTTTGAGTCGTTAAACCCGAATATGCCATTAGAACAGACCTCTCGATCACCTGGTGCCCAATGTCACAGCAAGGGACGTCATCTTCTGGAGTTTCGAGGGCTTTCGGTAGTAAATTGATGCAAACGGATTACTTACGTGTTTTTTGGGTTGCCAAACACTAATATGATTCCAGAATTGAACTCCGGCACTAGGACACGTCATCTTCTGGAGTTTCGAGGGTTTTCGGCATAAAATGGATGCAAATGGATTACACGGGGAGTTTTTGAGGTCGCTAAACACGAAAATGCGATTAGAACAGACCCACGGAGCACCTGGTGCCCAGGGTCACTGCAAGGGACATCACCTTCTGGAGTTTCGAGAAACTTCGACATTAAATTAATGCAAATGGATTACTGAGGGGTTCTTGAGGTCGGTAAATACGAATATGCCATCAGAACCGCATCCCCGAGAACCTGGTGCCCAAGGTTATTGCTAGGGGCGTCATCTTCTGGAGCTTCGAGAGTCTTCGGTACTAAATTAATGCAAGCGGATTACTCATAGGTCTTTGGGGTTGCTGAACGCGAATACGCCATCAGATCTCACCCTCGGAGCAGCTGGTGCCTAATGTAGGTCATCTATAGTTACGAGGGCTTTCGGCATTCAATTGATGCAAACGGATTACTTACTAATCGGATTTTGGCTTTTTTGAACACGATTGCGTCATCGGAGCAGACACCAGAGCACCACCTGGTAACTAGGGCACGTCATCTTCTGGAGTTTCGAGGGATTTCGGTACTTAATTCATGCAAATGGATTACTCATGGGTTTTTGAACATAAATACGCCATCAGAACAGACACCGGAGCACCTGGTGCCTAAGGCACTTTATATTCTGTAGTTTCGATAGTTTTCGGTACTAAATTGGTGCAAACGGATTACTCTTGAGTTTTTGGGGATGCTGAAAATGAATATGCCATCAGACCAAACCCACACAGCATCTGGTGCTTAAGGCAGGTCATCTTCTGGAGTTTTGAGTGTTTTCGGTACTAAATTGATGAAAATAGATTACTCATGTGTTTCCTAGTTACCTGAACACGAAAACGCCATCAGAACAGACATTGAAGCAACTGGTGCCTAAAACACGTTATCTTTTGGAGTTTCGAAAGTTTTCGGTACTAAATTGATGAAAAATGAATTACTTTTTGGTTTTGGGGTTGTTGAACACGAATATGGCTTACATGAGGAAATCTGGAGTATATAGTGATTACCGTAATCACTAATAATGTCAACGCATAATAAAACCTATGTAAAAAAAAATAAATAGATAAACATAGTAGAGTTCATGTTTCGTGAACACAAAAACCCATGAGCAATTCGTTTATATTAATTTAGTACCAAAATTTCTCTAAACTCCATAAGATGATATACCTTAGGCACCAGGTGCTCCGGTGTTTGTTATGACTACGTATTTGTTTTCAGCAACCCCAAAAACACATGAGTAATCCGTTTGAATCTATTTAATGCCGAAAACCCTCGAAACTCCAGAGGATAACGTGCCTTAGGCCCAGATACTCCGGTGTCTCTTCTGATGGTGTGTTTGTGTTTAGCAACCCCTAAAACCCGTGAGTAATCTGTTTGCATCAATTGAGTACCTAAAACTTTCAAAACTCCAGAAGATGACGTGTCTTGGGCAACAAGTTCCCCGGTGTTTGTTCTGATGGGGTATTCGTGTTCAGAATCCCCAAAAACCTATAAGTAATCTGTTTGCATCAATATAGTACCGAAAAACTCGCCTAGCGGATGACGCCCCTTGCAGTGACCCTGGGCACCAGGTTCTACGATGGTCTGTTTTGATGTCATGTTAGTATTTACCGACCTCAAAAACCCCCGAATAATTTATTTTCATTAATTTAACGCCGAAATTCCTTAAAACTTCAGAAGATGACGTCCCCTGGGCATCAGGTGCACAGGGGTTGTTTGTGACGAGACATTCGTATTTAGCGACCTCAAAAACCCTCCAGTAATCCATTTGCATCAATTAAATGCCGAAGACCTTCGAAACCCCAGAAGCTGACGTGGCCTAGTAGCGACCCTGGGTACCAGGTATTCCGAAGTTCAATTATGATGGCATATTTATGTTTACCGACACCAAAAACCTGTAAGTAATCCGTTTGCATCAATTTAATACCAAAATCCCTCGAAACTCCAGAAGATGACGTCCGTTGCAGTAATCTTGGGCACCAGGTAATCCGATGGTATGTTTTGACGGAACATTTGTGTCTAACACCACAAAAACCCCCGAGTAATCCATTTTTATCAATTTAATGCCAAAATTCCTCAAAACTCCAGAAGGGAACGTCCTTTGCAATGACTTTGGGCTCCAGGAACACAGGGGGTCGGTTCTGGTGGCATACTCGTGTTTAGTGACCTCAAAAACCCTCCAGTAATCCATTTGCATCAATTATATACCGAAAACCCTCGAAACCCCAGAAGATGACGTGCCCTAGTAGCGACACTGGGCACCAGGTACTCCGGAGTTCAGTTCTGATATCATATTCGTGTTTACCGACCCCAAAAAACCCATGAGTAATCCGTTTACATCAATTTAATGCCGAAAATACTCGAAACTCTAGAAGATTACGTGCCTTAGTAGCGATCCTGGGCACCAGGTACTCCGGAATTCAATTGTGATGGCATATTCGTCTTTAGTGACCTCAAAAACCCCCGAGTAATCCGTTTGCACCAATTTAATACCGAAAGCCCTCGAAATCCAGAAGATGACGTCCCTTGCAGTGACCTTGGGCACCAGGTGATCCAGAGGTCTGTTCTGATAGCATATTCGTGTTTAACCACCTCAAAAAACCCCCCGAAGAGTCCAGTTGCATCAATTTAGTGCCAAAATCCCTCGAAACTCCAGAAGATGACGTGCCTTAGTAGCGACCCTGGCCACCAGGTACTCCGTAGGTCAATTCTGATGGCATATAGTGACCAGTATAGATGGCACTTAGTGACCCCTAAAACCCGTAAGTAACCCGTTTGCATCGATTTAATGCCGAAAACTGTCGAAACTCCAGAAGATGACGTTTCTTGCACTGACCTAGGGCACCAGGTGATCCGGGGGTCAGTTCTGATTACGTAATCGTATTCAGCGACCGCAAAAATCCCCCAAATAATAAATTTTTCCGCAAATCGTCAGGAAATTTTGACATTCCTGTCAAAATTTCTTGAAGAAAAAGTCAGGACTTCCTTACTGTAAGGAAATGTCATTTCCTTACTGTAAGGAAATGATATTTCCGTACAGTTGTTAGTGTTCTACATAAATGATAATTCAACCTCAATACGTTTCCATAGTAACCCAAGTAATTTTATTAGGAATTTCAAAGCACCATTTATTTGGGAATAAAATTATCGCGTTTTTTTTTAAATCAATCAATATCTGTCGAATTTTAAACGATTTGCGGAAAAATAGTATGTTTACCTCATAGGAAAAGCCACATTCCTGGACTCTGTGTTGCTAAGTCTCGGCTTGCGCCTCGACTTAGCAATCTTCACAGTCGTCCAGGAATGTTAAGCTTTTCCTACCCGGTAAACAATGTACTATTATTCCTTAGTTTACTGATTTTGACTTTATTTTTATATTTATGCAAGTTTGGATGTATTTTATGCCCTTTACAGTGCAATTATGCATTTCCACCCGTTTTTGAATAGTAGACTTTTTTCCTGACGTCATCCTGAACATAATGCTAAAAACTGCAAGTCTGTGCAGTATTTAAAAATTTATTTATTTTGTGCTAAATGCCCTCGTCTAATAACCCGACGTGGTTAATCTATTTTACCCACGTCGGATTGTGGGTATTTGTAATTTGTGCAAACGAAAAAAAAATCGTTTACTTGAAATTCCTTTATTTTAACTAAAAAAACTAGACAGTAAAATACAACAATTGCCTTATTTTTGAAAACAGAAAAAAATTATTAAACGTTTTCATACATATACATCTTTTATATGAGTATTTTTCATACATGTACCACTTTCAATGTTTATTACAGATCTTTTAAGAAAATCATCACTTTACTTGTTAGCGCAAGAAGTGCTACCCTGACCGTGACATTTAGAATTGCATTTTCTGTTTGATTTTACACATTTGCAAGATTTGTCCGAACAGTTCTTCTTGCATACACATCTGATGAAACCTTGTTTAGACGAAAACGTTATCGCCGACTGAAACGGGGGTTCATTCTCTTTCAGTAAGCTTTAACATTTTGGCTGCCTGACTGTTTAATGTAGTTACACAGTTTTCTCGTGTTGTGTCTACGGCAGATTTTCTTGAGCAAAAAGTGCACAAAGGTAAGTCTAAGTCTTCGTTACTTGAAACTTCATCATGGATGTGCTGACCACATTCAAAACAGCTGTTTGCTTTGTCACAATCAATATCACAGAGTGTTGAGTTATCGCTGGACACAGTTTCTTTTTCTACGTGTTTATTGTTTTGTACAGTCCTTGTCAAAATCTCCAAAGCATCTTCATCCACAGCATTAATTTCTTCGATATCTTCTTCATTAAAACTTCTTTCAAGCTTAGAGAACTCGTCTTCTAGTTATCTAGTCTGCACGTCTGAACCATAAGAAACGGATTTCAGCGTTTGCGCACACTAGAAATACCCACAACCCGACGTGGGTAAAATATATTACCCACATCGGGTTATGGGTATAATGGTTTTGTTCAATCTCTGGTGAACGTGTTTATTTCGCCAATTGAGTACTTTTGTTTACCCACAACGCGTTCTGGGTATCGCTTCGGCCAATGTTCGAATAACATGCTCACTCCGCGATGTGGGTAATTCACGTTGTCCACATTGCGAAGTGAGTAAAAATTTCGGACATTGTCCGCATTCGGAGTTTGATCGTAACATATACAACCAGTAAAACATGCAGTGTATCAAATTTTTGGAGTTCTGAACTTATCTTAACGGTTTTACCCAATTTTTCGACAAATACTCCAAAAATACTCAAAATACTATAATACTCCAAAAAAATATTCAATTTATTGTTCAATACTCTAAAAAAAAACAATTTTGGAGTTTTAAACTCGATACTTAATACCTTTACGGTTTCATTTGAGTTTTCCAAAAATACTAAAAAGAAATATAATGTATGTGATATTTTTAAAAAGGCGGTTAAACGACCTTTAAAATGAGTTATCACTCAACCCCCCTTTCCAAAAAGATTTTGGAGGTTGTGTTTGCTCCGCTAGCGAGTTGATGTAATGTAGTTGAAAAGTGGTCTACAAAATGTCCACCTCTAATCTATTTCTATAGGAACCAAATTCTAGAGGGCGGTACTCTCTATTTTTGGAGTTATGTACTCGATACTTAATATATTTACAGTTCTACTTGACATTTCCAAAAATACTTAAAAAAAATACTCAAAATACTCCAAACTCAAACAAAAATTCATTTTGCAGTTTATTACTTAAAAAAATTTTTGGAGTTATCAACTCGATACTTATACACATAGTTTCAAAAGTTATGCATCACCCCTCGTATTCACGATGTTTACGCTTTTATAAATCCGTATCTTGATCACATATTTAATGGGTCTTTTTTATAAAAAATATTCCATTTTTGGTTTTTTATTTTATTTGATTACCCATTTAATTGACGTGGTTTTGCCAAGATGTAAAAATTTGAAAAATTTATTCTGGTGAAATTTTTGAAAACATGATTAAAAATGAATCGTACTTTAATTTCTGAGTTAAACCGTATAAGAGTTATCGATTTAGTTGAAGAAGGTCATTCACAGCGGTTCGTGGCAAAAAGAGTGGGTGTTTCTCAGAGTGATGTCTCACGGATATGGAATAGGTTCCTGGAGACAAACTCGATACGGAATAGAGCTCGGTCTGGTAGACCCCGAGTTACCAATGATCGACAGAATAGATATATCAGAATTTCTATCTGTAGAAATTCTTCTATGTCTGTACCAGACCTCCAAAGAGAATTTAGACATGCTACAGGAGTCAGAATATCGTTGGCTAAAATAAAAAGAAGAATTTTCGACTCGGGTTTGAGGAGTCGTCCACCAATAAGAGTTCCTTAGCTATAATCTAGACATGTTTTGGACCGCCTCCAGTGGGCTCAAGAACACATACAGCTCCCCCAACAGTTTTGCAATTTTGTGGTTTTCTCAGACGAGACCAGAATCTGCTTAAATAGTGATAACCGGCGAATTCGTGTGTGGCTAATTATGCAGTTCTTGTTGGCTCTCGTTACACACGAATTCGCCGGTTATCACTATTTAAACAGATTCTGGTCTCGTCTGAAAAAAGCTCAAAATTCCAAAACCGTTGGGGGAGCTGTATGTGTTCTTGAACCCACTGGAGGCGGTCCAAAACATATCTAGGTTGTAGCTGAGGAACTCTTATTGGTCGGAGTCTCCTCAAACCTGAGTCTAAAATTCTTCTTCTTATTGTAGACAACGATACTCCTGTAGCATGCCTGAATTCTCTTTGGAGGGCTGGTACAGACATAGAAGAATTTCTACGGTTGGAAATTCTGATATATCTATTCTGTCGATCATTGGTAACTCGGGGTCTACCAGACCTACTCTATTCCGTATCGAGTTTGTCTCCAGGAACCTATTCCATATCCGTGAGATATCAGTCTGAGAAATACCCACCCTTTCCTCCACGAACCGCTGTGAATGGCTTTCTTCAACTAAATCGATAATTCTTATACGGTCCAACTCAGAATTTAAAGTACGATTAATTTTTAATCACGTTTTCAAAAATTTCACCAAAATAAATTTTTCAAATGTTTACACCTTGACAAAACCAGGTCAATTAAATGGGTATTGAAATAAAATAAAAAACCAAAAAAGGTATATTTTTTATAAAAAAGGCTTATTAAATATGTGACAAAGATACGGATCTACAAAAGTGTGAAAATCGTGAATACGAGGGGTGATGCATAACTTTTGAAACTATGTGCATACGGTTTCACTTGATACGGATGAATATCTGTTTCACTTGATACGGTTGAATATCTGTACGGTTTCACTTGATTTTTCCAAGAGTATTGAAAAGAAATATAATGTACGTATGTGGTATTTTTGAAAAGGTGGTTGAACGCTCTTTAAAATGAGAAATCAGTCAACCCCCCTTTTCATTAAAGATTTTGGGTTGTGTCTGCCCCCGCTAGAGAGTTTAGGTAATTTGTTGAAAACTGGTCTACAAAATGTCCCCCTCACAAGAAAATTTAACGTGTTTTTGCATATTTTTAGATTTTCGGTAGGGACCAAAATATAGAGGGTGGCACCTATTCAAATTGACACAAACTAACTATTACAGAAGAGTAAATTTTGATAATTATTAAAACAATGGTTTGAAGACAAATTTTTTATTTCAAATGTACAAGTGTTTGATACAGATTAGTGCAAAAACTCGCAGTTACACGAAAAGTTAATTTGGATTCTTACATACTCAAATCTACATAATTTACTGTAGTCTTCTTGTTCTTCAGCCCATTTGCATCCCCTCTTGGACAAAGGTCTTCCCATATGAGTTCTCCAGCCTTCGCTCTTTGTTGGTGCCAGTGTCAGTTTCTCCCCACTTGCTTTGATGTCGTTTAGCTACCATTCTTGTGCTCTTTCTCTACTACGATTATGATTGCGTGGTTTCCAATGTACATATGTACAATGTCTAAGTCTGTTGTGATAAACTGCTCGTCAAAAGTTAGGGATATAGAAAATTCTGCTGAATTTTCATAGTAGATTTTTTCGTGAACAGATTAACGGATTCCCCTATTTTTTTTTTATTATTTTAGATTTTTCTTTAGTATGTACACAGTTATGCAAAGGTTTACTCAAACTGTTTTTTGTACTTATACCGGGTGGAATAAAAGAAATGTTTTTCTTATGTTAAGTTTGAGACACACTGTAGGGAGAATGAGCTACAAATGTGAGTATACATCACAATCGTATTGTAGTCTTATGTTTTGTGAACATGTCGTTGTTTGAATGTCTCTGATATCTTTAGAAACAAAAAAAATATACGGTTTTGTAATTTAACACGTGTTTTAACTGAAACAAAAGTTTGAGACACCTTGTAGGGAGAAAAAAGCACAAAAGTGAGTATACCTCGATACTATGTTTTAGTCTCATGTTTTGTGAATATTTTATTGTTTGAATTTCTCTAATATCTTTAATAACAAAGAAACTAGGCGGTATTACTCTTTAATATGTGTCTTAACTGACGACATGCATCACATCACACATGTGAAACTTAGAAACACATATTAAAGAATAATACCGTCTAGTTTCTTTGTTATTAAAGATATTAGAGAAATTAAAAAAATAAAATATTCAGAAAATACGAGACTACAACACAATATCGAGGTATGCTCATCTTTGTGCCTTTTTCTCCCTACAAGGTGTCTCAAACTTTTGTTTCGGTTAAAACACATGTTAAATTACAAAATCGTCTATTTTTTTGTTTCTAAAGATATCAGGGACACTCAAAACAACGACATGTTCACAAAACATAAGACTACAATACGATTGTGACGTATACTCACATTTGTACCTTGTTCTCCCTACAAGGTGTCTCAAACTTAACATAAGAATTCCTGGTGCAGAGTCCGAATAATGTTTATCAAGCCAAGCTTTAGCTTCAACAGTATTTTTTTTTCGCCAAAAAGCAATGCTTTTTAAGACACGAAATTCCTTTTTATCCATTTTTTAATACTAACACAAGTTGCTTCACTTAAAATGCTGTATCTCATAAACTAATAGTTCGACAGTTGTCAAATTTATACAAGCTTCTTTTGAAGGTTGGGGCTGACTAAAAGTCATATATTTAATACCGGTAGTGCCATCTATGTGTCGGCCTACGAACTTTTCATTTGAAACACGTACTAGACTGCCCACCTATGCAATTACACAGGAAAATATAAAGAAAGTTCACGAAATGGTTCTAGCTGATTGTAACCTGAAGGTGTGTGAATTGGTAGAGTCCACAATAACTAGTACAGAGCGTACTAGTCATATTTTTAACGAAGCTTTGAATATGAAAAAATTATTTTTCTGATGGATGCCGCGTTTCCAGACCATTGACCAAAAACACGATTGTGTAACCAATTCTCAGCAGTTTCTGAACCCTATGAAGCGTAATCCGTTGGACTTTTGACATCTATTGGTAACAGTTGATGAACTATGGATCCACTACTATAAAACAGAGAACAGAATGAACGCATGTTAGTGTACTAAAGCTATAATGAAGATTCTGATCTTGAAAATCCCTACATGGAGCTGTCTATCTGGCACAGGATCACAAAAAAAGGAGACAGCAAGCTAACCATATTTAGAGTGACACCATGCCATGACACAGTGGAGCAGGGAATGCGGAGGAGGAGGAGCAGAACCAACTGAAGTAGGAACTCAATGAGAAACAGCCCCATATGCGAAAGAAAAAAGTAATAAGAGATTCTTCAGACCCCTAAATATGTTTTAATGAGAGAAGATAGCTTGTAAATAAAAAAATTCAGCTCAGACGAAGAGATAATTGACGACACAAACACCTATTTTACGAAGCTTCCAGAATCGGATAAAGCGGATAGCATAAAGAAGTTAAAAATTCGCTAGAATTGTCGTATTGAACTAAAGAGAGACTATATCGGATAAAATAAAAGATTTTTTTGGAAAAATATGTTTTTCATTTCAAAGGAGGATATTGGACCTTCTCAAATGTTGATTACTGTTTTAGTTTTTATTTTAGTTTGTTAATATTTTCTTTTTTAATTTTATACTCATTTATTAAAACGATTGTAATATGCTAGATGGCCAACAGTTTATAAATTTTTTTTCTTTTATTTTTTTTTTCATCTAAGATATATGTATTCGGAATGCAGGTATCCGTTACGTCAATGAAATTATTCTACACTAAAATTTTACAAAAGGTCACAAGTTGACCTACTTTATAAAAAGCTAACGAAGTATGTCGAGCAAATTAAAATAAATGTCAAAGAATGCACGTGTACATATTCGATATATAAAGCGGAATTAATTTAATTCTTACATTTTCCTTGAAACTGCAAGGAGTTTTTAAGCAATAAACTGGAAAGAAATGTTCAAAATAGCGAATGTTGGTAGTAAAACATTCCCATAATTAATTTCTTTTGGGTCTGCTAAGAAAGCAGCACTCCAAAAATGTTAAAACCTCTCTTACGGATATTTATACAGACATGGTTATAAGAACGCAAATAACTAAACTTTTTATAATGATTAATTACGGAGACAGAAGAAGGACATATATAGAGAGCTCTATGTAAAAATATAAATATATCCCAATTAAGAGACAATTTTGATTCGAGATTTCCGACAAAATAGGAGTTTGAGTTAGGAATGCGAATTCGAAATATTGGCGTTAGGAATGCTTCAATGCAAAAGATGCCAAGCGTATAGTCGTACGCAAAAGTGCTGCACGAGGGACTTCAGGTGTGTTAGATGTACTGGTAAGGATTTGGCAAAAGATTGAGATAAGCCTGAGAATGCTCTTTCAAAATGTGTTCACCGCAGAAGTGCATAAATTGAACGAGAACAGAAACAAGAATATCACGTTACTTTAACAGCCACAAAGGACAAAACAGCAGGACCAAATTTCAGAAAAAAAAAGGAGGATTAAAATCTCTTATAGAGCCACCTAGTCCCTCCACCTACAAGCCCCTACCTGTAAGTCAGAAACAGAAGTTACTTACTTTCCGTGTCCGAAGCACAAACAACTTTAAATTCTGGTCTTCCAATGCTTGTCCACATAGATGGCCCTGTCATTTACTAAAATCAGGTCTTTTCCTGTGCAGGTCTCTCTTATCTCTGTGAATGATAGTAGATAATGACTATTTTGAACCGCACCACCGAAAGATGGGACGAAAGCGCTCGATCAATACTCGATCGCAGGTATAGGGAAAAGGGCGATGATCTCTGAATAGTACTCAGAAGCCTGGCGTGAAAGCTCTTACCAAATCAATACTCCGGATCCAACGTAGTTGTCGTTATAATCAAAGCCTATTTTTTATTTATGCTGTTTTATACTTTTGGCCGGTATTTCATCTCCAGCGCACATCGATCGTAGTGGCAGGCTATTTGTGGGAGTGCGGGCATACAGAGAGGGAGCCAGCCACCAGCAAGCGATAACAGAATCATCTTTATATTTTAACCCTGTCATGCATAATTTTAAGAATTTTTTTTTCTTACAAAAATTATTTTATTGCAAAATTAACATTAGAAGAAAGTATGGTAAGTGTAAAAACATGATTTTATTTTCTTAAAACCTAAAAAATAGTCTGTCCGCTCTAGTGGTTACTATGCACTTGCGGAATCGCGGAAGCGTCAGTTACTGTTACGAAAATGTTCAAAGTACGATGGACACAGCAGCTCGTTGCACCTTTTGAAGATGTATTATGTGTTTCTTTTGCAAGCGTTCTTTTAGAGTGACATCTTCGAGCATTTGGTATATCAATTAGTTGTAGCCAGTGCCCCCAATTACTCTGTCTATTTCAGGGGTTGCATGATGATTCGGTTTCTTCTTCTTCAAAATGGGAGGTGGTGTACCAAACTAAGGTCTACCTCGTTTACTTTCTTTCTGCGTTCCCAAATTTATTAATGCTCTAATAATACTTGCATTAAATTCAGGCAGATCTTTTTTGGATTTCCGTTTTTCTTGTACAAAATCCATGCATTTACAACAAGAACATCCACAAAATGCATAAAAACTTTTATATACCAGCGTTTGTTTCTTCTCCTTAGAGGATACAGGGCCCACAACGAGTTCATCAGATCTATTCCTTCCATGTTTTTGTTATAAAACTGAAAAGAAAATGGTCTGTTCACTTCTATAGTAGTCTTAGGGCCGGATTTTTAGTGCTAGGTTAACCTATTTATTTTTCGGTTACCGAAATATTCATGGTTAATCAGTTTTTTAGTACTAGGTTAGAGCTTAAACCCGTTTAAGTTAACCAAGATTTTAACCGATCCTCGTTAGATGGTTTAACTGCGAATTTTGTGGTTAACGCTTGCGCATGGGTGCAGTGAATGCATCAGCATCAAGCAGTGTCAAATTATGTTTATTTTGACTGACAGAAGAGATTAGTTGGGTTATGTTAATTTTATTTTGTTTATATCGCGAGAAGTATTCTAAAATACTGCCTTATTATTATAAATAAATTATTATGTATTATTATCGAAAGTATAAATTATTATCGTTAGGAAGGAATTATAAGGAAATGTATTTAAATATATTATAACTGTAACAGGTACCTATGTTTACACATACAGTAATAGGATTTAATGCATGATTCCTAGTAATATTTTAAACAGATAATAATTAGGTATTTGTCTATACAGCAAAATCATTATTTAACAGTTTTGACTTCTTATTTCCTGGTCAATCTGTTCCAATAGTGATATTGTCAACACCGTGGTCTTTGACAAACGAAATCGGCAAAAAAAGTCTAAATCGTCCCAGCAATTGTAATGGTATATTCTGTTATGAAACCGAGGTAGACGTTATGAACTAAATAAAGATTCCTAACCTGATATTGAATTAATCATTTTTATAAATTTGGTTATGAATTTGTTTTATTTTTCTGTCAAATTGATCATTATTTCTCGAATTGCACATGCGCAAGTACAGTTACTGCTGCCAACAGAAGAAAAAAAGTGGTTAGCTAACCGAGATTTTCTTAACTTGGTTTAAACCACTAAAAAACACTAGGAGGGTTAAAATATTGGTTAAAATTTAAACTAGGTTAGCTAACCAAAATTTTAACCTGTCACTGAAAACTGGGCCTTAGTAGAGTTACACCAGCGTTTTGTTTTATTCTGAGGTTCTATTCCAGCACAATTAGAAACAAAGTAAATAGTCTTGTTGTCTAGCCATTTAGAAATAATTATATTGCCACCTTTAGTACTTGCAACGGATGAAGTTCCCCTACCCTCTTGTTTCATTTGTTTATCTGATTTCATAACAGAATTACAATTTTGTAGTCGATTCAATCGGAGAGTTCCTGTCGCCCATATACCTCTTTTATGCAGTTCTTTGATAAGGGGAAGTGAGCAAAGTAAATTATCAAAAAATACCTTATGATTGATTCTCTCAAGTCGTTAGTTGACGCAAAACTACATCAGCGCACGCTCCAAGTTTACTAATTTGACTCTGTCTCCCGAAACTCCTTGGTAAACCTCAAAACGATACATATATCCACTAATTCCAGCTCTTACCCTAAACTTTGACTCCCCACTTGTTAGGTTTTTTGGTAAGTATTGCTTTTTACCTAATTTTCCTTTTAGTAGAATAATTTGCTCATCAACTGATTGGTATTCCTCTGGATCTGTGACACCTCAGAAGTGTTTCTGAATTTCATCCAAAATGGTCGGATTTTTCGCAATTTGTTCTTGTTATTTTGATTTACATTATAATTATTTACGAAATGTAAAAACCTTAAAATGGATTCAAATCTATTAACAGGCATAGATCTGCAATAAGGTCCATTCATAGGCCATTATCACTTGACCATTAAAGCCGTATTCTGGGATATCTGATATACGCCATCACTAAATTTATGCCCAAGAAAGCATATAGCTCATATTTTCTAAAACCAAAATTTAATTTATTCTTTAGGCCAGCATATAAATTGGTCTGAAAGACGATATCATCCATTATGTCTGCGTTGAACAGTGATAAAAAATAATCAACGGGATTGTTTCCTTAAACATGAATATTTTCTGTTCCTCTAAACTGTGGCAAAGTTGCTGGCCCATACATGCTGTCATTATTGCACCATTTCCAGTCTTTTTTCTTGGCCTTTTTTGATTTTTCTGTTGATTTTTATGTTTTGATGAAAATGTCAAAATACACTGAGCTAATAGAATGGAATCTTCACTCATATCATCGTCACGGTTTTTTTGCTGTATTTCTTCTAAGTCACTTTCCACAATTTGATCTTCAGCCATTACATGTTCGAGCGAATACATCTCTTCGTCATTGTAATCAGATTCCAAATCTGAACCTTCTGGTAAATCATAAATATGTAATGTCATCATTGTCATCCCTTCAACAGCAAAAAGTAGGTACTTTCTGAAATAGAATAAAATTTCCCATTAAAGAAGTAATATATTATGTCAATAAGTAAAATTTATTTATTTCCACTAAAATAATATATGTAAGTACATAAAAAATGCAGTCGAAAATCCCTAAATAAATAATAAATGTTTGACTAGAAAATAACAAAAAATATGTGAACAAGAAACCTACTACCCCTCTGAAAATTTTATTCATAAAACATACCACAAGAGCGGAATTCTAAGTTACATATTGCATGAGGTCCACTCTAGTGGACATGAGTTCAAGGTGATATTTTCAGTGAGTTTTTCAATTATTTTAAAATTATAACAAAGGATAATTGTGTAAAATATACAGGGTGTCCAGAAACTCTACCGACAAACGAAGACAGGAAATACCTCAGATAATTTTAAGACAATTTAACCAAATTCATCTAGTCCGAAAATGCTTCCTAAGGTAGCTAGAGCTCTTTGAATATGGCGACTTGTACTTAGTTTTTCTTAAATACATCCAGAACGGTTCTAGTTAGAAAAACGAAAATTGGTACACATATTTATCTTCCAGAGATAAATCGATTTCATCCATTGAGAATTCTAGTACCAGTCAGGCGTCCGTTTTGGGTGGGGCAGCGTTTATTTTATCACATAACTTTTTTGTATTTAACTTTTAAGCATTTTTGATACTGTATTATTAAATTGTGAGGTATTCTAGTACTAAAAGGTACTCTTGCTTTAAGTTGGTAGGGTACACCGTTTTCTAGAAAACTCCATTTGAATATTTTTCGTCTCCTGATTTTGAAAAAAAAAAATTGAAAATTTTTTTCAAAAAAACGGTTTACTTTACCAACTTACAGCAAGAGTAACTTTTAGTACTAGAATACCTCATAATTTAATATTCTAGTGTCAAAAATTCTTAAAAAATAAAGACAAAAAAGTTATTCGATAAATTAATCGTTGACCTACCCTAAACGGACGCGTATGACCAGTACTAGAAATTCGCAATTAATGAAATCGATTCATCTCTGGAATATAAATAAACGTACCAGTTTTCGTTTTTCTAAATAGTTTTTTTTTTAATTTTTTTTTGATATTCAAAAAACGAAAAATTTTCAAATCGGTTTTTCTAGAAAGCGATGTACCCTATCGACTTAAAGTAAGAGTACCTTTTAGTACTAAAATACCTTACGTTTTAATAATCGAGACTCAAAAATCCTTTAAAATTAAAAACAAAAAAGTTATGCGATAATATAACTGTTGCCCTACCCAAAACGGACGCCTATGACCGGTACTAGAAATTTTCAATCGATGGAACCGATTTATCTCTGGAAGATAAATATGTGTACCATTTTTCGTTTTTCTAAATAGAAGCGTTCTGGAGATATTTAAGAAAAACTAATTACCAGACGCCATTTTCAAATAGCTCTAGCTCCTTTAGGAAGAATTTTCGGACGAGATGAATTGGGTTAAATTGTCTTAAAATTATCTGAGGAATCTTCTGTCTTCGTTTGTCGGTAGAGTCTCTGGACACCCTGTATAATTCTGTAAGAATAATATTTTCTTACCTTTTTTTGGCTTTTCCATAAAAACTACGGGCACTTATTTCAGGCAATTCACAGGTAACCATCGCGGTCAGGTGATTTATGGATAATAACATAAACAAACTTTGACTATCAAAATAAATATTGTAGATGGCGGTAGTAGTTACTTGATTAGAGTACACTGAAAGATAGTAGTAGACGCCAATTTGTGACGGATAGTCCTTTCAAGACGACAGACTCAAAAAGAAGTAAAAATAAAATACAATTCTATTTGTCGCCGCGTTGCAGCGAAGTCCTCCCCCGGATAGACGTCTGTAAAAGAAAAGCAAAATTAATAACAATCCAAAATATTCGTACACCTCAGTAAGTGTAAGTTGCAAAACAGTCACCTGAGCTCGCTCACTTCGCTTGCTACCGTTTAATTATGAGCCGCAAATTACTTCAACACGGTACACCTTGCTGCTCAAGTTGGCCTGTCTTAGCTTGCGAGATCACGTCACTACGGTGACTTGCTACTCAGGTCGGCCTGCCTCGCTCACCTCGCTTGGTAGCCCAGTCGGGATAGCATTTGACCTTGCATTACGAGCTGCCCCAAATTTTATTTTTCTAATCTTTAGGGGGGGGGGGTCAATAGTAGTATAAATTTAAAATCTCGACTGAATTTGACCGTTGCGTTAGCCGCCATCTTGATTTTAAACGAGAACCGTTTTTACTCAATATCTCCGGCATTTTCAACTTTTCTACAAAAAGTGTAAAAACTGAAATTGTTGAAAATACGATTTTCTATTACTTCGTTTATTATAATTTTTTTTGTGTGGTCGATATTTTCCGAGTTATTGGGGGGGGGGGAATAGTAACAGTTAGAGCATAATTATTTATTTATTGAATTATCTCGTTTATTATTAGTTTTACAACAAATTTGAACCCATACAAAAATTAAGAGAATTAAATTTTGTACAGTTTTGATCTCCTTAATTTTTTTGATAACATTAATTATTAAGGTAGTACGTATGCGGTAAAGGTGAGAGCGTAAGACCTGATTGATTTTATAGCAATTGTTTTTGTTTAATATCTACACCATTTTCAACTTTTCGACAAAAAGTGTAAGGGCTGAAATTGTTGCAATTACGATTTATTACAATTTTTCGAGAGAACCAGTGGCTGGTCTACGAGGGGGGGGGGTAATGGAGATATTCTCCCCAACAGGGTCCAAAATTAAAAAATTGTTAACATATTAAAATATGTTAGCTGACATGAAACTTAATTATATTATCGACAGACAAATTCAACCAATAAAACCCGCTGGTTAATAAAATTAAGTGAACTTAATGCATATAAGTTATTATTTATGTCTTTTCCAAAGGAATACAAATGGACTCTTACAACACCAGCAAGAGTTATTAGTAACCCTACAAACACAAAAAATAGACATATGCCTAATTGCAGAAACACATCTAACTAGACAATCATTTATTAAGCTGCAAGGTTATCAAATCTATCATGCCATACATCCACAAAATTCAGCCAGAGGCGGAGCTGCTGTCGCTGTTAAAAATAGTATTCTCCACTGGGAACGTGAAAAAATTGAAACCGAAGAAATACAATGTGCCTCTATCAGTGTTAAAACTAAGAAATACACACTTAACATTGCAGCTGCATATTTCCCTCCTAGACATAACCTCAAAAGAGAAGACTATGCTAACTTCTTGTCAACCTTGGGTGAAAAATACATAATTGGCGCAGACTTTAATGCAAAAAATACTTGTTGGGGCTCCAGACTCTCAACACCTAAAGGTAAAGAATTGCAGCATGTTGTGACCGGACACAATTGTAGATGGCACTCTACTGGGAAACCCACTTACTGGCCAAGTGATGCAAACAGAATCCCAGACCTCCTAGATTTTTTTCATATCCAGAGGTGTAGCAACAAATTTTATAAAAGTAGAGGATGTAGAGGAGCTTATATCTGACCACTCTCCAATTCTACTAACAATTAGTGAGCAAATTGTTACCACTGAAATGAAACCCGCGTTGACCAATAAGTTTAGGGACTGGGTAAACTTCCAATCAGAAATTAATGAGAAAATTGAGTTCAGTGGATTTATTCAAACGACAGAACAATTGGAACAAGAAACCGATCTATTTATGATAAACATCCAGCAGGCAGCGTGGAACAACACACCTATAATCCAAAGAAAAACAGTAGGAAACAATTACCCCAAAGAAATTAGAGACTTGATACAGGAAAAAAGAAAGGCTCGGAAGATATGGCAAAGAACTCGAATTAAAGAAAATAAAAATAAGCTTAATAGGCTCACACAACAGCTGCAAAGGGAAATCTCGAAAATTAAAAACGAATCAATCAATAAGTACCTGAGAGAACTAACTGATGATGAATGCACCGATTACTCCCTTTGGAAGGCAGCCAAAAAGATAAATAAGCCAGTTCAGCATGTACCTCCTCTACGAAAAGAAAACAGAACATGGGCAAGAAATCCCAAAGAGAAAGTGGATGCGTTCGCTGATTATTTAGAAAACATATTTCAGCCAAACCCTGGGGAAACTCATGTAGACGATGAACCAGTAGCTTTTGATTCTGTTAACATACAACTGACTACTACAAAAGAAGTTCAAAAATTAATCAAAAACATCAATACAAAAAAAGCGCCTGGGTTTGACCTGATCAATGGTGAGATACTAAAAAAATTACCTAGAAAAGCCATAGTAAAGCTTACTACACTAATAAATGCATCCTTTAGGCTTAGATATGTTCCCATCCTTTGGAAAACTGCAGAGGTTATAATGATACCAAAAGTAGGACAAGATAACCATGAATTAACATCATACAGGCCAATCTCCTTACTATCCATAATCTCAAAGGTGTTTGAAAAATTACTACTACGAAGAATGAACCATATAATTGAACAAAAAAATATTATTCCAACTCATCAATTTGGATTTCGTGATAAACACTCCACAATTGACCAGATCCATCGAATAGTAACTGAAATAGAAAAAGCACTGGAAGGGGACAAAATTTGTTCGGCAGTATTCCTGGATATCGCAAAAGCATTTGACAAAGTATGACACGACGGTCTGTTAATGAAGCTAAAGAAAATATTTCCTATGCAACTCGTTGAAATATTGAAGTCATACCTACACCAGCGAACATTTAGAGTTAAAATGGAAAACGAGTACTCTGAGTTAAAGCAAATAAATGCAGGGGTTCCACAAGGTAGCGTTCTTGGACCAATACTATACCTTTTGTACACATCTGACATTCCGGAGAGGGAAAACATCCAACTGGCCACATTTGCTGATGATACAGCAGTCATGACAATAGGAGCAACTATAGAGGAATCTACGATTAACTTACAAAATGCAATTAATGGTATAGAAGGCTGGTCCAAAAAATGGCGTATAAAGTTTAATGAACAGAAGTCAGTTCATATTAACTTCACTAACAAAAAAATCAATAATCTTCCAATTATCCTAAACAACAACGTTGTTCCTAATAAAAAAACAGCGAAATACCTGGGTTTAAATCTCGACGTCAAACTAAAATGGAAGGAGCACGTTAAAAAGAAAACTGAACAGATGAAGATAAAGTACAAAAATATGTATTGGCTAATAGGTAGGTACTCTCAACTTTCCATCCAGAACAAAGTACTAATTTACAAACAGATATTGAAACCGGTGTGGACCTATGGCCTACAATTATGGGGCTGTACCAAAAAAAGTAATTACCGAAATTTAGAAACGCTCCAGAACCGAATATTAAGGAATATTGTATGTGCTCCTTGGTATGTTCGGAACGACGATTTGCGTAGAGATCTTAAAATCGAATCTATTCCAAATGAAATCAAGAAAGTCGCCAGGAGACATGAAGACAGGCTCCATAAGCATCCCAACCATGAAGCACTTCAGCTTCTTGTCAACGAACCCCAGATGCGAAGGCTCAAGAGGACTAAACCGTTCGAGCTCGTGTAATGTGTGAAGTTGTGCCGGGCTTAGTTAGTGTTGTGCATTGTATTGTAGCCACAACAAATACGTGAGCAATTAGTGAAAAGCAGAGTCAGTGCTGTGCTGTGTAGCCACAACAAAGAAGTGGACATTTCATGTAAAAAAAAGCTAGGATGGACCAGGTGACATCTAGTTTACAAACATTTTTTAGGGAAATTAGGTTAAAGAAAAAATACTGATTAATCTTGTAGATTAGGTGTATTTATATTGTTTAAATAAATAAAAAAAAAAATTTATGTCTTTTATGTACTTAGAGCTGGTTGGTGTTTCATTGGAAGTTTCAAAAATTGTATAAAATATAATTCTTTTTATTTTTGTTTATGTACAATTATGTCGTAAAGTTAATAATAAATGAGACAATTCAATAATTATGCTTCCCCTCCCCTTCCACCATTTTCCCCCTTAACTTGGAGAATGTTGAACGCATAAAAAAATTGTGGAAAAAAATTGTAGGAAATTTCGTTTACAACAATTTTAGTTCCTACCGTTTTTGTCGTAAAGTTGAAAATGGCGGAGATATTAAGTAACAACGGTTCTCCTTTAAAATCAATATGGCGGCTAATGCAACCGCAGAATTCAGTCGAGATTTTAAATTTACACAACTATTGATCTCCCCTAAAGGATACAATTATAAAATTTGGGGCAGCTAGGAAACAAGATTCAATTCAGTAATTATGTTCCCCCACCACTTTTTAATATTTTCCCACTTAACTCGGAAAATATCAACCGCATGAAAAATTGTTAAAAAGAAATTGTAGGAAATCATATTTGGAACAATTTTAGTTGAAAATGGCGTAGATATTGAACAAAAACAATTGCTACAAAGTCAATCAGGTCTTACGCTCGCGCCATTACCGCATACGTACTACCTTTAATATTAACTTAAGCAAAAAAATGAAAAAAATAAAATATATGTAGAATTTAATTCTTTTTATTTTTGTATAGGAACATTTTTGTCGTAAAACGAATAATAAACGAGATAATTCAATAATTATGCTCTAACTGTCAATATTTTCCGCCATAACTCGGAAAATATCGACGGCACGACAAATTTGTAACAATAGAAATGATAGAAGATCATATTTTCAACAATTTTGTTTGTTATGCTTTTTGTCGAAAAGTTGAAAATGGCGGAGCTATTGAGCAAAAACGGTTCTCATTTAAAATTAAGATGGCGGCTAACGCAACGGCGGAATTCAGTCGAGATTTTAAATTTACACTACTATTGACCCCACCTAAAGATTAGAAAAATAAAATTTGGGGCATCTCCTAATGCAAGGTTAGGCCTGTTATTCGTCTAACCCGACTGGACTATGGCTAGTAGTTGAGCCAAGAGCTGTCGCTTCAAGATTTAAATATATTTTTTGGAGTTCAAAAAATCTGTCCACTGGAGTGGACTCAATGCATGAGAGGGTTAAAGGCTGGTTTTAATTATTGGTTAAACAAGTGCTTAAAAAATACAATTACATCTACAATTGTCTTAACAAAAGTTATTAGAAGTAGGTAATCTAGAGCCAAAGGTAGTAGAACTTGTTCGTTGCGAATTACTCCGAAGATGTGGTCCCTTATTATTTAAGAAACTAGGTATCTTTCCTTGAAGAGGCCTAGGCCTTAACGAGGTTTAAATAACGTGACTCTATTCCGATTCTTTTTCCACTATACCATGATACAAGAATGTAAAATTGAGGTTCCTAGAACACAAGGGGTGTAAGTGCCAGAAACATATTTTCAGTGTTCAGATCTAACACTTCTTGGCTACTTAAATATTTCAACACTGTTGGCTAAGTAGTTAAGTGATTTGTCACTGGATCTCAGCACCCGATAGACTGCTCACTTAAGTCCCTAGTGAATCATGTTTTCTATGTAGGTATGTGTGAGTCCATTTTTGTATTTAAACCCATTTCCTAGAAGTTGTCACTTACACCTCTTGTGTTTTAGGGGCCTCAATTGTCAAATCAGAATCAAACACCATCATTTTTATTTAGTCATATAACCACACGAGGTGCAACTTATTTAAAACTAAATAATTTTTTCTAAGGATGCTATACAATGTGCAACTTCTCTCACTACTTACATACATTAAAAATGAACAATTTCTCAGGCAGTGAGAAAAGTCGGACATTGCAGTGAGAAATATTTTTTCTCACGGGTTCACCGCCGGTTTACACACATATAATCGCCATTTACATGGTAACATGCACAATACAAACACAATTATTTTTGTCAAACAAAATGTGTTCTAAAGTATATAAATATTAAGAATATTAAATACCTATGTGTATATATGTATTTTATTTCAATTTAGGCATATAATATACCTAAAAGCACCTAAATTATTTAATTTTGAGGTTTGAACTCTTGACAAAAACGCATCCATAGAAAAAGTACAGTGTACAACACGAGAGAAAATGACATATTTCTCTCTCGCTTCATTTGCGGCACTCGCCTCGTGCCTCGGCTAGTGCCAACAAACTTCTGCGCTCGTGAGAAATATGTCTTTTTCTCTCTTGTTGTACAATATACTATTTCTTATTCACAGATTTAAATCGAAGTGGTTCAAAAATATATTAAATAGTTATTTATAATATAAGTGTTAAAAGTACACGTTTAAGGCATGCATGTGAAAGTTTGCAGAATGAGCGACAGCGAGTTCTGCAATTCACATGAGTGCTTTAAAAATGTACTTTTTAACACGCATAGCATACAATATTTTTTCTACAAACGTAATTAGAGGACAATATCTAGTAAAACTTTTACTTGAACTTGACTGACATTCCAATTTTATATTTTTTTGACATTACATCAAAATTGCATATACGGTCAATACGAACTGCAGTGCCTTAAAATTTTTTTAAAGCACTAGTGCCTTAAAGTAGCATTTTTAACGCTCGTATGGAGTGCTAAAAATTGAATTTTTAACACGGTTGTAAAAAAAAGGACTTTATTGTACTTGGAGGGTATTTTAAAGAAGAATAAATTAAATTTAAATGGTAATTATTTATTTTTCCTTGCCTTCCTTAAAATTCAAGTAACGAACTCTCATTAACAACCAGCGATGTCTATGATATTTGCCTAACGCGAAAAGTAATCTGGCGAGAAGCTGTTTGTTGATATATCGTTAAAAAATTTGAATGAAAAATTAATTACGAAACTCTAATTCCCTATAAAATTCACTAGTATTTCATTTGTCAAAAAATTGTAAAAAGGTAGAAATTAAAGAAATATGAAAATTCATATAAAAAAATATGAATATTGTGCTTGTACTTGGTCTTCTGTGCATTTCTTCATTGCCGACGCGATCTTTAGTTATTTCCAGCATAGTAGTTCCACTGTGCGCTGTGTTATTCTAATTTTGTTGGCGGCTTTTATGGTCAACGTATTTGTTTCTACACCGTATGTCATCACTGGAACGATACAAAAATTGAAAATTTTTGCTTTGAGATTCATGGGAACATTATTGTTCTTAGGACAAGTTTTCCAATGGTGTGCTTCCGCGTATTGGTTTCCATTGCTGCAGTTTATAAGATGACTCAAATAAATATATTACATATTTCACCCTTTATATCGCTCTACAGTAACTGGTTAATTATTTCTTCAAAGAAAGAATCTTATTCAATCCTGTTGTTTCTGGAACATTTCTTAATTCCGAAAGTAATTCTTGTAGTTCCAGTTTTAGTTCGTTACTAATTATGACAATATCGTCCGCAGAGCGGAGATGATTCTTCTTCTTCTTCTTCGTCTTTTTGTATGGACATGACTCTGTCTGTTTTTTCAATGTGCGTCTAGTAAGTTGTCGTTCCATCGTTTTCGTGGTCCTTCCACTGAATGTATTTCTATTGGGGAATCGTTTCGTGGTCTTCCCACTGATCGTCTTCCTATTGGGGAACCGTCTGTCGCTGTCCTGTCTACTCTATTTGTTGTCATTGGGCTTATGTGGTCATTTCATTCTATTCTTCTGTTTCTTACACAGTTATTAATGTTATCCACCTTGTATCTCCGTCGTATATCTGTACTTCTAGCTTTGTCCCATAGAGTCTTACCATCGATTTTTCGGAGGGTCTTCATATCCGCTGTTTCGATCAATCTTTTTGGCCTCTCTGTGCCAGGTTGTGTTTCTGCCGCGTATGTCATTATTGATCTGATGATTGTTTTGTAAATTCTGCCTTTCATTTCTTCTCCGATATTTTTATTTCTCCATATTGTGTCATTTATGCAACCTTCGGCTTTGTTTGCTCTATTCACTTGATCTTCCACTTCTGTTTCGAGCCTTCCGTGGCTAGATAATGTGATGCCTAGGTATTTAAACTCCATCACTTGTTCTATTCAAATTTACATCTTATTGGAGGTGCTGTTATAACTATGCATTTTGTCTTTTTTTGGGCAAATTAACATGTTAAATTTTCTGGCGGTTATGTTAAATTGGTGCAGCATACGTTGTAGATCATCTTCACTTTGAGAGATTAGTATTTCATCGTCTGCATAGCAGATTATTTTAAGTTGTTTTTCTCCCATTTGGTATCCTTTTTTAGTTCTTACTTTTTTTATTATTTCGTCCATGATCAGGTTGAACAATAAAGGACTCAAGGAATACCGCTGTCTTATCCCATTGCCGGCTTCAATTGGGTCAGATAGTTTATCTTCCACTTTTACTTTTATTGTGTTTTTCTAGCAGATGTTTTCGATCGTATTAATTATTCCTAAAGGTACCTCTCTCGAGTATAACAAATGGATAACGTCCTTTAATGTGACCCTCTCAAATGCTTTCTGAAGGTCAACGAAACATAAATATGCCGGTTTGTTGTATTCCAGCGATTTCTATTGAACTTGCCTCATTATAAATATAGCGTCAGTGCATGACCTTCCCGATCTACAACCTTGTTGTTCTTCTGCTAATGGTATAATTTCATTAAATTTGTTTGTTATCACTTTGGTTGTTAACTTTAATGTTGTGTTTAGTAAGTTAATTCCTCTGTAATTCTCTGGATCCGATTTGTCTCCTTTTTTGAAGAGAGGTATTAGGATGCTTGATCTCCATTCTTGTGCTATATCTGTTTTGTTCTATTATTCTTTGTATTAGTTTTAATAGTTATTTTAGTTAGATCTTGTCTCCGTACCTTAGGATTTCGTTCGATATTCTGTCGTCTCCTGGAGATTTTCTATTTTTTATTTTTTTTAATGTTTCCGTTACCTCTCCCTCCTCGATCTTTATTTCTTCGTTTGTCGTAACTTCAGGTGTTAGTGGTTTATTATCGTCGCCTTTAGTAAATAGAGATCGAAAGTAGTCTGCCCATGTTTCCTTCTAAATGTTTTTCGCTTTTATTAATTCGCTCATCTCCTTTCTTTGCCTTCTGATCATTCTCCATACTTCTTTTTGTGTTCCGTAGAAGTCTTGTTCCATCTGTTTTGAGAAACTCTGCCAGTGCTCTGATATTCTTTTCCTGTATAAGTATTCCGTGGATTCCGTATTTAGTCCTTTGACTTTGATTTTTGTTTGTGTTGGTGCTGCCCTCTAGGGTGTGAAGTAAGATGATTCAGTAATTGATATATCAATATTTAAACCATTTTGCTCCTAGTTAAGCTGCTTGGAAACATACTCTAGGGCCAATGTGAACAACTTCGAAAAAATAGTATCGCCTTGTCTCACTCCTATCTGATTGTACTCACCGATCTGATGTATTTTGTTAGATTTTGTGTTCCCATCAATTTCTCTTTCTAATGTAGCGTTTTCGTATATAGCAGGTTCTTATTTCTCGATTATATCCTCGCGTTATCCCTTGCTTTAAATACGGCACATAGTTAAACTGAATCAAAGACCTTGTAAGTACTAAGAGTTTTGTGCCTTTCGTGTCATTATTAAATATCTTCATAAAATTGTTCTATCTACATCTTCTGAAGCGCTTTTGGGGCATATAATTGTATATTGTATTATCTGTTCTCTGAATGTTTGCAATATTTGAAGAACTGCATATAGAATAATAGCTCTATCCAATATTGAGTTTTATAATTCGGTTTTTTATTTTTTTGTTCAATAATACTACAGTTCAGCCTATGTGTTTTTGTCTCGGTTGTTCTCATATAAGACATGACCTGACTTAAAGTGGTGAATGTTTGATATTCTGGTCGTCTCGTCTAGTTTCACTCAGATCCACAACATCCCATTTTAAATCAATATAATTTCTTCTTCCAGTTTCTCTAGGCGTTCGTTAGATTGCATAGTTCGTATGTTGAATTTAGGTATCTACATAGACCGAAATAGTGGACCGTGCGAATTTATACATATTCAAGAATCCTTAAGGTAGACCTTAAAATCCAAATTCGTCATTTGAGGGTTTAATAGTCTTAATACTTGAGGTTGGCTACACGGTTTGGAGGATGGGTAGAAAAGTAGGTCACATTAAGTTTTGTTTTGAGGTAGGAGAAAGGATACTACAAGATTACCCTTCAGGTAATGGAAGTTAAGAGAGAAGGGTCTTAAGTTATGAACTGTGTTGTCAACTAAGTTGGCAGACGCATGTAGTCCACAGCGTACGTAAAAAATATTATCGTAGAGTAATCTGATGTTTCCGGAAAGTTATCCATATTTATCTACTTTTAAGTCGTGTTATTCTTACAAATTTATAATGTAAATTTCACAATAAATCCTACCACTGTTTGGTTTTTGGCCAATTTAACAAGTACAATGAGTTCACTGAAGATGGACTGATAAGTCCGAAAACTTTCTGAACGACTAATGCAATCCATTTGGATTTTTTAGAATTTTAATTCTTGATCAAATTATCTTCTTGATCACAGGAGTTTTTAATTTATGTTAAAAGTTATTTAACTATATGGTATACAACCAACTCCCGGGAATTATATCGTTTTAATTTAATGTATAAATTTTTTTTTCAAATAAAATCAAACAATCATGCTTAGCTAATTGTATCTAAAATATTTAACAAAATAGGTTAGTGAAGTATAAATTCAAAACCAAAATACCAAAGGGAAGATATGAAATGGATGAAAAGTTAAAATAATTTCAATTATAACTTCAACCAACCGCAATTTTCAATAATAAATATAAATTGTCCAGAGGTAAATATTTTTCACTAAAATCACAATTAATTTATCACAGTAATGGAATAATTGAACCGCAAAATTTTTATCCAAACAAATAACCAAATTACCGTTACTATTTATTTGACTACACCTCAACATATGAGTAATGGGGGAAATCAATAAATGCGGGGGTAGTTTGTAGGGGCAGAGTTGACGTCGGCGTTTATTATTAGAAATGTTCACATACTGATTCTCTGATATTATTTTCTTTGTTTGTAGCCGCACTAAATTCTATATTTCTAGATTTTTCATAATTTTTTTAAATATGCTCAGTGACATTAGAAGTATTACAACTGGAAATAATAATTATTCCTTGGACTTAATTTTCTGGCAACATGGTAGGTTTATATCAAGAATGAAACGATAACGTTGGCACGAATTTTTATTAATTTGTAATAAAAAACAATAATAATGTGTTTGGCGACCCCGTAGCTAAATACAGTCCTGTAAGTCTAGTAGGGATGGACTCGAACCGAGCCAAGCCGAGCTTGTAACAAGCTTGAGCTCCGCGAGCTGCAGGTTAAGCTTGTGGCTCGTGTCGGCTCGGCTCGAATACTTCGAGCCTAGCTGAGCCGGGCTCGGCTGGAATTTATCCCATATTTTACGAACACCCTGTATATTGAAAATACATAATATTTGTAGTCTGAATTACTTATTCTCAAACAAAAGTATCAGTCGTAGCAGAAATAAATTGGAAAAAGCATTAGAGTATTAGCTAAAATATTGACAAGCTCTTTAAGGAAAGCTCGGCTCGTTTAATATTCAGCTCGGCTCGGCTCGAAAAAAATTTGACTCAGCTCTAAGCTTGGCTCACAAGAAACAAACCGGCTTGAGCTCGAAACTCGGCTCGTCAAACGAGATGAGCCTCCAGCCTAGCCGAGCTAAGCTCGAGCTTGTGACCATCCCTAAAGTCTATACATTGACCAAGTAAGATTATCTATTTTTACTTATAGCATCTCGTTCCAAGGCACTTGAACTTTATGGATAAACTACAGCATGGAAAGTGCAAACTGGACAGTCTCCTTCTCATCATATCGCCAAGCCAAAACATTAACGCCAGCTTCTTGGAGAAAGTCCATAAATCGACGAGCGTATGGGGACGCGCGCTGTCTTACTGAGAAAGGACGTGTCGACGGCCGTCTAGATAAGGCATTCAAGTTGTTTGTAAGATGTCATGAACGTAAAGCGCAGCTGTTATCCTGCCTCGAATAAACATAAGTGGTGATCTGCTACCGTAGACAATAGCCCCCTAAAAATTATTAGTCCAACTGTCCTGTGTGTATGTGTCTCAACAGCAAACTCAATATTTCGTCGCTCTCACTTTTTATTAATGCCTTATAAATTAGACGCTTAGCAGTGCCGGTTAACTTCGGGCCCTGGGCGTTGGAGCTTTTAGTGGCCCCCTTCATTGCTATTCGTTGTCAGTTTTTTAACAAGAAAACACATGCATTAACTATAAAGGTTTATTGTAAAATCCATCAAATATTTTTTTAAACAAGCAAGAAGAATAGCAAACGTAAAAAATAATCCAAAAAATACATTTAAAAACATAAATAAAAAACAGAAAGTTCCACAAAACAACACATGACAAACAAAAACCATATTCTGAAAAATACATAAAGACAAAAATTAGATCACTTTTTTTCTTGCCTTGGCATTCGCAAACTGCTATATAATATTATCACAATTCAGTTTCTCCAGTTCTTCATTCTCTATATATACAATAGTGATAATGCGGCTAGGTTTTCTTGACCCAAATTTGACCTTATATATGTTTTTCTTCTTTTTAAAGCGGAAAATGGAGGAATTATACTACTTGAAAAAATTAAACAACTTTTCAATATCTGCCTTCACAACGCCAATATTCCAACAGACTGGAACAACGCTACTATGATTCTATTACACAAAGCAGGAGACAAAGCCAATTTAGAGAATTACAGACCGATTAGCCTCCTCAGCCATTTATATAAGTTATTTACGCGAATAATAGTTAAGAGAATGGAAAGAAAGTTAGAGATTTATCAACCAAGAGAACAGGCAGGATTCCGAAAAAATTACGGAACAAATGACCATCTACAAAGTATAAAAACCCTGATAGAGAAAGTAGTGGAATACAATAAACCCCTAGTTCTAGTTTTTATCGATTTTCATAAAGCCTTTGACACAGTTGAACTTAGCAAAATATTACAGGCGCTTAAAGAATGCAGGCTAGATTATAGGTATACAAAATTATTACACAAAATATACTTACAGGCAACAACCACTGTCAAATTACATACTAACAGTAATCGCATAAAAATAGAACGGGGGGTTAGACAAGGAGACCCAATGTCACCTAAACTTTTTAAAACGGTCTTAGAACATGCTTTCAAGAGTTTGGATTGGATGACAAAGGGAATAAAAATAGATGGAGAATACCTAAACAACTTACGTTTCGCCGATGATATAGTCATAGTAGCTGAGGATCTAGGTATGGCAAGAGAGATGGTACAAGAACTCGTTGTAGCTACAGAAAATGTAGGTTTAAATATAAACATCTCAAAAACAAAAATAATGACAAATTTGGTACCCAACCATAACATCAGTATTGGTGGGAAGGAAATAGAACTCGTAGATAGATATAAATACCTGGGACATGAAATTACGATTGGCAGGGATACCCAGACTCATGAGCTGAAGAGAAGAATCGGTCTTGGGTGGGCAGCATTTGGAAAACTGAGAGAAACTTTTAAAAGTGAGTTACCCACATGTCTAAAGAGAAAGGTATTCGATCAGTGTGTCCTCCCAGTCTTGACGTACGGATCAGAAACACTTACCTTAACTAAAGCCTCGGCTACCAAACTAAGAGTCACGCAGAGAAGAATGGAGCGGTCAATGTTAGGAATAACTCTGCGAGACAAAATCAGAAACGAAGAAATCAGGAGAAGAACAAAGGTGACTCACGTCATCGAGAGGATAGCCAGGTTGAAGTGGAGATGGGCAGGACACGTAGCCAGAATGACAGATGGGCGATGGACGAAGAGGTTATTGGAATGGAGGTCAAGAGAAGACAAGAAAAGCGTCGGTCGACCGCCTATAAGATGGACTGACGATTTGAGAAAGGTAAATAAAAACTGGATGAGGGCGGCGCAGGATAGATGGGGTTGGAAACGAGGGGAGGAGGCCTATGTTCAGCAGTGGACTTTTGAGGCTGGATGATGAAAGCGGAAAAAGACTGCTCGCCTGACGCATTAGAAATTGGTATCGTCAAATAAATTTGCAGTAAAGTTAAAATAGAGGGAAAAGTTGTTTTTACATCCTGGAAGAATCAAATTTTTTATAAATTGTATGATGTTTATTAAAATTTTGGCATAACGTTACAAAATAGGTAATTTCATTATGCTAGTTCTCTTTGGTTTCATCAACATCGTTTTTATGTTTCTCGCATAAAGTGATAATTGACGTCTTGACTTCTTCTTTATCTCTAGATTAAAAAAGCATCTAAAAGCTGATGTTACATCCTTGTAGCATTCAATTCACGATTGTGAAAACAGCGACTAATTTTCTAGACTCTAGATTTTCTGCGACAGCGATTTTTTTGTCGCTGCGACTACAAATCGCAATTGGAGTGCTAGCCTTAGAGAACGGCTCCACGGGCGAGAAATTGACGCTAGCAGTAGCCGTAAAACGAACTTAAGGTTCCGCGGAACGGAATAGGAATAGCCGAACTGTACCAACTACAGGACTTGTGCGTAGTCGGTTCAGTTCGGCTATTCCTATTCCGTTCCGTGGAACCTTACCCTACGGCTCCACGGGCGAGAAATTGACGCTAGCAGTAGCCGTAAAACGAACTTAAGGTTCTGCGGAACGGAATAGGAATAGCCGAACTGTACCGACTACAGGACTTGTGCGTAGTCGGTTCAGTTCGGCTACTCCTATTCCGTTCCGCGGAACCTTAAGTTGGTTTACGGCTACTGCTAGCGTCAATTTCTCGCCCGTGGAGCCTTACGCTTAGAGACCACTGTATAATGTTTGAAAGAGTGTGTACCTATTGTTTGGGTATTGGCATTTTCGAGAATAATCTATTCTTTATCTATAAATTAGATTTATGTATACCTATTTTTGTCTTTCGTTTAACTATTTTAAAGGACTTATTTTGTTCCTATTTTAAAAGAACTTATTTTAATGCCGAAAAGTGGAATAAATTATTATTTAAACCCCACAATTCAAAATGAAAGTATTATAAACTAAAAAAACTCCGTTTGTGCGATTATTTTGGATACAATAATTCGAGACATGGCCATTAATTAATAACCTACACAGTTTTTACCCACTACCTGGGTAATTTCTAATCAATGACATGGCGAAATCTGACAACTTTCTGTTGTTTTTGGAAAAGGGCCCCGCCAAAAACACTGATACGGGGACCCTGTGGGGCTAGGGTACGGCACTGTGTATAGGCGTGGAGAGATGTAACAATAGAACAAAGGCGTTTGCAGTATATTGGCGTAGCTGCGTATGAGATTTTTTTCGGAGAATATGTAAATTATTTAGCGACTTTATTTTTTTATAATTAAAAGAAAGGGGCCCCTTCGGGCACCTCCGGGGCCCGTGCCCCTGGGAGCCCGCCCCAAGCGCCCAGTGGATAAACCGGCACTGACGCTTAGTGTCGCTCGTAACTTTATCACACCGATATTTTCCGTATGACTCTCTTACACTAAGAGCGTAGGCGCAATATTTCGGGACAATGCTTTTTAAATGCATTCTTAATAATGAAAAGACTAATAAATATTTTTGAAAAATTTAAACCTATAATGAAAGATTATATTATTCCCGAGGACCGAAAGTCCCTTAGAAAAACAATAAGTTTTTTTGAATGAAATATTTAAAATTAAATATTACATTCAATTTTCTCTTATTTTTTTTCACCCCTGTAACTGATTAAAATAAACATTATAGAGATTTTCAGGAACATTCGGCCCACGGTAATAATGTAATCTTTCACTCTGCTTTTAAATTTATTAAAAATATTTATTATTTTTTTCAGGATTCGAAAAAATTAATGCATTTAAAAGGGATTACCCCGAAATTTTGTACCTACGCTCTTAACTTATTATTTATCAACAAAGGTTCAAAGGTTCTTGTATTGAGAATCTGAATGTGTATGAGAATGTGACATCTAGATATTCGAAATTTTCACAATTTTTAACCACACCATTGTCAAGCCTTCTTCTCCAAGATCATCTATCTCCATATGCTCCGTTTTGCCCTGTTTTTGCAATGCTGACCTCAGTCGCAAGAGAGTTATGCATACTATCACAGGCATTTTGGATTTCTACTATCGTTAGGTGGAAGAATCTGCTCTTTTAAAATTGTCTTTCAATAAGCTGTCTTGAAACAAATACATTATCAATGCATTAACGCCCACCTCTAAAACCAGTTTGCTCTTCGCCTCCCGTCAAGTTACCTTCTATTCAAGTTTTAATAATTTTTTTATATAGACATCCAATAGAGCACAAAATACTCATACCTCGATAATTTCTACATACCGACTTACTGTATTTTTTGTATGTTGATGAAATAATACGCCTTTGCGGAAATATACAGGGTGTAACAAAAATGCAGGTCATAAATTAAATCACATATTCTAGGACCAGAAATAGTTCGATTGAACCTAACTTACCTTAGTACAAAGGTGCACATAAAAAAAGTTGCCTTTGAAAGCCAAAGTTTGAAACCCTTTGAAGTTACAAAATGAAAATCGATTTTTTTCAATATATCGAAAACTATTAATAGAGATTTTTTATTTCAAATGGACATGTGGCATTCTTATGGCAGGAATATCTTAAAATAAAATAACAGTGAAATTTATACACCCCATAAAAATTTTATGTGATTTTGTTCCCTTAAACCCCTCCAAACTTTTGTGTACCTTCCAATTAAATTATTCTTGTGGTACTACATATTAGTTTTAAATGAAACACAATGCATTGCACAATTTATAAGAAATTATACACAATTTATATGTTTTATATGCATAACACAATGCTTTTATAAACCTTTTTGCCTCTTAGTATTTTTTTGATAAGCCAGTTTTTATCGAGATGCGGCTTCTTTTTTAATATGTTCACATAAAATTTTTTATGGGGGTTTTGTTCCTTTAAACCCCCCGAATGTTTGTGTACGCTCCAATTAAACTATTATTGTGGTACCATTAGTTAAACACAGTCTTTTTAAAACTTTTTTGCCTCGTAGTATTTTATCTCGATAAAATGTGGCTTATTTTTTATTATGTTTCAAAATATACTTATAAATTTAAATTATAAATAAATTTTCAGATTATTAACTGGTCTCTATAATCGTAAAAATATGTGGTGGATTCGAAAAATATTCAAAATATCTCGATAAACACTGGCTTATCGAAATAGTATTAAAAGATAAAAAGTTTTAAAAAGTGTTTAACTAATGGTATCACAATAATAATTTAATTGGAACGTACACAGAAGTCTGGGAGGGTTTAAGGGAACAAAACCCCCATAAAATTGTATGGGGTGCACAAATTTTACTATAATTTTTTTTAAGATGTTCCTGCCATAAGAATGAAACATGTCCATTTCCAATAAAAATCTATAATAGTTTTCGGTATATTGGAAAAAATCAATTTTCATTTTGTAACTTCAAAGGGCTATAACTTTTTTATGTGCACACTTGTACTAAGGTAAGTTAGGTTCAATCGAACTATTTGTGATCGCAGAATGTGATTTAATTTATGGCCTGAATTTTTGTTACACCCTGTAGTTGCTATTATTTCAAATACTTTTCCAGCAGCTGCCTTTATTAGTTGTATCGAAATGTTACCAGTTCCAGGTTACATTTCGATTTTTATTTGTTGGGCGGCCTTTTTAACTTCTGCAGGGAATATGTCATCTTCTGTGAAGTTGTCAATCAATAGTTTTAATAGGTCTTTTAATAGTCTCCATGCTTTACTGGCTTAAGTGTTTTCGTTAGTCATTTATCTCAGAGTACCTCTTTTCCTACATATTATATCCTTTTTTGCTTTGTTTTTAGCTTTTTTAATCTCTTCTGGCTCCTAAGTTATCCTTTCGGCGATTTTGTCCTTTCCTTTGTCCTTGACAAATACTCCTTTCGGAGTATTTGTCACCAGCGATTTCTCGTATAGTTGTTTCTTTTCGTTAACAAGTGTTTTGATACTATCACTCCTTCTGTTCTGCAGTTTACTGTCAAGCTGGTACAGAAATCTAGTAGAATCTTCATTCAAACTTGTACTACTACTACCCTAATTGTACTGTGTGAAATTTAGAAATCGGATTTCATCGGATCAGTTTTTTTTTGAAACAGGGTATCTGAAAGAAAAAAATATTTTAGCTTCCTTAAAAAAGTGGTCTAATGTGATTCATTTCTAAAGTATATATAATTGATGGATTCGACCGTTACTTGATGGAAGTTCATTTTATCTAATAATAAAACACTGAAAACGTTTGTTTTCTATACTTCCACAGAATTTATTATAACTAAGTGACTACAGCTGTTTCGGCAGAGTGCCTTTCTCAAGTGATATAGTTTACAATGTGTTTGCCTTTTTAGGTCTTCAACTGAAGAGGTTGAGGAGTGGGGAGCTGTTTGTCTCGAGTTGGTCATTCAGAATTATATCTGTATTTTTCAGTTTATTAATTTCCATAGATTCTAAAAAAGATAGCTTAAGGTCTTTATTTTGAATATGCAGAATTTGAAACTCTTCATTGAAAGAATGATTATGATCTAGAAGGTGAAGTGCGTATATAGAAGTGTCTGTTTTTCTATTGTTGAAGACTTAAAAAGGCAAACACATTGTAAACTATATCACTTGAGAAAGGTACTCTGCCGAAACAGCTGTAGTCACTTATTTATAATAAATTCTGTGGAAGTATAGAAAACAAACGTTTTCAGTGTTTTATTATTAGATAAAGTATATATGCTTATAAATTAAATTTTAACATTCCAAAATATGCAAAAAATAATAATTCACAATGTGATATCAAAATGTGACTTATCTTATATAAAGTAAATACGCAGAATAATAAAGTAAATGCATAGAATGTTTATTTCACATGTAACGCCAATGAATTCATTCGCTATTAATTATGTTTACTCTAATACGGAACTATTCAAATTAGTTTTTGAGCTGGTACATTTTGTGGGTGTATATACATTAATATATTGATTTGATGACTTTCAAACGTGGCCTTTATTTTGTACTGTATTTTTTCTAATATCTATTTATTTTAGAAAGTAATTATAACGTAACCACTGTGCTATTCATATCAGAATGTCTTTAATATATAGGGTGAGCCAGATAAGGGGCCTATTAGAAATATCTCGAGAACTAAAAGTAAGAGAATCATGAAAATTGGAATAAAGGGGTTTTGAGCTATGGACTATTTAATGAAAGTATTTTGGTCTCTTTACTACTTTCGGTTATACCGGAAGTTGATTGTAACTTCGTTTTTTTAAATGGGTTTTTTAAATATATTTTTACATTTTTGGATTCTTTTTTAAATGATTTTTTAAATATATTTTTACATTTCAAAATTCAAAATATAGAAAAATCCCGAAAGGTCCATTTAAGCCTTATACCATACTCTTAGTACATAGTACGTTAGATATAATATAGAGATTTTACATAGATTATTTGTATTTTCCAATTTAATTAAATACCAGGTGTCCACTTATATTTTCCCCCATTTTAACTGCCTATAACTTCTAAACGGCTTAAGATAGAAATATGCGGTTTTCGATGAAATGTTTTATTTTAGTAAAAGTTTTGTCTGAATGGATTTAATTTTTTATATCTCTTCGAAATCTTTATATCAAGTACGAAAAGAAAAATGGCGGATTTTTGAAAAAACGTTGTTGACTTTTTTTTAATGGAACACCCAGTATGTTTTTTTGTAAATTGAAAGAAAGGTCAATCACCTATCCAGCGATATAAAGTTTTTCAAAATCGGTTTTAAAATCACTGAGTAATTAATTTTTAAAATGAGCGGTGCAACGTGGATATCACATACCTAAATAACATAACTAAGCAAAATGATATTATGTTATGTGATTTCCACATTGCATCTTTCATTTTAAAAATTATTTGCTCAGTCAGTTGACAACTAATTTTGAAAAATTTAATATCGCTGGATAGGTAAATGACCGTTTTTTCAAGCTACAAAAAAATATACTGGGTGTTTTAATAAAAAAAGTCAACAACGTTTTTTTTTTCAAAATTCCTCCATTTTTTATTTAAAAGCGACATACAAAAATGGTCATTTACCTAAAAACTTGAAAAAACGGTCATTTCCCTATCCAACGATGTAAATTTTTTTCAAGTCGTTGGTCAAATGACTGAGCAATTAATTTTTAAAATGAGAGATGCAATGTGGAAATCACAACATAATATCAATTTGATTAGTTATGTTATTTAGGTATGTGATATCCACGTTGCACCTCTCATTTTAAAAATTAATTACTCAGTGATTTAGGTCTGGATCCCGCGTATGAAAAAAAAGTTGATTAATAGCAAGCTGAAAATTTGTTAATAGCTTAAGGGTGTCTAGTCGAATAAACTTTGATATATGGGAACACTGAAACAGGGGCAGTTTTAATTGTGGAACAGGTTAAAAATTTGGAACGGTCACAGCACGAAAACGGCACATTTATTTTGTCCGACAGAACAGACTTAAACGCTCCGAACAGAGATTAAACTCTCATGAAAAAATCAGACTGCTATTTATTACCTGTCATAATTTCTGTCATTTGACATATTCCACATGTTCCACTCATTATAACGCCCATTTGGTGATAAATAGTAGTCTGATTTTTGCATGAGAGTTTAATCTCTGTTCGAAGAGTTTAAGTCTGTTCTGTCGGACAAAATAAATGTGCCGTTTTCGTGCTGTGACCGTTCCAAATTTTTAACCTGTTCCACACTTAAAACTACCCCTGTTCCAGTGTTCACACATATCAAAGTTTATTCGACTAGACACCTTTAAGCTATTAACAAATTTTCAGCTTGCCATTAATCAACTTTTTTTTCATACGCGGGATCCAGACCTAATTTGACAACCGATTTTGAAAAACTTTATATCACTGGATAGATGAATGACCTTTCTTTCAATTTACAAAAAAATATACTGGGTGTTCCATTAAAAAAAGTCAACAACGTTTTTTTCAAAAATCCGTCATTTGTTTTCGTATTTGAAAGCGATATAAAAAATTCAATCCATTCAGACAAAACTTTTATTAAAATAAAACATTTCAGCGAAAACCGCATATTTCTATCTTGAGCCGTTTAGAAGTTATGGACAGTTAAAATGGGTGAAAATATAAGTGGACACCCGGTATTATACAGGGTAGTTTAAAAGATAATTACGGTTTTTTATAAATTTTGTAGTAAACTTCACACCCTGTTGAATTGTACTGATTTAATATCAAAAACTCTATTTATGTTCAAGTGATTTTTAATATAGTCTATGTAGAGTAGAGTTTTCTTAAATGGAATACCGTGTATTTTAGTATTGTAATGAAATGATATTTTATAGTAGTTTTTAATCTGTTAAGCATTCCCTATACCTAACTGCTTTAATTTATAAGTTATTCGTAGTTCTTTAAGCCAAACATTAATTGCAACAAAAATTACGTGAAATTTTATTAGGTTTGCCGTGAAAATATTCATTCATAAATAATTTTTTGAAAATAAATACATGTTAATCTAGAATGATCCTTAATTTATTAATATTGTATGAGATACCAAAATGCCTATGTTGTTAAGATTGTTGGTGCATAAAATATTAATAAAAACAAACCATATCTACCTAGTTGGCTATGGCTTTGACACTAAACTTGATTAAAAATTAGACATTATATTATTTTTATAGTTCCAGTTGCTTTGTTACCATTACTAATATAAATTTTTGTAATGGGGTACTGATTAGTAAAGTTTTTGTTCTAGGAGAAGGAGAGCATAACAAAAATGGACTACTAGCAATAAGAATTTATCATCCCTGATAGACGACAACCAAGAAGAGAAACTTTTCAAAGTTTACTATAATTTTCGACTACTAGATTTTACTAGTTTTCGACGTACTAATAGACACTTAGATTACGAGAACGTTCATACTAATATGCAGATTCGGTGACATTAACATTTAATTCATTTTAATCATTTAAAATAATTTTTCTTCGATCAGATTTCTCGTAATCTAAATGTCCAGTTCGTTGAAACCTCTCTAGTAAATTTTGAAAAATTTCTCTTATTAGTTGTCATCTATCATGGAATTGCTGATGATAAATTATTATTGCTAGTAGTACATTTTTATTTGTTATACTCTCCTAGAACAAAAAAAAAACATCTGAATCAGTTCCTAATTAGAAAAATGCATATTATTAATGGTAGCAAAACAACTGGAACTTCAAAAATAGTAGAATGTTTAAGCAAAGATGTTTAAGAATATTTAGTGTCAAAATCATAGCCAACTAGATAGAATATTGTATGTTTTTATTAATATTAAACACACCAACAATCTTAACTAAAATATGCAATTATTAATAAATTAAGGGTCATTCTAGATCAATATGTGTTTATTTTCGAAAAATTATTTATGATTGAATATTTTCACGACAAACCTAATAAAATTTCACCTAATTTTTGTTGTAATTAACGGTTTTCTTACAGAACTACGAATAACTTACAAATTAAAGCAGTTAGGTATAGGGAATGCTTAAGAAATAAAAAAGTACTATAAAATATCCTTTCATTACAATACAAAAATACAGAGTGTTCCATTTAAGAAAACTCAGAAAATAATCATTCCGACTTTCGGCCAACCCTGTATACTAAAACTAAACATTTTGCTATATTATTAATTTTTAATAATAATAGATTTACTAATGTTAGACTTGAACATAAATGGAGGTTTTGATATCAAATCAGTACAATTCTACAGGGTGTGAAGTTTGCTACAAAATTTATAAAAAACCGTAATTATCTTTTAAAGTACCCTATATAATATTACAAAACCTCATATTTTAAGAAAGAAGACATCGAGCAGAATCCAAAAATGTAAAAATATACAGGGTGTCCCATTAAAAAAAAACGAAGTTACAATCAACTTCCGGTATAACCGGAAGTAGCAAAGAGACCAAAATATTTTCATTTAATAGTTCATACCTCAAAACTCCTGTATTTAATTTTTTATGATTCTTTTACATTTAGTTCTCGAGATATTTCTAATAGGCCCTTTATCTGCCTCACCCTTTATACTAAGTGACATCGAAATTCCAACACCAGTTTTATATTATTCATTATCATCATTGGCTCTACAACCCATGGTGGGTCTTGGCCTGTTCCAGAATCAGCTTCCATTCTTTCCTATCCTTCGCCTTGTTTTTCCAATTTCGCACTCCTAACACTCGCAAGTCGTCTTCCACCTTGTCCTTAAATCGTGTTCTGGGCATGGCTCTTCTCCTCACTTCATCCTGTCTTTGGCTATAAATGTGTTTTGACGGCTCCGCCTCATTCATTCTCTCTAAGTGGCCTAGCCACCGCAGCCTGTTTACTTTAATGGATCTACCAATACTAGGCTACCAATTTTAATAAAATTTGATTTACAGGCTTATCTGGGCAAAAACAATAAATGATTTGAATTTCGTATGTAGCAATACAGGTTTTCGTTTTTTATTAATTTTTTTTCTAAATTTTCTAGCCACTAAAAGTTTAGTAGCGATCAAGATTAGCGTTATACGACTCTTAGTTTTTTGAAAATTGTGTACTAGAGTACGAATACGTACAAATTTCCATCAACTGAGTGAGTTAAATGGAGGGATAGTTTGCCTTAAAGAAGCCAGACTTTCTTTTCGGAAAATTGCGAATAGGGTTTGGCAGAAGTTTAAATACTGTATTAAGATGGTTTCCAGATCTATTTTAAATCAAGGGTTTGCAGAACATGGAAGATGAGGCCAACTCGGATCAGTGACGGTCTAAGACATCATGGGGCTCTAGGCGGCCATAAGAAGTAGGCCCCTTTATAGCGACTATTTACTTAAACCAAATTTACAGATATTTATGTTGTTTCGGGAAGTAGTTACTCCAAAAATAAATTACGACAATGTAAAAAAGATCAATCTTCTTTTTTTACTTCTGTTACTTTGCTAAAGATTTAAATAAAATAACTGCATCTGTAAATCTATAGTTGCATCTTTTAATGTTTACTAGCAGCACTAAAACGTTCTAACATTTTTTACCACATAATGGTTAAAAGAGCTATTTAATACCTACTTATTCATTTTCCTATACATGTAACATTTGTACTGCTTTAACAGCATCAAATCTAGCTGACCATCTACATAGTATACAAGTCTTTTAACCGACATTTCGCAACAACTTCTCCTTAATAGTCCATAGCTAATATGCCAAAGACAAAAAGAGATGAAAAAACATACATTCAAAATAAGTGCGGAAATAGATAAACTGACTAATTCTAAATAACTTTTGTTCTATAGAGTTTTTTCACCAAATCAATATTTTTGGAGTTATTTGCGAGTGAATGTGTTCATTTTTTAACAAAAAAAACACGTTTTAAGATGGTTTTTCTCAAATAACTCAAAAATTAAGTACTTTTTCGAAAAAAATATCCTAAGGAAAAATATAGTGTAGGTATACAAAAGTAAAAAAAGTGGTGTATGTATGAAGTATGTCGAACTAATGAAAAGTAGTTTCCTATTCGACAAATTCCAAATCAAATATTGCAACGTAAATAACCAAAAAAGGAAGCAAGTTTCGGTAAAAACTCATCACAACTTTTTTAAAGTGTTAAAAAAGCTTTATTTCTATTTTTCTAGTATCAAAATTAAGCAAGTTAAGCTCAAAATAATGTTGATTTCTTTTTTTTGGCAAAAAATCTTGAAAATCATCACCTAGTTTGTACTTATATATTATTTATATATGATCTGTAAGTTTCACCGGTTCACGGTGCTTATATTTCAAAACATTATGATTTAAAGTAAAACAATTTTTTTGAAATTTTGAAAAAAATGGTTTTTTTTTCAAAACAACTTAAAAATTATTAGTGACACCAAAAATTTTAATAAGTAAAAAAATGTTTGCTTTTCTAAATATTTCAGATTTTTGCTTTTTTGGAAGATCAAAATTGGTTAAGGGACAACAGACGTTCCGATATAATTAGCGTCTTTTTGCAAAGACAATGACGTCGACTTTGCTAAGTAACAAGACACTTACTCAACACACACACACACACACTGCACATTACACTAGGTACCTGATTGTAAAAATCCACTGTACCATGGCAATGGCCATTAGTTGTCGAGGAATTAAGCTAAATAAAAACAGCTACTTCTACTGGTTCTACAGACTGCACACATACACCATTTATTCAATTTTTTAAAAGCTATATTTTTGTTAAGAATATTTTTTTCGATAAAATACCTAATTTTTGAGTTATTTGCGAAAAACCGTCTAAAAACGTTTTTATTTTTGTTGAAAAATGAACATATTCACTTGCAAATAATTCGAAATGTATTGACTTGATAAAAAACTGAGCAAAAGTTGCTTAGAATTAGTCAGTTCATCCAATTCCGGACGTACTTTGACCGTATATTTTGTCACCTCCGAGAAGGGACGGACTCAACCTTAGAGCAAAAGCAGACATTAGCACGAGCACAATATCACGTTTTTCCTTGAGATGTTAGCTATGTGTATGCCAAATTTCATGTCAATTTAAGCTCTTCTTTCAAATCCAAAGCTTCTTTAAAATTCGGAGAGTTTGCAATATTTTACCGTGAGTGAATGGACAATCCATCGGTGGGTAGAAATTGAAAAAAATAGGTACCATACCAAAATAATTACCAGCTTCTAAGCAAAACTTGCTTGCAAAATTGATTACCAAATTGAGGGAATGATTAGAACATAAAAAATATAAAAATACCTTTGAAGATAACTGCTTAATTTGTCTTGAAGTCGGTTGTATTTTCCTAATATTTGACAAAAGACAAAGCAAAAAACTGAGTTGGATTGGAAATTATAAATTAACCATTCTCTTTTTTTCAGTCTCAGTTAATCCTATTTTATTTATTTAACATTTTACATTTTTTTTATAAACTACTGCTTAAATAATTAAATATTAATTAATGCATTTGAGCTGGATGCGGGCCCTATCAAGTGCCCGGGCCCTAGGCGGCCGCGTAGTCCGCCTAATGGTTAATCCGGCGCTGACTCGGATGCCAACAGGTTCTAAGTTTTTACAGTTTATAGCGAATTCGCACTTTTGGCCTTTCTTTATTTAGGCTTCACTAATTGAACGATTGGCGTGGTATTGCAAATGGAATGGGATTATTAACGATGAATCTTGTTTCTATGTAGGGATTCATTCAAGCCGACGCGACGTAGTGAAAGACAAAATCCACAGTTTTTTGTCGAATGGCACGTGCACCGGATGGTTATGGTTATGAGGTAGGGTTCCATTGCTTATGGTTCACTTCTAATCTTCGTCAGAGGAACCATGACATCTTGAAGATACGTACAAAAATTTTTGGAACCTCATATCGTACCCTCAGACGCTCCAATACTTTGCTAGATTCACCATGGACTTCTTTAAACAGTCAATCTTTTGCACTGAGCTAAGAGATCCCCAGATTCGTAACCAATTGAACTCGTATGGAACATAATGGATTGGATATTTCTTAGTTTAGAGCATCCTCTTAAAAATTAGGTAGCACTCCGGGAGAAGTTAATTCAGACATAGGAATAGGTACCACAGGAGGATATTGACCATCTAATCTGAAGCAATCTTAAGAATTTCATGGGTGTATCGTGTGACTAATGTGCATGAAATAGACAATTAATGCGAGAATATTAACACAATGGAAGGGCATAAATTAGAATATCTTGTCCATGTCAATATCTTGGCCATGCTATGAGAATTGAATATATATATATATATATATATATATATATATATATATATATATATATATATATATATATATATATATATATATATATATTGCTTGTTGCAACTCATTCTTCAGGGCAAGGTATTGGGAAAAAGTTAACCAGGTGGAAGAAGAGCAGCTTGGCTTCAAAGCCTGAAAAAATGGTTGAATACGTCTACTTCCCGACTTTTTGTTATATAAACGTTTATTTATCTATTTTCTCCTAAAATTCTAATATTGTAGAATACTCAAAAAAATGAGAGAAATCGTTATCGACAACATACATATATATGTTGAGTTATTTGTGAAGCAAAGAGCTCAATTTTTAGGCTTCCAAAAAAATAGTTATAGGCTCGGGCCAAGAAATCCAATAAGTAGTGATTGCTGTATTATAGGTACTATAGAACTACCGTCACCTAATTTTTTACAGATGACAAAAATGCGATTTTAGAAAAACTGGTTATTTTTAAACAGCTGTATTGTCGAATATACCAACTAGGTAAATTTCAATTTACAAAACGCTTGTTTGTAAGGTATAGTCCTGTCGCCAGGGGGGGTACAACGGCCTCGTTAATTCAGATGGACTTACTCAAGTTTTTTTTATGTATTTTGACCCGTAGAACACGAATTTTTTGGGTAACAGTTGATCCGGATGTCGATAAGATTGTTATAGACCAAGAACTTGAGGAATCAAATAACAGCGATTTTTGGCAAAACAAAACAATATTTTGTATTTTTTGGGCCATTTTAAGTAAAAAATATTTCTACAAGTTTTTTCGTAGGATGCACAGTTTTCGAGATAAACGCGGTTGAACTTTAAAAAAATCGAAAAATTGCAATTTTTGAACCCGAATAACTTTTGATTAAAAAATAAAATAGCAAGTCTGCTTACCGTATTTGAAAGTTTAAGTCAAATTATATCGGTTTTGATTATTTGCATTGGTAAAAATTTATTTTTTTATTGTTTAACAAAGCTATAAACACGTAGGGTTTCCCGTGCTTTTACATTCGTTTTAACGCATGTAACGTAGAAATAGTCTTGATTGCACTAGTACCTATTCTACCTACTCGTTCGATTTTAAATGATAAATCATAGAAACATCACTCACGCACTAGTTGTTTGTAGCTTTGTTTAACAATAACACAATAAATTTTTAGCAATGCAAATAATCAAAACCGACATAATTTGACTTGAACTTTCAAAGGCGCTAAGCAGAATTGCTATTTTATTTTTTAACCAAAAGTTATTCGGGTTTAAAAATTGCAGTTTTTCGATTTTTTGAAAGTTCAACCGCGTTTATCTCGAAAACTGTGCATCCTACTAAAAAACTTGTAGAAATATTTTTTGCTTAAAATGACCCAAAAAATACAAAATATTGTTTTGTTTTGCCAAAAATCGCTGTTATTTGATTCCTCAAGTTCTTGGTCTATAACAATCTTATCGACATCCGGATCAACTGTTACCCAAAAAATTCGTGTTCTACGGGTCAAAATACATAAAAAAAACTTGGGTAAGTCCATCTGAATTAACGAGGCCGTTGTACCCCCCCTGGCGACAGGACTAGTAGTTAGGTATGTAAAAACCACTACATTTGCCATTTATACATTTTGTTCTCGTTTATAGACTAGGATCCGTTATAGGTGAAATTTGCTAATCATTTTAGGCACGATAAGACCCTATAACTTAAATAGTAGAACCTAAAGGAAAACGTATGAACACTGTGCCATCACTTTTTAGTGGCACATGCGTCGACAGTGGCGCATCAAACTTCCACTTAAGGACGGGATAAATAAATTAAAAGGTACCCTTCCTCACTTGCAGACTTCAATTTTTTTCATTTTTTTAAGTTCTCTGTAGTTATATAATAATACTCAGTGTAATTTTAACCCACCACCCCATTCCCCTTTCCCCCACCATCAAAAATTTCATTTTTCGTTTTTATTTTTTTACGTGGGATGCAATCAATTTTAAAATTTCAAAAAATTCATAGGCATAGACCAGGCTTTTAAAAATATGTCTATTTTTATAGATCCGTAGGTTGAGTATACATAACGTCAAAAAAAAGTTTTATTATTTTTTGGAAAAACGCATATAACTTTTTTTTGAGGTATCTGGAGGTTTAATTTTTTTTCTATTTTGTGTATTTTGTCAAACACTATTTTTTTAATTTTTTTCAGATTTTGCCGTAAGGTTCACCACCTTCAAAAATCCACAAAACTGTTTTTTGGAGGTTTTTGGGGATTTTTCCCAGTGTATGGACTTCAAAATAGATAAAATCAATGTTTTTTATAGGTTATGTAAATTGAAGTAACTGAGTCTTTTGAAACGTTTAAAAATGGGAGAAACACGTTAAAACCCCCAAAAAACACCATAGAAAACAGTTTTTTTTTAATTTTTGAAGGTGGTGAACCTTACGGAAAAATCTGAAAAAAATTGAAAACATAGTGTTTGATAAAATACACAAAATAAAAAATAATTAGACCTACAGACACCTCCAAAAAAAGTTATACGCTTTTTTCCAAAAAAAAAAAAATTAAAATATTTTTTTGAGATTATGTACACTCAACCTACATATCTATAGAAAATAGACATGTTTTGTGAAAACCTCAACTATGCCTATGAATTTTTTGAAATTTTAAAATTGATTGCATCCCACCTAAAAAAATAAAATCGAAAAATGAAGTTTTTGATGGTGGGGGAAAAGGGATGGGGTGGTGAGTTATAATTACGCTGAGTCTTATTATTTAATCACGTAGAACTTAAAAAAAAATAAAAAAATTTAATTCTGGGAGTGAGGGAGGGTTCCTTTTAATGTATTTATCCCGTCCATAAGTGGAAAGATTGATGCGCCACTGTCGACGCATGTGCCACTAAAAAGTGACGGCACAGTGTTCATACGTTTTCTTTTAAGTTCTACTATTTAACTTATAGGGTCTTATCGTGCCTAAAATGATTAGCAAATTTTACCTAAAACAGCTCTTAGCCTATAGTTAAATTTTGACCATTAGTTGAAGATCATAAAATTTTCATAAAGTTTTCTTTTCGTTCTCTTTAACCTATAAAATAAAACGTATCTTTTTGTAAATTATTTCATCAAAAATTTGACATTATAACAAGAAAAATGAGACCTTGTGCGCTAAAATCGTTCCTTTTGGATAAGAGATATAGCTCTTCAAATATAGGGATAAAGTTTCTATTTTTGACACTTTCGATTTCGGCTCAGGGATAACTAGAGCGCTGAAAAAAATAGCTGTAAAATTTGGTAAAATTCCACATAAATCCCCGTATAAAAGTGATCAAAAAGAAAAAATATTTCTCATGTAAGTATATAAATAGAGTTTCAAAAGTTATGAATCACCTAAAATTATGCTCATTTTAACAGTTGATATTTTCATAAACAGATTAACGGATTCCGCTATTTTCAACGAAAATTTTGTTTTCGTTTATAAATTCTCAAAATCTGTTCGTTTGTTCGTGCGCCACCGCTCCTGCAATACTTGGAGACCGATCGGAGAGAGCCCATCTACTGATGAAGTCGTATGTAGTTTTGTCTCCTGAATGCAAATCTGAAAACGGCATTTCAATATCTCAAACCATTTTCGAGATAACCGACCTCAAAATCAACTTGCATCTCGGGACAGCAATTTAGAGTCTTTTAGCAATTTTAGATACTTGCCGAGAGAATTAGTCCTGTCGCCAGGGGGGGTACAACGGCCTCCTGTATTCAGATGGACTTACCCAAGTTTCTTTTATGTATTTTGACCTGTAGAACACGAATTTTTTGGGTAACAGTTGATCCGGATGTCGATAAGATTGTTATAAACCAAGAAGTTGAGGAATCACATAACAGCGACTTCTCGCAAAACAAAACATTTTTTTGTATTTTTTGGTCCATTTTAACCGAAAAATGTTCCTGCAAATTTTTTCGTAGGATGCATAGTTTTCGAGATATACGCGGTTGAACTTTCAGAAAATCGAAAAATTGGAATTTTTGAACCCGAAAAACTTTTGATTGAAAAATAAAATAGCAATTCTGCTTACCGCATTTGAAAGTTCAAGTCAAATTATATCGGTTTTAATTATTTGTATTGCCAAAAATGTATTATTTTATTGTTAAAACAAAGCTATAAACACCTAGTGCTTGAGTGATGTTTCAATGATTTCTCATTTAAAATCAAACGAGTACGTAGAGGAGGTAAAAGTGCAAGCGGGGCTATTTCTAAGTAGCATGCATTAAAACGCATGTATTAGGCACGGGAAACAGTATGTGTTTATAGCTTTTTTTAACAATCAAAAAATAAATTTTTAGCAATGCAAATATTCAAAACAGATATAATTTGACTAAAACTTTTAAAGGCGGTAAGTAAGCAGAATTGCTATTTTATTTTTTATTCAAACGTTATTCGGGTTCAAAAATTGCAATTTTTCCATTTTTTGAAAGTTCAACCGCGTTTATCTCGAAAACTATGCATCCTACGAAAAAACTTGTAGGAACATTTTTTGGTTAGAATGACCCAAAAAATACAAAAAAAATGTTTTGTTTTGCGAGAAATCGCTGTTATGTAATTCCTCAACTTCTTTGTTTATAACAATCTTATCGACATCCGGATCAACTGTTACCCAAAAAATTCGTGTTCTACGGGTCAAAATACATAAAAAAAACTTGGGTAAGTCCATCTGAATTAAGAAGGCCGTTGTACCCCCCCTGGCGACAGGACTAAATCCTACAATAGAGATACTGCTAGAAACGCATTAAACCTAATGTTCGTAAAAATGCAAATGAAAATTTCATATTATTTCAAACTATAGCGAGGGAATTCGACTGACATCGGCTATAAATGCTTGTGATCAGGATCCTAAATTGCTGTTCCGAGATGCAAGTCTTTGTTTTGTTTGAAACATAAACGTCCAGTTGAAATGTTAAATAAATAAATTTTATCTACTCTATGTCATATTATGTATAAGTTTTTAGTTTGTGAAAACTGTCATTATAGATAGCAGTGCGTGAAGGATTTAAAGTGTGCGTGAAGTAACAATGTATTTTAAATGGGGTTTACTTTTTCGCACTGTTTTTAATTTTCGCGTTGTCATGGTGACAATCCTTAACTTTCGCGTTGTCATGGTGATGACAATATGAGTAATGAATTACAACAAAAGTTTTGTGGTTTGAAAGTAGTAAGAATTTTTAAATGTCAAAGTTCTAAAAATTGTAGAATAGAAATGAATTCCAGTGACGAAGAGTTACAGCTTTTTTTATTTGTTTATCATAGATCAAATATTGTATGAAACTGTGCGTGAAGTACTTTTTGCGAACTTACGCGATTTATAGCACCCGCTCCGTTGTCGCTCGTGCTCTAAAAATCGCGTGCGTTCGCAAAAAGCATACTTCACGAACTGTTTCATAAATAACTATGTATTATTTATTAATGTTATGTAGGTAATGTTAAATGACTGGATGGATGGAGAATGGATCAATTTGCTTGACAATTTGAGAAAAAATAGTGGATAGTCCATGAATCCAAATCTATATGATGCCGACAGACGGTTTTACCATGGGGGTGGTTGCCACCCCATCTTGGGGGTGGAAATTTTTTATTATATTTTGACCGCAAAAGTTAATAAAAATATTCATTCTAAGCAAAAAATGTCCTATACATTTTTTTGATAAAATTAATAGTTTTTGATTTATTCGCTATCGAAAATGTTGGTTTTATATCTAAAAAATCAATGTTTTTCTATGGTATATCCATTTACGATTTACTCAATTTTTGCCGTAGAACAAATTTTATCAAACCAGGTTCTTGGGAATTAAATTACCTACAATTTCATATTTAAACATTTTTTCGTATCTCTGATGCTAATCTTTCTATTCTGAAGAAAATGGCCTTTTTTACCAAATTGCAAACATTCGTTATTCGCTTTAAACTTCAGTTTTTTAAAAACTATTAATTCTATGCCAGTTAAACTTCTAGAATATATTAATAATACATAAATAAAGAAGAATGAATAGGGTCACTGACTAAAACACCGCTAACTTACATTATTAAGCTTCCAATTGGATTTCTCCTGTTTTTTTTTCAAAAAAATATATTGACTTTTTAACCGTAACTTTTTTATTTTTATCTTAGAAAGTTTAGTAAAAAAGAATTTTATAGGTTTTTATAAGGTCTATTACACTATTTTTATTATTTTGTTTTTAAATCCTCAATCGCAAAAAGAGGTGACTTTGAAAGGGATGGTAAAGGTGGTTCTTGCATGTTATTATAAGTTTTAGTTGTCAATAGTTCACTCAATTTTTGCCGTAAAAAAACTTTTGCACAACGAGTTCTTGGAAATTAAATAAGCTACAATTTAATATTTAAATATTTTTTCGCCTCGGGGGTTTTACTTAAGTATGTCATGGTCTACTTATTCCCAAATTTTGGTGCACTATCTCAATCACGAGCGTCCCAAAATACTCCTTACATTTTTTATATTTACCCCTACCTCGAGAAAGTCATGTACACAACTAATTTAACATATCCCCGTATAGTTTTTCCATATTACTTATCACGCACAATATCCGCTCCTAGCTCTTAGACTATAACTGACGACATGCGATACGTGAAGAGCCCATGTCTTATCATACACTAAGATGAAATTATTTCCTATATATTTAGTGCGAAAATGTTCAAAGAAAGAAAATCTGTGCAATGTACCTCCCGCTATTTAAAGAGCCTTCACGTAGACACCAAATCCATACTAACTCTTAAGGAAATTCCACCCAAACCATCACAGAGCCTCCATTAAACATTCTCGTCTCTCTTATATTGCGCTGTGCATGGTCATTTGGTAGACAAATAACTCTTAAGGTGTCGACCAGAATTTTTAAAGTTATGTGCCTTTCTGTTTTTTTCCTGTTCACTGTTTTTTTTTTCCACGAGGAAAATAAACTTCCTGTAGCTGGCTGTATACCATAAAGTTGCCATTGGAGTTGGCCATTGAAATCCAATATGTGAGGTTTTCTCCAAAAAAAAAGTTCCAACCACGTGGGGAGAGTCCTGTGTTGCCCTGGGTAACATCTAGGTTTATCTATAACATCCGATGAATTTTATATAAATATCTAAAATAACTTTATGATTTACATTTAAAGGGTTTTTACCCTATACATTTTGGTGGCTCATGCATGCAAATTTTGGCTTTTAAACACTGATGACGGATTCCTGAATCCGAAAACGTTTTGTATTGTGACCCTTATTTAGGGTATTTTAATATAGACCTTTTACAAAAAACTTGGTATTTTTGTTTTTTTTTTATTTTTAAATTTGTTTTTGTTTCAGTTAGTACAAGTCATGTTAAAGAATAAAACCGTCTCTTTTCCTTGTTTGAAAAAATATCAGGGACATTCAAAAAACAAAATGTTCACAAAACGTAAGACTTTAATAGGATTGCAATGTACTATACCTTCTCCTAACTACAGGGTGTCTCAAACTTAACACAAGAAAAACATTTCTTGTCGTCCACCCGGTGTAACTTCAAAAAAGAAGTTTGAGTAAACCTTTGCCCAACTGTGTAAATATCAAAGAAAAATCTAAAATAATAAAAAAAAATAGCGGAATCCGTTAATCTGTTAAAATTAATTATGAAATTAAGTATAATTTTAAGTGATGAGCAACTTTTGAAACTAGGTATATGTGTATACAGGATGATTGATTAGTAGGGTAAAGCTCAATAGCTCCGCTATAGTAATAGATAGCAATAAAAGTTAATAACAAAAATTTTAGCCACCTTTGAGCTTCACATTACAAAATTAGTTAGAATGTTACAGGGTGTTCGATAACACAGTGGCAGACCAAACTTATGTTTTTTTAAATGAAACACCCTATATTTTGTTTTAAATTCGAAATCTTGTTAACTTCTCCATTACAAAAATATAAAGGTTTGTTATGTTATACAGGGTATTTACAAAGTTATAACCAATTTTATATGAAAATCGTAACAAGTTCAGCTCCCTGTATAAATAAAAATAAGCAAAACAACAATGGTTTATTAATGCCATATTTTTTATCGTATTGTTAGAATTTTCAAGAATGGTTTATATTGCTAATTTTCTTTATATCAAATACAGGGTGAGTCAAAACGCAAGTACATTATTTTCTCAGTAATTTTAAATAGAACACCCTGTATTTTATATCACTATTAAAAAGTACCATTACCGTACTTTAATTTTTAGATAACATTCCCTATGTCTAAATTTATTAGTTTTCGAGATATTTTCATTTTTCAATGGACCAGTAGCGTGGCTACACAAATCACCAGAATTTAATAAACTGGACTGATTTTTTGGGGTTACGTTAATAATGAAGTTTATAAAATACCTCCAAAAACAAGGGATGAGATGAAAAATAGAATACAAAGTGTATTTCGATGTGTTAATTTACAAATGCTCCGTAGAGTAAGTAGCTCATTCAATGATCGTTTTTAGGCGTACATAAATGTGTTAGGAGATAATTTTGAACACCTTATGTAATTAAATATTAAAAATATTTCATTAAAAGTAGCTTCTAATTTTTTCAAACATGTTTTTTTTGCAAAATGTATTACTGATAAATTATGTTTCGTTCTTTATTTGTTACATTGTTACATTTACATACAAAAGTAGTGTTTAATTGTCTTCACAAAATATTGTATTTTGTGTTTGTGTGTTTTTTTATAAAATTTATTACTAATTTTCTTTGTTTATTTGTTGCATTTACATAAAAAGATAGTTTTTAATTGTTTCAAAAATGTTGCATGTAGTGGTTGTGTTTTTGTTTGTAAAATGTATTACTAATAAATTATTTTTATTTCTTTATTTGCTACAGTGTCACATTGATTACCGGATTGATAATCCGTAATCTTCAATTGTCAATTCAGTCATGGCTTACTTATAATTTAGATAAATTTAAACGCCTAAAATAATTTGCTCTGAAAAATGAAAATATCTCGAAAACTAATAAATTTGGGCATAGGGAATGTTATATAAAAATTAAAGTACGTTAACGTTACTTTTCAATAATGATATAAAATACAGGGTATTCGATTTAACATTACTGAGAAAATAATGTACTTGCGTTTTGACTCACCCTGTATTTGATGTAAAGAAAATTATTAATATCAATAATTCTTGAAAATTTTGATAATGAATAAAAAAAATATGGCATTAATAAACCATTGCTGTTGTGCTTATTTTTATTTATACAGGGAGTTGAACTTGTTACGATTTTCATAAAAAATTGGTTATAACTTTGTAAATACCCTGTATAACATTACAAACCTTTATATTTTTTTAATGGAGAAGTTAACAGGATTTCGAATATAAAATAAAATATAGGGTGTTCCATTTAAAAAAATATAAGAGGTTTGCCACTGTGTTATCGAACACCCCGTAACATTCTAACTAATTTTGTAATGTGAAGCTCAAAGGTGGCTAAAATTTTTGTTATTAACTTTTATTGCTATCTATTACTGCAGCGTAGCTATTGAGCTTTACCCTACTAATCAATCACCCTGTATAGACAATTTAAAGAAAATACCTAATTTAATTTGTTCAAATATAGAACAAAATATTATATAAACTATTTCAGAATTTTAATATCCGCGAAGGCATCTAGAAAACTACAAGAATACAAATTGATATTTCGCCGGTTCTAAAATAAGAAATGAAAAATCGCTGTTTAATTTCCTCCTCCGTATTCTTAAATATCGCTCATTTTTCAAGGCCTGTAGCTGACAGTCCCTAATAATAAGAAAAACTGCAAGTGGTGGGGCTGGAGGGAGCGTAAGGAGAGGTTAAAAAATGGAGTGGACTGGTGGGGATACTCATTAGGGGAAGAAAAGAGATTAAAAAGAAGGGTGAATAAATATTCTGGCCGTTCGATTTCTCCACTTCAACCGTCATCGCACAATTTTTAGGGTGGCAGCTATCGATTTTCGTCCCTCTTACGCAGTTTCTTGATGATGGACCGGCAATATTGTTCTTTTTCTTTAGTAGTCCAACTGTGGCTTTTCTAAAAAAGAATTGTTTTCAAAAAAAAATGTATCTGAAAATTTATTCTATTGGGAGCAGTTTACATAATAATGTTAACAATATATTGGTATTGAAAATAATATATAATAAATAATATTCATTAATATAAAAAAATAAAATATGTAATATTAAAACAAAAAACATTGCAGTTTGTACGTCAGTATTTACAATTTAATTAAAATGAATTATAGACCAGTAAGGATCTGTTTTTAGGTGGATGTGAGAGGTGGCATTCAGATTTTTGCGGATAAAGTTAGGTGATAACTTCGTTAATAATAATTGATTTATGCTCCTTCTCAAATATGCCCAGAACATTAATAAAAAAAAATTAAATATTTAAAAATTTCAAAAAATTTCGTTTTTTCTAATTTTTTTGCTTATAACTTTAAAACGATTAATTTTGGAACAAAGTCGTATAGAAATAAAACAAAGATAATTAAATTTTCTATCAGATTCGATTAGTTAAAAATGTCTTAATTTATCACCCTTGCTGCAAAATAGCAATAAATATAAAATAAGGGGGCAAAACAAGCCTGTCTTTATTCAATGATTTTCCATCACTTAGGTTACACTTGGAACCTTTCTAATTCGCTTAGAAAATTTTTGTAATGTGCTAAAACCGTACACCAAACTTCATTAAAATTGACTTACTAGATTTTGAATAATAATTTTGCAATCTAAACTTTTTTTAAAAAATTAAAATTTTTTAAAATCTTGCACAAAAAAAAACTAGTACATACAAAGATTTGTCAGTTTTTTTACATATAAAGAAGAACTCCACCTATCTAATGCACTTTACAGAATAGAAATCAGATTGTTTAAGCAGCCTCAGCAATGTTTTAAAATTATAAACAATTTTTTGGCTTATAAACAAATTAGTCCTGTGGCCAGGAGGGGGTGCTACGGGCTCCTTTATTTAGATGGACTTACCCAAGATTTTTATGTATTTTTTGACCCGTAGAACACGATTTTTTTGCGTAACAGTTGATCCGGATGTCGATAAGATAAAGATAAACAAAGAACTTGAGGAATTACATAACATTGATTTTTCGCAAAATAAAACATTTTTTGTATTTCTTGGGCAATTCTAAGCAAAAAATGTTCTTACAAGTTTTTTCGTAGGATGCATAGTTTTCGAGATAAACGCAGTGGAACTTTCAAAAATTCGAAAAATTGCAATTTTTGAACGCGAATAACTTTTGATTAAAAACTAAAATAGGAATTCTGCTGACAGCATTTGAAAGTTTAAGTCAAATTGTACCGGTTTTAATTATTTGCATTGCTAAAAATTAATTTTTTTATTATTAAACAAAGCTATTTGTTTATAAGCCAAAAAATTGTTTATAAGTTTAAAACATTGCTGAGGCCCCTTAAATAATCCGATTTTAATTCTGTAAAGTGTATTAGATAGGTAGAGCACCTCTTTATATGTAAAAAAATTAGACAACTGCTAAATGGTCTACTTTTTGTTCAGAAAGATTTTAAAAAGTTTGAACTTTTTTAAAAACATTTAGATTGCAAATTTATTATGCAAAATCTATTAGGTCGATTTTAATAAAATTTGGTACACGGTTTAAGTATGTTACAAATAATTTCCTAAGCGAATTACTAAGGTTATAAGTGCCACTAAAGTGGTTAAAAACATTGAATAACAACAGGCGTATTTTGCCCCCTTATTTTGTATTTATTTCTATATTGCAGAAAAGGTAAGACATTTTTAACCAGTCGTATATCACACAAAATTCAATTATCTTTATTTTATTTCTCTATGACTTTGTTCCAAAACGAAGCGATTTAAAGTTATAAGCAAAGAAACAGAAAAAAATCGACGTTTTTCGAAATTTTTAAATATTTTAATTTTTTTATTAATGTTCCGGGCATATTTGAGAAGGAGCATAAATCAATTATTATTACTGAAGGTGTCACCTAACTTTATCTTCAAAAATCCGAATGCCACCTTTCACATCCAAAAATAGACGTTTTTTCACAGATCCTTACTGGTCTATTAATTGCAGTCAAATTAGTTTATATAGCATAGAAATCTGCTGTTTATACTATTCTAAATTACACAATGAATTATAATTTCTGATTTTATTCTTCTTTTGCGAGTGTCATGTCTTCCTAGAATGTCGACAAGTAATTGAAGATAATTCTAGTATTATCTAATGCAGCTCAGAAGAGTTACATGGTGCTAAATTTTATGATAGTTCTGTCAACTTAATAGTCTCATTCTTCATGTGCCGTCTCATTATCGGAGGTTCGTGACCATCAACTGAAATTCTTCTTATTCTCTTATTCTAATCTATCTTATTCTAATTGTATAATTGTGCTGACCTTCCTAATGGGTGTAGCATTTAATGACACGTTATCAAGTATTCAGACTCAGATCCTTATTGTGCAAAATAGTGCTTTCATTTTGAAGACCGTACTGCTGTCTATTTCGCTTATTTTGACTTTATTATCAGGGTCCCAATAATCGTTTAGCCAGCATCTCAAGTAATGCCAGCATCTATTTACACTTTCTATGTTCTGATTCTCCATTCGTAGTCTGATATTGTCTATAGCACGTTTGCTGATGAACATAAATTTTGTTTTCTTTATAAGTATTTATTTTACGACCATAGTTTTCTCTTATATTATTGACTTTATTTATTAGGAACTATAACTCTATCTTATCAGTGGCAAGGGGACCGTGTCGTCAGCATATCGGATGTTATTAATTGTTTTTTCATTCACTTGTTCGCCTATTTTTATATTTTGTAAGGACTCCTGGAAAATCGATTTGGAATATAAATTGCAAAATATTCCATTAACAATTTAAATATTAAGTATTGTCATATTTCCGACTTTTATGTGAGCTGACTGGTTCTAATACAAGTTCTTAATCATACTGATATCTTTACAATGTAACATATTAATTTAAGCAGATTTATAAGTTTAAAATATGCGAAGATAATTATCTACTGATGGAGAAATTTTTGGATCAATATTTTCATTGAGAATAAAGTATCTTTGGTGTCCATACCATTTCTGAAACCAAATTGGCTTTCACTTATGTTTTTATCTATCTTTCTCCATAGTCTAAAGTCTAGAGTCTAGAGTGTATAATTCGTAGAAATTCTTTTATCGAATGACACATAAGGCTTTAACGGCACTGGTTACATTTTTTGGAGCTGTGTTTTTATCTAGCGTGACAAACGTAGATTGGAGCCATGGCCTAGGTATAGGCCATGGCCTATACCTAAGGCCATGGCCTTATATATAAGAATATTATTTTATTATACATATGTAATATATAATGATTTAAGTATTGATTATAATCCTTCTTCTTCTTGTGGTGCTTTCTCTTTAGTGGAGGTTAGCGACTACACTGGCAAATCTGTCTCTGTACAATGCGGCTCTAAACAAAGATGTTGAATCAAGGCCGGTCCAGTCAAGGCCTAGCCTAATCAAGGTCATTGATTATAATTAACAAGTATTAATGTAATGATTTAATTGTAATTTAGTCCTAGGTCTACACAGCCCGTAGAGCATTTTAAAAATCAATTTGTTATAGATTAGAATATTAGAATATAAGCAAATTGTCTTGTTTAAAATATATTAATATACTTAAAATAATTACACTTTTATAAGAAATAACTTTATATAATAAAACGTCATTATTTTTTATAGGAGCCAATATAAAATTATAAACTCGTATAAATATAAGAAAGTATATTTAAAATGGTATATATAATATTTACATCTAATAATTAACTGATATAATATGAATTTTTAATATATTAACTTTTAATAATTTGTTAAGAAAATTAAAAAAGATACGTATAGCCGGGTTCGAACTCGGGACCTCTCGATGTGCAGTTTAATGCTCTACCACTGAGCCACTACCTATCCATCTATTAACGTACTTTAAAATGGAATTTAAATGCCATTGCATTAGTCACATTTTTAAGATAGTTTGAAATTAAAAAAAAATCGAGTTATCTATATAATAGCAGTTAAATATTGCATTGTTAGCTAGTTCTGAGCTTTTCTGAAAATTTCAGGTGCCTAAGTAGCAAAGAACTATTTTTAAAATGGATTACAAAATTTGCCGATATAGTGACATAGTTACAAAGACCAACCCAAGTAACATTTTAAAATAACTCATGATTATGATATAATAACTAACAATATTCATAGATATATTTATGTATATCTACGGGTAATCTAAACTCAGCAAAAAGGTAGGTAGGTATTTGAATGAACATAGAACTTTTAGATTAAAAGGAATGCTTTTTTTATTTATTGTGTGATTTAAATTAAGCTACTATTGGTAAAACTTAATGATAAAATATCATGTATTATACTTTTTATACCATATTACTATGTGCACCATAAACTACACAGATTTATGTATGTAGGTAAGTAAGCCATAGAAAGCTTTTAAATAATTGTCCTTTTCTCAAACTCGTCTCTCTTTGGAATACTCTGCCTCCAACTACCAAGGTCGTTATAACTGGTAGGCTTCTAAGCAAATATCTCGCGTAAGAAATGCAGTAACGCTTAGGTAAAATCCCAAAGGTATACGCGTGCAGCCCTGTAAATGCCCCTGAACAGAAACGATAGAGAGAAAAGAAAGAAAGAAAGCGAGAGCATTCTCTCGTTCAATTCTCAAGGAGAGCTTTTTTCACTATTCTTTCCCGCCTCACCATCATTGCCATCAGCCTGATAAAAACGCGCTGCTTTTCTTGAACGACCCCCTTACCCCCTCCGCCCAACCACCCCGTCGTTTTTATCTTTTTTGTTCTCCTCCCGACCGGAGCCAATGCGCTTCAAGCCCGGAGCCAAAACTGAATTAAAATGAAAAATTAAAGTGAAATAGCCGTCTTTATTGCAAGAAATTTAAAACAGAATATTTTAAATACAAATTTACATTGCTCTCCAACTTTCACAGTACGAAGATCTTTATTTCGTTTTTGAAATTTAATTTAGTACGAATAGCTCGAGGAAATATTGTTTTCATCTTAGCACGATATGTTCACTCATTTGCATCATTTCTGTAAAATATACACCATTTTTCACAGAAACAGATCTAATCACAGTCATCAGTAGGACAAAAGTATTAAAGACATTTGAAACCACCTAAAGTTTGACTAACGAAGGGAATCCGAATAGTCCATAGTGTTTGGTCTATTGGTAGGCGTCAAGTTGGTTTTGACGAAGCATCAATATTAGATATTTTGTCAAAAACATTATTCGATAAGAGGGAAATGGGAAATACTTTAATATTTGCTTATGTCCCATTTTTTTGTTAATTTTTTTAAGTTGGTGTTGGTATTTACAGTTTTATTTATGTCTACAATTCTTTAATTAACTATTCTAAAATTGTCAGGAAAAAGGGAAATATTTTAATATTTGCTTGTCCAATTTTTTGTTACCCCCCCCCCCCCCGTGACTCAGTGGCAAGAGAGCCTACCTTCGGATTCAGTGGTCGTGAGTTCGAATCTTATCATAGTAGGAAATTTTTCATTTATTAAAAATCCGGCCCAAGGAAGGGGCCGCAGACGTTCGGATGCAATTAACGTCTCTTTGTAAAGACGATGAAGTCTACTTTTCAAAGTAACAAGAAATTTACTCAACACACACACTACACTAGGTATCTGATTGTAAAATCAACTGTACCAAGCCAATGGCCATTAATTTTAGAGGCATTAAGCTAAATAAAAAAAAATTTATTAATTTTTTAAGTTGTTGATGTTAGTATTTACAGTTTTATTTATTTCTACAATTGTTTCACTTTATTCTAAAATTGTAAAGAATATACATATACACCTGTTGTAGTTTGTGTAAGAGGTCCGGCATTAAAGTTTTCGTTTTTTTTTTAGCCAATCCTGATAAAACATTCCCATTATCTTATCTTGGTGACGACAGGTATTTACAGCGCTACACAATCATTAAGGAAAGAAGTAAAAATACACTGTCTTTAAATAGAACGATCATTTTAGATTAGGGCAACATAAAAATATGGTACCTACTCTGTACGCCAGTCTCTGAAAAAAACACTTTAACCATGTTGTAGTGTTCGTCTTTCCAACTAAAGCCCCGCAGGGCTTAAATTCAACATATTTACCAAGAAAATACAGATATTACTTTTCAGCACTCAGTTTATATGTACAATATGATGCGTAAACATATCATTTTTTTTTAGAAAATATTAAATTTTAATACGCTCTTTTACGATTGACCTACTTGCAATTGCAACCGAAAGTAAATAATAACTAAATTTAAACTCTGTTATAAAGTATCAATTAATTTAAAGTTCTGTTTCCCTTATGTGCTACATCTCCTACCGAGAAAAAAAAATTAACGCAATGGACAAACGTTGGTTCTTTGGTCATGATCGAGTGCTTATGTCTTTGGCAGTCGTCGCATTTCTTCACATATTCCTCAAAATTTCTTCGTAATCCGTTATGGAAATAGTGTTTTCTTATATATTTGTACATTTTATTTATTCCTGCATGTCCTCCTTTAGATAAAATGTCGTAAAATCGGTATCCTTGATTTTATTGATGATAATTCTATATCATGATATAACCATTATGTTGCTCAGTTAGGCCTCTCCTTTAAAACTATGTGTAAAGGAGGAAGGTTATGTAGAGTTACCATAGCTGCTGTTTGTGTGTCTCTCATTCTTCTTCTTTTTTGCCCGTTAATTCGTCCAATTTTGAACATAGGCTTCCCCCAGTTTCCTCCATTTGCTTCTGTTTCCAGTGCTTTCCTCCTATCTTTTTAATGTCATCTCCCCATCTCGTCTGGGGTCGTCCTCTTGCTCTCTTTCCTGTCCATGTCTCCATTGTTGTATCGTGGTATTCCACCTATTGGCCGTTTGTCTGGCGTTATGACCTGCGAAGCTTCCTTTTAGCCTAGCTATATGTTGTCCTACGTCTTTGACTTTTGTTTTATGTCTTACTCTTACCCAGTTGTTTTGCTTTTTGTTTGTTAATTTTACTCCTAACATTGCTCTCTCCATGGCTCTTTGTGTCTTCATTATTTTATCCTTGTTTGCTTTGGTCAAGGTCCATGTTTGGCATGCGTATGTGAGAATTGGGAGTGTGCACTGGTCAAACACTCTTGTTTTTAAGTATTGTATTTTTTATTCTTTATATTATGTCCCTCACAGTCCCTGTCATTCCAAGTCCGGTAATCTAAGTAATACGTCTGGTTTTAAACCTTACATTTTCCCTGTTTTCGTCTGGTTACCATTATCGTAGTTCTGCTCTCTTGGTAATTCCAAATTCCTCATTTTGGTAAATGTTTTGAGTTTGGATTTCTGTAGGCTTACTTTAAGCCAGATAATTGAAGTCAATTCTTTAACTACAATTTTAGAGACTGCTTGTTATGTTTCTGACTGTGCCATTCAATTTGCCGTGGATTAATAAGTGATCTGTGTAGTCCAGGTCATGGTTTTGTATCGTCCTATTAGGCGACTCACCTTTGTGATTGCTTCGTAGAATGTGTTGTCGAATGCTCCCTCTATATTTAAGTATTTTCGATGGGAAATAAGCCACAATTTGACCAAAAAAATGAATTTATTAACGTTTCGAAAGTCGGGTGACGTTGTCAAAATACAAAATGATACTAAATAAACAAAAATGTTGTTGCTTAGTAAAAATTCTTCTAATAATTTATTTAATCTGACTCATTCATATCGGCAATTCAGGCATGTATTATACATTTTAAAGTAGAAGACTTTAAAATGATATTGCCAATATTGATGAGTTGCGTTCGTGGGACGACTTTACTAAAAGATAGTACATTCGATTACATGAAATCAACACCCGTGTTGAGCTGGCCCCCCCCACTTGCAAAAATTAAAAAACAAATAGCCCTGATTTATGAGCTATTTATGAGCTCTCATATTTCGCAAACTAAAAATTTTGAGCTCGTTCCACTGAGCAGGAATTTAATACCCTAGTGGGGGGGCTGAGTCAGCCCCCCCACTACTTAAAAATAGGAATATTGAATCGGTTTTTGCGGCAGAATTACGAGCTATTTATGAGCTCTTGAAATTATATAGTTTCGATTTTTGAGCTCATCCCCTTCACCCCCAAACAACCCTTTAATTGATTTAACTTAAGAGAAAGATGCTGAGAAAACTTAAAATATATCGTATTGCGGATATAATTCATATAGCTTATATACTCTAAGAATAAACTATTAAATCAAGAGCATTTCGATTATTGAGCTACAACCCCTTCGCAAGAAAACCACCCTATCTTCCCGGCTTAAGAGAAAGTTGTACTTAAAATGCATTAAACTAATTATTTGGCGACTACATATCATTTAATAATTTATAAGCTTCCAAATTACGCGCATTTAGATCAGTAGATTGCAATTTATTTTGTATAGTGCAGTCACTGAAGGTAAAAATCAACGATTACCTTCAATTTCGGTGAACCTTCATCGATTTTCACGAAAATTGGTCAGTAGTTAGAGGATACGTCAAGAAACAAAGGTGACATGGTACCACCTTGCGCCTTTACCCTGAGGGTGGATACCGCCCCTTCTCGGGGGTGAAAATTATTTTATAAAAAATAAATGCACAAATCAATAAAAGAACAAATTAAAAGCAAAATTTATTATATAAAGTTAATAAAATAAGTCAATAATTTTTAAGTTATTAAAGATCAAAGATTTTAATTATTTGTGAAAAAAATGCATGTTTTGAAAAGGTTTTTTGTAAATCACTGAAAAACTTTAAGTTTTTACAAAAAAGTTAATAGTAGTTTAATTCGTATAGTTTATATTCTAAGAATAAACTCTTAAATCACGCGTCTTTCGATTATAGAGCTACAACCCCTTCGCAAGAAAACGACCCCATATTCCCGGCTTAAGAGAGAGTTGTTCTTAAAATAATTTAAATTAATTATTTGGCGACTACATATCGTTTAATAATTTATGAGCTTGCAAAATATACGCATCTCAATTATTGAATTGCCATTTTCTTTCTATAGTGCAGTCACTGAAGGTAAAAATCAACTAGTACCTTCGATTTCGGTAAATCTCCATTTATTTTCACGAATTGACAATAACAACTTGGGGTTTTAGCCTGGGGTATATGTCACCCCTTCTCGGGAGTGAAAATTACTTTATTAAAAATAACCCCACAAATCGAGAGAGGGACAAATTGTAAGCAAAATTTGTTATATAATGTGATTAAAATAAATCAATACTTTTTGAGTTATTAAAGATCAAATATTTTAATTTTTGGAAAGAAAATGCATGCTTTAGAGCGATTTTTCATAAATGACTCAAAAACTGTAAGTTTTTACAAAAAAGTTTTCATCACTAAAATTGAAGCTAATAAAAAATATAATAAATTGCTTACTTGAAAAACCCTTTAATGTTAATTTAAAGTAAGTTATTGGTAATTAAATGTATATTTTTTTCCGCGACTGTTAAAATCTAAGGGTTCAAGCTTAAATAACGGGAAAGAGATGCATTTTATAACACTTAGGTACTAAATACTTGTCAAAGTACTTAGAAATACCTATGAAAAATAAGATGCAGAAAAAGTTGATAGTATGAAAATCCGCTCACCAATTTTCGTGAAAATGAATGGAGATTTACCGAAATGGAAGGTACTAGTTGATTTTTACCTTCAGTGACTGCACTATAGAAAGAAAATGGCAATTCAATAATTGAGATGCGTATATTTTGCAAGCTCATAAATTATTAAACGATATGTAGTCGCCAAATAATTAATTTAAATTATTTTAAGAACAACTCTCTCTTAAGCCGGGAATATGGGGTCGTTTTCTTGCGAAGGGGTTGTATAGCTCTATAATCGAAAGACGCGTGATTTAAGAGTTTATTCTTAGAATATAAGCTATACGAATTAAACTACTATTAACTTTTTTGTAAAAACTTAAAGTTTTTCAGTGATTTACAAAAAAAACCTTTTCAAAACATGCATTTTTTTTCACAAATAATTAAAATCTTTGATCTTTAATAACTTAAAAGTATTGACTTATTTTATTAACTTTTTATAATAAATTTTGCTTTTAATTTGTTCTTTTATTGATTTGTGCATTTATTTTTTATAAAATAATTTTCACCCCCGAGAAGGGGCGGTATCCACCCTCAGGGTAAAGGCGCAAGGTGGTACCATGTCACCTTTGTTTCTTGACGTATCCTCTAACTACTGACCAATTTTCGTGAAAATCGATGAAGGTTCACCGAAATTGAAGGTAATCGTTGATTTTTACCTTCAGTGACTGCACTATACAAAATAAATTGCAATCTACTGATCTAAATGCGCGTAATTTGGAAGCTTATAAATTATTAAATGATATGTAGTCGCCAAATAATTAGTTTAATGCATTTTAAGTACAACTTTCTCTTAAGCCGGGAAGATAGGGTGGTTTTCTTGCGAAGGGGTTGTAGCTCAATAATCGAAATACTCTTGATTTAATAGTTTATTCTTAGAGTATATAAGCTATATGAATTATATCCGCAATACGATATATTTTAAGTTTTCTCAGCATCTTTCTCTTAAGTTAAATCAATTAAAGGGTTGTTTGGGGGTGAAGGGGATGAGCTCAAAAATCGAAAATATATAATTTCAAGAGCTCATAAATAGCTCGTAATTCTGCCGCAAAAACCGATTCAATATTCCTATTTTTAAGTAGTGGGGGGGGCTGACTCAGCCCCCCCCCCCCACTAGGGTATTAAATTCCTGCTCAGTGGAATGAGCTCAAAATTTTTAGTTTGCGGAATATGAGAGCTCATAAATAGCTCATAAATCAGGGCTATTTGTTTTTTAATTTTTGCAAGTGGGGGGGGGGGGGGCAGCTCAACACGGGTGAAATCAACTCCAACTCAAGTTGCGTCCCAGGAATGCAACTCATCAATATTGGCAATATCATTTTAAAGTCTTCTACTTTAAAATGTATAATACATGCCTGAATTGCCGATATAAATGAGTCAGATTAAATAAATTATTAGAAGAATTTTTTACTAAGCAACAACATTTATGTTTATTTAGTATTATTTTGTATTTTGACAACGACACCCGACTTGGGCGTCGAAACGTTATTAAATTCATTTTTTTGGTAAAATTGTGGCTTATTTCCCATCAAAAATACTTAATTATAAAAATGCCACAAGGAAATAGCTTCAGAACTCCCTCTATATGGCTCAAATAAATTTATTGCGCATTTAATTTCATCCTGGTTTATCACTTCTTTGCCACACGCCAGTTTTCCGTAGAATTATGATGTCATCATATCCAGTCTAGTCTGCTGCCATATGACTAGGGGCATCAATTTTGTTTTAGATCAAGAACACTGCATCCTAAAACTTCCTTCAGTAAATTTACCTTATTACCAAAATTAGTAGTAATACATTTATTGTTGACCCAAAGACCCAGTGCAACTAACAAACAAAATGTGTATATTTCTTTTTATAAAACTCAAACCACCTTTTCTATTCTTTGAGATATTTTATTTACTTTTTATTCGAATAATTAGCACTGCCTGTATCCGAATTAATTTCACTAACTGCGTGTGGTTTGCTGCATTTAATTACCCCATTACATGTGCGGAATCATAAAGCAAAAATACCCTGTCGATGTCCTAGAGCGCAGTGGTCATTGAATATAATACTACAATTTCATGAACACCCTGTGGTCCTTTGGTCCTTTCTCATTTATTCATTAACATCACAAAAGTTGTTGCTTTAGTCTCGATAGAAGGGTGCGGAGGTAAAAGGATATATAAGCTTTGTAATTTTTTGACCCTTTGACCGTTAGAGTCTCAGGATGCTAGAATTAAAAAGTCTATACGCTGAACTGAAAGTCTTCAGGTAATGAGGGTAAGTGGTAAGTTTGTTAGAACGTTTATCAATTTTATTTTTATTAAAATTAATAATCAATATAAAAATTTCATAAAAAATAAAGAGATATAAAATATTTTTATAAATTATATTTAGAAGTTAGTATTCCTTTTTGTTTATATTGTGTCTGTCTTATTAACCAAAAAAGCGACAGGTATTTAATTTGAAATGATCCACAGTTTTACTTTTAGGTATTTATAAAAAATTAAATTCGTTAAAACACTTCCAAAATTTTGTTTATTATTCTTATTTCAAATGAATGTTAGATAGGTTGTTTTTTTCTACCTATATTTTTATATTTATAACAGTGTGAATTGACAATTTTTTTTTTAGAAATAACCCGCATCAACCATAAAAGGTTATTAGCGGTGGTACAATGGTACATATTAATTAAAATATAAACTATTTTACAAAGTTTTTTTTAAAAGTGTTAAAAGTGTTTTTAAAGCGTAAACTAAAATCAACTTTGTAAAAAAAGTTGATTTTAGTTTACGATTGTTCTGAAACGTAGCACTCATATTAGTCATATTTGGTTATATAATTTAGTTTCCTTTAAAAACCTAATGATTTTGTCACAATCCACACTATTTAACGCACACTTTATATCACATGGTAGTTCAGTAGCTTGTCTTTGCAGATGATATAATGGACAGTCTACAGTTATATTAGTGTCACAGTCGTAGCACATTTATTGATTTTTTTTAATTGAGGTTTTCTTGGGAAACATCTGTATCTTCGGAGTTATCATTTTCAGTTGGATCTAGATTTAGTTGACGACGTATTTTCTTCCTTATTCGTGTAATTCTAGATTTAATGCGTCTGTCTTCTAGTTTGAGGTAGATTTCTGTTAGCATTGTTAATAGTCCTGTTATGTTTTTCGTATATTCTTATGCGATATTTAATGGATTGGGGAAACCGTGCGCATCATCCAGAAAGCTGACTATCTCTGTATAGTTTAATTCAAACAGGGTTGAATCTTCATCAATAAATTCCTTTGCAGGTTGGATAAGTGATTCAGTAGAAGCTGCTTCTTCAGTTTTTGTATCAGATTTAGTGACTCTTGGCTTTGTTGATCTTGCTTTAGGTTTTGTAAAATCTATTTCTACCGGTGGTGTATTAACTGGAGACAATATTTCAGAATGAGAACGTTTCGGTATAGTAATTTCTGTAGGGAGTTCTTGGGAATCTATTACTTAACCAGTGTTTTCTGTTTGATTCTGAACAGAGTGATTTTTGTCTTTAGCTGTTGCATTACAGGAAGAAATAGAGTCTTGGTCAGTTTGGGATGTAGGTATGGACGGGTTTGACTGGATGGCCATATAGGTATATGTTGAGGCGATATGACCGTATTGATGACAGAGATAGCAAGTGAGCCCTTCAGAAAGAAAGATTCGGTAAGATGTATTATCGAAGTCAATGAGAATGGATTCAGGAATAACAAGATTGTCTACAGGTGTATAGTACACCTGTATACGAAAGCTTAATACGTGACTATATTGAGGATCTTGAATTCCCGCTCTTAAGAAAGACATCGGTGAAAGAAGATGAAAGCCCTTCTCGGCAAGATATTTTTCGAGGATGTGATGAGGAATATACGGACAGACACTAGACAGCAGTAACCTATTAGCAGCAGTGACTAGTCTTCTTGCTCTGATAACATTATCTCCTATTTTTATACCTCCGTGGTCTGTTAAAAAAGTGTCACCAACTTTTTTGCTGGAAAGGTAGATGCAGATTCTGCCGTTAGAAATTCGTGATGAAAAAAAAGTACATTTTTAGGTTGTACTAGTGATCCTATTACTGTAACGTAGTCTTCTAATTTTAGTGTGTCTACTGCTGGGATAATAATGGCTTGTAGTTTCAAAGGGAATGTAGCTGCTTTCTGTTGGGTAATTGTAGAGTAATATGGTGTTTGTTGATCGCATAACATTGGAGGACCCCTGTAGTCAGAAGTACCAGCCATCGGATAAAATTGTTAAATACTTTTTATTTTAATTTTCTTATTTCGTTTCATTATATTGTAATATGCTCAGTACGACTCTGTCAATTACAAAGTACAGTAAAACCTCGATATAACGGACCTCTATTTAACGGACTTCGGATATAACGGACCAAAAATCCGGTCAAATGTAAAAAAATTAAAAACGTCCTCTTAATATTATACATACTTAATCCTGCCCATACCAAGATACATTGAATAACAACGGTGTCCCCGTGGATCCCAAACGCTATATTTTACAAAGAATTTCAATAAACTCTTTATTATAGCATAATGAGGACACATTTCTAAATAGTCTGATTTATTTTAAACCTATTTTTATATAACGGACTTTCGGCTTTAACGGACACTCCGTTCCCCCAATTAGTCCGTTATATCGAGGTTTTACTGTATTTAACTTATCGAAGATAAGCCAAAAAAACAAGTTTTTGTTAAACACCTTTGAATTTACAAAACTGTATGACTGGATTGAAATTCTATAAGATTTTGATGAAACCGTAAATATATTGATAAAAGTACTTACGGCAATCAAATCACAACTAATAACTAAACTGCTGGTTGTTTCTTATAATTAATTTAAAGAGTTACTATGGTAAAGCGATGAAAAACTTCGAGACTAAATTTAGGTGTACTTAATCAACTATGTTCAGGACCGCACTCAATTGACACAATTGATTGTAATAAAAATTATATTTTACTTTTGTTTTGACTTTTAGATCTCCAATCTATGCCATGATTTCTTTATCATCGAATTGAAAAAATGACCTTTTTGTTTTAAATCGATGATACCGAAAAATAAATATGAACATTTTAAATTCGAGCTATAAAATATCTCCGGTTCTTGTTGATGGATTTTGATGTTTCTTTTTATAATTTGAATTGACTCTTTGCGTATATTACGAATATTCCGGTTGTTAATTTTAATGTTAAACTGACATAGTTAATGATTTAAGGAATTTTTGGAAAACCTTTTTGACGATTTACAGTTACATTTTCAATATTTGATTTATTTAAAATACATGAATTTAGGAAAAAAAATTGTTTTTAATTGTCCAGGAACCCAAGCTTTTCACCTCGCAATTTTTAAAGAATGGATCAATTTGCTTGAAAATTTGAGAATAAGTAGTGTATAGTCCAAGGATCAAAATCTATATGATGCCGGAAGGCGCTTTTACCATGGGGGTAGTTGACACCTAATTTCGGGGGTGAAATTTTTTCATTATATTTTGACCGCAAAAGTTGGTAAAAACATTCATTCTAAGCAGAAAACGTTCTATACATTTTTTTTGATAAAATTAATAGTTTTCGACTTATTCGCTATCGAAAGTTTTATATCGAAAAAACCAATGTTTTTAATTATTTTTCTGCTAATAACTCCAAAAGTTTTCGTTTTATCAAAACAACTTTACTTAACAAAAATGTGCCTCTTGAAAAAATAAACAAAACCGTTTTTCTAGTTTATTATACTTTAGCTCTTCTTCGTCAAATGCTAAATATTGTAGATTCAAAGTCAAAAGACGGGAAAACTATGCATTTTTCAAGGATAACTTATTCAAACTAATTTAAAGTTTTTAAAAATCTCTATCTCTACAAATAAAACAAAGGTCTCTAGCTCAAAAATTAAGTGACTTAATTAAGTGAAGTAATGAAAAGAATGGCAGTCCCTATTTTTTCAGCGAAAAAGTGATCGAAAGCAACTCCTTAATCACCACCCTAATTAAAATTCGTCATTGACCTTAATTAGTCTTTTTTATTTATGTATTATTAATAGGCTCTAGAAGTTTGACTGGCTTACAATGATTAGTATTTAAAAAAATGGAGTTAAAAGCCTATAACGAATTTTTGTAGTTTGTAAAAAATGGATTTTCTTCAGAATAGAAAAATTAGAATCAGAGATACAAAAAAATTCAGAGATACAAAAAAATATTTAAATATGAAATTGTAGCTTATTACATTCCCAAGGAAATGGTTTGCAAACATTTTTTCTACGGCAAAATTTGAGTGAGCTATTGACAATTAAAATTTGTAACAACATGCAAAAACCAACTTTACCAACCCTTTCAAAGTCACTTCTTTTTGCGACTGAGGATTTTAGAAAGATTTAATATCAATAAGCTTAAAGACCATGCAAAAACCAAAAAAATTATTTTTTAGCAAACTTTCTAAAATAAAAAATGAAATAGTTAACGGTTAAAACGGTTAAAAAATCAATATATTAAAAAAAAGGCGAAATCCAATTGGAAGCATAATAATGTCAGTTAGCGGTGTTTTCAGTCATTGGCCTTATTTATCCTTCTTTGTTTATGTATTATTAATAGATTATAGAAGTTTGACTGGCTTAGCATGATTAGTTTTTATAAAACTGGAGTTAAAAGCGAATAACAAATTTTTATAATTTGTTAAAAAATGCCATTCCCTTCAGAATAGCAAGATTAGCATCAGAGATACGAAAAAATGTTTAAATATGAAATTGTAGGTTATTTACTTTTTAAGAAGCTGGTTTGAAAAATTTTTTTCTACGGCAAAAATTTAGTCAATTGTAAATGAGCCTATACCGAAAAACATTGACTTTTTCGATATAAAACTAACACTTTCAATAGCGAATAAATCGAAAACTATTAATTTTACCAAAAAAATGTATAGAACATTTTTTGCTTAGAATGAATGTTTTTATGAACTTTTGCAGTCAAAATATAATATAATATTTAAACCCCCGAGATGGGGTGGCAACCACCCCCATGGTAAAAGCGCCTTTCGGAATCCTATAGATTTTGATCCTTGGACTATCCACTACTTATTCTCAAATTTTCAAGCAAATCGATCCATTCTGTAAAAATTGTGAGGTTTTGTCCTATATTAAGCTTCATTACTTACTTACTTTACTCCTCTTGATTCCATTTGGAACATAGGGCCTCTACAGTCTCCCTCCATTCATCTCTGTATCTGGCCAGGGCTTTCACTTCTTTCCATGTTAACCCATTGTCTTCTAGCTCTCTGGTAATATTTCTTTTCCAGGATGTCATTGGTCTGCCTTGTTTTCTTTTTCCAGTTGGTTGGTAATCCAGGGCTTGTTTGGTTATATCATCTTCATTTTTCCTTAATGTGTGTCCAATAAACTTCCATTTGCGTCTGTTTATCGTTTTGGCTATCGGATCTTGATTAGTTTTTCTCCAAAGTTCCTTGTTACTTATCCGATTTGGCCAATATATTTGCAATATTCGTCTAAGGCATCTATTTACAAATGTTTGAACCTTTTGTATAATCTTTTTCTCTATTTTCCAAGTTTCTGCTGCATATAGCAAAATACTCTTTACATTTGTATTAAATATCCTGATTTTGGTTTTGGTTGTTAATCTATTGGACTCCCATGTTTTCTTCAGCATATAGAACGCATTTTGGGCTTTAGTTATCCTTCCATTAATTTCCTCTTCTATTCCACCGCTAGCGTCAATTATGCTTCCCAGATAGCAAAACTTCTGTACATTTTCTACTTCTTCTCCTTCAATGAATATACCCATTTCTCTTTCCGTATTTATCTTCATAAGTTTGGTTTTTCTTGTGTTAATCTCTAGTCCTATTTTTCTTGCTTATTTTGTCACCTTTTCTGTTTTTTTCTGCATATGTTGTCTTTTTTCGGACACCAGACATATATCATCTGCAAAGTCTAGATCTTCAAGCTGACCGAAAGCATTCCATCTAATTCCTGTTTTATTTTTCGTTGCCTTCTTCATGACCCAGTCAATTAAGATCAGAAATATGGTTGGAGATAGAATACACCCCTGTCTGACTCCACTGTCTATGTTGATTGGTTCTGTGAGTTTCCCATTGTGCATGATTTGTGCGGTATAGTTTTCATAGAACATTTTGATAATTCTTATATATTTTATTGGAATTCCATATCTCTTTAATATTTCCCACATTTTTTCTCTGTTAATCCGGTCAAAGGCTTGTCTAAAGTCAATGAAATTTATATAGATTTTGCTCTGCCATTCTATTGTTTGTTCTACAATGTTTCTTAATGTGTTAATATGATCTGTGCATGCTTTATTACTTCTGAATTTTACCAAAATAGCGAATAAATCGAAAACTATTAATTCTACCAAAAAAATGTATAGAACATTTTTTGCTTAGAATGAATGTTTTTATGAACTTTTGCAGTCAAAATATAATATAATATTTAAACCCCCGAGATGGGGTGGCAACCACCCCCATGGTAAAAGCGCCTTTCGGAATCCTATAGATTTTGATCCTTGGACTATCCACTACTTATTCTCAAATTTTCAAGCAAATCGATCCATTCTGTAAAAATTGTGAGGTTTTGTCCTATATTAAGCTTCATTACTTGGACTATAAATATGGCAAACATGTACAGCTAGGTCACCGAATAGTTTACACCTTTATTATTAGATTTATTTTGATATATGTTTTCATTTATTTATTTACTTTTTATTTTGATTTTCTATTGTTAGTCTACTTTTTCTGTATCTGTGGCTGGTAATTAATGGTATTTTGCCACGCTTAAACGTGGCAAAAATTCAAAAATCGGCTATAGATATATAAGGGTGTAAACCATTCAATGACCGCAACTGTACCTAATTTGATAATTACCTCCAAATTCGTTTAAAAGACTTTACTTTTTACTGATAGACGAAAGTTCTCAAAATGGTGCATTTTGGCCTTAAATTATTAATGATTTAAAAATACCACCGAACCCACTGCAGGAAACATCTACGTTTGGGATATCGAAGTCCATAAAACTCAAAAAAATTGTCAGTTACCTGGCTGGGTCAAAGTTACGAGAAAACTTTATTTCTCTGTATTAAAAAAGAAACGTTACTTTTACTAATTTAAAAAACACTTTTCAACAACCTAAAAAAATTGTTTAGAGCAAATAAAAAAGAAGTAGAGGTAGTACAGGTGAAAGCAAATAGACTATAATATTATAGTGTATAAGACGTCTTGACACAGCTACTAATGGACTGAATTTACATTTTCTAGTTAATGGTTTAAATATTTTTTGGAAAATCTTTGGGACGATAATTTTTAGGGCGATTATTGTTGACAATATATAGGAATAGATCATTTACAGTTACATTTTTGATAACTTATTTATATAAAATACGTGAATTTAAGAAAAAAATGTGTTCCTAAATTTGTCTTCTTCTTGCAGTACCGTCTCCTATCGGAGGTTGGCTACCATCACAGCAATCTTAACTTTGTTGACTGCAGCTCTGAACAACTGTATTGAACTGCACCCATACCACTCCCTTAAATTTCGCAACCAGGAAATCCTCCTACGTCCCACATTTCTCTTTCCCGAGATTTTTCCTTGGATTATGAGTCTTAGCAGAGACTACTTTTCTACTCTCACTATGTGGCCTAGATATTCCAGTTTTTTCGTGTGTATGGTTTTTATCACTTCGCAGTCCTTCTTCGTTTTCAGCAAAACATCTTGATTTATTACTCTTTCTGTCCATGGTATTTTCCACATTCTCCTGTAGCACCACATTTCGAATGCGTCAATGGTTTTGATGTTTACCTTTTTCAGTGGCCAAGCTTCCATACCGTACAGCAGAACGGAGAAAACATATCACCTTAACATTCTCGTTCTTAAGTTTATATTTATATCCCGGCTGCATAAAATATGGCAAACATGTAATTTAATAAATATTTGTAGCAGCAAGTAAATAATATCGTATTGAAACATTATGAACAAGTTTCTTCTTTATGTGCCTTGTCCATTCCAAACGTTGGCAATTGACATGGTTATTCTGACTTCATTTATGACAGATCTGAATAGTTCGGCAGATGGAAATCCGAACCATTGCCGCAAGTTTTGGAGCCACGAGTCTCTTCCCCTCCGTGTGCCTCTTCTGCTGTCTATTTTCCCTTGGTTGATTAGCGGTAGTACCCTATATTTAAGGTGCCTCATAACGTGATCCAAGTATTCCAACTTTCTTTTTTATGTTTATTCCTACCTCTCTCTCTTTACCTATCTGGCGTAGTACCTCCTCGTTGGTCACGTGCTCGATCCAGGATATACGTAATATACGTCGGTATGCCCACATTTCGAATGCCTCTACTTTTTTCATTAATATTGCGGTCATTGTTCACGTCTCTATTCCATATAACAAAACCGAGAATACATAACATTTCAAAGGTCGGATTTTGAGAAGTAGAGTGAGGCAGGGTGAGGCTGTTAGAAGTATGAACAAGTTTATATTTATCAATTATTTACAATAATTTATTGTAAATTCAAGTATACGTGATAAGATATATTCCTATGTTTTCCAATAAATATTGTTCTAACAGTATCGTTCAAAATTGTCGATTTTTGTAGGAAATTGTTTCTACGCTTTTCTGGTTAATTTAACATTAAATTATTAATATAATTAATACTAAATTTATTAAAAAAGGCACATTGGTACTGTACGAGAACAGCAAATACAAATTAAAAAACAAACATCAAAACTCATCAGCAAGAACCGGAGATGGAGATATAGTATATAATATAGCGCGAATTATAAAGTACCCCTCCACTATTCTAAGCTGAATGAATTACAGCTCCACATTTTGAAGTTTTGCTTTAAGTTTTTAGTACTAAAAAATCGACTTTCCACGTAATACCAAAATTGTAGGTTTATTTTTACAATAGTTATTGTTAAAAATTTTGTACTTAAGTAATAATTATGTATAGTAAATACTAACTGTCTAAGCTTCAAACAAATTAGTAAATTAACATTTATAAATCGCCATTTCAAAGCTTTAATCGCGTTTTATAAAATAATTACCTCCAAATTCGTTTAAAAAACAAAGAAACATTACTTTTACTTAAAAAACACCTCCAACAACCTATAAATAAAAAAAAATTTAGAGCAAATAAAAAAGAAGTTGAGGTAGTACAGGTGAAAGCAAATAGACTATATAATGTATAAGAGGTCTTGACAAAGCTACTAATGGACCGAATTTACATTTTCTCCTTTCTTTTTAAATTTCTATAACTCGTCAATTTTCATCAATTGTGACTCCTCCAACATGGTGTAGTCATTGTTGGCAATTCATTTAAATTTCAAATTTCTTAATAACCTGAATCTGCCTTCATCAAAGAAGCTTCATTTTTCCTTGGAAAAAATAAATAAAAACGGGAAGGGTTCAACCCTTTTCCAATCTGTGATTTAAAGTACATAATCTAATATCAGGATATTTTCGTTTCGCGGGACCAACCCTTTTCCAAGACCGGACTGGATACATTTAGAAATATTCATAACTATATTTGTTAAAGATTTTCATTGTTTTGAATTTCTGAGTTTTCATAAATAACTAAACACGACAGAAATTAGTTTTTGTGGGAATCAAATAATCTTACTTATTAGTGTTCCCTTCCAGGAGATTGGCAATAACTATAATAAAAGCATCTTATAGGTCATATTTCATATTTATAAGTATTTCACACAATACAGGGTAACAAAAATACAGGTCATAAATTAAATCACATATTCTGGGACCAAAAATAGTTCGATTGAACCTAACTTACCTTAGTCCAAATGTGCACATAATAAAGTTATTGCCCTTAGTAAGAAGTTACAAAATGAAAATTGATTTTTTCCAATCTGTCGAAAACTATTAGAGAATTTTTATTGAAAATGGATATATGGTATTCTTATGAGACGAACATCTTGAAAAAAAAATCTAGTAAAATTTGTGCACCCCATAAAAATTGTATGGGGTTGTGGTCCCTTAAACCCCTCCCAAATTTTTGTGTGCGTTCCAATTAAATAATTAAATTATTATTCGGGCACCGTTGGTTAAACACAATGATTTTAAAACTTTTTTACCTCTTAGTACTTTTTCGATGGAGGGAAACAAATAGAAGAAGTAAAAGGTTTCTGTTATTTGGGCAGTCTGCTAAACACAACAGGAGGCACAGAAAAGGACATAACACAAAGAATAAGCTTCGCACAAAACGCTTTCAACCCTTTGGACAAGATATGGGCCTCGACAAACATCAGCAGAAGAACAAAGCTACGATTATTTGAAACTGATGTAAAGTCTGTCCTGTTATATGGAGCAGAAACATGGAAACACCATAAACAATTCTTTCAGAAAATACTATCCTTCATTAACAGGTGCCTACGTATTATACTGAGAATATTTTGGCCAAACAAAATTACTAATGACGAATTGTGGAGAATAACAAATGAAGAAAGGATAGAACATACAATAAAAAAACGGAAATGGAAGTGGATAGGACACACCTTACGAAAACCAGCAACAAATATTGCTAGACAAGCTCTACATTACAATGCTCAAGGCAAAAGGAGAATGGGTAGACCATCTTATACGTGGAAAAGAACAATAGAGAAAGAACTCAAAGAAAATAATTTAACATGGAACGATGCAAAAAAGATAGCAAAAAACAGAAGAGAATGGAGAAAACTAGTAAACAAAATTCGACGGAACTCAACAGATGATGCGTGGGACTAGCAACCTCACCATCATTCCTCATGCTACTTGAAACACCGCAAGGTGCCCTTTGCTCCACTTGGAGATGTATGATTATGATGATGATGAGTACTTTTTCGATAAGCCAGTATTTATCGAGATATTTTGAATATTTGTCGAATCCACCACATATTTTGTATATGGTTAAGTACGATTTTAGAGACCTGGTAATAATACGAAAAGTTATTTATAATTTATATTTTTAGGTATATTTTGAACCATATTAAAAAAGAAGCCACATCTCGATAAAAGGTACCTTAACAAAAAACTACTAGGAGGCAAAAAAGTTTTAGAAAACCGTGTTTAACTAATGGTACCGCAATAATAGTTTAATTGGAACGTCCACAAACATTTGGGGGGTTTAAAGGAACAAAACCCCCATAAAATTTTTATGTAAACATATTAAAAAGAAGCCGCATCTCGATAAAAACTCGCTTATCGAAAAAATACTAAGAAGCAAAAAGGTTTAAAAAGCAAAAATGTTTATAAACATTTTGTTTAACTAATTGTACCACAATAATAATTTAATTGGAACGTACACAAAAGTTTGGGGGGTATAAGGGAACAAAACCCCATAAAATTTTTATGGGGTGTACAAATTTCACTGTTATTTTTTATTAAGATGTTCCTGTTATAAGAATCCCACATGTCCATTTTCAATAAAAAGTCTGTAAGAGCTTTCGATATATGGAAAAAAATGGATTTTCATTTTATAACTTCAATGGGCTATAACTTTTTTATGTGCACATTTGTACTAAGGTAAGTTAGGTTCGATCGATCTGTTTTTGGTCCCAGAATATGTGATTTCATTTATGACCTGTATTTTTTGTTACACCCTGTATATTAGACTAGTTTTTAATCGATCCCGCTTATATCTTAGATTTTCTGTTTTATTATTCACTGTGATAGATTTAGGTACTCAGTCCATTTCAATTGGTCTATATGGTTTTTGACCTTGTTTACATCTCTGATTTGATTTTGAGTAAAAATAGTGCTTTAACATTGAAGCTTTCTCAGAAACTAAAATATAAAACGAACGAAACAAGTCCTTAATAATATATAAAAAGAGCATCATTACAGTTGCTTTCCTGATGAGAACAAAAGAGTTCGAAATGGTCCATAGAGAGATGGTAATGATCTCTGAATCGAAATTAAATATAATGCCTTTTATCTACCTACGGTTTTACTCACAGATTTGTTGATCTTTACCTCGGTGAATTGATATGTTGTGGAGTGCAACTATGTAGACTCCCCATGTCTATACATTCATCAACCTTTATTCCTTGCAATTTTTAGAAGGATGGGAATAGGTATAATAGAGAATATGTTTCCGAACTAAGAAATCCAAAGATTTTATTATTTTTAAACATTTATTTGTTTGAAAATGAAGTCTTTTGGGTTTCGACATTTCCTTAATAATATATTTATGATTTCATCATTGTTTAGTATAAAACGTTTCTAGCTTCAAATCATACTATTTAAGATACATATGATTATACAAGACATAAATTACAAAGATAATCTTGTAGAATGTTTGACGTCGGCCAAGCATTTTGTTATTATTGCTGTACCACCACGGTAACCATACAAGTTTTTTAATATTTTTTCCATGAATTCGCATGTTTTATAACATCTATTCTCCTTCCTATCGGCTCACCGAAGCGTTAATGACTCCACAAAAACAGTACTGTGTTATACCAGCCGGAAAAGAAGAGAAACTGAGCGAGAACACTAGAAACCTTATTCGAGAAATTAAGAACCAAGAGATCAGAGCTGAAAGGCGACTCATCTGAACTCAGAAATCTGAACAGAGATATCTCAAAAGCAATTCGTAAAAATCAAGAGGAAGTATAATACTGAGAAAATACAAATGGTGATTGAGGAAAATAGAAATATGAAAATACTCAGAAGAAAGTTTTGTGATGGTAAAACGGAAATTGTTAAACTAATAGAAAAGGAAGGTAACATAACAACAAACAAAGAGAATACTAGAGATAACAAAACGTTTATATGATAAGAATGATATAAATAGCAGAAGAAGACAAAACACAAATTAGAGACCGCAGAGTAATGAACCATAGTCCACAGTACATCGTCATTTTTCAAAAATGATTACTTCTTCTTCTTTCTCATAATCCTTAGTGCTCTTCAGGGCGTCAAATGTGGGTTCCGCCTTTTATCCATTTCTTCCAAGCGCTTCAGTTGGTGGCCAGGTTCTTCATATCCCTCATACTCATTTGTCTCCTTTCCCTATATCCTGGATCTGGTTCATCCATGTCTTCCTCGGACTTCCCTTTTTTCTTTTGTTTCCCATTTTGGCTTCATGTACCTTCTCTGTAAGTTTCTTTTGCTCCATTTGTTGTATGTGTCCAAACCAGCTTACTTGTTTGTTTTCGATCTTCCTCGCATTATCGGTTCTTGTTCCAGCTCTCTTCTTATATCTTCATTTCTGAATCTATCAAACTTTGTAACTCCAGCTATTCTTTCATGTATTTCATCTCGGTCGCGTTTATCATTGATTCATGTTTCTTTTGCGCAATCCAAGTTTTCGTCCCATATATCATTATCGGATTTACTATGCTATTATATACTCTTGAGCTTAGTTTTGTTGTTTATTTCTGACTTTCCAAAAATTGTATTATTTAAAGAGTAATGCACGTTAGTTGCCTTCTTCAGTTTATTACTTATTGCCAAGCCCGTTTTCCCATCATTTGTTATTTCCCAAATATTTAAAAGTAGATACGTGTTGTATTACTTGTTCTCTTACATATTAGTATCCCTTTTTTTTTCATCTTCATGTATTATCATAAGTTTTGTTTTGTTGAGATGCATTTCCATTTTTAAATTATGTATCTCTTTTTGCCAAATTCATTTTCTCTATTGTGTCTGTGATTAAAACTATACCGGGTATTTAAACTAAACAGCGTATAAAAGGGAGTTGATCTTTAGTGCATTTAAGTTTTTTATCCTACTATATTTGGAAGGTTTCTTGTTTTGTAATCAAAAATTATTACAAAAATCTTAAAAATGGTTGTAATTGCTTCGTTTGAGCGAGTCTACCACTTTCTAAAAATTTTCGGAGTGCATAGGTTGAACGCGTTTCAACACGCCCCACGCCTAAACCTGCAGCTCTATCGCGGTTAGGTTTTGTGATTGCAAAACTATAATTTTTAATTTTAATCAAAAGATTATGCGTTCGAATAAAATAAATTATTTTTGTCGGACAAAGAAAGGACGCGATCGTTGAGTCCGACACCTGCAAGTTGTCACTTTAGAGCAGTAGTTTTGTTATTACAAAACTCTTAATTTTCAATTGAAGGTATTGATAATTAATTACTAAAGATTGTCGATCTCTTTTCCGACAAATTTACAGCCTCGTTTCTTTATTCGGACAACGTAAATATATTAATTATGGTAGGTTATGTTTTGCGATTATAAAATTTCGGATACGAATAACAAGTGATAGATTGGAGAGTCCTTTATCCAAATATAGCACTTTCCGACAAAAATTGGAAATCAGATAGCCAGTCCAACAAATTAATTTCAAAACTTTTTATACCGTAACCGCCACACTACTAGACACATTGAGCTAATACAGGCCTGGACCCTTCACTTGTTGCACTGTTTACTTTTATGTCTAGTGACGTCTAGAACGTCAGAAAATGTATACGCTGTGAGCTCGTACGTAGAGAGGATATTTACAAATTCGCGAGCGCCAGTAGTGGCAAGTCTGTAAACGTATACCGGAAATTTGACGTAAATGTCAAAGTGATTAATTTAAAATTAAAATTAAAAACATTAATTATAAAAAATATTAGTTGGTCAAAGCTGTGGTATATATTTTTACCTTAAATATACTTACGTTTTAAATACTGAATTTAAGTTTTTTTAATGTTCCATAATATGTAATTATAAATTAATCTTAGCGCCATCTACACGATAATTGTGAAAGTATCCTAAGTAAGAAATTCATATTTTATCAATAGAACGTCAAAATGATTAACAAAATCTTAAAAAAGTCGATTACAATTTAATTACTTTTTTGAGTTGTAAATATTAAGCGATAACGATTAAATAATAAATTTAAAAATTACCGGTAAAAGTTGAATTAGTAGTCCGCTAGGAGCGACACCAGCGAAGATCAGAGCGTATAGAAACCGAATGTAAACATAGACTAATTACTAGACGTTTCATATACCAAGAAAGCGTTGTCATGAAGCAGCTACACTACGAGTAGAGGTAGGTGATTTGTGACGATACCGACAAAGTACAAGTAGACTACCAGTGTTGAAAAATAATTTCATTTTGCGTCATTTTTTGTCGGACATTTACTTTTTTAAGAAACAAGTATTATTTGAACTCAAAATAAAACTTGTTAAAAAAATTAAAATTATGAATGACTTTTGTAATCGCAAAACCTAACCTGCCATAATTAACATATTTACGTTGTCCGACTAAAAAAACGAGGCTGTAGATTTGTCGGCAAGAGATCGACAATCTTTAGTAATTAGTTGTCAATTCTTTCAATTGATAATTAATTGAAATAACAAAACTTTACCGCGGCTAGAGTGACATCTTGCGGGAGTCGGACCCGACGATCGCGTCCTCTTCTTTGTTCGAAAAAAATAATTTTGTTTTATTCTAACGCATATTATTTTGTTTAAAATTAAAAAGTATAAAATATGAAGGATGAAGTTTTCAATTCTAATAGCAACATTAATAATATTTAAAAATATTAAAATATTACTAAAAGATTTTTAAATTGAAAACTTATTGGTCCATTTCCTTGGTAGCACCTCCATGGCTTCTAAAATTTGCAAGCCAGATGGATGCTGAAGCGAAGAAAACAAGAGGGAATTCAAAAACTTACAATTCACGACCTCATCTGTTCAGCTGGTAAATTTCAACAGAAAATGGACCTAGTTACTCAAAGAAGTAATGACCAACATAAAAATAAAATAAAAATTCCATTTTTATTCAGTTACATTGCGAAGGCAAAACAATCTTATTTTTCAACTAGAATACAAAGCGCAGTCCAGCACTCTGGAATCGACGATTTTCGACTCTTATTGGAGTCTCATCGGAGAGACGTAGGCCTGCAGCTCCATACTCTAACTGACCAACAACGAGAGTTTATCCCCCACACCGCACCGTTTTGCCTTCGCATTGTAACTGAATAATAATGAATAATGAATATGAATAAAAATGGAATTTATTTTTACTTTGTTTTTATATTGGTCGTTACTTCTTTGAGTAACTAGGTCCATTTTCTGTTGGAATTTACCAGCTGAATAGACGGGGTCGTGAATTGTAAGTTTTTGAATTCCCTCTTGTCTTCTTCGCTTTAGAATCCATCTGGCTTGCAAATTTTAGAAGCCATGGAGGTGTTACCTAGGAAATGGACCAATAAGTTTTCAATTTAAAAATCTGTTAGTAATATTTTATTATTTTTAAATATTATTAATGTTGCTATAAGAATTGAAAACTTCATCTTTCATTTGCTAGATGACGCTAGTCACCTAATCCATTCACGTCAGTTGCGGTGTGGGGGATAAACTCTCGTTGTTGGTCACTTAGAGTATGGAGTAGCAGGCCTACGTCTCTCCGATGAGACTCCAATAAGAGTCGAAAATCGTCGATTCAGAGTGCTGGACTGCGCTCCGTATTCTAGGTGAGAAATAAGATTGTTTTGTCTTCGCATTGCAACTGAATAAAAATGGAATTATTATTTTATTTTTAAAAATTATAGTTTTGCAATCACAAAACCTAAGCGCACTAGAGCTGCAGGTTTAGGCGTGTTAAAACCGTAATTAAGCAGTGTAAGCAGTTAAAACCATTTTTAAGACTTTTGTCAAAAACTTTTTTAAAAAGGTACGATGTACTGTGGACTACCAAGGATCCGAACTTTTGCCTAACATAACGATAGAAAAAGTGAAACGAACCCCAAAGGAAATGAAAAACAACAAGGCTCCGGGAGACAACCAAATAGTAATAGAAGCTGTTAAAGTAGAAGGCACGAAACAGGTGGAAGTAGTAACTAAACTATTTAACCAAGGTATAGTCCCTACAAAATAGAACAATGCAATTACTATCCTAGTACACAAAAAAGAGATATATCAGACATAGAGAATTATAGACCGATAAGTCTGTTGTCACATCTCTACAAATGGTTTACTGAAATCATCACAAAACGGTTAAAACGAAAATTAGATTTCTATCAACTTAAGGAGCAAGCTGGGTTTGAGAAAGGTTATGGACCAAATAACCACCTACAAGCACTTATAATACTAATTGAAAAATGTGTTGAATATAATAAACCACTTACGTTTATTTTCATCAACTTCAAAAAATCTTTTGATACTGTGTAATTGCGTGCGGTATTAAGAGCATTGGAACAAAGCCGAATAGACTATATTATACACAAGATTGATATAACATATTTATGTATACAACAACGCAACAGCATCTACTATACTCCATAACTTTACCGATGAATATAAAATTGATCAAGAAGTACATGCGTGTTTTATCGATTTTTAAAAAGCGTTTGACAGAGTACGCCACGATAGGCTAAGAGACATTCTTGAAAGAAAAGACATACATAATAAAGATCTGCGAATAATTCTCAACTTATATTGGAATCAGAAAGCTAACATCAAAATAGAAAATGAGATATCAAAAGCAATAGAAATACGTAGATGAGTAAGACAGGGATGCATTTTGTCACCACTGCTATTTAATGTATATAGTGAAAGCATCTGTCAGGAAGCCCTTTTGCAAGAAAATGAAGGAATCGTAATCAATGGAGAGGTTGTAAATAATATTCGATACGCGGACGATACTGTACTAGTTGCAAGAACAGTAGAAGAATTACAACGATTACTTACAAATATAAATATTGCTTGCAACAATTATGGCATAAACATTAATATCAAAAAAACCAAGTATATGGTCTTCAGTAAAATCATGACACAACTAGCACATATTAATATAAACGGCATTCAAATTGAAAAAGTATCAAGTTACAAATACTTCTGAACTTCAATAAACGAAACTGGAGACCAAAACAATGAAATAAAAAGACGTATCGAAATTGCCAGGGCCACCTTCATAAAGATGAGAAAATTCTTCTGCAACAGAGATATAAGGATCCCTCTACGATTAAGAATGCTAAGAGGCTACGTATTTAACACTCTATTATACGGTGTAGAGGCCTGAACTCTCAAACAGAACAACATAAAAAATATTGAAAGTTTCGAGATGTGGTGCTACCGTCGAATGATAGTAAGTTGGGTTGAAAGAAGAGTACTGAAGATAAGTTGGGTTGAAAGAATCACAAATCTTGAAGTAATACGAAGGATAGGAAGAGACCCAGAAATTTTGTTAACGATTAAACGAAGAAAACTCGAGTATTTGGGTCACCTGATGAGAAATCATAAATACGCATTACTACAAAATATAATGCAAGGAAAAATAGAAGGAAACGGAATCCAGGCCGTAGAAGAATGTCATGGTTGCGGAATTTGAGAGAGTGGTTTGGCTGCACCACTAATGAACTTTTTAGGTCGGCTGTAAACAAGGTCAGGATAGCCTTGATGATTTCCAATCTCCGATAAGAGTGACACAAGAAGAAGAAGAAGAACAAGAAGAAGAAGATGGAACAAATGACCACCTACAAGTACTTAAAATACTAATTGAAAAATGTGTTGAATATAATAAACCACTTACGTTTATTTTCATCGACTTCAAAAAATCTTTTGATACTGTGTAATTGACTGCGGTATTAAGAGCATTGGAACAAATCCGAATAAACTATAGATACACAAGTTTGATAAAAGATATACAACAACGCAACAGCATCTACTAAACTCCATGACTTTACCGATGAATATAGAATTGAGCAAGGAATTAGACAGGGCGACACCGTCTCCCCCCAATTATTTACTGCAGCTCTGGAATATGCATTTAAAAAACTGGATTGGGCTATCAGGGGAATAATAATTATTGATGGTGAATATAAAAGTACTTGCGCTTTGCAGATGACATTGTCATTATAGCCGAGAGTTTAAATGAAGCTCACAAAATGATGGAAGAACTAAAATAGACAATAGAACAAGTAGGCCTGAATATAAACTTTCAAAAAACAAAATACATGACCAATTTAATTCCAAGTGATGTTATGAAAATAGGTAGGCACGAAGTACATCAGGTTGTTTAGCTAAATATATTTTAAGCTAAGTCTATCTATATAAAAGTCAATCAAACTTATGAGATCCAGCGTCGTATAGGCTTGGGATATATTGACATATTCTAAAAGAAACGCTACCGGTTTGCTCGAAGGAAAAAAGTTTACAACCAATGCATTCTGCCGGTAATATCATAAGGTTCCGAAACCATAACTTTGACTAAACGTTCTGCATAAATTGAGATCCATAAATTGAGAATAACCCAAAGAAAAAATGAAAGAGCAGTGTTGGGAATAACAAGAAGAGATATGGTACCAAATAGGATAGTGAGAGGGGGGACCAAAGTGACAGACGTCATAGAAAAAATTGCACAAACCAAATGGATATGGGCCGGACAAGTAGCACATTTAAATGGTAATAGATGGACCACAAAATTCATAGAATGGAGACCTAGAGACGAAGATAAAAACACTGAGGTAGAACACCAAAAGATGGATATGACTTGAAAAAAACAGTGGGAAATTGGATACAGAAGGCACAAGATAGAGAAAAATGGAAGAATATGGAGGAGACCTATATCCAACAGTGGATGCAAAAGGTCGAGGAATGATGATTATGATGATGATGATAACATGTATGTATTATGTCTATATTTTACAAGAATTCTACACATATTTTATTGAAAGATCATTCATGTTTTACCCGGTAACTACATAATCACTTAAAACTCAAAAAGTGGATTATATTTCAAAACCATATTACCTATACAATGCCATCCTGCTAAATCCGTACCTGATTAGTTTCCTGTAGGAAATCTCAATGTCAGCGAGAGAAAAACGCTCTGGTACCGAAAATCCTAAATGATTAAAAGTATAATCTACGAATACACTTTATCTTAAATTCTTATCGTTCTTTCGAATTATTGTATTCACCCCTATTGCTGTAGTTGCTCAAGTCAGCGACGCCGAAGTAGCATCCCTCGGGGGGATGAAGCATATGATTCCTGCGGTAGTTATTTTTTGGAGGTCGGGAAGCATAAAATGATAACTAAACGGAAACTAGGAAACCGATGAAGTTAGTATGGGATGGAGGGAGAGTTTTATTGTAATTCTTGGATATTTATGACGTAGTGTCGGTGATTTTCATTTCGAAAACCAAACAAGGAATTTTGATAATATTTAGTTACGTTTATTATTTCTGAATTATTATTACTACAGTAGTAATCGGCGAACGGTTTACCCCCATAACAAAAGTATAACCGACTAATTTTTTGCACTTCTACCGCACCAAACCTTCTTGATTCGATGCTATATATTTTTCAAAGTGCAAATGTATTTTTTTTTATTTTTCCAATTGGGCCGGAAATTGTTCTTAACAATAATTTATACAAAAAAAAAACTTTTTTCGGCGTATGCCATCAAAATACATACTATTTTTATCTTGGTAATTAATAGAAAAATGCTTCCTTTTCGAGTTATTTTCACTATCGCAAAAATGCCGTCATTAGTGAATTACTGATTATTATAGATTATAAATTTTAGATTTATCTTATAATAATAGATTATAAATATTTAGAAAAAAAAAACAAAAAGCATTAAGGCATTTTCTAACAGAAAATTGTAAAAACAAAAAAGCATTTTTTGAAGATTTTTATATACCAAGATTTTTATATTATACAGTATGGTGCAAATACAAGGAATAAAATCGTTATTTCGTAAGCTGGCGACTTGGAGGTATGGTGGCTCCTGTCTTCTGAGCCACCCTGGATACTTAGGGGTGATTACCCCGACTATGAGGGTTGATGTAGTAAATATCGTTCGTTGTTAATACATTTATTTACACGTTAAATATATCACAGAAAGTAACTGGTGGTATAGTATTTACTTGAAATCGATGTTACCCCCTGGAATCTCAACTGCTAATTGATTTATCTGTTCTCGTAAAAATATAATTAAAGTCGATTATTGTTTATCTACTGTTTTGGTAAGCCAAGGTGAACGTGATTCAAAAGTGCTGACTGTTAATAAACACCCACTGAATATTATTGCAACTCGACCTTGTATCAAATACTAGCATGCATCGATGCAAAAACTAGGTTAATCGTATTTATTAAAAATAAACATTACCACGGGCATTTAATTATTAAAAAGTTTATTTTTAATATGATGTTTACTGAGATGCTGTGTATCCCAATTCATCTTCCCCTTCCCCCGAAAATTTTCTGACTACGGAAAAGGAAGAAAATTTTTCTAATAGTACCACTAATTACTTGCTGCGTTTTACGAAGTACAATATATACATTTTTCCTATAAATACTAATTAAATACAAAAAAAATAAAAGTGAAAATGTTCGTTATCTACACTGTTCCCGTTTCACTTGTCACTCACGGTGTTCTCGGATTGTAAGCATATAATCTATTCTTATGTATTTCCTTGATCTTATTGTTTTCCGATCTGATCTTACAATTAACATTATTTACCTCTGTTATTGTGAAAGGGCCTACATAAAGACTATCAAACTTACCATTCTATTCTCTTTTTACCAGGACTAGGTCTCCTATTTTAAAGTGTTGTGGTGTTGCTTTGAGCTTATTCTTTTCTTGTCGCTCTTTTTTGTGCTTTAGTAAGAAGGTTCTAGCTCTCTCGTGTGCGCTTTGTAGTTTGTAACGTAACTCATTGTAGTAAGCATCTATATTGTAACATGGTTGAACCTCCTGTGTAAGGTCTTCTGGTAGGTTAACCTTCCTGCCATATAATAGTTCAAACGGTGTGTAACCATGATACGCGTTAGGGGTTGTATTGTAGCAGTATGTGAACATCCTGCAACAGACATCCCAATTTTCTCTGTCTTCATCTATGAATGCTCTTACGTACTCGTTTAATGTTCTGTGTAGTTTTTCGCAACTTCCAATGGACTGTGGATGGTATGCCGTTGAGAAGTTGTGATCTATTTTTAATAGCTTTGTTAATTCCTGCATTACTTCATTTTTATATTCTGTGCCTTGGTCTGTTCTTATTTGCTTCATGAGTCCGTATGTTGGTATGAAATAATCAAAAATTCCTCGGGCTATTGTATCTGCTTCTTTATTGCACACGGGCATGCTGAACGCGTATTTAGTAAGTTCACATAACATTGTTATACAGTATCTATTACCTTCGTTACTTTTAGTGAATGGACCTATCGTATCTATGTATACTATGTCCCATGGTTTGGAAGAAGTGTCCGATATCACGAATTCTTCGACATGTGTTTTTTTCGGTTTATTAATTTGACATTTATGACATTGTTTAACGTATTTTCTTACGTCTTTTTCCAAATTTTTCCATCTAAATCTTGCTTTTAGCTTCTTTATTAGTCTGTTATTTCCTACGTGTCCTCCAAACATCGGATGATTGTGATATTCTTCTATTAGCCTGTGTTTTTCTTTGTCTTCTTCTATTGTTTCTGGTACTTCACATATGTATATTTCAACATTCTTTAATATTTTGTTTCTTTGTTTAATAAATTCCTCAATTGTGCACACTTTAAAAATAATATCGTTTACGTATATTTTTACTTTACGTACTGCATTCTCTACCGCCAGCTTATCAAGCTGTGCCAACGTTTGGTTTAAATCGAAATGATTGAATCCTGTGGCTATGCTCTTGCTGCACTTTATTTTGTTTTTGACCCTAATACTCAGCCTTGGTGGGATTAGTTCTGCTCCAAAAGACAAAATTGGTAGTCTATGCGCCTCTAAATTGTTTAGTACCTTTCTTACTGTTTGTTTGTGGGCTTCTGGCTGTAGTGCGAGTTCACTTTCTGCCTTCGTTTGCCTTGCTTCCTTCTTTTTTTCTCTTGCTTGAGCTCGTGTTATAGCTAATATATGGGTATTGTCTATGTATAGGTTCTTTAGTTGATGTAATGTTATTCTTGAAAGACTATCTGCATAGTTATTTTTCCCTGTTATGTATTCTATTTCGAAATTGTATTCCTCTAAATCTAATCTGATTCTTGTAAGTTTCGAAGTTGGTTCTTTCATTGCAAATAAATGTGTTAGTGGTTTATGATCCGTTTTGACTAAAAATGTTGGTGCTCCATATAAATAACATTTGAAATGATTAATTCCCCAATGAATCGCTAGTAATTCCTTAACGATTATAGGTTTATTACATTCTCCTTTATTGAAACTTCTTGATGCGTATTCTATTGGTAGGTCTATTCCGTTATAATCTTGACTTAAAATTGCTGAACAACTCTCGTTGGATGCGTCTGTTGTTAGGATGAATTGTTTATTGAAATCTGGATATTTTAGGATCGGTGGCTTCATCAGAGATGATTTAAGCTTATTGAATGCCTTTTCACATTCTTCTGACCAAAAAAATTCTACTCCTTTTCTTGATAATCTGTTGAGTGGTCTGCATATTTCAGCAAAATTTTGAATAAAACGTCTATAATAGTTACAAAATGCTACGAATCTTTTTGTTTCTTCCGCTGTCTTAGGTGTCGGATATTGTTCAATCGTTGCATATTTCGCTTTGTCTGGTGATACTCCTTCCTGAGAAAGATCATGTCCTAAATATGTTAGTTCTCTTCTAAAAAATTGACATTTTCCTGGGTTAAGTTTCAAATTGAATTTTCGACATGTCTCGAATGTCTTTTTCAGGTTGTCTAGGTGATGTTTTTCGGATATTCCTATTACTACTATATCGTCCATGTAAAGAAATGCTTTGTCCGGTGTTAATCCCGACAATGCTATTGACATCATCCTTGAAAAACTATTTGGGCTTACATTTAATCCAAAAGGTAATCTGGTAAATTGAAATGCTCCATTTTCTGTGCTAAACGATGTGTATTTTCTCGATGATTTTTCTAATGGTATCTGATGAAAACCTGACATTAAGTCTATAACTGAAAACCATTTTGCTCTTCCTAGTTGATCTAATATCGAGTCTATTCTTGGTAAAGGAAATTTGTCTGTGACTATTTTCTTGTTCAGTTGTCTAAAATCTATGCATAATCTCCATGCTTTATTTCCATCTATCGCCTTTTTCGGTACCAGTACTACTGGGCTGTTGTATTCTGATGTAGACGGTTCTATTATCCCTTGGTCTCGCAGCTTTTGTACTTGCCGGTTTAATTCCTCTGTTTGTGCATGAGGTGTCCTATAGTTTTTAATGTATACCGGAGTTAGGTCTTTAACTCTCAGTTTCTGCTCGTAGAAGTTGTTACATGTTAGCATGTCATGCCTTAGGGCGAATATATCTGAATAATCTTCACATAAAGATACTAACTTATCGCGTATGTATTCTGGAATGTCTAACTTCAATGATTCCCGTAATTCCTTCTTCCTATCCTTGCTGTCGTTGATCAGTCTATATATGTTGAATAATTTAATGTCTAATGTTTTGATTGCGTTTGTCTCTACTTTTACTGTTTCGTAGGTTGTGTTCAAAATTTTGATGTACGGATTATTACTTGAAATAATTGCTCTCGCTATGAATATTCCTGGTTGTATTTCTTGTTGTTCCACTATCCTGTCGTTCTTCAGCGTTTGAAAAATTTTTACAACTCTGTAAATTTCACATCTAGGCGGTATTATTATCGTGTCATTATCTATATTATCCAAAATGTTTGTACTAATGTAACAATCGTTGTCCTCTTTAATGTGCATTTTAAGGTTAGCGTAGTCTAGTATGCATTGAAAATTTGAAATAAAGTCTCTCCCAATGATTCCGTCGGTTGGAATAGGAAAACTAGGTTCCACTAACTGAAAGATATGCTCAAATCGAGATCCTCTTACTTCTAGTGTTGTTTCAACGTCTCCCATTGTTTGTAATTCTCCTTTAGTTACTCCTTCTATTTTCGCTTTTGTGTTTGGTTTCACATGTTCCTTCATAAAATCTTGTGAACACTTCAGTATTGAAATATCAGCTCCTGTGTCTATGATAAAGGTATTTGTGTTTTCTAGGATTCCTGTTTTCATTAGTACAAAATTCGTTAGGTTTAAGTCGAAGTTGTAAATATTATATTCCACTTCTGACTGTGTACTTTCCTTGTTTCGTTCATTCAAAACCCCAACTGCTGGTTTTCTGTTTCCTCTTGTCTGTCTTCTAACTCAAGTAGCCTTACGTTTCTGTTTCGTCCTCCTCTCTGGTTTCCTCTGTATGTTTGGTTGTTGAATTGTCTATATCCTCTGTTGGAATAATTCCGTTGGTTTCCTGTTTCTTCTCCTTCGTTCCGTTGTCCGAAGTTATTTCTTCTTCCTCTGTCGTATTTGTTATGGTATCCTCTTCGGTATTGCTGTTGTCCTCTCCTATTTTCATAATTCGTCCTATAATTAAACACTCTTCCTTGTGTGTTCTCCTCTGTCGTATCAATCGATAAAAATTTAGATACTACTTCCTGCGGTGTTGTGAAATTACCTGCCTCCAGTATTAACTTAGCTCTATCCGTATTAACATTTCGTTTCATTGTTGCTACGACTGTTTCCGTTGTGTATTTTTTCGCTAGCTCCAATGGTATTCCTTCCGCTATGTATGCTACCTTCAACTGTTCCGCTAATTCCTCTACTTCGGATGCGTACACTGCTGCATCTTTGTTTCCTTGCCTTTTCTTTGCTAACTTGTCTATTATCGTTTTCGGATTGTCGCCTCTTAATTCCTTCTTCAGTGTCGCTGCTATAAGTGGGATCGTATCCTCTGTAGTTATCCGGTTTCTAGCCTTATTAGTCAATCTTGTTTTTATTAATGTTATTACTGTTTCTTCATGTCCTTCTGCTATTTTTCCAAGTAACTCTAATGCGTCTAAAAATGGTTGTAGTTTCCCTGCGCTTCCATCAAACTCGTTGGGCAATACCTTGCTTGCAATATTCAAAAATTCGTTGATTGTCAGAGCCATGTTTAATATTTTTATATCTTGTTTTATGTCGCTTTTTCCCTCTTTTATTTCCTCGTCAATTTTTTCCTCTATCTCCTCGTCATTTTTTTCCTCTTCTACTTCTTCGTCGCTTTGTTCTTCCTCTATTTCCTTGTCGATTGGTTGGTGTATTGAACTTGGAACTACTGTTCTTAAGTTTACAGCTTGAAATGAGCGTATAACTTTGTCTCTTATTTTTCCGAAATATTTGTTGCACGCTTCTCTTTGTTTGTCCGATAGCGCTTCCCAATTTTTCTTCGTTAAATGTGTGAATTTGTTATACAATTTAATCAACTGTGTCGTTACTTCTTCTTGTATATCCTTAGATTTAGGTACTTTCTTCTTCAAGACCCTTCTACTTTGTCTTGTTACTTCTTGCGTAATCTCCTCAACTATTTTGATGAAGTCTTCCCAAGTAACTTTGTTGCTACTCATTTATTCATAATTTTCTTATTCTTGTACCCGTAACGAACGCATAAATTTGACAGTCTTACGAGGTATAGTAAATATATATGAAAAATAATATGTCAAAAATAGTAAAAAATATAGTAAATTGCCATAAAAAATCAGTATATCACTCAATATAAATCACCATTAAAAGCAGTAGACCAATAAAAATGTAATAAAAATCAGTACGTTAAACAATGTCATAAATGTCAAATAATAAATGGATAACAATCAGCAAAGATAAAATATGTTGGTAAATATATAAAAAAATCATATAAAAATCAGTATCAAATAAAAATGTATCATTACGTCCTATAATAACTAATATCAGGGTTAAAAAAAAATTCTGTATATTTTGGTAAATATTGGTATCATAAGGAAATTAAAATAGAATAATTAAGTAAAAATAGGTAAAACTTAAAAGGTAATGTGAGTCTTAAATTATAATTACGTTAATATTACTTTATACTTTATACGAATCAGGAAATACCATAAAAATAGATAATATGGACTCACCACTTTTACACGTCTTTGTTCGTATCACCCAAAAGTTCTCGCTGCACGTTTCATAGCATTGTCCCACGATGTTCCATATGGTAGTTCCGTCTCCATTCCATTCCATTCAGCTCCATGTCAAGCCTGATGTCCCCATCCTTTTCTGCATACCACACTGTATTCTAGGGTGGTCGAGGTGCCAGAACATTGACGTGTTTCTCCATACTCGTCCCAGTTTACCAGTCCTGAGTTCTTCCCTGGTCTTGGATCGCCATATGGTGGCTCCTGTCTTCTGAGCCACCCTGGATACTTAGGGGTGGTTACCCCGACTATGAGGGTTGATGTAGTAAATATCGTTCGTTGCTAATACATTTATTTACACGTTAAATATATCACAGAAAGTAACTGGTGGTATAGTATTTACTTGAAATCGATGTTACCCCCTGGAATCTCAACTGCTAATTGATTTATCTGTTCTCGTAAAAATATAATTAAAGTCGATTATTGTTTATTTACTGTTTTGTTAAGCCAAGGTGAACGTGATTCAAAAGTGCTGACTGTTAATAAACACCCACTGAATATTATTGCAACTCGACCTTGTATCAAATACTAGCATGCATCGATGCAAAAACTAGGTTAATCGTATTTATTAAAAATAAACATTACCACGGGCATTTAATTATTAAAAAGTTTATTTTTAATATGATGTTTACTGAGATGCTGTGTATCCCAATTCAAAGGAAAAATCTCGAAACAGGTCGATTTTTATTTTTAAATTGTGATTTTTTGGCATATATATCATACTAGTGACGTCATCCACATGGGCATGATGACGTAATCGATGATTTTTTTAAATGAGACTACGGGTCGTGTGATTTAGTAATACAAATATTAACATAATTGTTTATACAGGGCGTCCAAAATTTTTTTTAAATTAAAATAAAAAAGAAGAATGTTTATAATTTATCTAATTCAAAATATATTTTACTGTTGTCAGAAAACGGAAAAATGTTTGTTTAACAAATAAACATCGTTTTTCGCTTAAATTTGATGTTCAAACCAGCTCCCACCAACCACCTGCCTCTTGGAAGTTTAAATATTTAATTTAAGCGAAAAGCAATGCTTGTTTGTCAAATATAAATATTGTTTCTGTTTTCGGACAACAGTAAAATGTATTTTAAATTAAATAAATTATAAACATTCTTCTTTTTTGTCAATTAATTTAATTTAAAAATATTATTTTGGACACCCTGTATAACCAATTATGTTAATATTTATATTACTAAATACAGAATTAAATAATCTTTCAAATGAGCTATCACACGACCAGTAGTCTTATTTAAAAAAAAAATCATCGATTACGTCATCACGCCCATATGGATAACGTCACTCATATGGTATATGTGCCAAAATATCATAATTTAAAAATAAAAATCGACCTGTTTCGGGAGTATTTCGTAAAGTCCCCAGTTTACGAAATATCGAATTTTTTCTAAACATTTACACCATACTGTATATTATAGATTTAAAGTAGATTTTAGTCTTAGACCAGGGCGCATCTGTAAAAATATTAGTACATTTGGATGTTGAGAGGTGACTCATATTTTTTTGCAGAAATTGCTTGAAAGTAACTCATATAATAATATTTGAGTTATCCTCCCGCTCAAAAAGGTCCCGGAACATTGTTTAAATAATCAAAATTTAAAAAAATGAAGGAAAAATTCGATTTTTTTCTTGGTTTTTTGATTATAACTTTAAAAGTATTCATTTCGGAGAAAAGTTGTATTGACATAAAAGTTGTGTAATTAAATTTTCTACAACATAAGATTAGTTAAAATTTTTTAAATTTGTCACCCTTGCTGCAAAATAGCAATAATTGCGAAAAAACTATATAAAAAAAGAAGTATTTGCATTTTACGTTTTTCAACCATTTATGCTACACTTGGGACCTTCATATTAATTTGATACAGAAAAACTTTATGCTATAGTAAAACAATGCTGTAAATTTTATTAAGATCGGTTTAATATATTTTGCAAAATAAATTTTGCAATCCAGCTTTCGCAAAAAAAATCCATTTTTTGAAAATACTGCAGGACTGAAAATAAAGCAGACAAGTTGAATTTTTTTTACATTAAAATCGGTTAACTACCACGGCGTCAGGAATCGTTTTAAATAAACATTAATTTTTGGTGCTACGCACAGGACAGCGTATACGTTTTCTCTGATTGGGCATTCCAATGATTGATAAATTTTAATTTTTAGTACATTTCCATATAATAAATAAATTTGTTTATTGCAAAATAAAAACACATACTCTGTCCTATGAAATTACACTTTTTTTTTGCAAAATCTTTCTTTGTTCATATATGTTAACTTAGAAAATAAAAGTTTATTTTTTTTTATTTAGCTAATGCCTTGACAACTAACGGTCATTGGCATGGTAGGTACGGTGAATTTTTGCAGTTAGGTACCTAGTGTCATGTGTAGTGTGTGTGTTGAGTAAGTGTCTTGTTACTTTGCAAAGTCGACGTCATTGTCTTTGCAAGGAGACGCTAATTATATCCGAACGTGTGCCGTCCCTCAATAAAAGTTTATTATTTTTAAACATATGCAATTGTTTAAACAATATTTCACAAACAGTAATCAACTCAGTTTGATTTTTGCGGAATTAAAATATTAAAATACAACAAAATATAGAGTAAAAAAATAATATATTCGATAAAGGTTGGAAGAAATTTTGGTGGAAATCAACTTGTGTGAATCGAACACCGCTGTCCTGCGCGTAGCACCAAAAATTAATGTTTATTTAAAAAAATCCTGACGCCGTGGTAGTTACCCGATTTTAATTTTGCAAATTGCAAATGAAAGGTACAGTATTCTTCTACATGGAAAAACTTTCAACTTGCTATCTGCTTTATTTTCAGTCCTGCAACATTTTGAAAAAATGAATTGTTTTTGTGAAACCTGGATTGCAAAATTTATTTTCCAAAATCTATTAAACCGATCTTAATGAAATTTACAGTATTGATTTATTATATCATAAAATTTTTTCTGGGTAAAATATGAAGATCCTAAGTTTAGTATAAATGGTTGAAAAACGGAAAATGCGAATACTTGTTTATTATGTTTTTTTCGCAATTATTACTATTTTGCAACGAAGGGTGACAATTTTTAATATTTTTAACCAATTCTATATTGTAGGAAATTTAATTACGCAACTTTTGTCAGTGCAACTTTTCTCGGAAGTAAATACTTTTATATCAAGTTATAATCAAAAACAAAAAAAAATCAATTTTTTTCTTTCATTTTTTGGCATTTTGATTATTTAAACAATGTTTCGGACCTTTTTGAGTGGGAGGATAACTCAATTATTATTATATGGGTTAATTCCAATCAATTTCTGCAAAAAAAAAATGAGTCACCTCTCAACGTCCATCTCAAAACAGATGCGCCCTGGACTATCTTTGTCTTTTGTTGCTGTGTTTTCTTTCGTTTAAGTACTTGATTAAAAGCTCCATGTTTTTATTTTAAGTGGGCGTGTAAATTGGACGTATTTCCTGATGTTTCAAAAAATTTGAAGCAAAAATTGAAAAAAGGCTTTGAAAAATGGTTTGAATCCCTTCTTTCACGACTCGAGCTTATATTATATCATAATTAACTTGTTAGTTAACCTTTTCATATCAGTGTAATTACTAAAAGAAAAATAAATTTAAGAAAAATATTTGTTTTATTTTACATTATCCAGAATTTTATATATGGGGCAAAACAAGTGTTAATAAAAAGAGATACAAAGAATTGGAAAACTTTTTTTTAATTTTTCACTTAAAGTTAGGGGTAGGGGCGGTAAAATTAGTCTCGGCACCCATATTAGATATATGCTGCGCACGATTGTGCATATGTATTGTATATTAAATTGGGTATTTATTATGTATTAAATTATAGGCATAATATATAATAAATACAATTAAATCTAATCGAATGGTAAGATGTAAGGGAAAACTATCCCAACCTATCAAGTATAAAACTGGCATTAGACAAGGAGATTCGCTGAGCCCATTAATATTTAATCTGATAATGGATGAAATCATAAAGAAAGTTAAAAAAAGGAGAGGATACAGAATGGGAGAAAAGGAAATAAAGATAATCTGCTACGCCGGCGACGCCATTAACAGCCGAAAATGAAGATGACCTACAAAGATTAATTAAAGAATTCGAAGACACGGCTCTCATATACAACATGGTGATCTCAACAGAGAAAACTAAATCGATAGTGGTATCAGCGGAACCGAGACGATGTAAATTGGTCGTAAATAAAAAAATAATAATAGAACAAGTGATGGAAACAGAATACTTGGGAATAAAACTGTCATGCTACGGAAAAGTGGACGAAGAAGTACAAAAACAAATAAACATTGCGAACAGAGCAGCAGGATGTCTCAACAACACAATCTGGAGAAACAAATACCTCACAATGGAAACGAAAACCAGGATATATAAATCAACAATAACACCGATAATGGCGTATACAGCGGAAACCAGAGCAGATACGGCGAAAACACAAAGACTGCTGGAAATAGCAGAAATGAAAGTCTTACGAAAAATAACGAACCAAACTCTAAGAGACAGAGTAAGAAGTGAGGAAATACGAGACAAATGTGGTATAGAAGAAATAAACATGTGGACCAAAAGAAGAAAAATAGAATGGAATCAACACATAAAAAGAATGACAGAAAATAGAATAGTACGAATAGCAAGAGAGAAATCGCCAAATGGAAGAAGATCATTGGGACGACCGAGGAAAAGATGGTCAGACAATGTCAATTGAGGCTAAAAACCGAAGTAAAACAGGCATTGAGCCTATTTATAAAGTAGGAAGAAAAAGAATGGAATCAAACCGAATATAATCGAATTTATAAGAAATATTCACTTCTGTCGGCACTCCACAAGTGCTACGCTCTGTTTTTTTCTGTCGAAAAAAAGATCACTTTATAGTTCACTATGTCAGATGGAAGATGTCACACAAATTACACATCTGTAAATCAGTTTCGTACATAATCGTACATTACAATTCAAGGTATTCACGACTACGTCCCTGACTTTTAGAATATTTTTCGTTTCAAGCGGGTACGAAACGGAAAGATCCTGCAGTCTAAGGAAAAGGACAAGGGGATGTAAATTAGCCATTTTCATTTATTTCGCCCTCGTTTTTATTCTGTTGTTTTCTTTCCATCCTTTTCGAGACTAATGGTTCGCCATTCACTTGGTATAATGTAGAACTAAGTGCAATTTGTATCCGAGATAGTCTGCACTGGCTTTTAGATACTCAATTGTTTACCACTAAACCGTATTATTAATACTAACTACGGGGAGGATGGGGTGATTGATAGAGAGAAGATTTTAGAATGGATGATATTTTGTTTTCAACTGAAAAGTGCATATACTTTAGTAGTTTTGATGCAGTTGTGTAATTGTTCAGTTTAATATGACATGTACAGCTATCTACACTAACCACAATAAAAAAATAATTATATAAAAATATAAAATGACAATAGAAATACAACTTTTTTAAGTAAATGTTTATGGCATTCGACGTAAAATTGTCCGAATAGTTCTATTGCTGTTTACTCTATAGGCCACGGCTCTTTCGTGGCCAATCAAAGTCGACGGTCGCAGTGGTTCCAAATACTGAAAACGTAGTCAATAGGTAAAAGGTAAAATAAAAAGTCCCTATTTAGGGATTTTCATATTTACAGTTTTTCTCATACTATCGTAGAGTCGTAATAAACAGGTATAAAGATCAGACCGGATTACCGGATATATATTCTTATTCATAGCTCCGGGACAAGTGAGCCATGTACGACCTTATTTTGGCCGGTAGTGAATGTGCAAAAGAACGCGTATATTGAAAACGCTGTAAAACGTTTTGTAGCTTATCAATTTTATCGTTTTAAATCATATTCTTCATTTTCAAGAATTCCTATACAGGGTGCGAAAATCCTCTGGTTTTCTTTGATTGCGGCTAAACTATGGGAGATGCAAAAAAAATGATTTTAACAAAGTTAATGTATATCAAAACCGTCTATAATTTAAAATTATTTTCGATTATACAGGGTGAGTCAGAACGACGGTATGAACCAAAGTTGTATTTTTTTAAATAGAACACCCTATATATTAAATCATTTTTGAATACAGTTTTTAAAAATATGAAAAATTCGTATAAGGTCTTATAGGCCTAAAGTTAATAATTTTCGAAATATTTACATTTTTATTGAGAAAAATGGTAATATTTATAGGGCTGTGGATTATGTTTCCAAGGGAATAAAAATTTAAGTGGTAGGTCAAACTTTTTATAATATAATGTTATTTTTAAATAATTTAATATCTTTTACTTATAGCCATAAAATATACAGTGTGATCACTATTTGCAAATTCAAAATTTTCTCATTTTTTTTTAAATGGAACACCCTATATATTATTATTGCATTTTGTTGTAAATATTACAACCTTTCTTTTGGTATAAGGTTGTATGTACATAGCATGTTTGGTTTTGTAAAAATTTAAAAAAGAACTATAGATTTTGCGTTTCGGGGATATTTTATATCCGCTATAATTTTAATTAAATTTTTTTGCAAAAAAAAATTATACTTTGATTTTAGAAACATACACTAAAATATGAAAGATGAAAATAAAAACGTAATTAAAGATTAAAATTAAACGTATGCAAGTGCAACTTAATTGAATTTAATCACTTTAAAATTATGTTACTAACAATTTTTTACCATACTAATAAGTAATTAGTATGGATAAATTAATTATTAAATTAAACAACCGATTTTAAAATCTTCCTTAAATTTTTCTACCCTAGTAACTTTATTGTACCCAAATTTGTTAGTTAAATTGTATTGAGTTAGATCAGTTAATAACTTTTTAATTAACCTACATCTTGAGAACGTATAAAGTATGCTTTGAAACAAATGAACGTTATAGAAGTATATTATGAAGTAAATAGTATCTATATAGTCGTGTCACAAAAGCTGGTAATAATTTCTAATCGTTTCACCCAAAACAAATGTCATATCCATCAATTGTTCGGTTGAAAAATTAAAATTTAAAATATAAAAGATTGTTACAAAAATTTCAACTACAAAAGTATTACCAGCTTTTGTGACACCAGTTAATACTATTTATATTAATAAATAATTTGACTAATACATTTAACATTAATTTGTTTCAAAGCATACTTTATAATTATGTTCTAAAGATGTAAGTAAATTTAAAAGGTAAATTAAAAGTTTAACAGATCTTACTCGTAAATACAATATCATTTAATTTGGTACAGGAAAGTTGATGTGGTAGAAAAATTACTAGGGTAGATATCAAATTTGGTGGTTTATTTAATTTAGTAACTAATTAATGCATTCATTGGTATGGTAAAATATTTTTTGTAAAATAATTTTAAGTTATTAAATTCAATTGAATTGTACTAGTATACGATTTATTTTAATCTTTAATTACGTTTTTATTTTCATATTTGATATGTTGATGTATGTTTCTAAAACCAGATTATAATTATTTTTTTTGCAAAAAAATTTTTTAATAAAAAATTCGCAAAAACGTAATATCTATAGTTTTTTTAAATATCTACAAAACGGAACAAGCTAGGTACATACAACCGTACATCAAAAGAAAGGTTGTAATATTTACTACAAAAGGCGATACTAATATACAGGGTGTCCCATTTAAAAAAAATGAGAAAATTTTGTATTTACAAATAGTGATCACACTGTATATTTTATGGGTATATGTCAAATATGTTAATTTTTTTAAAAATAACAGTATGCTAAAAAAATTTTGACATATCATTTAAATTTTTATTACCTTGAAAGCCTAATCCACAGCCCTTTGAATATTACCAATTTTCTCAATAAAAGCGTAAATATTTCGAAAATTGTTAACTTTAGGCCTATAAAACCTTATATAAATTCTTAATATTTTCAAAAACTATATTAAGAAATGATTTAATATATAGGGTGTTCCATTTAAAAAAACATAACTTTGGTTCTTACCGTCGTTGTGACTCACCCTGTATAATCGAAAATAATTTTAAATTATAGGCGGCTTCGATATACATTAATTTTGTTAAAAACATTTTTTTGTATATCCCATAATTTAGCCGTAATCAAAGAAAACCAGAGGTTTGGCGCACCCTGTATATTAATGCAAGATAAAAGTTGACTAAAAATTTGATAACAATAAATGCATAAAATTTGTTAATGAATAAACAGTAAAAATATACTTAAAATAATCAAAATTTCGAAAAAATTCAAATTTCAAATTTTTATTCAAAAACTACATAATTCTGCATAATTCTGCGATTAATCTTATCTTAATTAATCTCAAAACGTACAGTCAGACGATACAGAATCACATTGGTTTAGCTGCCTTTAACTGTCTTTGCATTGCTGGAAGTTGTTTGAATACAAAAGTGTGAAACGACGCATATTACATGATTCTGGCGATTGTTGCGTATGTATGGGCGATTGTACGTAAGTAAGAGGTCCTAAATATTGTACCTACTTCAAAAAGAAAATGTATTTGTAACCAGCAATTTCAAGTCCCTTATAATATAAAATTTCAGAAAAATATGCGTTTAAAATAAAATTTTTGAATTGCTTTCGGTCATATTGGATTTGCCATTTGGTTTTCAAAAAAATAATGTTAGATTTTTAATCAGCGGCTTTAAGCTAGCAAATTTGACAAAATAATTGTGTTTTGATTGCTATTTTCAATTTTATTCCGCTAGTTTGTTTTTCAAAAAAAGAAATAATGTCAGATTGGTAATCAGCGTTACCAAAAACTCTTACATACGAAAGTAATTCCGAAGTGTATGAACATACGCTTTTAAAGGTCCATGACCACCTTGTCGGCATTTGGAACCACAGTGAGTCGTAATAAAAGATTATTTGTAATTCGTATAAACTAAGAAATATAAATCGTTTTTACACAATGCCAAATGTGTTTTATTAAAAAAAACCTACAATGTAATGTTTGGTAAACCTTGATCTAATAATTAAAACTGAAAATATTGCAAAATTTGTGCAAAAACATTGCAAAATCACGGAATTTTTACAATTTGTGACTCGTAATTCGGCTTCCTTTTTAGTAAAATAACTAAAGTCTGGATTTTGTTTTCTTGGACGGGTTCTGATAATTATTTTATCAGTCTCTTATTCGGGGATGAAGTTGAGGACCATGGGCCTAAGGCCCGTATTTATAGTCGGGTCTCAAGACCTCGTCGGGTCTCGAGACCGATCTTAAATAAAATTTGTGAGTAAACTAAATATGTACAACTTTTATTCAATGTCGGTCTCAAGACTCGACGAGGTCTTGAGACTCGTCTATAAATACGGGCATTAGACATGTTATTGTGATTGTCCACCCAAGTCCGATTCGTCCCAAATGCTCACCACATGAACCTCACCACATGAACAGTCCATTTTTCGTACATTTGTTTACGTTGGTCTATTAAAAAAATATGTCTTCTAATCTATGATAACGGTCCTCTTAATATAGCTCAAATAGTTGGGAGTATTCTAAGCGAAGCAACTACTAACATTCTTCATGAAGAGAAGTATCCATATTTCGCAAATGTGGTATGTGGTCTCGAGGTAACAAAGTACAAAAAACTCGAAGAAGTACCCTGTTCACAAGATGGTTCCTCCACCCACATGTAGATATCTTACACAATTTTACTGTTTTAATTATAACAAAATGTTGAAAATCGCTTAACACCAGTAAGGCGGGTTGACATTACTAGTGAATAACGAACGTTTCTCACGCTTACGTATTTTTCCCGTGCTATTGTTAGATAGTTTATTATCTATTTTGAAACTCGAGCAGTAATTTGTATTTATGCAATGCATAGATACAAATGTACTGCTCGAGATTGAAAATAGATAATAACATATCTGAGCAGTTCGGTTCTGGCAGGTATACTAGTTGGTGCGTATTTGTCAGCTCCAAACAAAATAGTTATTTAGATAGTAGCTAATGAGTAAAAAAAAAATTTTATTTTCGCATATATAAGTGTATTATAGTGCGTTCAATTATTGTACGTAAGTACTCTTTAAAATTATATAAAGCCAAGTTATTTCACTGGAATTTATTATTTATCAGAAGTCGGTTTGATACAAAAAACCCTAAACACGTTTATTCGTTATCTATAACGACATGATAAAATCACCTGTTGTAAGACAGGTCCGTATTTCAGGATTTACTTAGTTTTGAATAATAAATAAAATATGTCAAATCCGACTGCCGGGACTTCTGACTACAGGAGCGCCCAAATGGAAAACACTACTAAAACTTATTCTACTGCTTTGATTGAACAACAATTTCCAACAAAAGAACAAGCCATTGTATTCCCATCCATTGAAAACCTTAAACTTCAAGATTATCTGATTTCACTAGGAAAGTTGATCGAGCCCAAAAATATCCTATTTTCCTCAAGGCTTTCTAACAACAGAGTGTGTATGTACCTTGCAAACAAAAATGTTGTTGAAAATTTCATGAATAATTATGGAGGATCCATAGAAATTAATAACCAAAAAGTCCAAGCACGCAAACTAATCACTCCATCACAAAGGCTAATTCTGTCAAACGCTTGTCCCTCCATACCGCATGCTGTATTAATTCAAGAAATTGAAAAATTGGGCCTTCGACCCATGTCTCCCATGTCATTTCTCAAGATAAGCGCCGGTTTGCCGGAATTCAACCACATTTATAGTTTTAGACGACAAATCTTTATCACACCACCGCTTGCCCCAATACCTGAATCCATATTAATGAATTATAATAACACCAACTATAGAATTTATTTTGCACAAGATTCCTTGATCTGTTTTTCATGTAAAAGGCCAGGCCACACTGCAGCAAATTGCAAAACAATCCAAGAATCAGTTTCTGAAAATTATAACCAAAACCCCCACTCCCAATCATCTTCGCAACCCATACCTTCCGAAATACTTTCAACCAACCCCTCCAAAACTCCAACCTCACAACCAATTATCAATATAGATACAACCTAGTCCACACAAAATAGCTCAAAACGCAGTTTGGATGACATTGTTACACCTCCTCTAGCGCAAGATGCTAATTCAGAAAACCAAAGTCTTGAACCATTTGTTAAACCTAATGTTGCTCCAGCTAAAAAACCAAAGAAAAGTAAGGGAAAGACTCCAACTCACGTACTCATGGAACCGACCAAGGCATTCATCTCAGAGCAAAACCCTTCATTTGTTCTTGATTTTGATCAAATATCCGATCTATTTGAAAATGTTTATGGTGCACAGGACCCAGTCAGCATCATAAAAAACTACACTAGCGAATTTGAAGCTTTAGTGAAAATGCTAACAGCAATATACCCGTATTTCAAACAAAGATCGATTAAAGCTAGATGTACAAAAATTAGAAAGAAACTATTGAAGCATTTACAGATGGCTTACTCGGATACTGAGGCATCAGAGACTGAAAGTGAGTTTTCTCAAGAATAGAGTCATGAACTTCTGTGACAATCCCAAATTTCAGTTTTATTTATTATAAATGGGCTTCTCATCAATTTTGCAGTGGAACATTAACGGTTTCTATAATAACCTTCCAATGCTCCAAATAATTCTGTCCAGACACAATCCAGATATAATTTGTCTTCAGGAGACTAATTTCAAAAATGAAAACATACAAGCTTTAAAAAAATTTAAAAATTACTGCAAAAACAGAACTAACCAAGATAAAGCCAGTGGTGGAGTAGCTATCTTTGTAAAAAAGTCAATTGAAACTACAGTAGTTCCTCTCCAAACTAATCTAGAAGCAATTTGCATTAAAGTTAACTCGAGTCCAAATATCTACGTTTGTAACTTATACTTACCTTCATCAACGCAAGTAGACTCAGAAGCATTAACTGAACTCTTACAACAAATTCCCCAACCCAGGCTTATTTTGGGCGATTTTAATGCTCACAACTTTTCATGGGGCTCTTCTACTATAAATACCAGAGGAAGATTGCTGGAAGAGATATTTGAACAGTCCAACCTTTCAGTCTTAAACGACGGCAGACCCACTAGATTTAATATACAGAACGGTGAATCTTCATGTATAGACCTTACGATATGCGAACCAGGTCTGACCCCACAGCTCACCTGGGATAGGCTGGATTTCTTGTATAACAGTGATCACTACCCAATTTTTATTCATAACAACAAAAACCAACGTGGACGGACATTTACCCCAAAATGGAATTTAAAAAAACCTAACTGGAATCTTTTTTCAAATTTAGTCGAAAGCAGTATGACCACATTTAAAAGCACCTCAAACATAGACGAGACCCTTAAGAACATTGTTACCATTATCACAGAAGCAGAGAAAGAGCAATAGGAAAAACTTCATACATAAAACAACGCAACCCCGTCCCATGGTGGAACCATGAATGCAAAACAGCAGTTGAATCTAGCAAAAGAGCTTTTAACAAATACAAGCGCTACAAGACTCTCGAGAATAAAATTGAATATACAAAACAACGTGCAATAGCCAAGAAGACAACTAGAAATGCCAAACGCCAGTCATGGACTCAATATGTATCAACATTAAATGCAAACACTCCCATGACTGAAGTATGGAACAAAGTCAGAAGAATATCTGGATTAAACAGCAATCAGAATATCAAAAGCCTCGAGAGAAATGGAAAGGCAGTTACTAGTAATACTGAGATTGCTAAAATCCTTGCTAACACATACAAAAACCGATCCAGTAATATTAATTATAAAAAATCTTTCATTAATTACAAACAACATGAAGAAAATAAGAAAATTAGCATTACTCCTAACACAGATGAACCGTTAAATTTACCCATTTCTCAATTAGAGTATACGGAAGCATTGTCAAATATTAAAGAAACTAGCGCTGGCCCGGACGATATTCCTAGTATTTTTATTAAACACCTTCCAGCGAGCGCTCACAAACAACTTCTAGATCTGTTTAACATTATTTGGCTTCAACACAAATTTCCTGAAAAATGGCATGAATCCATAGTAATACCTATACAAAAACCTAATAGTATTAAGACAAGTCCCGAGTCATACAGACCGATATCTTTAACATGCGCCATGTGTAAGTTACTAGAAAAGATTATTAACAATAGACTAAGATGGCACTTGGAGAGACAAGATTTGATTATTCCAGAACAAAGTGGTTTTAGAGACCAAAGGTCAACTATAGATAATATCATAGATTTGGAGAGTGACATTTCTGAAGCATTCGCACTAGGGGGTAAATGTCTAGCGGTTTTCTTTGACATATCAAGAGCTTTCGATACAGCCTGGCCCGACTATATAATAAAAAAATTACATAGTTGGAACATTCAAGGTCACAGCCTATTCTTTATTAAACATTTCCTTCAAAATAGAACTTTCAGAGTTAGGACAAATAACATAACATCAGATATAATGTATCCAGAAAATGGTATCCCTCAAGGCTCGGTTATAAGTCCTACTCTCTTCATAGTGGCAATCAATGATATCCTCAAAAACCTAAAATCGCCTGTAAAGGCACGAGTCTACGCAGATGATCTTGTAGTTTTCTGCAAAGGTAAAAATATACAAAATATATTTCGTCATACACAGAACTTTATACAAGACTTAGAAATCTGGTCACAAAAAACAGGTTTCTGTTTTTCCGCTGAAAAAACTCGCTTCATCCTGTTTTCAAAGAGAAACGTCACAAATATCCCCAACCTAAGACTATGTGATGAAAACCTAAAGCGCGCAACGTCAATTAAGTTCTTGGGCATGACATTCGAAGAAACCCTAAGCTGGAAACTTCATATAACAAATCTGATGTTATCTTGTCACAAGCGACTAAATCTTCTAAAAACTCTGGCCAATAAAGAATGGGGTGCGGATCGCCAAACACTTTTAATGTTATACAGAACATTAATCAGATCAAAATTAGATTATGGGTCTACTGTGTATTCTACAGCGGCTAAGACGCTGCTGAAAAAACTTGACAGTCTTCACAATCTCGCTTTACGTATAATATCTGGAGCTTTTCGCACAACACCAATCGAAAGTCTGTATTGTGAAGTTGGAGAACCCTCCTTAGAAGACAGAAGAGTTTATTTAAGTGTAGCATACGCCGCAAAAATCAGGTGTAACTCAAAAAACCCTACTATACAAAATTGTTTTACAGAAAAGTTCCCAAATCTCTTCATAAATAAACCAAGAACGGCCAAACCCTTCTACGCAAGAATTAGAAGCTACTTAAATCAAATAAACTATGCGTTCCCAGAATGCTTTCCTTCCAAACTGTCCTCAATTCCTCCGTGGCAAATAAAGAACCCTCAGTGCCTAACACACCTCATTTCTTTCGATAAACATTCAACAAACCCACAGTTAATCAAATCCGCCTTCAATGATATACTCCGCAATTACAAGGAGTATACACAAGTATACACCGATGCATCTAAATCAAATGAAGGCACTGGTGCTGCAGTCATAACCCCAACATCAACAAATAAATACAAACTCCCTTCAGAGTACTCTATTTACTCTGCTGAATTATACGCTCTATACCAGGCCACCCTTGCTGTCAATGCGTCCAGTAATACCAAATATATCATACTCACAGACTCTCTAAGTTCGGTACAGTCAATCCAATATGTCTACCCATCTAATCCTTTGGTCATCAAAATAAAACAAGAAGTTCATACCGCTCAACTGAATGGAAAAATTATCATATTCCTCTGGATACCATCCCATATTGGAATTCAAGGAAATGAAGAGGCAGACAACGCTGCAAAAGAAGCTGCAATTAGTGATAGTGCGCAGTGTACGGAAACATTTACGAGTGCGGATGTGAAAGCGGCGGTCAAACGTAAAGTGCGGTATATGTGGGAAGAAAAGTGGAAAGTGTCATCGGCCAAGCTACGCGAAATTAAAAAATCGATAAAACCCTGGCCAACATTACCAACAAGTCGGAGAGACCAGGTAATATTAACGCGACTCCGATTGGGTCATACGCGATTAACTAATAGTCATGTGTTTTCCTACAAACAAGAACCAAGATGTGACAACTGTGAAGAAAAGTTAACAATCAAACACTTATTGGAGAATTGCGCAGCATTAACGCCAAAGCGCATATTGTACAATATACCAAACAAACTGAGTGACATTTTAGGCCTACAGTGCAATATGTCAAATTTAAAGAGGTTCCTAAGTGCAATTAACATTTTATACAATATATAAAAACACAAATGTAATAAAAATTATTGTTCACCACTATTGTTTCGCTAATAGCCAATTTGGCTGATGCGATTTTTGTTAATAAAAAAAAAAAAAATAACATATCTAACAGTAGCACGGGCAAAATACGTAAGCGTGAGAAACGTTCGTTATTCACTAGTAATGTCAACACGCCTATAACGATGAATGTTTGTGTAACAATACATATGTGTCATGTAAACTAGTTGATTCTTCCTCTTTACTGTTCTGGTCAGTCCTTGATGTTTGTGTTTCTGTACTTAAGCTGATGATGGCTCGTGCTGAGCCGAAACGCGTCCTATTTTGACCTTTTTCATAAAAAACTTTGTGGTACTTCTTCGAGTTTTTTGTACTTTGCTCTAATATTATTTCTTGGTTAACACAATTTATATATATAAATCGGTTTTAAAACGTCTTGCGACGTTGTCCGATGCCTAATTTCCATGACACTCTATCATCCCATTGGCCCTCTCTAAGATCTCTTGCGCTCATCGCCTTCGTTACTCCCTCTCTCCAAGATTTCTTGGGTCTTCCTCTCTTTCTGCGGTTTGGTGGTACCCATTGCATAATTATTTTAGGGAGTCTTGAGTTATCCATCCTCTGAACGTGTCCGTACCATATCAGCTGTTTTCTTTCTATGTCTGTTGTTAGAGAGCCGTCAACCCCCATTCGCTGTCTTATCTCATCATTACGTATTCTCTCTCTGCGTGACACTCCTACTGATCTTCTAAAAGCGTCCATTTCTACTGCCTCCAGTTTTCTTCTGTTGTTTTCGGTTATCCGCCAAGTTTCTGCTCCGTACAATAGACTGCTTTTAATAAGAGATTCGTAGATATTGTGTTTTCTTCTTTTTCCTATTTCATGATTCCACAGTACGCTGTTTAGACAACCTATTGTTTTTCTGGATTGTGTTATTCTTCTCTTTACTTCTTCATCATCTTTCCCCGTTGTGTCAAAAACGATTCCTAGATATGTGTAATGGTCGCAGGGCATGATGATTTCATTATTTTCTAATGTGATGTTCGATAGTTCGGTACCTATTGGCAGGTATTTTGTTTTTTCTGTATTAATTTCTAGTCCCCACTTTCTATATTCTTCTTGTAATTTCCTTGCCATGTACTCTAAATCATCTTTATCGTTTGCTATAACAAACTGGTCATCAGCAAACTGCAATGTATATAAGCAAATCTCTCCAAGGTCTACGCCCATGCCTCTGCATTTTCGTTTCCACTCTTTCAATGCTTTTGCAACATATATTTTAAATAAGGTCGGTGATACACAGCACCCCTGACGTAGACCTTTATTAACCAGGAAGGTTAACACAATTTCCAGACCTGAATTCAATTGAATGTGTACATTATGTCAATATAAAATATTTTGGGTATGAGTAGAGAGTTTTTGGCTATATTGAACCGTAGGTACGCGTGTCATACCAGATACTGAATATTTGTTTAACATAAAAATGGTATACATTTTTATTTTATATTAGTATTACTCCTTTGAGTAACATAGGTCCATTTTCCGTTGGAATTTACCACGCTGAACAGACGGGGTCGTGAATTTCAAATTTTAGAATTCCCTCTTGTCTTCTTCGCTTCAGCATCCATCTGGTTTACAATTTTTAGAAGCCATGGAGGTGTTAGCAGGAAAATGGTCCAATAAATTTTCAATTAAATATGTTTATTAGGATGAAAAATTTGACTTTAATTTGTTTAACAGTTTATATGAGTATTATCTTTGCTTAAAAAATACCTAACTTTTGAGCTATATTATGACGACCGTTATCATGGATTGGAAGACATAGGTACTTATTTGGCCAACAGCTGCTGCATATGGAACATGTCCCAATAGCGGACCGATACAGGGTGTTTCATTGGGAAACGGAAATACTTGAATGGTGAATAGAGGACATTGAGGCGGTTATAGATATACATACTACATTTATTACCTCACCTATTTTTATAACCGAGTTACAGGGTGTTTAAACCATTTTGCCCCTTTCTTTCTGGACCCATAACTTTAGAACAACTCTGCATATTTTTTATATCCGATACACATATGTCTCATTTAGAACCCAAACCACTCAACTACTAATCACAAGAACAATCCAGGGCAGGACTAAAAAAATTATGAATTCAAACTCTTTATATTTTTTTGATATTCCGTACACATATGTCTCTCATTTAGAACCCAAACCACCCAACTGCTAATCGCAAGAAAAATCCAGGTAGGACTAAAAAACTGATAAATTCATTGTGATCTTTAAACAATAACCTGTAAATCCGTTTGCATATTTGAAAAGAGTATAAAAAACTAAGTTTATTACTTCGCTTAAATTTTTTCGTCAGACAATTTAATGACTTTAATTTTGAAATTATATAATTTTTAAGAAATCTTTATAATTTAAGAAATTTTCTAAATCTTATTTACTAGATTAGAACGACCCGTTTACTAATCACAAGAAAAATCCAGGTCCGGATTTACAAAAAAACATAAAGTAATTGCGACCTTAAAATAATATCCTGTATAACGAAATTTTCAAAATTATTTTGCACATTTGAAAAGAGTACAAAAAACTGAGTTTATAGGTTCGCTTTAATTTTTTGCGCAGAAAATTTAATGACTTTTATTTTGAAAGTAAATATATTGAAAATTTTTAGAACTAAGATAAAAAGGCAGGTGTTATTAACTTTTAATAATAAATTATTCATGTTAATGAATAAATACCTACTCATTTTAAAAATAATCGATACTTATTAACTACATAGGAATGACCCACATACTAATCACACCAAAAATCCAGGTCGTCGAGAATTAGTAAACAGACGCTATCCTGATACTCTGTTATATCAAGCTAAAGCAGATCTGATCATCAACAAACTGGAATGAGTATTGGCTGAAACTCCTGTGGGAAGTCAGAAGCAACTTATACAGTTCCTTAAAACAACGGTTAGCTCAAGGACCCTGTGGGTAACCTTTGTTAAATAATTTTCCAAAAATATACTGTTAAATGTGGTAAAGATTATCTAGAGCTAGAGCATGTGGGATGGAACAGATTCGATCCCAATAACATGCGTAAGTATCCCAAGGTCCTCAACTGCATCTTCGACTGAGAGACTGGTAAAGTAATCATCCGGACTATAAAAACACTAAATAAGGCATTAAGACAAAAGGCTGGTTGTTGAAATATCGTAGAATCGGGGAGGATGTATAAATCCTAGTCTTCTCTATCAATGATGTCTCTTACTAAGCATTGATTCACCAGTTATTATTTTATTTTTAGAGATTCGTGCAATATGGTAACCAAATACTACTACTATTTTACATAGGAAGTATTGTATCTCCAGCATTACATTATTTTGTGATACTAACATCATTAGCACCTGTGACTACCTCTTGACAATGAAAATCCTTATAGAAAAAACCAACGAATATAACTTCGTTTTTGTTGACTGTGAAAAAGTCTTTGACAGTGTTAAGCAATAAGCTATAAAAAGCTCACTACGCAGTAGCAGACTAGACTACCGATACCTAGAATTAATAGACTCTACATAAATGCTACAACAAAAATAAAAGTGCACGAGTATACAAACCCCATAGCGATTAAAAATGGAAAAAGACAGGGTGACTCCATATCACCAAAACTATTCAATCAGATATTAGAAGATGTATGCAAGAAAGTACAATGGGAAAATAAAGGAATTAAAGTAAATGGGCAATACTTGAGTCACCTTAGATGCGCCGATGATATCGTCCTGACTGCCAGTAGTAAAGAAGAACTGAAAGATATTCCCGAAGAATTAGAACACCAGGCAAGAACAGTAGGTTTAAGAATGAATCTAGATAAGACAAAGACGATGACAAACACAGAACAAGATACTGCTATCACAATTCGAAGAAGTGAAATAGAACAAGTACGAGAATATAATATTTGGGGCAAGTAATAAAAGCACGCAGAGAAAATCAAACTAAGAAGAAATTAAAAACTAAAAGAAAGAAGAAATTAAAAGACGTATAAGATCGGCATGGGAGGGATTTGGCAAATTGAGCTATATCCTGAACCTGAACAATTAGAAATTCGCGCAATATCTTAAGTCTAAAATCTTCAACCAGTGTGCAACCAGTAATCACGCATGGAGCGCAAACTTGAACACTAACCAAAAATAATATGGATAAACTTATAAAATCACAGAGAGCAATGACAAGACATAGGTAATATGTTGCAAATACACTTGAAGGACAAAAAACGAAACGAATGGATTCGAAATATTACAAAGTTGAAGGATGGGAGAGAAAAAGTAGCCGAATATAAATGGAAATTTGCGGGGTAGAACATCAGGCACAGTGACGATAGGTGGAACAAGGAAATACTACACTGGAGACCATATGAATACAAAAGAAGTAGAAGAAGACCACATATGAGATGGGTTGATGACTTGAAGAGGCAAGCCGATCCCAGATGGATGAACTTAGCTCAGGACAGGCACAAATAGAGACAAGAAAGGAAGGCCTACTTCCAAAATGGATAACATGGGCTACATAGATAGATAGAACACCATTAGTATCAACAAAAATGCCGTGAAAAATATTGTATCCATCTAAAGTAAATATTTTTCTATGATTGCAATAATTTTGCCAGACTTTAAACTACTTCTCATCGAAGTTAACTCCGAAAAAAATTAACAAGCTAACAAATTAATAGATAAAGGAAAACTAAAATTATTAAACTCAATCGTCCACTTTGTGTAATTTAAGTTTTTAATGAAAAACCCCTCGTACATTTCTTTAGGGTGAAAATTCTCTTAAAAACTTTTAATAGAAACTGAGTTCGTTCGTTCGCTTTTTCAATGAGATGAATTTTAATTTTGTATATAATTGGAACTTGTTATTTCTTTGGAAAGACAAGGATATAAAAGAAAGATTTGAGCAGGACGGAAAATCTCTGGAATCGATAGCAGGTTTTTACGATTTACTTCAGAGGCGTCACTTTTTCGTTAATTATGGTGCTTTCTGCTACGTCTGTCTTATCTCCTTAATGATTTGATAACCCCGGTTATCGTAAATCTTAGTATAACTGCCTGAAAACAACTTGAATTTATTATTAGTAGTCTAGTCTATCCGCTGGGAAGGTTGACATGGAGGGGATATGACATATCAACAGTGCTTCTCAATAGTTTATCAGCCGTGTCCAAGGGCATTAAATTCAGTTCTGTTTCTTCACTATATTCTTTTACCTTGGTAATGAAATCTCCTTTTCAACCAGATCCTTTGGATACACAAAGAATCTACATATCCCTCTTTCACTATAGTGGTTATAATCCGGATCAAATCACATTACCATTATACAAATTATATTGGTTCACAAAAGTTCCTAACCTTTGCTTGGTAAATATCACTAAAAAAATATTTCATATAATTTTAAGACCGAATTATGATGGTATTATCTTAAAAACACTATGTGTACTGCAGAAAAAGCAGCAGAGGAACCGAAATTTCTACTTTATGATAATTGAAAAGGATTGAGAATGGGCAAATCATGTTTTTCAACCTTTGTTTACAAATTGATAATAACAATATGATAGTCGTGATTTCACACTTCGGCTGTTAGCCTTAAAATATCTTCGTATTAGAAGAATCTCTTCGCGTAGAAGCGCACAATGATGCATGCCTCTTCAACTTGTTTGTATTTTGGATCCTTCTAAATAAAATATGCATTATTTCAGCAATGATTTGTCAGATTTTTGTATTTTTGAATTTATTTTTGTATTTTGCGTTATTGAGTATTTTCTGGATATAATTTCTAATGATTGTTCCATCGGAACATTTGTGAATAGTAAAACTATGTCGAAGCCAACTAACCAGTGTCAGGCTCACGACTCACGTTATGGACTACAACGCATGTCTGTAAACCTGTATTGCCCCAGTTCCCAATATATTTTTTTCACAAATGTAGCAGTAACCACCCGGCAAATTATAAAGAATATACTATATATAAGGAACTGCAGAAAAAAACATATCCAACCCTACGACAAAAAAAACCTACAACCCCACTAACGAGTAATATTGGAAGAACCATCATTGCAGGCATTAGCTACTCACAAGCAGTAACAAACCAACTACCTCAAGCAAGCACATCTCAGAATACTTTACAAGCAACAAATTTAACACACCCTCCTCCTGCTAACGACCTGTCTGAACTAAAATCATTGTTTAAAGGATTTGCGGAACAACTGTCCACACTGCTAAACCTCCTAACGATGGTCGCCAATAATTTAACAAAATGAATAAGTTATTAAAAATTGCACTTTGGAACGCCAACGGGCTTGTCAAATATTGTCTTGAGGTAAAAACTTTCATCATTAGTCACGAAATTGATATAATGTTAATATCAGAAACTCACTTCACAAGTAGAAGCTACTTTAAAATACCTAACTACACAACTTACAATAATAGACCCCCAGATGGTACAGCCCATGGTGGAACTGCTATTATAATCAAAAACAATATTAAACACTACGAGACTAATGCTTTTAAAAAAGACTACTTGCAGGCTACTAACATAGTTATTGAAGATTGGCATGGTTCACTAACAATCTCTGCAGTCTATTGCCCACCAATACACAAGATAAAAAAAGAACAATTTGAAGAATTTTTTAAAACATTGGGTAACAGATTCCTGGCTGGAGGAGATTACAACTCTAAACATACACATTGGGGATCAAGATTAATCACCCCAAAAGGACGACAGCTTCTAGCGGCTATGAATAGTAACAACTACTCATATATTTCCAGTAGTGAACCTACTTATTGGCCAACCGACATGAACAAAATACCAGATCTACTGGACTTCTGCGTAACAAAAGGAATTCCAAAAAGATCGCAAAGAATTGAATCTTGCTTTGACCTTTCCTCGGATCACTCGCCTGTATTGATCACAATGTGTACTGAACTTGTTGAGATACAGCTACCACCGAAACTAGACAACAACTATACGGATTGGGAAAGGTTTCGGCGGGTGATTGAGAGCAGCCTAAACCTAAACATACCTTTAAAAACAAGCTATGAAATAGATGAAGCCATACAAAACTTTAACGTAATTATACAGGAAGCAATCTGGTAAACAACACCCCTAAAAAACACGACGCTCATGAAACAAGAGCTACCAAGCATAATCAGACAAAAAATCATAGAAAAACGAAATTTAAGAAAAACATGGCAAAGAACGCACGCGCCTCAGGACAAAACCAGACTCAACCAGACTACACTTTAACTCAAAACTCTCCTAAATAACTACAAAAACGATGGGATTAAAGAATATCTTAGCAATCTATCAGCAACAGAAAGTACAGACTATTCTCTATGGAAGGCTACTAAAAAGTTTAAACGACCTCAATCAACCAACCTTCCTATTCGCGCAGAAAACGGCGAATGGGCCAAAAGCAATAAAAAAAATCAGAAGTGTTTGCAAAACATCTCACAGACGTCTTTCAACCTTTCCCTGCTGAGAATAATCAAAACTTTGAAGCATCCATCCAACAATCTTTAGAATTTCCATACCAGTTAGAACTTCCACCGGAAAAGTTTAAGGTAAATGAAGTGATAAAAATAATACAAAATCTTAAATAGAAAAAGTCCCCAGGCTTCGATCTTATAACCAGTAAAATTATTAAACAACTACCCAGGAAAGGAATTGTGTACCTCACTCAATTATTCAATGCAGTATTAAGAACCGCATATTTCCCTCTCCTCTGGAAAGTCGCAAAAATTATACTAATTCCCAATCCAGGTAAGCCTCTGGAAGATGTCAAATCATATCGACCCATAAGCTTACTGCCGATAGTGTCAAAGATTCTAGAAAAACTGATACTCTCAAGAATTCAACCACTCCTCTCAGATCGAGAACTAATCCCTGCACACCAGTTTGAATTCAGATCCCAACACGCAACCATAGAAAAGGTTCATCGGATATGCGAAACTGTTAATCGAGCATTGGAAGACAAAATGTACTGCACTGCCGCCTTTTAAGACATCTCGCAAGCATTCGATAAAGTCTGGCACACAGACCTTCTATACAAATTTAAAAAAATGCTTCCTCTAACTCACTTCCTAATTTTAAAATCCTACCTCCATAATCGTTACTTTTTTGTACAACATAGAGATGAGCGCACGTCTCTATTTCCAGTTGGATCCGGAGTTCCACAGGGCAGTGTTCTGGGGCCAGTGTTATACCTATTGTACACAACGGACTTACCAGCAAACTTTCAAACCACGACAGCTACATATGCAGATGACACAGCAGTGATGTCAGTACATCAGGACCCACGGATAGCTTCTCAACTTCTGCAAACCAGCCTCAACAAAATGCAAACTTGGCTAAAACGGTGGCGTTTTCAAACAAATGAAACAAAATCGGTTCATATTACCTTCACAAACCGTAAAGGTCACTGCCCGCCTGTATATATCAACAACCACCAACTAAAACAGCAAGCAACTGTCAAATACCTTGGAATGCACCTAGACCAAAGATTAAACTGGAGAACACACATTTTTATGAAGCGTAAACAACTTGGTCTCAAATTACACAATCTTTACTGGCTGATTGGTCACAAATCATCACTTTCGATGAAAAATAAACTACTTGTCTACAAAGCAATTTTAAAGCCAATATGGAGTTACGGGATCCAACTTTGGGGTAGTGCATCAAACTCCAATATCGAAATCTTGGAGAGGTTCCAGTAGAAGGTTCTTCGAATAAACACAAATGCCCCATGGTATGTTGCAAATAATATTATTAGACTCGATCTAGAAATTGCAACAGTAAAAGAAGAAATTACTAACTTCGCACAGAAATACGAAGACAGACTGACACACCATCCAAATGTACTAGCCAGAAACCTGATGAGACAACCAGTCAGACGAAGACTTAAACGAAATACACCTAGTGATTTACCATCGCGATTTTAGTTATATGTGTCGTAATTCCCAGAGACAAACAATTTTATATCTATGTAAAATATTTGTAAAGAAAATGATTAATGAATCATTTTTTCCAAGTCACCTATACTAGTGGTCACAACATTTACCCATTGTAACTTGTTTTACAGATTGTAAATAAATTAGGAGGTTAAAAAAAATATGTAGCAGTTAGTGCTAGGTTTGTTCTAGTTTGTTTTGTTACAACGCTAAAGTTGGTGATGGTGAAGTAGTGGGATGTACTGAAAAATTCGATTTGGGATTGAGAAACAAATCAGGTCAAACACCTTTTTAACTACCAAAATGTAGCCTATGGACGTGTATGTGGGATAAATTAGTCCGAAACCAAAGAAATTGTATTATAGTCAGTGAAAGATATAAGAACTTCATTAAGTCTGTAAGAATGTACCCACGCGTTGATGAAAAGACTGACCCTAACTCAGTGGGGAACATTATACGGATCCTTATCCTTAAAAATTGGAAAGACCCTTAAAAATCCTAATAGGCCAAACAGGAAACACATGTTGGATATGATGCGAACGGAATAAGGCAGCTTCAACCATCACAAAAAGGTAAAAGAGATGACTTTATCAAGGGCTTACAAACAGGCAAACAACTATAATTAGAGACTGGAATGGTTTACTGATTTCAAGCGTCGAACAACAGCTAATCCGCTTGTCAGAATACGTAAAATACCTTTTCGATGATGATCAAGCACTGATGACCCCTGACCCTTTTGTAGAAATGGGCCAAAAAATTATACATGAGATCAATCAAACGAAAAAGGGGAACGCAAACAGACTTGATGAGCTACCAGTAAAGTTCCTTAAACTCAATGATGATATGATGAAGATGAACTATTCCAGAAGATTTTTTAATACTTATAGACATTCCTAACAGTGCTCAAAAAACCTAACAGCACAGGATGTTCTGATTATCGTACAATTGCTCTCATCATGTGTCACACTCATACAAGGGTTTAGAAGAGGCCTAGGCACCAGAGAGACGATGTTTGATATTATGTAATGTATTAGCGCAAAGGTTCTTAGATGTAAATCAGGACCTAATATGTATTCTTTCTTTGAAAAAGCATTCGATAAAGACCAACACCACAAAGCCATAGAGACAATTACAGGCATATACATTGCCAGCCGGGATATAAGAATCATAGCAATTTTTTATTGGAAACAGAAGGGCAAAGTTAAAGTAGATGTTGACCTCGCTGATGAAGTACAAATTTTGTGTGGCCAGTCAAGCCTTTCTCCTCTTCTATTTAATTTAAGCGGTGAATCTATTTTCCTCGAAACTTTGAACGAGCATAGTGAGGCTGTAACTATTAATTGAGAGGTTTTTGATAATATACGTTATGCGGACGACACACTTGTTATAACAGATAACCATGAAGATTTAAAAACACTTACAGGAAGACTAAACTGTTTATGTAAAACCTATGTATTTAAAATTGAATTAATAAAAACAGAATTTATGATTATTTCAAAGAAAGATAAACGAAGATATAAAAGATAGAACAGGTATAAATATCTTGTTAGTTAGTTAGTCTAAACGTTAGATCCTTTACATGAAATAAAGTCCGAATATGAGTGTCCAAGCCTCTTTCGATGAGGACATGAAACCTAAAGGAGACTTTTATTCTAGCGCAGTATCCTCTTCGTTTCCCTGATTACAAGAAGTTTCCTTATCTTCATGTAATTAAGGCCTTTTGTGTACGAACTAGTTATTTTGTTAGAATTTTTGTGGAATAACACATTGTAAAGTCTCACTTAAAATGGAAATCTACGTCACTGGAATCCTTTCTTTTCCATTCTCTGACCCAGCCTTCGCGAAAAACTTGGGCGTTAGTAAAAGAAAGAGAAAAACTTCGGAACATTCATCAATTATTGAAAACTTTGAACGTTTTATAATTCAGTTCCTTTCGAAAAGCTCAAAATTATTGAACCTTTAAAATAAGTAATTCTCGGATTGGAAACCCATTAAGAATTCTTCTTATAATGCAACTTACTGGACTTAAAGAAAAAGAAAAAGTTATTTAACATTCGTTAAGTTTGAAGGATTGTTTTGTTTTCGTTTTGTACCCGATTAGTTTTCTTGTAAATATCTGTAAAGACTAATTACTTCCCACAATAATTATGTCTTGATAAGTCTTCGTTATTATAATAAATGAGATAGTTGAAGTTTCTGGTGTCACAGGATTTACCAAAGTACTTGTGCAATAATTTCACTGCATTCACCGATATTCAGTCTAAGTACATATTAAACAGATTGGTACGTAAAGTAGGGTATAACTTTTTATCGACATATTTTAACATACTGGAAACAGATGGATAAAACGATATATTACTCCGGAAATGACACCCGAGATCATCTATATGGAGTTGGGATAATTATCTCCAGGAGAATTCAAGCAGCCGTTGTAAATTTTGTTCCCTTTTCAGATAGAATGCTGCTATTACAAATACAGGGTAAGCCAGTGAAAATTAATATAGTGCAATTGTGTACTCCAACTGCAGAATCTTCCTAAATCAGAAGCTGAAATAGAACAGTTTCTCTAGAACAAAGGAAGAAATTACAATAATAATGGGAGATTTAAATGCAAAGATAGGAAAAGGCTGAGTGGTCAAAATAATAGGTGATTATGGTGTAGGAACAAGAAATGATAGAGGCGATAGATTGGCTCAATTTTGACAAGAAAAAAATCTGGCTATTATGAACACGTGATTACCACCCCGTAGACTGTATACCTGGAGGTCACCACAGGATAATGAACAAAATTACATTAGAAATCAGATCGACTTTATACTAACCAATCTAAGATTTAGAAATTCCATTAAAAGCATTAAGACTTTCTTTGAAGCAGATGTTCCATCAGATCATAAAATTCTTGTATCCAAAATTAAACTGAGGGTAAAATGGTAATAAAATCAAAAAGTACTAACGTGAATACTCAATTGCTTAAGGTAAACGAAATACGTGCTGAGGCTTCAACTTCGATCAATCAAGGAATGAAAAAATTAACGTTAGAAGTAAAAAACACTGACAGTGTGAACATTATCTGGAGAAAAATCAAAAATGTTGTTATAAAGGCACAGAAAGAAACTCTACAAAATAAACAAGAGACCCGAAAACCTTGGATGACTCAAGAAAAAATCATAGAATAGAAATCAATATAATCATAAAACCCTAAATTAATAAGGAACAAAAAAGAGGATAAGGAACGAAAAAGAGGCTAAGGAAAAGTGGATGATGGATACATACGTTGAAGTGAAAGAATTGCAGAAGAAACATCATCATTAGAGAGAAGAAGATCATTATAATTTACATAAAAAAAGTTAAAGAATTATCTGAAAAATCGCGAACAAACTCACCATACCGATTAATTGACAAAAACAATAAACCTATTAATATCACAATTGAAATAAAACAAGTATGGGCCAAATATAATCTTTTTATGGACACTTTTTTCATGAAGATCTTTTCATGGACACAAGAACGGAACCAACACAAATTAACAGCGAGAAAGTTCCAGTAATATTAAAATCTTAAGTCCAACATGCTATAAACAACTCAAAATCTAGCAGGCCAAAACCACTGGAGCAGATGAAGTTCACCTCGAGCAATAACGCAATAGCGCAATAACTATCCTCTTTAACAAAATATACAAATATAATGTGATATTATCGACCTTTGATCGGCTGCCAAAAACCAAGAAGTTCAAACACTGTAGTGACTATAAATTGATCAGTTTAGTGTCACAATCAATATTGAAAACATTTTTACAGGTTATACATGCAAACATATAGGCCAGGGTAATAAGACAAAAATATACCCTGTTCGTGACACTTCAGCAGCCAGGGTACTGAAGCGTTTTTTCGACAAGTAATACCTATAGGAAGAAATTGTAACTATTTCCTGCGTAGGATCTGTCGGCCATTTTTGTTTATAAACAATTAACTGTCAAAAAATGGCATTTTTCCCTTTTTTTTCAAATCAATGGAAAACAGTGAATTTTATGATTTTTTTTTAGTAAAAATATCTTTGAGATTATGGAAAAAGCTTTAAAATGACATAATACAAAGTGTGATACACTCATTTATTGTTAATATAATTGCAAAAAAAAGGTCGGAATTGCAAAAAAATATATTTTCGCAATAACTGTTGTAAAAATTAGTGTACAGATTTGAAATTTTTGTCAAATGAGGGTTCTTTGGTGCTTGATACGTGATAATAGTACATTATATACCGCGGGACTGAAGTAGTACATTTAATCCTGAAGGTAAAGTTTATGGCCCGACCGCAGGGAGGGCCATAATTTACCTGAAGGATTAAATGTACTTCAGTCGCAAGGTATATACGATACTTTTCGTACTTCCGGTATGATTTTATTAATTATTTCAATAATTTCAATCAGTTTTTTCTCTCTTCAACTCATTTAATAAACTGTCTTTAAAATAAGTTACCATAGTAACATTGCGTTGTGACAGTTATAATTTAGAAACATTGTCATTACTAGTGTCATTGTAAAGAAACATTGTTATTGATAATTATTGGTATCATGAGTGAAGAAGGTGTATCTGATATTGATAAAAGAGCAGCCGAAGTAGGTGAAGAATTGTTACCACCGAAATCTAGAAAACTATACGAGCAGCAGTACGATGCTTTTAAAAAGTGGTGCCGCTTAAAAAATGTGAGACAACCTACTGAAAATGCGCTGTTAGTCTACTTCGATGATAAATCAAAAGCGGTTTGTGCCTCAACTCTCTGGGCACATTACTCAATGCTGAAATCAGTTATTAACATTAGAGAAGATATTGATATAAGTAAATTTCCAAAATTATTAGCTTTTTTGAAGAGAAGAAATGAGGGATTTAAGCCAAAGAAGTCAAGAATTCTCACGTCTGAGCAGGTAGATCAGTTCTTACGGGAGGCTGTGATTTAATCGTTCCGGGAGTTTCGTCAATATTTAATCCCGGAGGGATTAAATGTGACACTTTAGTACCTGTCACAAGGGAGTGAAGTTGTCACTTTAGGCCCGGAAGTACGAAAAAATTTCAAAGCGATTCATTCAATTGTTTAAATATTATTCGAATGGGGAACTTGCACATTTTTTTTATTACATAATAATGTTCAGTTTTGTATAAAAATGAGATTTCCAAAATTTCCCGCTTCAAAAACTCATAATAACTTAGAAATACAAATTTAAAGTCTTCTTTATTTTAAAGTAGTTCAGACGGCCCGTGACGTCACATAGTTTTACATTAGTTTTTTATATGGTTATATCAGTGATGTGGGAGGGTTATATGTAAGTATATTCTTCTTCTTCTTCTTTAGTTTATTGGCCTCCACCTACTTGGGTATTTGGCCACAGCATCGTCGCGAAATATGGGAAAATATTTATATTGTAATGACATTTTTTGATCACTATACTTAATAGGAAGTGTGTACCTACTAAGTTTTATCGTTAAATACTTATGAGAATAATAATTAGAATAAAATCACAGTATAAAATTAGTAGGTATAATGGGAGTATAATATACATAATATATGTACTTACTTATCTGCTTTAACTCCCCGAACTTCTCCGACGGAAAAATTTTCACTCTTTTGAAAATATGTAGCCACCATACACATATCAACTATAGGTAAGTTATCAGACTGCCCTTTACAAAAACCCTCTTCGGTCATTTTAAAAAATATATCTTAAAAACACTCAAATATATCAGAAATAGAAATTATCAAATATATTTATAAAACTTAGTGTCAGTGTCAAAACGAATGCCAAACCTATGAGGGAACTTACACATTTTTTTATTACGTAATATTATTCAGTTTCCTTTAAAAATAATATTTCCAAACTTTCACGCGGTAAAACCTCATAATAACTTAGAAGATAATTTAAAATCTATATATTTTTTTTCTGTTTTCTGGCCTTGGTTTAGAAGAACCCTTAGCTAATGTAAAGTAGTTCAAACGATCAAAAACGCTTGTGACGTTACATAACTGTATTTTCTACTGACGTTTATAGTGTTTAATTTAAAATTATATATAATACAATTTTGTTTGCTTTGTTGGTGCAGAATGTACATGCACAACTATATGACGTCACTATGCGTTTTGGACCACCTGTTTTAATTTGAATTTTTAATCGTCTTTAGGGGCCAAACGAAAGACAAACAAAACTTTTTTATCTTTGATACATGTTTTAAATTATGTTCTGTTGTGATTTATAACATTTTTTTCGAATTTAAAAATGTATGCAAGTTCCCTATTGATTATCTCAGAGAGCATTTTTTTGCAATAACATAAGTCAGAAAAAAATGACGTTAGAACCATTCCACAGGTGTCGAATGGAAGAACATGAGCTATATTTTTAACTTGGTTTAAAAAAGCGAATAAAAAATGGATTTATTAGTAATAAATAATTATGCAAAAGTATCGTAAATCTTTCCTTATAAACTTTTTGAATAACTTTTTCCAATAAAATTAACTTTTTTACCTGTTTTAAGTGCACAACTACCAAGTAATGTTATTTATATCATAATTGATAAAAAATTGTAATAAACATATATAATTTCTTATATAACAAAATAAAAAGTTTATAAGAAAAGATTTACGATACTTTTGCACAATTATTTATTACTAATAAATGCATTTTTTATTCGCTTCTTTTAAACCAAGTTGAAAATATAACTAATGCTCTTTAATTTGACATCTGTGGAATGGCTCCAACGTCATTTTTTTCTGACTTATGTTATGGCAAAAAAAATGCTCTCTGGGATAAACAATTTGAATAAAATTTAAACAATTGAATGAATCGCTTTGAAATTTTGATCACATATTAAGCACCAAAGAACTATTATATGACAAAAATTTCAAAACTGTACACTAATTTTTACAATAGATATTGCAAAATTAATTTTTTTTGCAATTCCGACTTTTTTCGCAATTATATTAACAATAAATGAGTACATCAAACTTTGTAATACGTCATTTTAAAGCTTTTTCCGTAGTCTCAAAGATATTTGTACTAAAAAAACCATAAGTTTCACTGTTTTCCATTGATGTGAAAAAAAGGGGAAATGCCATTTTTTGACACATAATTGTTTATAAATAAAAATGGCCACCAGATCCTACGCAGAAAATAGTTACAATTTGCTCTTATAGGTATTACCTGTCGAAAAAATTCTTCAGTACCCTGGCTGCTCGAGTGTCATGGAAAAAACCTTATTACCCTGGACTAATATTAGAAGTGTAAAGCGGATGTGAGTAATTATAAATAAATAGACAGTTTCGGATAAATAGACAGTTTCGGCTTTCGTGATATCTTCGGAACAATAGAAGCTCTATATAGTTTCACAACTCTTGCCCAAAAATTTCGAGACCAAGAAAAAGATCTTTTCGTCGTTTTTATACTCATCGCATTTATAGACTATGAGAAAGCTTTTGACAAAATTAAACATAACATTCTCATGGAATGTCTAAAGCGAAAAGTCGACAAAAATAATAACATAAATCTCTATTGGAACCAACAGGTTGTTATGGTAGGGGAGCCCAAGTGGGGATTTTTGCAGTTACTCGAGCGCGTCAGATTATTATATGGGGAGAAACCTTGTACCCTGAAAATGTGCCTCTACCATATATTGGCTCTTTCTTAATGCAGGGGAGTTCGTTAAGGGGGGCGAAAAAAAATCTATCCATAGAAAAACTCGAAATCGTCAGATTAAGATAAGGTAAGTTAAGTACATGCAAAACAATGTATATTTCAAATATCTGACGATTTTAGCGGGGCGTAAAGAAATGGGTGAGTCCCAAAATTTCACAAGAAAGAAGCGAATATTTCGCGAAATAAATGACAGATCGAAAAACTAAAAAATACGGGCTCAATATTATTCAAAATTCTATCGAATGATACCAAACACGACTTCCCACGGAGAGGGGTGGGGGTAAATTTAATATTTTAAATACGAATCCCGCGATATTTCGTGAAATGAACATCAGATCGAAAAACTGAAAAAAACACTTATTCAATATTTTTGAAAAATCTATCGAATGGCACCAAACACGACCCCCTCCCACGGAGGTGGGGTGTGGGGGTACTTTAAAATCTTAAATGGGAGCCCCCATTTTTTTTATTGCAGATTTGGATTCCTTGCGTAAAAATAAGTAACTTTTATTCGAGACATTTTTCAAATTATGGATAGATGGCGCTATAATCTAAAAAAACGATTGTTGGAAATAAAAAATTAAATAAAAAATGGAAAGTCCCCACTACAATGTAAACTTTGTGTAACTTATTTTGGTTTTAGTAACTACTCTTCACAACCCAATAGGTCCCCATAACGCTCGAGTGACTGCACATTTAGCATACTTTGCTCCCCTGCAAAGTAGCAAAGATCCGCAACAGATAAGCAAAGGAGTGAGACAGGTCTGTGTACTTTCACCATTTTCACCACTAACATAGGATTTTACTGTGATCATTGCATGTGGTTGTCTTATTAAAGGCTAGACTCTTTTAAAGACTAGACTCTTTTACAGACAAATCACATGCTATGATTTTATGACGGGTAATCTTAAGTAGAAGTTGATTTCATTTCATATTCATGTAATCAAATGAACCATCTTCCAATAAAGTCGCCCCAGGAACGCAACTCAAAAATATTAACAATATTATTTTATTAGTAAAGGCATCTAAAGTAATATTAATAGTTTTTTAACTTTCGCGAACATTCGAATAGTTGAAGAAATAACTTGTAGAAATGTTAAAATGATTAGAAATTTGGATAAAAGTTTTATTAAAAAACACCTTTAATACTTCGTAAGACTTAACTGGTGAGTAGTGGTGAGACCTTATTTTGATGCACAACCAGATAAATATCGTGTAACAGATATTGCCAAAAATATTGGCAATATCATTTTAAAGACAATTTTTTTAAATGTATAAAATATGTATGAGTTGTCAATATGAATAAGTCGTGAATAAGTCAGTTAAAATTAAATTATTAGAAGAATTTTTTATGAAGTAACGAAAACAAAATTTTCTTAAATTCATTAATGTTTTGTATTTTAAGAACTATTTCCGAAGTGGAAATCGAAACTTTTTTCGAAAATAAACTTATTTTAAAGTAACATTGTGGTTTGTTCCCAATAAAAAGAGTAAATTGCATTATTCAAATCATTTATTATTTGTCATAAATGTGAGTACATGTGACTAGGGAATAATAAACTTAAATTTAGAGTTGTAAAGCTAAATAAATTCCTACTTAAAACTAATGGTATGTTATTACCAAAAACAAAACTAGAGAACGGTATTCCACAAGGATCAGTTTGAATTCCTACACTCTTTTTAGTAGCGATATAAAATTATGTCCTAGCCAGTATGAACTCACCACTGGAAGGTATCTTATACGCAAACGACCTTTTTATCTATGCGAGAAGTCAAAATATGGAAAACATCACGTATATGCTACAAACGTTTTTACATCGACGAGATAATTGGCCGCAAAGTTGTAGATTTCAATTTTCTGCAGAAAAAACAACAATTTATCTTATTTTCAAAGAAAAGCTACCCTAATCACCCCCCACTATCACATTAATCGATTATCAAGAATTTTCTCCAATAAACCACGTCTACACAAACTTTTCTAACACCGAATCAAAATCTGCAAAATCAACAAATCGCGTGGGAGCAGCTAGCAAGTATACATAATATATTCTAATGTGTGCAAAAAGCATAAGTTGTTAATTGACTACAGTATATTTTATTTAATTCAGAATTATATGCCATATACAGGGCACTCATATACATATATTATATCTTCACCACAACAGAAATACATAATTTTGACTGATTGACTAACCTCTTTACAATCCATAGAAAATAGATACCAAGAGAATCACATTTTAGGAAAAATCAAGCAAAATCTGATAGATATAGAAAATTTTAATAACGAGGTAGACTTCATTTGAATCCCACCACATATTGGCATTCGAGGTAATGAAGAACCAGATAAGTGTTCGCGTGAAGCCGTCAACTCAGCTGACTCTATGATCTTAATGATTATTTGCATGATTAATTCGTTCCTCTTTTTTGCCACTTTCCTTTTCTTTGTTTACTGCATTGGCAAATGTTAGATTTTCAGTAACTTGTCTGCTTACTGAAGGATGTTTATTAACCACCCTTTTTTTATCTATGGCTCTATTCCTCATGTTTTGTAGTTCAATAGCCACTTTACAGCCACGATAATTATCTGGGTGCTCTTGTCCACAATGTATGCATTTAAGTTTGACATCTTTTGGTTTGGTACACTCCTTAGTATGATTCTTCCCTGTGCATTTGACACATATCGCTTCTCCGGCGCAGAATTTTTGGGTATGCCTATATGCCTAGTAAGTTTTGCATTGAGATATTAATTTGGAGGATTTAAATGGTTGGATTTCGACTTTACATTGTAGTATATGCTGTATACTATGTATTTTATTTATATCTTCGCTGTTGTCAAAAGTCACTATGAACATGTAAGTGGTTCCTTGGTACGCCACTTAATTTTATTTATAGCATTCACTGCCTTAAAACCTCTCCTTACCAGTGGCGTGCTGGCCATATAAATGAATCGGTGCAATCACCGAGAGGCCGCGGCCTCTTGAGGCCGGTCAAATAGGTTTTCACAAAAATTTTTAGATGTAACAAAAAATATTTTTTTAATTTCTAATCGGCTGTTAATTTTGCTAATAATATTAATAAAACATTTAAAAAATCATTTTTTTTAATTGTGAAATACAGTTTAAGTAAATGAGTAAGACTCTATAGTCTATATATATAAATAGATTGCTACAGATAATATTATTTATTTTCATACATACAAGTATATTTATGGTTTTCCAATTTCCTTTAAACATGCATGTACTCTGCAGAATTAAAAAATGGAAAAACGTCTTGCTCATTTTTGACCGAATTATTGAAAGTATCTAAAAACGATTTGATCAAGACAAATCAAATCGTTTTATGATGATATAAGCACTCTACATCCTAGAAATTTTGATACAATAAAAAAATGATATACCTTTGATGGCATTTAAATTATGTACTGAAAAATTAAGAAAGTTTTATCCTACCATATCTGCGACTGCAATAAGAGAAGAACTCATGGATTTTGCTGATAAATGGATTGTATTTAAAATAGGATTTTGCAAAATATTGAGATTATAGAAGATGGAGTTAATGATGAATATGTTCAGCCTACAGAAAATATGAAGGATGATATTATTAATCCAAGTGATAATGAACATGAAGTAACAAATGACAATGTTGATATCGTGAAAACCTCACCTCCGTGTGGTACTAAAAAGTGTAAAGATTGTATGTATAGCTTGCTGTTACGCTGTTTTGCATAAGTACAACTTATATCAGTGTGCTTATCCAAATTTAAATAGTATAATATAAAGCATTTATTAACTCTTTCAGTGACACAAGTATCTTGCGAAAAAAGCTTTTCAACATTTAAATACATAAAAAATCGGTTAAGAAGTACTTTAACACAAGATCACTTTTATGCTAATGGCTATAGAAAGAGAAGCTTTGTATGAGCTTACAAATGATGAAATAATCGACGAATTTGCTCAATCTATTTTAATGCGGAAATTATTGATCGAGAGTTAAGTCATTATTTTATAAAATAATTGCAAAAGAATATTTAGAGTATTGCGTTGAATTAACATTTTAAATATTGTTAAATTCAAGTATTTGCACTGTACTTGTATTTGCACTCTCTTGTATAATTGATTTACTAAAATGCAACTTAATACATATTTGAAAAATTCTCAATTTTATTTTACTTGTACCTTAATCACATCAAATTCATATTATATTTATTTAGGAAATTATGGTTTCTGCCTTACTGCATACAATATTGTCATACATGTCAATTATTATTTGTAAGATTTATTATTCTTAAATGAAAAAATATAGGAAATTAAGAAAAAAATCATTGAATTCAAAGTTTTATGTTTGATTCAAAAATACTTTATATTTTTGTTTTTTTAAATGCCGAATAAAACGTAATGATAATAGAAGGTAAAATGAGGATGGGAGGCCGCTTTTCTATAAAATCACCGGGCCGCTTGAAAAGTTCCAGCACTCCACTGCTCCTTACCAATTCTTCAATTATTATGCTATCTGGTTTGCACGGATGCGGGAGATCTTTGACTATTACCTTAACTGGTCGTGTTCTTTTATCTTCGAATGTGAACCAACTGTGGTGTTTGCTCTGGTAGTATTTTTATAACGCCACGATACGTATCCTCGTCATTGGCTTTAATTTTGAAGTTCTTTTTATTTCCCATTTGGATTATAAATTTATTTATACCTATTTCCTTTGTGAGCAGTTCGATAAATTTATTATGTATATTCTTTAATTCCTTCCACTATTATTGGTGGAGATTGGACTTTTTTTTGTTTATGTTCAAGCCTATTAGTTATTTCTTAATTTTTTGTATGACTGGGTGGAGAAAATGAGGTATTCATTATTTTTCTTTTTTTTTATTCTTGCCTGGGAGGAGGCGTTGCCTCAGTATTTATGGCATTATTTGAATGATTGCTAATCTGTTTGATTTGATTTTCTAGAATACTTATATGTATTTGCATTTGCGTGATCATACTATGTAGTTGATCTTTTTCATTACTGACTTTTACCCATTCTGTATATAATAATTGTTTGTTTTGGGAATGTTGGCAATTTTCTTGAAATAAATTATTATTTTGTTGCATTAAAAACGCTTCGTTTATTGTAGTCGGTTGCATTCCTCCTGCAGTCATGTTTATATTTTATTCTTTATCCAAACACGGTTAACCTGTATTTGTTTTGAATTTAACTTTAATCAACATTTTCAATAAACGTAATTCTTAAAATTATATTATTTAAAATAGTCACTTACCGACCTGAATTGAATGGCCCACAAAAATGTGGTAACTAGTGATGTTCCAGATATAATCAAATCACGGATCTTAAGTGAGTGACAAAACCGGTGGCAATTTTCAGTGTCCAATCTTCGATATATCAAACCAAACATTAAGCCTTGGTGATGTTTCCCCACCAAAAGAAAAGATTAAGTAACAATAACTCGCCTTAGATTAGGTCATACCAATAAAACACACAAGTTTTTAACCAAAAAAGAATCCGAACCAAAATGTATGCAGTGTGACATCAAGCTTTCGGTGAAACATATTCTCACAGACTGTCTAGTTTTCTCCGCAGCAAAAATCAATTATGGAATCCCAACAAACCTAGACAAAGCACTTGGTGCAGATTGTTCTTTCATCAATATGTTAAATTACTTAAAGTTTATTAATTTTATAAATACCTAATATTTAATATTGTTAGTTAGTACTTTGTTACTTATTGTTATTAAAAATCTAATTAAAAATGAAATAAACACAGACTTTTTTACATTGTACATTTTAAGCTCTAAGTAGAATTTTCCATCTTGAGCCGATTATCACCTCCTGTGGTCCAACGCAAAAGACATTAAAAGTGTTTACGGAGCCATTCGTTCATAAAAACTCTAATAAATTATATGTATTCAAAAGATTGTCAAAAGTTATCTCACTCCTTAAAATTTAAAACGTAGCAATTAGTCCTTAATGGTAGCGAAACAAAGAAAGTCGTTTTTCAAAATTGTTTCTCCTTGAATACACCTTATTCATTAAAAATACACTCTGCACAACTTTTGGTCCTCTCTCTGTCGCCCTGGGATTGAAGGGGAGGTAGTCGTCCTTGTTTTTCTTCATGGAAGAGATAAGAGGAGACATCTTTTAAATACAAGACTGATAGCGTTCTTAATTTGGAAACTTAAGAGATAAATTGAATTTTCTTTATAACGATACACACGATATCGGTGTTGTCGGACAAAGTGTTGAGGACGTATTGGAAATTTCTTAAGTGGATGATACGCCAGACGCTGGTTTTTATCCATTTTCCTTTATTTAAAAATTAATTAGGGAAGGTCGAGCCCAACGTTATTGAAACGAAAGAGATCTCCTTTCTTGTTCGGTGTAATGTTACTGAATATTTTTAAGGGACATTTCCAAAGAAATCTGATTAACGTTTTATTGAAAATTTATAAAAGTACAATATACTTCATAATAAAAGATATTGACAACTAGAAATTTATGAAATATACAGTATGTCCCTGTAAGTTGTATCCATATGGAAAACATTTTTATTATTAATTTTACGAGAAAAAGTTGTTTTTCATAAAAAGGTCTGCATGGTCCAAAACCTAAGATTTAACCATCAAATATCATATTTTTTGAATAATATACGAGATATGTCAAAAAGTTTGAATTTCACTCAAGAGTAAAGTAGTTTTATTTTCCACAATATTGAAAATTGCTATTATGAAAAGTTGTTTGAAATTAAAAACTATATTCTAGTATGCAATTATATCCTTCTAATTAATTTTTTTTTTGAAAAATTATGGATAACTAACATTATTTTCAGTTATTTCAATTCAGATAACTCTTTTATTATTAATTTTACGAAAAAAAGTTACTCCTAATAAAAAGTTCTGCATGGTCTAAAACCTAAAATACAACCATCTTATGTCAAATTTTATCAATTTTATACGAGGTATGTCAAAAAATATAAATTTCGCTCAAGAGTAAAATACCTTTATTTTTCACAATATTGAAAATTGTTATTATGAAAAGTTATTTCGAATTAAAAACTATGTTTCAGTATGTAATTACATCCTTCTAATTGAAATATTCTAAACTATAAAGGTACTTTAGTTTTGATCTAAATTTATCTGTTTTGACATACCTCGTATAAAATCGATAAAATTTGATTTCATGTTTTAGACCATCCAGGACTTTTTATTAAGAATAACTTTTTTTCGTAAAATTAATAATAAAAGAGTTATCAGAATTGAAATAACTGAAAATAATGTTAGGTTATCCATAATTTTTCAAAAAAAAAAAAAGAAAAAATTTTCAATTATGTAGAAGGATGTAATTGCATATTTAGAATATAGTTTTTAATTCCAAACAACTTTTCATAATAGCAATATTGAAAATTATTTTTTATATTGTGAAAAATAAAGCTACTTTACTCTTGAGTGAAATTCAAACTTTTTGACATACCTCGTATAAAATTCATAAAATTTAACATCTTATGGTTGAATCTTGGGTTTTTTTGGGTTTTGGACCATGCAGAACTTTTTATAAAGAATAACTTTTTTCGTAAAATTAATAATAAAAATATTTCCATATGGATACAACTTACAGGGACATACTGTATATATAGCAGGTTGGGATATTATATACTTACATCACTTACCTGCAATCTATTTTTTTCTAAGATTGAATCGTCGTTTTTAAAAGAAAAAGTAATACTGCAAGAAGAAGTGTCGTTTAATGCCTCACTATTTAGTTGGTTGAGTAGCGCAAAGAACGTGCAAGCTTCTGACTGGTTACAATAGCTCAAAAATGTACTTAGAAATTTACTCACTCTCTTCACAATAAGCTAAACGATAAAACAGATTTAAAATAGTCGATCACCAAAAAAAAGTTTATTTGAAATCTTTAAAACAAATATTGTCAAAATAGCGAAGGTATAAGAAATAGATGTGGTCAAACAATAAAAGCGATGGAAGTGATTGACCGATCATCAGGTTTTTTTATTATTTATATTTTGAAAAGGCAAAACCCGACATCCGACGCCCTGAAGGGCACTAAGGATTATGAGAAAGAAGAAGAAGAATACTCCAATAATTGATTGCCTTTCTATCAGTTAAACAGTAAAGAAAAAAGATACATTATATTATAACAGTGCAGTTAGTAATAGGTTTATTCTAGCATTAGTTTCAAACGGTTTGAAACCATGAGCGAATAGTCGACCAGTGCGAGTAGAGGGGATAGCACTGATGACTGTATTATGTTCTCTCACTGACCGACTGTTTGCTGACGGTTTCTGACTAGTTTGACTGTTTGCTAGAACAAACCTAATAGTGCATTCGAGTAAGGTAAGTATCTTATTGTGAAATACTTGTTTTACCACAATATCGAGTTAACATTCAAAATAGCACCCTGTCATTAAGTGTACATATGTATGTCTCTAAGGAAAGTCTTTAAAATTGACAGGATCATACTCACTCATTTCAAGAGTGATATGAAATTTCGAAAATTAACACACGAGCTATTTAAAACTGCAAGACGTCTTGTGTCACTTCTGACTACAGAGTTTCATCAACGGTACTGGATTAGCAAACACTAAGCTCTTGCTCTAGCATGGCTAAATAACAAACAATAAGAGTCTTTTTCAACAAAGATCAAGCAATAATTTTACTCTATTTTAAATATATCCTATATAATTTTCTGCCATCTGTAATATATCATACATGTGACTGACTGACTTCTTCACCGTCATACATACTAATGAAGGACAAGAACTTATTCAGAAATACAAAACTGAAAATATACAGAGTTGCAATCAGACCAGTAGTTACGTATGCAGTTGAGACAATGTGCCTCATGGGAAAAGATAAATAAAAATTGAAAATAATCGAAAGGAAAATCCTGAGACGGACTATGGGTCCGATAAGAATGAAAAACGGAGAAATTAGAAGAAGAAGGAACCATGAACTAAGAGACATAATGAAGTTAGAAGATATAGTTAGATTTATTAAAGCTCGGAGACTGAGATGGCTGGGACACATAGAGAGAAGGAAAAACGACCTATTGATTAAGAAGATTACCAGATGGAAACCAGAAACTGCAAGACTACGGGGAAGACACAGAGAGAGATGGGAGGACCAGGTCATGAGAGATATCAAAATTCTGGAAGTGAGAAACTGGAGGGAACTATGCACATATCGAAATGAGTGGAAGAAAATTGTAACGAAAACCAATAGTCCAGAAAGCCACTGCGCATTCGCTAGGAAAAATATTCTAATTCGGATTTTTTGCACAATCTTACTCAAAAAGGACCCCTTTTAACAAATTTGCATGTTGCCAAGACCAAAAGTTGGTCAAAAATTTTTTAAACGTTTTTTTTTTTTTGTTTTTTTCCTAAAATTATTTTTTTTGCATGGGACAAAATTGTTTTCGGTTTTTTGGATCATTCCAAACAGAAAAGGTCTTTAGTGACTTTTCTCTAAAGTTGATAGTTTTTGACATATAAGCGATTAAAAATTGAAAAATTGCGAAATCGGCCATTTTTAACCTTCAAAAACTATGTGAAAAACTGAAAATTTGAATGTTACCAAGGTAGGTAGCTATTCTTTAAACATCGATTGATGAAATCCCGAAGAGTTTTTTGCAATACAATATTCAAAACTTCTTTGTTTTTTAACTGCTAATCAAGCGTGCGCGACACTATTTTCCACCGTTGCATGTGTATGCAGTAGGGTGCAAATGAAAGGAATAAATTCGTTATTTCGTAAACCGGCGACTTTAAGGAAAAATCCCGAAACAGGTCGATTTTTATTTTTAAGTTATGATATTATGACAATATGGTATACTAGTAACGTCATCCATCTGGGCGTGATGATGTAATCGATGATTTTTTTAAATGAGAATAGGGGTCGTGTGCTAGCTCATTTGAAAGGTCCTTTAATTATCTATTCAGTAATATAAACATTTGCATAATTATTTATACACGGTGTCCAACAAATTTTTATTAAATTAAATCATAAGGCAAATTGACAAAAAAAATTAAATTATTGGACACCCTGTATAAATAATTATGGAAATGTTTATACTACTGAATAGAGAATTGAAGGACCTTTCAAATGAGCTAGCACACGACCCCTATTCTCATTTAAAAAAATCATCGATTACGTCATCACGCCCATATGGATGACGTCCTAGTATACCATATATGCCATAATATCATAACTTAAAAATAAAAATCGACCTGTTTCGGGATTTTTCCTTAAAGTCGCCGGTTTACGAAATAACGAATTTATTCCTTTCATTTGCACCATACTGCATACACATGCAACGGTGGAAAATAGTGTCGCGCACGCTTGATTAGCAATTAAAAAACAAAGGAGTTTTGAATATTGTATTGCAAAAAACTCTTCGGGATTTCATCAATCGATGTTTAAAGAATATCTACCTACCTTGGCAACATTCAAATTTTCAGTTTTTCACATAGTTTTTGAAGGTTAAATATGGCCGATTTCGCAATTTTTCAATTTTTAATCGCTTATATGTCAAAAACTATCAACTTTAGAGAAAAGTCACTAAAAACCTTTTCTGTTTGGAATGATCCAAAAAACCGAAAAAAATTTTGTCCCATGCAAAAAAAAATAATTTTAGGAAAAAAACAAAAAAAAAACGTTTAAAAAATTTTTGACAACTTTTGGTCTTGGCAACATGCAAATTTGTTAAAAGGGGTCCTTTTTGAGTAAGATTGTGCAAAAAATCCGAATTAGAATATTTTTCCTAGCGAATGCGCAGTGGCTTTCTGGACTACAAGGCATACAACAAAATTTGACAACACACAAGTGGAATGTGGAGTGATTCACCGCAATAAGCGAACCAGAGAGCTCTAAAGGCCCCGTCTCACCATCAAATAATTGACAGTTAATTTGATCAAACTTGACAGTCAAACTTGACTAGTGACACAAACTATACATACTAACTGTCACTTTGTGTCACTAACTGTCAAGTTTGATCAAATTAACTGTCAATTATTTGATGGTGAGACGGGGCCTTTAGTAAGAACGGCAAACATTCCATCCAGAATGAAAAGCCCTGATGATGATGACTCGAAAACTGTACTTTTGCGAGCTTACCCTGTACTAAAAAATCTCATACACCGAGAAAAATAACTCTCAAAAAATATGGAACCCATACTTCTCACCAACGGCCGACCACTATCACCGATGCGAGCTGGAGATGGCATACCAGCCAAAGGTATAAAATGTCGTGAACAACTACGAGAACTAAGTTTAATCTGGAGTATTAATTCGCATCGGGGGCAAGAACTTTTACCCCACTTTTTGAGTACTGATTAGAATCCAGCGGCCTTTCCCGTCCCTGTGATCGAGTATGGATTGATCGCTTCCGTATCGCACCTCGCATTGACCGAGGATTGATAGGTAGCTCTCCGGTCTCTGGGCATTATCTAAAGATCTTCCTTCAGCCTACCCATCCGAACGCCGCTAACGTCCGCTATAACACAGGTTGTTCTTTTTCTCTTGTTCTTTTTTCTCTTTTCTCTAATGAAGAAAAAGAAGAGTTTGCACTTGTAGTAGCCAACCTCCATAGAGAAGAGGGCACTAAAAGAAGAATATTGTTTTTTACTGTCTAAGTTAGTTGTGTGTATCAGTGTTTAGTTCGTTTCCTCAATTCCAACTTAACACTGTTTTTCAGGGTAGCTATCATGGATAAGGTAAACCCGTACGGCAAGGTTTCTGCCGACCGGGAAAACCTTATCAAACGCAGCCTGATGGAGGAATTGGACAGAGCAATCTTGTCCACCTCCAACAGCCAAGCAAAAGTGCCCACGTTTAAGTCGTGGACCTACTCTGGTGAGATCATCAGAGTGTCCTGCGATGACGACGAGGCGCTTGCGTGGCTAAAAAAGCCTATAGATGACCTCAAACCGTGGGAGGACGCATCACTGGCTGTTGTCAGTCAGGATAAGCTGCCGAAGCTTACTAAAGCCTCTCTATGGATCTCGGAGGATGTTACTAACACCTAACGGGGCTAACGGCGCAAAATCCAGACATGTTAGTTGCGAGATGGTGCACCTTCCACCATGAGGCCAAAACCTATCCAAACGGACACCTGTTCATCTTCGGAATCGGAGACGAGCACATGGCTTTCCTTAAGAAAAGAGCATGAGGCTGAGCTACGCGTTCACCTTATTGACTCTAAAAGCAAGCAAACAAAAAATGGAGGGCACCTCCTCGGAACCAGGGACCTCAGATACTCGGCAACCGGATACGGTCACTGAGACTGAAACACCCGTGGTTCCACAGCAGGACGACGACTATCAGATGGTGGTTGACGAACCCTGCAGAGGAAGCACCGAAACGACTAAGGCTGCCGCCTCCTCAAGTGAGGAGGAAATGGATGCCTAAAAAGAACCAATACGACACCTTCGCCATGGGCAAAGACGCCGGAAAAAGGTAGCGATTATTGAATGAAACCTCCAGCACAAGAAAGTGGCAACCGCGACACTCTGTCGCCACCTGGATGTAAAGGAGGATGCAGCAGCATTAATCCAAGAACCTTGGATAATTAAGACCAAAATGACTGGTTTTGGCAGTCTACAACCGAGAACCAACCGAACCGAAGCAACCAACAACCGAGAACAGCAATATATGTTCCCAGGAAAATCAAAGCCCCCCCCTGGTGCAGTTTTGCACCTCAGACGTAACTGCTGTTAAAGTAAAATGCCCATGGGGAAAAGATAAAAACAGAGAGTTGATACTAGCATCGGTCTACCTACCCTCAGATGCAGCCATCCTACCACCAACAAAGGAGATAGAAGATCTGGTAGACCATTGTCTCAGCCAGAAGGTAGAACTTATTATCGGCTGCGATTCGAATTCTCACCATCTAGGCTGGGGCAGCAAAGATAACAACTCTCGAGGTAAGTCTCTTTATGACTATATTATTAGTAAAGATTTGTATATCTTAAATAAAGGCACGGAACCTACATTTATTAATGTTCGTAGCCAAACAGTTATACACTGCTAGTCAAAAGTCCGTACCCCCCCTTGTATCTTTTGATCGGTTATACCTATAATAGTGAAATTTTGAGGGAGGAAATAAACGGAGGTAAGCTTCTTAACTAGTCATGACAGGTGGCGTAATAGTGACAGATGACGTTACAGAGCCACTGTGACCGATAATTTTAAATGGGACCTTATGACAAGTGATACCTCATTTGAAAGGTATTCCAAATACCTATTCAGTTATACTAATTTTTTTGGGTTTAAGTTGATTTTGATTTTGGTGAAAAAATTAAATAAATATAATATTGTAGTTTCGCATTTAATTAATAAAAATTCAAATGTCCGCCTATGGGTTTTTTGTCAAAAAGATGACGTTTTTCAATTCTCTAGTAGTTTTTACGTCAACGTCAACCTTTTTGACAAGTAATCATAGGCGGAATTTTGAATTTTTTTAATTAAATGCGAAACTAAAATTTTATATTTATTTCATTTATTCATCAAACTTAGCTTAAATTCAAACAAAATTAGTATGACTGAATAGGTATTTTCAATACCTTTCAAACGATGTATCACTTGCCATAAGTTCCCATTTAAAAATATCTATCACCGTGGCGCTGTAAAGTCATCTGTCACTGTTACGTCACCTGTCATGACTAGTTAAGAAGCTTACGTCCGTTTATTTCCTCCCTCCAAATTTCACTATTATAGCTATAACCGTTCAAAAGATACGAGGGGGGGTACGGACTTTTGACTAGCACTGTAGATATCACGCTAGCAACAGCAGAAATATCTAATAAAATTCGGAACTGGCAGGTCTCAGAGGACATCTCTAGGTCTGATCACCGCTGGTTGACCTATATTATTAGTCTGGAAAAAAGCCTTATCAAATCTCGCAACCCTAGGAGGACGGATGTAGAACTCTACAACCGCCTCTTAGAAGATGCTCTGCGGAATGAAAAGGCTTTAACTCCAGGAACTAATACAGAATTAGAAAGGTACACTGTATCTATCCAAATTAAAATAAGCTACGCTTATAAAAAATCCTGTCCGATAAGGATGGTCCAGGAAAGTCGTAAAACCAACTCTTGGTGGTGCACTGAACTGGAACACCTTAGAAAGACAGCAAGAACTTCTTTTAATAAAGCAAAACGCACCAAACTCAAAGAGGATTGGGATATTTATCAATCAAACCTCAGAGAGTTTAAGAAAGTCTGCAGACAAAAACAAAGAGCTGCTTGGAGAGCCTACTGTGAGGAAATCGAAGATTTTCCGCAAGCTTCCAGGCTACAAAAAGTGCTCTCAAATGATCCACATGGGCATATCAGCATACTAACAAAGGAAGATGGAAGCAAAACTTCCAACCTTTGCGAAAGTGCTGAGGTCCTGATGAAAACACACTTCCCCGGTTCTAGCATTTCAAAAGCACCGAACTAGATGGAAGAAATAATCATACCCACACCAAATGACTGGCATCTTGCCAGAATATTAATTAGTGAGCAAAAGATAAGATGAGCCATATCGTGCTTCATCCCTTTTAAGTCACCAGGACCTGACGACATATATCCAGCCCTACTACGGTGGAGACTGGATATCCTTTTGCCGCACCTTGTGGGAATGTTCAGAGCCTCCTTGGCTCTGAGATATATTCCTAGAGAGTGGAGAGAGGTACGTGTGGTCTTCATACCAAAACCAGGTAGGATGGATTACACCCTACCGAAGGCTTTTCGACCAATTAGCCTAACATTTTTTCTCTTGAAAACGATGGAAAGGCTATGCGAGAGGTACATAAGAGATGAAGTTCTGGTTCATAATCCACTTCATCCAAATTAACATGCATATACTTCGGGAAGATCTACCGATTCTGCACTTCATCAAGTAGTGGGAAGAATTGAAAGATCGCTGGATAATAAAGAATCCACCCTAGGTATATTCATAGACATTGAGGGAGCGTTTGATAAAACAACTTTCCTAACCATCACCCAACAGCTCAATGTCAGGAATGTCCCCCTGGCCGTGAGCGAATGGATATTCAGTATGCTGTCAAATAGAGCAATAGGCATAAATGTAGAAGACGTTTTGGTTAGAGGGATGGTTACGAGGGGATGTCCACAAGGGGGGTGCTATCACCACTTCTCTGGAACATAGTGTTGGATACCCTGGTTGACCAACTCAGCAAGAACGGTTTCTACACAATAGCCTATGCAGACGATATAACCGTCTTGCAAAGAGGTAAGTTTGAGAACACACTATGCGAGAGATTACAAGTTGCTCTCAGACTAATAGAAACATGGTGTAAGGAACACTAACTGTTTATAAATCCAAAAAAGACAGAGATTGTCCTCTTCACCAGAAAAAGAAGGATCACGGGCTTAATACCCCCTAGGATTCTAAACTGCAGTCTATACTTCTCTGAAGAGGTGAAATACCTTGGTATTACCCTTGACAGGAAGTTAACATGGAACTCTCACTTAGATAGTAGAGCTAAAAGAGCATATATTGCCTTTGAACAGTGTCGGCGAACGGTCGGACACACTTGGGGCCTTTCGCCCAGGGTGGTCGCCTGGATCTACACTACTGTCATTAGGCCAATGCTAACTTACAGAGCCATTGCTTGGGTACCAAAAGTGCTACAGGCAACAGCGATCAACAAACTAAACCATATTCAACGGATGGCTTGCCTAAATATAACAGGTGCCCTGAAAACAACATCAACTGCTGCAATGCAGTTGCTCATTGGCATTACCCCTTTAGACATATATGTCAGAGAGGTGGCGCTGATGACGATGATGAGATACGCTCAGCGGGTGCACACCTTGATGTAGGAATGGGACAATTGAGATGTCGTTTCTGGCGGGGTGAGCTGGAGGTACTGCCCCAAATACATGCGGGCTATGGATGCGACTCAATTAAATCTACGTTTGTCTTCGACAAATCCTACAAAATCGAAACAAGACAACATAGGGAGTCAAACGTGGCAAATGCATATTGCATCTACACCGATGGCTGCAAAACGGAAGAAGGCTCAGGATGTGGAATATACTCCAGATCATTGAACCTTAGTATAAATTGGGGTATGGGCAAAAATGCCAGTGTAGTTCAGGCTGAACTGGCTGGTATCTCCATAGCCGGAAAAGAGATAATCGGGAAAGGTATAGCCGGCAAAACTGTAATAATCTGCACAGACAGCAGACAAGCGCTACTAACCCTGAACTGACCACATGTCATATCAGGGCTAGTAATGGAATGTCATGAATCACTAGCCCAAGCTTCGGATGATAACAACATCAAGCACACAATGGAAATAAAGGCAACCGCATTGCTGACCAGCCAGCTAGAAGGGCAGCAGGCCTAAGACTCTTAGGACCTTGTGATCTTTTTGGCTTGTCAACTGCAACAATCGCATAAAACTGTCAATGTCACTCCCATACGCAAACCGTAAAAAGATGGGAAGAAGGGCCAGGATGTAGACTTGCCAAGGTAACACTAAGGAAACTTGGGAAGTCAGCATCAGAAAAGTACTTGACCAGGAAAAACCTACGCTTGACAGTTGGTTTTTTAACTGGCCATTGACAACTAAGAAAACACCTCCACACACTGGGGCTAGTAGACACATCTCTATGCAGGAGGTGTAAACGAAATGACGAAACTGTCGAGCATGTCCTATGTGAATGTCCGGAGTTATCGCCAATACGAGAGTATGCGTTCGGCGAGCCTTGGCCTACACCAGCCGATATAGGGGAGATATCACCAGGTGATTTGTCCACCTTCCTGGAAATGGCAGGATGGATAATGAACTAAGGACGACAACCCCCTGGGTGGATGTACAATGGGCCAATTGTAGCCTAAGTGCTGTGGGACTTGACTCACACTCCCTACTCTACAGATACAGAGAACACTGTTTTTCGAGATACCTTCCTATATGTTGTCTGTATTAACAAGTGATCAAGACCACAATATGGACTTGTTCGAATCTGACATATTTACGATGTTTGTGACAGCTCTTTTATTTATCAAGACATGATCAATTTGATAGGCTACTACTTTACCTACCATAATCCATGTTTATATCCAGGCCTGAAGATATGGGTAAGCTTGTTGTAGTCATATTTTTTCTGTTATTAATGCAATCATATTTCTAAAAAATAATTAAAAATGCACCGTCTTCATAAATGAATTATCTATGTTATGTTTATAGTTTTAAGATATTTTCTGTCATCTTCTGCCGTCAATTTTAAATTTGTTTGAAAACTAAATTGCTTCGGAATCTTCTAATTGTTAGTCGATTATTTTTTTAGTTTGTTTTAAATCCCTGTGTCCTAAATCCTAAATCCTAAATCCTAAATTCTAAATTTACCTATAAATAAAATTTTTTTATTGTCAAAGTGGACAAACATTTATACGATATAGAAGAGATTTAACAAGGATTAAAATTGGGGGATTGGTAAGACAGGCACTCGCCAGGGATGAATGACAACATGTTTATAAGGCAATTTAAAACGGCTCATAAAATTTATTTTTTATAGTTCTATGCATATTTAAGATTAGGGAGACATCGTGTGCTTTTCCTCTCCTATCGAATCTTGTATTCCGATTTCTGTGATTAGGACTAGTTTATGGTTGTAGTATTTACTAATTTTATTTAATGGAAATTAACTTACAACGCAAGGTTAAAATACGTTTTTCTTCAAACGTCAAATAATGATGACATTACTTATCTAACTTGATCCTGTCAAAGTTTGATGTCTCCGCTGGCAGCAGTTTTTTTTTCCCATTTCTTTACGGCGGAGGGAAAAATGTTGTCATGGCAACAATATGAAACATGTCACAAAGCAACAATACAAATGTCATTAACAACAATTAAACATCATTTTTATTTATAGTAATATTAAAAGTACAATTAGTTAATGAGGCATTTTCAAAATTGAAACCGTGCAAAAATGTTCCCGACTCTTGATACGCATTGGTAATTGTTGATGATACTGATGGTCGAGCACAACTTTCAGCAATCATTCCCGATGTTGGTGAATCATGAGGGTTTAAAATTTTTTGAGCATTATCATTCTTATTTCTTATTGAATCCTCTATATATCCTTCGGCAACCGTGCTTGATTTCCAGCCCCCATGTCGTTTGAGGCATTCTAGATTTCCGCCTCCATCAATTAAAAGTGTTGCTGAAGTTCGTCGTAAAGAGTGACCCGTGTATGCGCTTGCATCGTTTAAATTTAAATAACTAGAGCTACTTTTTGGGCTACTGCGCTGATCGAATGTATTCCCATGACGCTTCGGTAACACTTTCCATTTTGGTACTTGATAAAAAATCATTTTTCTGTGAAATTTTCAGGCCGCAGTGATGCATACTTATTATAAATTGTACTATTTATGGTTGAAAATTGCTACGTTTGAAGAAAAAATAGTATACTTTATTCGGCAAAGAAGCGACTTTTCTTGACTTGCCCTCTATTACGCGCCTCACTTCGTTCGGCGCGTAATATCGGGCGCGTCAAGAAAAGTCATGCTTCTCCGCCTCATAAAGTAATATACTATTATTTACTATTATTCGTTCTAAATTCTCCAAATACTAAATTAAATGGTCTTTAATTGGTAAGCTTTAATTTTAAAATATTGATTTATTTATCAATGTAAAGTTTTTTTTAAGTTTTTAAAGTGAATTATGCAGAACATTTATTTTTTAGGATTTGTGAAAACAATGCCATTTGGCAATTTCTATCTTAATGTCAAATTAATAAATTATAGTGTTAGTCCAGACGGGTTAGACGAATTACAGGCCTAACCTTGCATTAGGAGCTGCCCCACATTTTATTATTTTAATCTTTAGGGGGGGGTCAATAGTAGTGTAAATTTAAAATCTTGACTGAATTCCGCGGTTGTATTAGCCGCCATATTGATTTTAAAGGAGAACCGTTGTTGCTTAATATCTCCGCCATTTTCAACTTTTCGACAAAAACGGTAGGGACTAAAATTGTTGGAAACTCAATTTTCTACAATTTTTTTTCCATAATTTTTTTATGCGATCAATATTCTCCGAGTTAAAGAGGAAAATAGTGGAAGCGGAGGGGAAGCATAATTATTGAATCGTCTCATTTATTATTAACTTTACGACATAATTGTACATAAACAAAAATAAGGAGGATTATATTTTATACAATTTTTGAAACTTCCAATGAAACACCAACCAAACTAAGTACATAAAAGACATAAATAATAACTTATATGCGTTAAGTTCACTTAATTTTATTAACTTGCGGGTTTTATTGGTTGAATTTGTCTGTCGATAATTAAGTTTTATGTCAGCTAACATATTTGAATATTTCAACAATTTTTTTTTAATTTTGGACCCCGTTGGGGTGAATTTTCCCATCCCCCCTCTTAGACCCGCCACTGGTTCTCTCAAAAAATTGTAGTAAATCGTAATTGCAACAATTTCAGCTCTCACTCTTTTTGTCGAAAAGTTGAAAATGGAGAAGATATTGAACATGAACAATTTCTTTAAAATCAATCGGATCTTACGCTCGCGCTTTTACCGCATACGTACTATCTTAAATATTAATTTTATCAAAAAAATGAAAGAAATGAAAATTGTACAAAATAATTTAATTCTCTTCATTTTTGTATAGGTTAAAATTTGTTGTAAAAGAAATAATAAACGAGATAATTCAATAAGTCAATAATTATGCTTTAACTGTCACTGTTTTTCCCCATAACTCGGAAAATATGGATCGCACGAAAAAAATTATAATAAACGAACTATATAAAATCGAATTTTCAACAATTTCAGTTTCTATATTTTTTGTCGAAAAGTTGAAAATGGCGCAGATATTGAGCAAAAACGGTTCTCGTTTAAAATCAAGATGGCGGCTAACGCAACGGTCAAATTCAGTCGATATTTTAAATTTATACTACTATTGACCCCCCTAAAGATTAGAAAAATAAAATTTGGGGCAGCTCCTAATGCAAGTTTAAATGGTTTATATGTAGGAAACAGAGGTTGAACCTCGCAAAATGAACACAAGTCCGGTTTTATTTATTTTGTTTTTATTATATTAAGGGGTGCTTATTACGAGACTAATACCTCAGGGAGACATAACCTCCCTTTTCGTCCCTCTAAAGGGGGTAATTTGTGGTTTTAGCGAAACGTAGCCCTTCCTGTACGTTTTGCAAAAAATGTCCTTAATAGAAATATGAAGAGGACTATATTTCCTAATATTTATTTCCAGACAGCATATGTCTATCACCCACCGTTTAACAAGGGTGACGCCCCAAAGTTGACAAGTTGTTAAAAAAGATGCTTTTAAAAAAAATTATTTTTTCCTAACTTTAATGAAAATCAAGAAGAAACCCTGCGACAATTAATCACAAATAAGTGGCTGATTTTTTGGTATAGCTTTCATTTAAGGGCAATTTCATATTTTTTAATTACAGGGTGTTACATTTTAAAATAACCCCTTTTTTATACCATCTGAACCGTCTATGTTAGAATAAGAAAACTTTTTTTTTCGTCGCCTATTCATTTTATTGATAACGTACTTATGTAAAATAAAAGAACACACTGTCTGCTACACATTATGATCTATACATATTTTACTCTCTCTGCATCCTAAAGCCACAGTTTTGGCCCAAAATCAATTTTTGATTATTTTTTTATTAATTCTCCTTTTATTTGGGGGTGGTTTCGAGAAAAATATGGGGGCGCATTATACAAATTTGTAAATAATACTTGTACATGGGTAATTTCTGAAAGTTTTTTTACTCTAGCATAAGCAGTTTAGATGGTATAAAAAGGGGTTTTTTAAAATGTGACACCCTGTAATTAAAAAATGGTCAAATGCCCTTAAATGAAACCTATACCAAAAAATCAGCCACTTATTTGTGATAAATTGATGTAGAGTTTCTTCTTAATTCCCATTAGAGTTAGGGAAAAATATTTTTTTTAAACATCTTTTTTAAAAACTTGTCAACTTTGGGGCGCCACCCCCGCTAAACGGTGGGTGATAGACATATTCTGTGAGGAAATAAATAGTAGAAAATATAGTTCTCTTCATATTTCTATTAAGGAACTTTTTTGCAAAATGTACAGGAAATGCCACGTTTCGCAAAAACCACAAATTACCCCCTTTAAAGGGATGAAAAGGGGGTTCCGGGGCGAATTTTTTTAAGAAAAAGATAGTCAGTCTTATAATTAGCACTCCTTGATATACCAGAAAAAAAATAAAACCGGACTTGTGTTCATTTTGCGAGGTTCAACCTCTGTTTCCTACACTATTAGGGGAGTCAAAAATTTCCTACATTATTAGAACAAAAACATGCATTGTTTTCGGAAAAAATGAAACAAGCTTATATTTTTCTAAAACTTTTTTTGTTAGTTTATATACATGTTAAATTTACCATATTTTTTGACATACCTCTTATAAAATTAATAAAATTTGATATCTGGTGGTTGCATCTTAGATTTATACGATTCTGAGTATTCTATAAAGATTTTTTTTTCGTAAAACTGATAATAAAAAGTTATCAACAAGTTCCAAGTTACGCAGACATACTGTATAAGAGCTCAAAAAATTTTTTTTGTTGACCATTTATTATTGTTGAAGCTTATTATTAAATAGAGTTTAAATCTAGATAAGTTTTGCAGAAAAAAGTTTTGATCACTTTGTATAAACATTTTTCTAGCTGGTAATTTTCGGTTTTTGTGTTAGATTTGTTTCGTTCTTAATTTTCTCAAAAAGGAATTGTTTATTTCATTTCTAAAGTAAAATAAGTTAATGCATTTTTATTACTACATCCCAAGCTTTAAAAAAGCACCTATAAAATTGTAATAAATCTGTTCAAACTTGAGTAATACCGTCTTAAAATGGTAGTAATTCTGAGAAACTACGAAATTTTCAAAAATTACATTTTTTGAGACGTCGGCGTCGTATTATTTGAATTAAATGTTTGAGATTTTTTTAATGAAAGATCATTTATGCCCGGTTGCACCAACAGATCTTAAGCTTAAGTCGAGAATATCATAAGAATTAATATAATATAATTATAATATATTACAATAAGAATGCCATAATATATGAATATATATATATAATTGATAATAAGGTCAGAATCTAAAATTATGGTGCAACGTAAGTGATACTCAAGGAGGCCCTATCTATAAGTAGAGCTTAGCTAAGTTGGAGCTTAAGATCTGTTGGTGCAACCAGGCATTAGTAAGATGTATGAAGGTAAGTTGTGAAAATTTGAAAGTTTTATAGGTAAAATTGTATTAGTTACACATGTTTAAATCATTTTTAAACAAAATTCATGTAAGTCTCACTTTCCGCCCATACCGTAGTTATGCCCATACATTTTATTTCTTTTTATTATAACCATATATATATATATATATATATATATATATATATATATATATATATATATATAATCTTTACACCTTCTACCCTCTCGGGTGTAGGTACTAACGTGTGCTCTGTTAACAGTGCACAAATCTCTTCCATTGTTTCCTGTCCTGTGCCATCGCCTTTGCTTCGTTCCATGCTATTCCTTTTTTGTCCAGAATCCTTGCCATCACTTCGTTCCATGTCTCTCTCGGTCTTCCTCTACTTCTTTTTCCCTGCACCTTCGTTTCCCATATCTTTTTAACTGGTACTTCTTTCTGTAGTCGTTGTAGATGCCCCCACCAACTTAATTGTCTTTTTTGAACATACTCCATCATTGTCTCGATTTTCAGTTCTTCTCTTATGTAGTTATTTCTTACCCTATCCCTTGTGAGCGGCCGTGGGTAACGGCATAAACGCTGGCCTCATACGCCAGTAGACGTGGGTTCGATCCCTGCCGAAGACAAACCATTTTCATTTCCAATAATGACACGAGCCGTCTCACCGTGCCTCGGAGAGTACGTTAAGCCGTCGGTCCCCCTGGGCTAGTGTACATCGACACTAGTTACTTGAAACAGGGTTAAAGATGTAATTGGCGCTGGAACTATCCGAAAGGATCTCCCCGGCAAAAATGCCATACGATATTATTATTATTACCCTATCCCTTCTAGTGACTCCTTGAACTCTGCCTAGATACCTCATTTCTGCTGCCTGTATCTTACTTTCCTGTTGTCTATTTAGTACCCAGGATTCACATCCGTATGTAAGTACTGGTCTGTATATAGCCTTAAATACCTTGATTTTCGTATGTTTCGATACTTCTTTCTTGTTAATAATTGTTTTTCCTATTGCGTGGTACAGTCTATTCACTTTATCAATTCTTTTGTTGATCTCAGCTCCCTGTCTACCTGTTTCTTCAATGGTTACTCCCAAGTACTCGAATGATTGTACCTGTCTAATCTCTGTATCATCTACCTGGACATGCACATCCTCTCTTTCTTTAGCTATTACTATTACCTTCGATTTCTCTTTGTTTATAGTCATACCATACTTTTTTAAAACTGTGTTCCATGTTTTTACGCTTCTTTGTAGCTCGTCTTCAGTCGCTGCTAAAATTACTACATCGTCGGCAAATGTACAATCTGCTATCTCCGTGCTTTTCAGATTTCTATACCCTATGTGTAATGGTCTGACTTTTGTTTTTGTTTCTTTTATTATTTCGTCCATAAAAGTAATAAATAGTAACGGGCTCAAGCTTCCCCCTTGTCTTACACCTTCAGTTGTTCTGAACTGGTCAGATATCATATTTTTACTTATCACACGGTTTCTAGTGTCTCTGTATATTGATTTAGTTACTTGTATAAGCTTCTCTGGTATGTTTCTGTTCTTCAGACTTTTCCATACTTTTGATCTAGGTACTTTGTCGAATGCTTTTTCCATATCAAGGAAACTGAGGTACGTTTTTTTCTTCCTAGATAATCTTTTATTTATTATATCGTTTAACTTAAAAATGTGATCTTGTGTACATCTACCACGTCTAAAACCACTTTGCGATTCTTCTAAAGTTGGTTCTATTATTTTTCTCAGTCTACTCTCTACTATTAGCTCATAAACTTTCATCACTGTACTTAACAGAGTTATTCCTCTATAGTTATTGCAATTCTTGTTGTCACCCTTTTTATGTATAAGTACAATCAGACCAATCTCCCAGTCTGTAGGTATTTGTTCGTCTCTCCAAATCATTTGAAATAGTTCTAATAACTTTTGTAGTCCCATATCACCCATGTTTTTGATCATTTCCGCCGTAATTTGATCATGACCTGGTGCCTTTCCATTTTTTAGCTTCCTAATCGCGTCAGTTAGTTCATCCATTGTAATGTTTGGTATAAATTCAACTTCTTGTTCGCCAGTTCTTTCTTCATCTTCTTCACTTGTGCTGTGTGGTTCGTGTTGTAGTAGTTTCTGGAAATATGCTTTCCATCTTTCCATAATGCTCACTTCATCAGTCAGTAGATCTCCGTTCTTATCTTTTAGTGATGTTACTTCTTTATGTTTATTACCTCTTATTCCTTTTATGACCTTATAAAATAATTTCTGATTGCTTCTGCTATCGTGTTCTAATTTGTCTCCAAAATCTTTCCAGGACTTTTGTTTTGCTGCTACTACTATATTTTTAACTCTATTCCGCTGCTCTCTATATTGTTTATAATTTTCTTCTGTTCGGTTACCTAGATATTTTCTCCACATCTCCTTTTTCTTGCGCGTGTGTCTTCTGATTTTCTCTGTCCACCATGCTGTTAGTTTCTGTTTACTGTTGCTTTTGTGTATTCCACAAACTCTCTCTGCTGTTTTTATAATTTTGTCTTTGAATGTTTGCCACATTTGTTCCACTTATAGGTTTTCCCAATTTTTCCCTCCTAATTCTTCGTTCAAAACATTTACATATTTGTTCGCTAAAGTTTTGTGTCTTAATCTGTATGATTTGATTGTTCTAAATTCTTTTGTTATTGCTCTTTCATTGTGATCCTCTGTTACTTCGTCTTTTATTGTTACCACGAGTAAATAATGATCACTACCTATCTCTGGACCGCGTCTTACTCTTACATCAGTGATTTTCCTTCTATTTTCTTTTTCTATCAACACATAGTCTATTATGATTTTTTCACCTCTGCTAGGTTCTTCCCTTGTATACTTATGAATATCTTTGTGTTCATAGAAGGTATTTGTGACGATTAAATTGTGTATTTGACAGTAGTCGAGTAGTCTGTTGCCATTATTATTTCTCTTTTTTTCCCCATGTATTCCAATTACTGTCTTGTACTCATGATCTCTCGGGTCTAGGACATTTCGGCGTCGCCGTTTCGGCGTGGCCATTTCGGCGTGGCCGTTTGGGCGTAGAGCCGTTTCGGCGTAGGCCGTTTCGGCGTCGGCCATTTCGGCGTCAGAGATTTTATTTTAGTTGACTAAATACCTACATTGGAGTCTATTAGTAAGACATTATTTTGAAAAAAATCTTTTAATATAGTTATTTAAATAGATACATTGGAGTCCATTGATCACAAAATTTTAATATTAATGGTAGATTTGTATATGTCAATTTTATACTTATGTGTGTGTGCTTGTTATTTAGCTCATAGTTAATGTAATATCTGTAATTGGCTTCTAGCTGTAGATATTATATATAAATAAATGAATAAACAAGATTTTGGAAAAATGAATATTTTATTTTAGTTATTATTTACATGTTATAATTAGATATGTGCTAGTCCAATTAAAAATCCTGAAACATTTATATTTACATACAAAACATTTATATTTAACCTACAAAACTTATTCACGAAATATTAATTAAAATAAAGTATTTACATGTTATAATTAGATATGTGCTAGTCCAATTAAAAATTCTGAAACATTTATACTTACATACAAGACATTTATATTTAACCTACAAAACTTATTCACGAAATATTAATTAAAATAAAGTACCTACTTACATATTATAATTATGTGCTAGTCCTCTTAAAAATTCTAAAACATCCCCGTTTGCATCAAAATTTCCCACAAGCCGTGAAATGCGATCATCTGCGTCTCTGTATTTTCTTAATTTCAATGGTGGGAGATTACCTGCCACAAGTTGCTCGAAATAGACAATATGCATTAATAAAAAATCCAATATAGGTATTTGCAGAATAAAATATAACAAAATGTTTATAAAAGAAATATATTTAGTTTATTTTTCTACTTGACCATTAATGTTAAAATTGTGTGACCAATGAACTCCAATGTATTTAAATAACTATATTAAAAGATTTTTTTCCAAAAAATTGCCTGACCAATAAACCTCAATGTAGGTATTTAGTCAACTAAAATAAAATTTCTGACGCCGAAATGGCCGACGCCGAAACGGCCTACGCCGAAACGGCCTACGCCGAAACGGCTCTACGCCCAAACGGCCACGCCGAAATGGCCACGCCGAAACGGCGACGCCGAAACGTCCCATTCCGTGATCTCTCTGCCCTACTCTCCCATTAAGGTCTGCCGCTACTAATATGGATCCTTTACTTCCTTCGGTCGATATTGATAGTTCTTCCCAGAAAACATCTTTTCGTTCTGCTCTTTCGTCTTCGTTCGGCCCATACGCCACTATTATACTTTTATTTTGTTCATTGCATTTAAATTCAATTACCATTATTCTGTCGGATATGGCCTCCCACTTTTTTACAAACTTTCTGTTTCTGGAGTGTATGATGCATCCTACTCCTGATGCAGCTCTTTCGATTGTGTCGAACCCACTGTATAATAGCAAATGTCCATTTTCTAGCTCTATTTCTCCTTTGCCTTTCTTCTTAGTTTCTGTCAATGCAAGAAAATCTAAATTTGCCTTTTCAAATTCCATTTCTAGTTCCTTCTCTTTGTTATACAAAGTTTTGATGTTCCAGGTTCCTAATTTAATAATTTTTGTCACTCTTGTTTTGTTCTTCTCTCTATTATTTTCCTTGTTATTAGTTGTCCTCTTTATTTGTTCCTTCGTAGTACTGGATGTTCCATGTCCTTGCCTGGTCGTCATCAACGTCTCTCCGTCCGATTCGCTAATTAGTTTTTTGAATGGATTGTTCTTGGGTATTTGTTGCGTATCTCAGGAGACCTTTCCGTTTTTCCCATCTCAGGTGACCTTTCGCTGTATGTTCTTCCTGATTTTGATCTTGCATTATATTCCTTATCGCTATCTGTTACGACTTGTTGCTCCTCTTGTTCATAACCTAAGCTCTCTGCTGTATAAATTTCATCATTTATGTACAATTTGTTGTATACTATATTTGCCTTATATCCTTTTTCTCTCGCTTCTTTCATCTGTTTTCGTAACATTCCTCTCTGAATCTGAATTTGTTTGGGGTAGTCTTCATCTATGAATATGTTAGTTCCCTTTAATTTATGAGTTGCCTTGATTATTTCCCTTTTTTTATTCCAATCTGTTAGCTCTATTAGTATCGGTCGTGTTTTATTTGCCGTTTTCTTTCCAATTCTTCTAATTTCACTTATATCCTTTTTTTCATCAAGTTCGATATCCAGTTTTTCTATAACTTTTTGGCTTTCCTTTTTCATAATGGATGTATCCTCATTTTCTGTTTCCCCAATCCCGAAGATTATTATTTTCTTTTTTCTTATTTCTGTTTCTAGGTCATTTATCCTGCTTTCTTGCATTTTCAGTTCTTTCTTTAGTTCTCTATTTTCTTCTTTGATTACCCGGTATTCTTTCTTAATATTTTCTACTTCCGACTGTAGGCTATCTATTTTCTTTTCCATCCTGATGCCTCTGTCTTCCATGCTTTCCAATTTTTTCATTATTTCCTCCATCATTTTCTCCATTTTCGTTGTTATTTCACGAACTTATTTTAAACCAGCGAATAGAGTGTTTATCCGAATTCGCGTACCGCGATAAGAACTTTCACCCAGTTCAACCCTGCAGAGGCTCAGTTCTTCTCAGTACCATTTATTAGCTACGTAATTTGAGGTCGACTAAAGTTAAATACAATGTAACACCGAAAGTTATTTTGGAACGCTTCGAGGATAGGTTTGTCCACCTCTATATTGTCTATTAAATTTAAATAATATAATGTTACACCGAAAGTTATTTTGGAACTCTTTGAGGACAGGTTCCTCCACCTCTATATTAACTAGTTAATTACTTACTGTTTACTATTTTTTTCTTTGGTATCCGAAAAGTTTGTACAGATTATTAATTATTATTATATATTTTGTACTTACAGTTTTCAAAAACTATATTTATTCTTCTCACCAATTTCTATACCTTTAAGCACATTCACCATTAATTTATTAGCGTTTAAAAACACTCGTATGACCCAAAAATTGAGTTGAAACTACGGAGCGATTTAAACACACCTTGTCACTTCTACTAGAGATGGCACATCAATAAGTGCCATCTTCAACTATTATAACCGTAAGGTAGACTAATTGTTCTTCTTTCATGTCCAATTTGTAAAATTTCATTTGATCTATTAGTTAAAGAATTATATTAAAATAACTAACCGTGCACTTCGCCGAACGCTAGTTTACAGTGCGCCAATGTTTGTTAAAAGGGTGACTTTAGCGTTATAAATAAAAAATTATAGAAGCTATAGATTTAATTTTATAAAAATCTTTATATAAGTTTGTTTTTCTAAAATTTTCTGAAATTTTCAATGGTCAAGTCAGTTTTTTCTCTAAGATTAATATTTTCGGAGTTATTAAAAAAACAACTAATTTCGCAGTTCATTTGTTTAATAAAAAATGAAGCACCCACTTCTCGAGTAGAACTTTTTGATATGTTGTTTATTAAACATTTCTTAATCAAATTACACAAAGTTCTGTCTTTTTTCTATTTTTTCCGAAGTAAAAATCTCTATTGACTCCCCTAAAATACTTAATTGTTAATAGAGAGTTTAGCTTGGAACCATTTAACAAATATATTTGTTTGTAGTTGTAGGTAGGTCTAGCTGAAATATAAAATGAAGTAAACACAATATTCTCTTAGTTTTTATTAAGAATAATAAACACAATCTTTCTGCTGAACGAAAATACAAGTAACTCTTCCTCTCTTTAAATCATATCATTAATTATATCTTCTGCTCCAGTAGGCGACAAAGCCTTACGCACTCTCAATGGATGGCGGAAAGCTAAAAAAGATGAGCATCAATTAGATTTCCTAACGAATAATGGATACACCGAGCCTTATTTGCAAAACAACATCATTCATGCAATAATAATTCGAAGGCAAAAAGTCCCTTTCTGTCGGCATCAAAGTGCATCAAATTATTATTTAAAATGCTTATTCTGTAAGAAATTCCTGAAAAGTCAAGGGGCTCTCTTTCGCCGCGGATGAATCCCGTCCCCCTGACGGTGGGTGCCCCGTTGCGTTGGGAAGTGATTGATAAAGGCGAAAAGATATATCTTAAGGGGAGCGCAGAAGAGAAAAGTCATCAAAAAACATCGAGACCGGCGACCGAGTCTTAATTATGACGGGGTAATCGAAAAGCAGCTCCAAGAAAAATTATTTATCAGACCCGGAATTAGACAATTTTTTTGGGAGTCAATCTGAATAGAAAAAAAATACGCAATAGTTAAAAGCCACTCGAATGGTCGAAAAGACCAAATATTAAATGGACCTAAAATTTTCTAGACTCTAGTCTTTTGTATTATTAGCCCGATCAAGGAACACAAAATTTTACGAAAGCCTCCAAAAAATAAAGGAAGGATGAAAATTTGGAAATAGGTAGTTGAAATTGTCTATTATTATATAAGAAAAAGTTTACAATTCTACATCCCCTCCATTTTACAAAAATTGGAAAATACGGGGTGAAAAATATTTTCTCGGGAGTGAAAAACTATACGTTTAAAATAGCCCTGGAATTGGATAAAATGACTAATTCTAAGCAACTTTTGTTCTATAGAGTTTTTTCACTATTGGACGGTTTTTCGCAAATAACTCAAAAAGTAAGTGTTCTAGCGAAAAAAATATTTTTAGTAAAAATATAGCTTTTAAAAAATTGAAAAAAAAAATGGTTTACGCATGAGGTCTGCAGACCCAGTAGAAGCAGAGTTGTAGCTAATGAAAAGTAGGTTCTTCTTCGTCAAATTCAAAATCGAATATTTTAATGTGAAATAACTAAAAGACAGAGCACTTTTCGGGGAAAATTTATTACAACTTTAACATTAAAAATAAGTGAGTTACGCTCAAAATATTGTTGGTCCCTTTTATTTTTTGGTACAAAAATCGCGAAAATAACCCCCTAATTAGCTTCCCAAATAAAATTAATCAGGTGGACATAAATTAAGTGGAAGTGTCAGAAACAAAGGTACGTCCGTGATTATTATACATAGAACTTAGAAAATTATGTACTTATTCGTTGACGGGTAGTTGCATATTAAAGCGACTTCTACTCATGGTTGACGTTTAGAATACGATAAATAGATAACTAACCAATGATGCGAATAAAGATAATTTGACGCAAAAGTACTCGATCGTGACAGTACTTTCACAATGTCAACGGGTAAAATGACAATTGTCATTCTAGGTTAATATTTTCTGACATTGTATAGTAAAAATTTTGTTTTATTATATTTCTTTTTCATTCAAATATTTTAAATAATAATATTCTGGCAAATATTTATTTAAATATTTGAGTATATTTATATAAATACATATAAATATTCTGGCAACTGTCAGATTTAACTAAAATGTCATGCAATGATTCGCGACATGACCACGAAATTAACGACGCATTGAAAGAAGGGTTTGGTTTAAACTTTCTATGTCAATAATTTATAGTTAGAACAAATTTTAATATGACACAATATTTTCAAATAAAATCCCCATATTATTTAGAATTAGAGTGAGCCTTATTAAGGGGAAAGGAACAAAATGTCACCTGTCAAAATTTTCAATGTTTTTTAAATGTATTCAGTTTTTGGAATCCTGAGAAAACTAATAAGCAGAATGAAAGATTACATTATTACTGAGGTAAAAAAGTTCCTGAAAACTTCTGTTATGTTATTGTTATTTTAATAAGTTACAGGGTGTGAAAATAAAAGAGAAAACTTGGTGTGATTTTTAATTGCAAATATTTCATTCAATGGAAACTTTTTATTTATTTTAAGGGACTTTCGGCCCTTTGTAATAACGTAATATTTCATTCTGCGTTTAAATGTTTCAAAAATATTTATTAGTTTTCTCAGGATTCGAAGAAAATGAATATATTTAAAACACATTGAAAGTTTTGACAGAGGACATTTTGCGCCTTTCCCCTTAACATCGATGGAAAGAAACCAAATCATCTACGATATGCCGATGATATTGTTCTCTAACGGATGATTTAGGGGAAATCAAACTTATGCTACAACAAATACAGCAAAAAAACACAGAGAGTCGGTTTAAAGATCGTCTTGGATGTTGGCGACTCTCATGGCAATCTTTACTAAGCACACTGCTGCTCTGAAGAGATTTGTGGTTGTTGTGTTGAACCACGTACGTATACTTTTCAGCCAGAAATCCTTTACCTTCCTGGTCTTCCACCTCTATCGCTGTTTCTCATGATGTGACTGAGGTATTCGATTTTGGCTGTTTTTATTGTGGTTAACAGTTCTTTTTCTTTTTGCGTTTTTTTTTAAACGTCCTGATTAGGGAAGTGGTCGTTATAAGATATTGTCAGGTTATAAAATCTTCCTCGAAATTGTTCAAAATAATTTTCTTTTTCTTTTATGAGAACGATTTCTAGAGTGGAAATCGAAACGTCAAAATATTAGTTAATTAACAATGTAATTCTCATTACACCAATAATCATGGCTAAATCCCATATAAACATAATACTTAAACTAGACATGCCACAAGAAAACAGTTTCGATCATTATAGTAGCTCTAGCATTTGAAAGGAAATACGCAATGTGAGATAATAACTCATCATACATTGTTATGCTTATTAAATCTTCTTTGCTAATCCAATCCTGTATCACTGGAAGGGCAAAAAATTAATGAGATCCTTGTTTTTATTGATTTTTCGTTGCAAATCGAGAGAGAATATTAAAAAGGTTTCTTATTCTTGCCGTATTTCTCTGTACACCTCCTTTTAAAACTTTTATAATATTCTTTGCGAAATTAATTCCTTGTCGGATTTTCTCTTGTAATGAAAAGCTTCGAATAGTTTGACTCCGTTGTTTTTCTTTTTCAGGTTGCTTTGAAACAATCCGTCTGATTGTGAATTATTTCCAGATCTCAATTAATTAATTATTGATAAATAGTTATTGTACTGATTTTGGTTAACAAGAATTACTTATACGCTCTGAGCTTCGCTGGTGTCGCTCCTGGCGGATTACTAATTCAACTTTCACCGGTAATTTTTAAATTTATTATTTAATTGTTATCGCTTAATATTTACAACGCTAAAAAGTAATTAAATTGTAATAGATTTTTTTAAGATTTTGCTAATCATTTTGACGTTCTGTTGATGAAATATTAATTTCTTACTTCGGATACTTTCACAATTATCGTGTAGATGGCGCTAATAGATTAATTTATAATTACATATTACGGAACATTAAAAAAACGTAAATTCAGTATTTAAAACGTAAGTATATTTAAGGTAAAAATATATACCACAGCTTTGACCAACTAATATTTTTTATAAATAATGTTTTTAATTTAAATTTTAAATTAATCACTTTGACATTTATGTCAAATTTCCGGTAAACGTTTACAGAGTTGCCACTACTGGCGCTCGCGAATTTATAAATATCCCCTCTACGTACGAGCTCACAGCGTATATAAAAAAATAAAGCATATTTATTTCAGGTACTATGAAAAAAAAATAGTACACTTTAGAACAGGGGTTACCAATTAGCGGACCGCGGACCGCATCCGGAATGTGAGCTAGTTTTGTGCGGACCGTCAATAAATTCAGAATATACCTAGTGTTTGGCAATTTTGAAAATGTTTGGCCATGAAATTGTGTACTATGTTTGGCTCAACTTATGTGGGCGAAGCCGCTTTATCAAGAATGAACTTTATTAAAAATCGGTAGAGATCTCACTTAACAGATGAATATCGGAACTCCGTAATGAGATTCAGTTGCACTAAACTCACTCCAAACTTCAGACAGGTTGTTCATAAATAAATGTCATTTTTCTCTCTGATAATTTAATTTTGTAAAGAGTTTTCGCCCTTATTGTTATACTTACTTTTCATTAATTTTTAAATTAAGTAAGCTGTAATATAAAATTGTCATGTGCATTTTTTTATATTCATTTCCTCTCTACTATTATGTTAAGTAGGAGTACTTTTCAGATGTGTATTTAACTAAAATAATTTTCAGATTTAATAAGTTTGCAACAAACACATTGCATTGAAACTAATGTAGAAAAGATAACATGTTAATTAGCATTTTGTACTATGATTGTTTATTTTAAATTCCTCAGTTTCATTTCTACAAAATTGAAGATGTCTAAAAACTTCATTAGCATTCAAAATATAAATTCCTAATTTTTAAAATATTCTCAGTAACAATTTGCAATACTGCTGTTTTCAAAATATACTGATAATAACATCAAAATAATACACAATGAATTTATATTTTATTTATTGTACCAGGAAAACTTACAGTAACATATACAGTTACCAAAAAACAATCAGATATTGCAGTGGCGCACTCAGAATTTTCCTCTAGGGGGGGGTTGGCTTGGGCGGGGTTCGGACAAATAATCTCTGACAAAAAATCCCCACAAATTATCCCTGGACAAAAAATTCCCAGACAAAAAATCCCCGGACAAATAATCCCCGGGAAAAAAATCCCCACAAAAAATCCGGGACAAATAATCCCCACAAATTTTTTTCGACAAAATATCTGCACAAAAAATCCCCATGAAATATTTGCTACCGAATAGTTCTCTAAAAGTTTTTCCGTGATCGCAATCGACTCACTTGTTTTTCAGCCTTAGTGCATAAGAGTTATAGCAATGGCCATGAAACCGCTTTTCGACACGACAATAATGATTAGTAATTAAGATTAAGCATGAATTATTGTAATTTCGATTACCAAATTTCGAATTCCAATTGCATGCCGAAAACTTCAAATTTTACATGACAAACGAGTGTGAGTTTTTTCGAAAATCGTGGAAGATATGGGGAATGAGCTAAGGCTGTGGGAATCATGTTGTAATTATTCGCTTAAATCTTTTGCTCACTCTGCCTTGAGTAACTAACATTTTTTCAAGATTTTTTTTCTTAGAACCTTTATTAAAAATGAACATAAAACTTTTGACCTATTAATTTCTAACTCTTAGAGAACACAAAAAATATATCTTTTTTCATTTATACACGTACACTGTACACTAATATTGTAGAGGGCGCAAAAGTCGAGGCCTCGAGAAAAGTAGTTCCGATGGCGGACAGTTAATCTCAGGATCTCTGGGACCTCTGACCCTTTGGCCACACGGGCGATTTTTTACGGCGTGATTATTTACGGCTCCCATTGGTTTGACTACGATCGCGCCGTAAAAAATCGCCCGTGTGGCCAAAGCCTTGAAACAAAAAAATCGTACGGCATTTGAAAAAGGAAGGTTTCTTACGTGACAATTTACCTCCGTTAGTGAAACGTTCCGCAAAAAAAAGATTTCAAGGAAATTTCAAAAAATTTTGTAAAAAAATCTCGTGTTTTTCTTCAGTTTTTTACTTTTTGGTCAAATTGTGGTAAATTATCACGTAAGAAACCTTCATTTTTCAAATGCAGTCTACTTAACTTTAAGAATTAGATATTAATATGTAAAAAGTTTTATGTTCATTTTTAATAAAGGTTTCGAGAAAAAAAATCTTGAAAAAAATAAATATTTTTGGGCTTCTAAAGTGTACTAGTACTTTCAATAATTCAATAACAACCTATTTCTTAGAATGAAAATTTGAAAACTTTGTATTATAACACACTCTTATATTAAATATTACGTTTAAAAATTCATTTTTTACATTACGGTGAATAGGATAGAAAACATTAAAAGTCAATGGTAGAAATAATTTTTATATGGGATTAGCCACAGTTTAATTGTAATGAAAATTTTTTGCTCAATTAGAAATCCAATGAAATCAATTAATTTTTGGTCATCTGATTGAATACAACCAATAAAATCAACATTATACTGAAAACAGATCCCATGGGCTGTTTTCACTCAATCATGTAGCTATGGATACCTACATTTCGTTTCATTTCGATTTTGACATTTCAAATATTCAATATTTCAAAATGTCACGGTTTGGTTGTAATACTGATGAGAATATTAATGAAATTATCGAATCAAATATACCAAAGAATACTGTTTACATTAGTTTACAGTAAAAAATTTGTATGGAAAGCGTTTATGGACTTTTGCAATGATAGAAAATATTAATTAGATGGAAATCGGACGGTGGAAGAATTGTTAATTGCACATTTAAATAAATTGTTTCTGCTCTGTATTTTTTTTTTCATAACCAGCAAAAAATTTTCTATCCGAATAACCCTCGAACATTGATAAATGCTCAAAAATTTTTTAACAACTTTCTCAAGCTTGTTGCTTACAGGCAACAGACCTCCGCCTACGGCGCGGCGTCGGTCTGTTTCCAAGCAACAAGCTTTCGAAATCTGTTATAAAATTTTTTCGAACAATTATCAATGTCCTTGGGTTATTACTACTGAAAATTACATTATTACCTAAAAATACTTGACTTGTTTATTTCCACTCATCAAAACGTTTTTAAAATAGATTAAAGGGAATTTTTGTTAAAAGAAAGCATGAAAAAGGCTGTGTATAACCGCCAATAGGGAATTTGCCCATTTTTTCTGTATTGCATAATAATGTTCAGTTTTGTTTAAAAATGAGATTTCCAAAATTTCACGCTTCAAAAACTCATAATAATTTAAAAGTACAAATTCAAGATCTTCTGTGTATTTAAAATAGTTCAAACGACCCGTGACGTCACATAGTATTACTGTTATTACTTCATTTATGTTTATGGTTATATTTATATTCTTCTTCTTCTTCTTTAGTTTATTGGCCTCCACTTACTTGGGTATTTGGAAAGCTCATCGTCGCGGAATAAGGGAAAAATATTTAAATTTAATGACATTTATCGTATGTCATTGTAATAGTATATACCAATTTGTTGAGATTGGAGTTTGATACAGTTTTTCAAGGAAAGGAAAAAAGGTTTACTATGAAAAATAAAAGATAACTTAGAAGTACAAATTTAAAATCTTCTATGTATTTAAAATAGTTCAAACGATCAAAAACACTTATGACGTCACATAACTGTATTTACTACTGACGTTTATAATGTCTAATTTAAAATTATATACAATTTAGTTTACTTTGTTGGTGCAGAATGTACCTAAACACATAACCATATGACGTCACGACTCGTTTTGAGCTATACGTTTTGGACGTATAATTTGAATTTGGAATCGTCTTTATGGGCCAAACGGAACACAAAAACAACTTTTTATATTTGACACATATTTTAAATTACGTTCTATTGTGATTTATTACATTTTTTTCGAATTCAAAATTTTATGCAAGATCCCTACTGTTGTTGTTGAGGTTATGTTGACAACATAACCTAAAACGCAAACATCAAATTTCGATTTACCGCTTAATATGACTCTGGACCAGTCTTCTACGGTCTATGAAATCTTCTATCTTGCCGAATTGAAGAGATTTTGTTTCTCTCTTAGAAAATTTCTCTGTGTTTTCTGTTTCCCTCTTAGAAGTTTTTAAGATTCGTTAGAAAAAAATAATTAATTATTTATATGGGAAATAAGCCACAATTAAAATGAAAAAAATAATTTTATTAACGTTTCGACGCCCAAATCGGGTGCCGTTGTCAAAATACAAAATATTACTAAAATAAACTAAAGTGTTGTTGCTAAGCAAAAAAATTCTTCTAATAATTTATTTAATCTCACTCATTTATATTGGCAATTCAGACATATATTATACATTTTAAAGTAGAAGACTTTAAAATGATATTGCCAATATTTATGAGTTGCGTTCCTGGGACGACTTACTGAAAGATAGTTCATTCGATTACATGAAATTAACCCCAACTCAAGAATATCCGTCATAAAAAATTATAGCATGTGATATGTCTTTAAAAAGACAACCAAATGCAATGACAGTAAAATTCTCGCGTTAGAGACTTCATAGTAAATCACAAGGGAAAACCAGGAAAAACCCTGTGATACTATCCCGACATCGTAAGTATTTGGTCTTACATTAATTTACTCTCAAAAAATAATACCAAATTCTGACTTGTAACATGTTTAAATTATAAATATTATTAATAATACTAGATATATAAGTAATACTAAAATATGTACTAGCTCGATATTATTGATATAATGTAAGACCAAATACTTACGATGTCGGGATAGTATCACAGGGTTTTTCCTGGTTTTCCCTTGTGATTTACTATGAAGTCTCTAACGCGAGAATTTTACTGTCGTTGCATTTGGTTGTCTTTTTAAAGACATATCACATGCTATAATTTTTTATGACGGATATTCTTGAGTTGGGGTTAATTTCATGTAATCGAATGAACTATCTTTCAGTAAGTCGTCCCAGGAACGCAACTCATAAATATTGGCAATATCATTTTAAAGTCTTCTACTTTAAAATGTATAATATATGTCTGAATTGCCAATATAAATGAGTGAGATTAAATAAATTATTAGAAGAATTTTTTTGCTTAGCAACAACACTTTAGTTTATTTTAGTAATATTTTGTATTTTGACAACGGCACCCGATTTGGGCGTCGAAACGTTAATAAAATTATTTTTTTCATTTTAATTGTGGCTTATTTCCCATATAAATAATTAATCATAAAAATGCCACAAGGAAATAGCTTCAGAACAACATTAAGAAAAAAATAAGTCATAAAATAAAATAAAAAAAAAGTTGTTTTCAATATTCCAAAAATTATATTTCTTATGACATAAGTAATCATATTTTTTTGGTTACAGCATAAATTACGTTAAGAAACAAAAGAAATGAGTAATTGAACGTGAAAAGAAAATAGATCGAAAAATATCGAAAATATGGAAGACACAATAATATAGAAAAATTATAACAGATCTTTTAATATGCATAGGTACCAATTTTTATTCAAAATAGAGAAAAAAAAATAAAGTAGAATTGAGACTTGTTTTTGAAAAAAAAAAGAATAATACAGACTTTTTAAGGTAAAATCTATTAAATATTTTTATCAAAGAATATAGACGTGAGTAGTATGGAGAGTATATTCTTTGTAATGTAGATTACTTTATAAGTGTTAATTATACCAACAATGTAATTTAGAGGTTTTTACACCTAATGAAGTGGCTAGTTATAAAAACTTGTACACCGGACGTTCACACTGATGATGGTCAGTTTAGACCGAAAACGTTTTTTGTTTTGTAATTTTCCACTACCTTGTGGATACATTTTAAAGAAATTTTAATAAATTCATATACAGTATGTCCCTGTAAGTTGTATCCATATGGAAAACTTTTTTATTATTAATTTTACGAAAAAAAATTATTCTTCATAAAAAGCTCTGCATGGTCCAAAACCTAAGATTCAATCATCAGATATTAAATTTTATAAATATTATACGAGATATGTCAAAAAGTTTGAGTTTCACTGAAGAGTAAAGTAGCTTTATTTTTCACAATATTGAAAATTGCTATTATGAAAAGTTGTTTGGATTTAAAAAGTATATTCTAATATGCAATTACATCCTTGTAATTGAAAAAAATTTTTTTTTTTTAAATTTTGGATAACAACATTAATTTCTATTATTTCAATTCTGATAACTCTTTTATTATTAATTTTACGAAAAAAAGTGATTCTTAATAAAAAGTTCTGCATGGTCTGAAGCCTAAAATATAACCATCTTATATCAAATTTTATCAATTTTATACGAGGTATGTCAAAAAAGATAAATTTAGATCAAAAGTAAAGTACTTTTATAGTTCAGAATATTTCAATTAGAATAATGTAATTACATACTAAAACATAGTTTTTAATTCTAAATAACTTTTCATAATAACAATTTTCGATATTGTGAAAACAAAAGGTATTTTACTCTTGAGCGAAATTCATATTTTTTGACATACCTCGTATAAAATTGATAAAATTTGATATAAGATGGTTGTATTTTAGGTTTTAGACCATGCAGAACTTTTTATTTAGAATCACTTTTTATCGTAAAATTAGTAATAAAAGAGTTATCAGAATTGAAATAACTGAAAATAATGTTAGTTATACATAATTTAAAAAAAATCAATTTGAAGGATGTAATTGCATATTAGAATATAGTTTTTAATTCCAAACAACTTTTTATAAGAGCAATTTTCAATATTGTGAAAAATAAAGCTACTTTACTCTTGAGTGAAATTCAAACTTTTTGACATACCTCGTATAATATTCATAAAATTTAATATTTGATGGTTAAATCTTAGGTTTTGGACCATGCAGAGCTTTTTATGAAGAATAACTTTTTTTCGTAAAATTAATATTAAAAAAGTTTTCCATATGGATACAACTTACAGGGACATACTGTATATCTACCTACATACAACAGAAGTGTTTACTTCATTCAACGTTGAAAATACAACAGCTCAACAACGGATATAATGTACATAAAGTTAGCGAATCACTTCTCGCAAATATTATGGCAAGCACAATGGGAATTTGCCGCTTTATTGCCGTTAATTAGTTGTGAAAAAATTAATTTTGCCGCTCTTTTATTTTTCTTAATATTCGATGTTTCGCTAACTTCATATGAAGTTAGCGAATCACAACAGCAAAAAATGTTTCAAATTCAAATCAAGTTGGTGCTGAATTTGCCGCTTTTTTGTCGTTAATTAGTTGTGAAAAAATTAATTTTGCCGCTCTTTTATTTTCCTTAATATTCGATGTTTCGCTAACTTCATATGAAGTTAGCGAATCACAACAGCAAAAAATGTTTCAAATTCAAATCGAGTTGGTGCTGAATTTGCCGCTTTTTTGCCGTTAATTAGTTGTGAAAAAATTAATTTTGCCGCTCTTTTATTTTTCTTAATATTCGATGTTTCGCTAATTTCATAAAGGGTGGGGAATTAGTGTGAAGAAGTCCAATTACTCCTTTATCGTAGGAGATACGAAAAAAAGTTATTTAGCTAAAAGTTGGTACCTAGACAGGACCATAATCTGAAAATATTTTCAAATATACAGGGTCATCCGTATTGACAGGGTGACACAAAGTTTTGTTTTTTTAAATAGAACACCCTATATATTTTTACATTTTTGGATTCTTTTGTACGTCTACTTTTCTAAAATATAGGCTTTTGTAGTAATATACGAAGTAGTTTAAAAGATAATTACGTTTTTTTTAATTTCGTAGCCATATTCACACCCTGTAGAATTGTAGTAACTTGACATAAAAATTTCTATTTACATATATTGAAAATATTTTTAATATAGTCTACTATTGTTAAACATTATTAATATAGAGAAACGTTTAGTCTTAGTATACAAGGTTGGTCAAAACTAGGGAATGATTATTTTTTGAGCTTTCTTAAATGGATTTTAGTATAGTATTTTGGTATTGTGAACCAACAAATTTGTGATAATTATAGAGGAATAACATTACTAAGCACAACATATAAAATATTGACTTCAATAATAAGAAAAAGATTGTCAAAGATCACGAAGAAGAGAGTAGGACAGTACAAATGTGGAGTCACAGAAGGAAGATATATGGAGGAAGGAAGAATAATGGAAAAAGCACATGAATACAAACTGGAATTAGAAATGCCATTCATCGACTTCAAACAGGCATTTGATTTGATTAAGAGAAAACAACTAACGATTGCCCTGGAAAAATTAAAAATCCCAATTAACTCAGAAAATTAATAAATATGACAATGAGAACTACCAAAATTAGTATAAAAACGCAAAGAGGCGAGACAGATGAATTCATTATAAATAAAGGAGTGAAACAAGGGATGCCTTATCCACTGTTTAATCTAACTTTAGAATATGTACTACGAAATATAAACAAAGGAAACCTAAGAACAAGAGGTGGACAAATAATCGCCTACGCAGACGACATTGATATTATTGAAAAGAATAGAAACATAATGAAAGAAATGCTAAAAGAAATAAAAGAGAAACGGGAGACAATGGGACTCAGATTAAATGAAGAAAAGACAAAAATATTAAGACTAGGGAAAACAGCAATAAAAGGAAAAACCAAAATAGGAAATTCAGAGTTTGAAGATGTAGAACATTTCAAATACCTAGGAATGACAATAGGGAAAACGGGTGAAAGAATACAGAAATAAAAGAAAAAATATTGGCAGTGAATAAAGCTTATTTTGCAAATAAAACACTACTTAAAAGCAAAATACTGTCTATTAAAACCAAGATGTATAACACCATAATTAGAGCAATATTATTATACGCAACGGAAACAATGACGATGACTAAAAAAGATGAAGAAAAGTTAAGAATAGTGGAGAGAAAGATCATCAGAACCATACTGGGACCAATCAGAACAGAGAAAAATGAACATAGAAGCCGAACAAATGCAGAGATTAAGAAAGTACTTAAAGAAGATATCGTGACCAAAATAAAGCAATACAGAGTTAGATAGTTAGGTCACATCTGGCGGGCAGGAAATAAAGCAATGACATATACTATGATAGAATGGAATCCAGTAGGAAGAAAGGAAAGAAGGCCAAGATCAAAATGGTTGCAAGAAGTTGAAGAAAACTTTTGCCGCTCTTTTATTTTTTTAATATTCGATGTTTCGCTAACTTCATATGAAGTTAATGAAGTTAGCGAATCACAACAGCAAAAAACGTTTCAAATTCAAATCGAGTTGGTGCTAAGTTGGCCGCTTTTTTGCCATTAATTAGTTTTGAAAACATTAATTTTGCCGCTCTTTTATTTTTCTTAATATTCGATGTTTCTCTAACTTCATATGAAGTTAGCGGATCACAACAGCAAAAAACATTTCAAATTAAAATCAAGTTGGTGCTTAATTTGCCGCGTTTTTTGCCGCTCATTAGCTGTGGAAAAATTAATTTTGCCGCTATTTTATTTTTTTTAATATTCGATGTTTCGCTAACTTCATACGAAGTTAGCGAATCACAACACCAAAAAATGTTTCAAATTCAAATCGAGTTGGTGCTGAATTTGCCGCTTTTTTGCCGTTAATTATTTGTGAAAAAATTAATTTTACCGTTCTTTTATTCTTTATAATATTCGATGTTTCGCTAACTTCATATGAAGTTAGAGAATCACAACAGCAAAAAATGTTTCAAATTCAAATTGAGTTGGTGCTGAATTTGCCGCTTTTTTGCCGCTTTTTTGCCGCTCATTAGTTGTGGAAAAATAAATTTTGCCGCTTTTTTATTTTTCTTAGTAATCGATGTTCCGCTAACTTCATATAAAGTTAGCGAATCACAACAGCGAATATTGTTTCAGATTCCAATCGAGTTGGTGCTGAATTCTGAATTTGCCGCTTTTGCCGCTCATTAGTTGCGAAAAAAATAAATTTTGCCGCTTTTTTAATTTTTTAATATTCGGCGTTTCAATAACTTCATAAATATTAACTTGGTGAATTACAACAGCGAATAAGGTCTCAAATTGAAATCGAGCTTGTGCTGAATGCTGAAAGGTACCATTTTTTACGATATTGTAACATATTTTTCTTCTTTTATAATTCTGATAACGCTGCACGATAATTTCGTAGGATGCGTCTGGTAGACTTGCATCTCCACACAACTCTTTTGGGTCCTGATTGACGCTTCTAGTGGTACGCGGTACGAATAGATTATTATTAATTTATGGATATCCTACTTAAAACATAATATAATTTCATCTAACATAATATCCTCACTGTATAAAATACTTGAAATAAAATATAAAAGGAGGGGGTAAATATATGAATTTATATTTTATAATATTATGAATATTATAATGAATTTATTCCAACTCAAACATCCTTACTGTATAAAATACTTGAAATAAAATATAAAAGGAGGGAGTGAATATATGAATTTATATTTTATAATATTATTATAAAAAATTTAAAATAAAATATAAAAGGAGGGGGTAAATATATGAATTTATATTTTATAATATTATTATAAAATATAAATTCATATATTTACCCCCTCCTTTTATATTTTATTTCAAGTATTTTATACAGTAAGGACGTTTGAGTTGGAATAAATTCATTATCTCGAGAAGGAGCCAATTTGGAGAGAAATCCTGAGACAGGTAGTATTTTATTTTGAAATTATGACTTTTTAGCATATATATCACACTAGTGACGTCATACATCTGGGCGTGATTACGTAATGGATGATTTTTTTTTAATGAGCCTAGGAGTCGTGTGATAGCTCATTCGAAAGGTTATTTAATTCTCTATTCAGTAATATAAACGTTAACATAATTATTTAAACAGGGTGTCCATTTTTTTTTAATTAAATTAATTGAGACAAAAAGGAGAATGTACGTAATTCATTTATTTCAAAATACATTTGAATTCTGTCAGAAAACAGAATGAAATGTTTATTTGACAAATAAGCATTGTATTTCGCTTAAATTCAACGTTAAACCTGACACCCACCTGTCTCTTAGCAGTTTGAACATTGAATTTAAGCGAAAGGCAATGTTTATTTGTGAAATAAACATTATTAACTGTTTTTCTGACAGCAGTAAAATGTATTTTGAATTAACTAAATTGCTTACATTCTTCTTGATGTGTAAATAATTGTAATAATAAAAAAATTTGTACACCCTGTATAAATAATTATTTTAATGTTCACACTACTGAATAGAGAATTAAATAACCTTTCAAATGAGCTATCACACAACCCCAACTCTTATTTTAAAAAATCATCGGTTACGTCATCATGCCCAGATGGATGACGCCACTAGTATAGTATATATGCTAAAAAGTCATAATTTAAAAATAAAAATCGACTTGTCTCATGATTTCTCTACAAATTCACCCATTCTCGAAATAATGAATTTATTCCAACTCAAACGTTCTCACAATACGTTTATGTATATTATGTTTAAATGAGATTGATCCGTAATTATTGGTGTAATAAAAATAGATATTTAAATAACTAATGGATGACGTTTTGATTTCCATTGCGGAAATTGTTCTCAAAAAACCTTATTCTAAAAATAGGTTCTGTGAAGTTTTTATGACCTGATTTGTTTAAGGGTTATAAAATATTTCCAGAATTTGTAGAATAATCTTTTTTGAGAACGATTTCCGGAGTGTAAATCGAAACGACATACACCAATAATTATTGTCGGTCTCTCCCATTAACCGTTAAAATGTCAACATCTGT